>NW_026542597.1:83065142-84265142 GCF_028750875.1 Macrosteles quadrilineatus
GGATCCATCTCATAAATGGCAAACTTAAAAAGGTCCAGGACGATTTGTGAATGAAGTAGTAATGGCGAGAAGTGCGGAGTGTGGAAACGTTTGTGGCAGTTATACATTAATGAATCTGCAATACTAAAATGTTATGGGAAGGGAGAGGAAACAGGTCCAAGAAGTAGGAAGTGGTGAAGGAAGTAGTAAAGATGAACAATCCTGAGTGTGAGACATGTCTGTGGCAGTTGGATTAATATATCTACAATCCTAAAATGCGACGGAAGGGAAGGAAACACGTCCACAACGTTGGAAGTGGTGTAGAAGGTAGTAAAGGCTGGCAGTGCGGTGTGTGGGAACCATCTGTGGCAGTTAGATTAATGTATCTGCAATCTTAAAATGCTCTAGGAAGGGAGGGAAACAGGTCCACGACGTAGGAAGGGGTGAAGGAAGTAGTAAAGGCTAAAGGTGCTGAGTGTGGGAACCGTTTGTGGCAGTTAGATTAATGTATTTGCAATCCTAAAATGCTATGGGAAGGGAGGGAAACAGGTCCACGACGTAGGAAGTGGTGAAGGAAGTAGTAATTAAGGCTAGCAGTGCAGAGTGTGGCAACTTGTATTTTGTATTATATCTAAAAACATTTTTTTCACTTATTGCTTTATTAAAACCATTAAACATGATTGCTCTGCTCAACTGGCTTTCACTGATGCTGTGAAAGCAATCCTAGTATAATAAAGAAATTGATGTTTAACACCAGCACAAGTTACAAGCTATTACAAGCTATTTGTACATAATCACTACTGTATAGTTTCATTGACTTTTGGATTCCGAAGTGGACATTTATTTATTTATTTTCCAATAATCACATAACATCATATTCAGACAGGTGATCACTCCATAAAAGGACTAGCTGCAGGTCTAGGAATGCGGGAATGGAAGTCCCATTCTGCTTTTTTCAATAATCCTATAGGTAAAAAAATCCTCAAATTTATAGTCAGTTCTTGGATGATGGTGAGTGTTACCACACTGTACATTTTACGACTACACCACTATGACTAGCTGTTGCCAACTTTTTTTTAGAAAGAACATAGTTATGTGAACCAGTCACAGATTGCTAGTGTATAAAATTCTGTTTTCTACATTTTTGGCTGGTTAACTTGACATAAAATATCCTATCAGTTTAACTTGGTTAAGTCTGCATATTCTGGTCTGGCTATAACTGGTCCATACGTAGAGGGAGGGTCTAATACAGTATCCAATGACAATGGTATTGAGTGTTAATGCATTGACAGGTAATTTTTAAGAGTTTGGTGTCTTCTTTTACCAGCCTATCCACATCATACACAGCTGTTTGTAGATTGTAACCAGCAGAGCAGAGCAAGGGGTGAGCTACAAGGGTGACTGATACAAGGGGGCTACCACAACTAACTGTAATTTCTGTCCTAACTCATATTTTCTCATAAAGCTTTGATAAATTTGTTGATAGAATTCCAATTAAAGACGTTTATAAATATAAGGAAAATCCATTCAGTTCCAAGCTGTATCAATAGAAGAAAAGTGATTCATAAAATGGCATTGCGAAGTGAACTTCCCTTGAAATTTGATTCGAAGTATAAGTTGTGCCAAAAATTTTTGGATTTATGAACCCTATGGGCTCTAAATGCTGATGATATATTGGGTTCAAGAATAATACAGGGTATTTTTCATGCAACCAAAAATACAACAACAGAGTTTCAATACGAGATTATATGCTATCAGCCCTGCTTCTCTTATATCATTTTTGATCAGCTGTTTTAGCATTGTTGTCTACACAGTTTGAGTTTATTTATATTGGGAATTTACTGTGTATAAGACTCAACATGGGTTTTCACAAGCTCAAAGAGTTTGTATTGTAGAATAATTACCAAGAATGAATATATACCAAGAATTGTACAGTATGCAATTAAGTTTTTAGGTGAGATTCCAGTATCTAATATATCAACTAGAACTAACAAACTTTAAAAAATATTACGAGAGCTACTTTTTTCCCCACAAGTGTGCATTATCAATCTTTAAGCACTTGGGGACCGAGCTATGACTTGGTATAGTTTATTTGGATTGTAAAAACAATATAAAGGAAACTCACGTTTTATGCACAACTAATTTTGGCTTTTATTATTTAAGTTTTGGTGAAATTTTAATTGATCATGATGGAAATTTTCCTGAATACAGCTGTCCAAATTATGTAAGCTATAAAAAAGAGAGCATTGTAAAATCTACCTTTAATTAAGAGTGAAAAACTGAGTTGACGCCAGTCACAGAGCAGACAATAAAAGTTTTTATTCTATGCTCTATGACACCTGTGCACTTAAACGTCACCAACACGGAACGGAACACTCATCCACACCTGCTCTATTTTCCCCTATCGATTAATATTCTATGTAATAAAATGTAACCTTTTGCTCAATAGTACAACTGATATTTTTACCTTTGTACTGTATTTTGTAGTTTGGTATTACTGTGGATGCGTTGTTATAAACACATGTTACAACACAAGTATTTTGTTTACTTTTTCCTTGTTATTTTGTTCAACCAAGATAATTACTTAGCAACCCATAAGGCCAATGTTAAAGTTTTAAATTTTTAAATGAGTTGTGTAGTGAAATACGAATTTTACTGAGGTAGTACCTGTCGCTAATCAGGTTTTTAAGGCTAGAAGTCCCTTATTCCAAAATTTACTCAAAATCCTTCTGCTAGATAAGTAATTAATAATACTCAGCACCAATTTATATAATAAAAATGAAATGGTTCTCAATGAAAAACACAAAGTCATACAAAATCCACACATTTTTATTTCTACATGTGTACAATAAAACTCAAAGTTTTTAAAACTACAAAAGTTATTAAGTACTTAGGACATTTAGACAGCATGTTCCAATCAGTTAAACATTTGATTTGGTTACAAGACTAAGAGATTATATTGTATTGCATTTTTGAGAGCAGTCTTCTTCTAAAACATTTTCCCCGAGTAAATTAGGCCTAATTTTTAAAGAAAGGGGGTGATACCACGGTCTCCACTTGTTATGATAACATCAGCTCCCCCACCGCCGTTGCACTGGCTACAACGACGTACATAATCGTAATAATCCTCATCGTACAACGGATCGTATTCTGAGTAGGACCGGCGACGATTCTTCCTCATACGTCTATGTCTTCTCTTTCTATAACAGTCTTCGTGGTCGTCATCTTCTACTTCTTCGGAACACTTCTTCTTCCATTCTTTCTTCTTCTTGCATTCCTTGCCTTTGTCTTTCTCCCCCTTCTCCTTCTCGTTTTCCTGATCCTTCTTCCCCCCGACGATGACCGACTGGACGACACATGGGTGGTTTCCGGAGTTAGCCAAGTGGGGGAGTAACTTTTTACTCTCTGCATCGCTGAGTCCGGGTATAGACGGGTGGTTCGGGTGAGGTCGGGTTGTTGGGTGATGTCCGGGTTCAGGATACTGCTGATGTCCCTTCGCAACAACAACAACTTTTACAAAATAGTAACAATATAAATTTGATAAATGTAGATGTAACTGTAAGTGGAAAACATTAGGGCAAAGAGAGGATGTTCGTTTTTCATGTTTTATTTAGTAGTTGGTATTGAGATGGACAACCCTATTTCTTTAATTTATGCTGAATATATTTAATGGAATATTATTTCCCAGTGTAATTATTTTGTAATGATTACAAATCAAATTTTCCAAACATGCGTTAAATCTCTTATCACACATATCTTAAAATATCTTAGTATAAATTTTTTTTTCTCAAATCAAATTTTATGGTACACCATAGCTCACATGTGAAAAAAATCCTTTACTTTTTGAGAAATAAAAACTGGGTAAGTGGATGAATGGATTTACTATTCATTAGCATCGTTCATAAAATAAAGACTTCATTAGGTGATATAATTGTTATGTAGCAAAAGAAGCTTTGTTAATAAGGGAGGAGACATTTAACTGTGTCTATTCATTGAAACTAAAGTCTTGATTAGTTTCCTCTCATTGACCAAAACACTTTATTTAGGAATTTTTTTCTTAGTACCTTTTCTCAAGTTTAATGTCATGTGGAATTCTTCTGTGGAAAAATTCATGGGAAGATTTTTGGGTTTTGAAAGATAGCAACTAGAAAAAGTTCTTAATGTGACACATTTTAACATTTTATCATCAGTACCTACATTTTAAAAACCATTTTCATGTGGAAACACACAGATCGTATTTACAACACTTGATACTAAATCAATCTTAAATTATGTCTACATAGTTTGAAATGTTTTGTCAATGGGCAAAAATAATTTGGTTCCAGGGAACTTTAAAAATACCAGCAATGAGAAAATTTAAACAAAAATCAATGTAAAAACTGATTGTTAACTAAGATTTTTTCTTCAAACGTTTGGATATAAACTAAGAGAATCATATAAAAAAAATTGAACTTAAAATAGTTACTATCATAATGTCCTGTCAAGCTTCTAAATCCATGTACATGTTCATAAACAGTAAAATTGATAATTTGATAACAGTGAGAACAAAACTATATTTTAACCTACTTGAATAAATCAATTCAATCACTTATCCACTAATACTTTAATAATTACATTCAAGCTCACAAATCCCCTTGTCGGATGATTATCGTTTTTGGACTAGGCCTGTTATTGGGACATCCAGCGCAGCCTAAACTTGACAGCCTGCCTGAAGTTCCACCTCCAAAGCTCGGGTCAAATCCAAATCCAAACCCTGGGTCAAACTCTCTGGTGGACGGGTCGAGGAGGTATCTAATCAAAGCCCTCCTCTGTTGCTCTCTAATATAAGCTCTCCTTCTGGCTTCCAACCTTCGTTCTTCCAACCTTCGATCTTCCCACTCGTGATCGTGATCGTGGTCGTGTTCATGTTCACAATTTTTCTTTTTACAACTGCACTTCTTCTCTTCTTTCTTGTCATCGTCGTCGTTCTTGGCGACGTATACAGTTTGTACACAGATGGGCGGGTGTCCGGACGGCGGGTGAGTTGCGTTGGACGTCGTTGGTGTCGTTACCTTCACAACAACAACGTTGTATCAAACACAAGACATATTTGGTACACAAAGTTGTTAGATTGTATGGTAGTTTTATGGTAATTTTCGAAGTAAATTTCAAAGTATGGTTTTACATTTAGGTAGAAGTTTTAGCACATAGAGTATATTTTGTTCCGAGCAAAGAATAAACAAGAATGTAAACTCACACTTTTCAGAGCTCTAATTTTTTTAGGAAAGGGGGGATAGCAGCTAGCTTACTTGAGAAAAAGTCTAGACGGTACACGTTAAAGACAAAAACACAATATTTTATCCCCTGGAGGTTTTTTTTTTTTTTTTTTAATGTAGACAGTTAAAGATAGCTATTTATAAAAATAGAAGGTTGTCCTGGACTGTGTTCTTCAAGAGAGGAAATATTTTGTGTCATTTTTTTATGTCTTCAATGTGTACTATGGCACAAAGAAAGTTGTGGGGGTATTTCCCCTTTGTATAGCAACAAAATGTTTGGTTAATGATAACAATATAGATAGAAAATTGAATACCGAAGTAGACATCTCATCTATATGGACCAGCTGTCACAAATTTTTATTAAAATAAAAAATTTGCCCATTTAATGGGGAATAAAATTTACAAAAAAACTAGAAAAAACCATCACAGTTATACAGGGTGTTTCAGTAAAGCGTAGGGGGCTATGAAGATTTAGATTCCACATGCAAAAATAAGTCGAAAATGTAGAATAACTTTATTTCGGCTTAGTTTAGCCGTAATCCGCCATTTTGTGTTTTTTTGAAAATAATTAATTACTCAAAAACCCTTGGGGATATTTTTATGAAACTTGGTATAAACTTTAAGTCTACAGATATAAACCTTCTCCAAAAATATATTTGATCAGGCTCATTAAGTTTCAAAATGGCGGCCATTTAAAATTTTGTTTTTATGGCTGGTGTTCATGGTATTAACCATTTTAAATGGCCGCCATTCTGAAATTTGATAAGTCTGATCAAAGATAATTTTGGAGAATGTTTATACCTTTACCAAGTTTCATAAATATATCTCCATGGGGTTTTGAGATATTAATAATCTTCAAAAAAATACTAAATGGCGGATTACGACTAAACTAAGCTGAAATAAAAAAAAAGTTTTTCAGGATTTTAGACTAATTTTTGCATGTAGAATCTGAATCTGCATAGCCCGCTACACTTTACTGAAACACCCTGTATATTATTAGGTACACAAAAAAATAGTTACACATTGAACTACTGGTTTATAAAACAGGTGTGGCCAATTGTTCATTAAAACATAAGAAGCCTCTGTCGACATTATATTCTCTTTGTTAGTCTATGGGTACATTCAAATTGACAAAGATGTCATGATTTAAAGTAAGTTGTACTTTCAGTTTTGTTGGTTAAGAAATTGGTGTATACAACAGATATATAAGTGATAGATTAGCACTCTGTCGGGGACTCAAATCTCTCAAATCTACTACATTCATTTTCATTCTAAAACTAAACAAGCTACAAGCTATCAAATGTTATTAATCAATTCACGGCCACCTAGAATATATATACAAGATAAAAATGAGTATTTGTCTTTTGCCCTCTAGTTGATAATTTGTACTAAAGTCTCTAAAATGATGAGTACAACAGCCAATCAAAACACTCCATTTCGGTCCAATCAATGAAGTTAGCAAAGCTACTAATGTCATGTACAGTTATTCTATTCTAAGTAACCGTGATTACAATTTGATCCAAAGCAAAAACACTTAATGGCAATTTTTTTTAAATTTACACTTTCATATAGTTTTATATCAAATCTATTTTATTGATCATGGAAAGAAAACACAGTGTTTGACAATGTTAGAATTAAAATTATTGGCACTAAGTAACATTTATTAGCACTGTACAATATTATTTATAACCTTCTAAATTAGTAAAACAGCTCAAAACACTTTCATTGAAATGTTTTATGAAAATTCAACTGTGCATTGATAGTTTCTAAGCACATCCATTTTGCTTCTTTTAAAAACAATAAAACACAGTAGCTTATCTATCATGTTTCATGAAACACTCTTTGAAAGGACTCTTTAAAAAAAATATTACTATCACTATGTCCGTTAGGAGCTTAAAGGAACTTAGGAACTTTTTGTCCTAGGATGATAGGCTCTGGCTTAAAATCGTTTTTCACATTACTTCAGGCTAGACCTAGGGGTTGCGGCATTATCACTTAGATGGCGGGATTTGGACCTGGGACCTAAGTCCTGCACTCTACTATTTGATTACAGACTAGCTCGCTCCCCAAATCGTAGATTAACTTGTGATTTTATTTTACATCCTTAAAATTAAAGACTAGAGAGACAAGAACTTAAATAATACATTATTCGAGAATGGTACAATCGATTGGTCATTATTTGCTGTTATAATGCTTTCTAAACTCAATTCCATATTCACCCTGCAATACGTGTCTTATGGGAAATAGTGGTGCAATTAAAATTATCATACAGTATTAAATTAGTAACATTGTGCATTTCATAGATTGGTGTTTTGATTATTAATCTGGTGTAGCCAACATTTAAATATTTAAAACATATTGTGAAACAAAATTGAAATTTAAGAAAAGTTTTGCAGGTTCTAATGTTTTTAGGACAGCTAGGAGATGTTGAGACTGCCATTTGAAATACATGGCTTATAGAACTACTGAGTAGAATTGAGTATAGAAACAAGAATGCTGTAATCATTTCATAGCTTTTAGAAATGTTTATATAAAGCACTTTCTGGTTAACAGTATAACAGTATAATACATTACGATGGGGTTGTAGTTTAAAATTCAACCATCACTCAAATTATAGCAGTAAAATTTTTATTCTAGATCCAAAATAATTTGCAAAATAAAACTGGAATTCTGATAGAAATAGACTTAAGGTTAAACATTAGCATAGGGAACAGTGTTGCGTTTGAGATCAACAAACTGTTTAGCTGTCATAATTTGCAGTTTGTTTTGTACACTTTGTATTCAGTCTGTTTTAACTAGGTCAAGAGAGTTTGCTATTGTGTTAGCGTTAGCATCAACGATTTACAACTAGGTTAAGTCTACTTTTGTTTTCAAATGTCAATTGTAATCTAGTAATTCAAGTGATATTTGAAAAATATGTAAGAAAACAGCTTGATTTCAACAGGTTCACTTTTAACAAATGTAAAACTTACTAGGTTTTTTGTTATTAATGTGAACTTGCTGCCTGATTTTAAGGTTGATTTAAATTAAGACCTGCATGAAAAACATATTTTATGAGAACAATTGTTTGATCACATTGTATTTTCAAAGTAATCAAAAGGATAACTTCTTTGAAAATGCCGTAATAATTCAAAAGGAAATTAATGAGGGTTACTGTTAAAAATCATTTGAATAGATCCTCAAAAGTATTCAAATTCAAGTAATTTTAGAATTTATGAAAAATAAACAAGTCAAATAAGAACTTTTCACCACCTTTCAATGGATCACAATTTTAAATTAAAACAATAACCAATTTGCAATAGAATATTAAAAGTTATTTTTCATCTGCCTCTGAAACAAAAATTTAAATAACAACCTTCTATTTTACTGGCTATACTTCCTAACCTTATTGACAACATTTTAAGAGATTTATGGTAACATTACCTATGATCTATCATGGAATCAATATTATCAGCTCTGGAGTAATATTTAAATATTTTCTAAGATAAAATAATGTTAAGAAGGTTTATTCCAGACTTTAAGTATTGAAAGGGAAGAAAAAAAATGTATCATCAAAATGGAAATACATAACATAAATACATATAAAATGTGCTGGCCAAATGAGTTATTTATAAAGGTGTTCAAAAAAGCTTAAGGAACTTGTTTTAAAATATTCTGAACTAATTTTAACCATACTAGGCCTCTTCCAATTTTTACCATCATATTAGTGTATACTGCTTTGATCAATATTGTTTTGCTTATAGCCATAAGCATACTATTTATTAAAAAAGTCTTACAAAAACTCTAAACTTTACTTTAATGTAATAAGTTAACTAAATACACTGCTAGAACCGAAGTTTTATCTTTGACTATTAATAAAACCCAATAGTCAATGGTTTTATACTAGAATCTAAGCTTGAGTATATATACATTATCAGAAGTAAACAACCCACCAGTTTTATAATTTAAATTTAATTTTATCAATATATCATATTATATACAGTATCACCATATTTAAATTATTCAAAAAATTCAAACTAAAACTAAAGGTACTTTGCTTTGAAAATGTCACTATCAAAACTGAAAGAAAACAAAATTACTACAAGTACAGTTTATGAACCATTCTCAAAAATACAGCTCTATGTATTGTTAAAGTTTAATCATGACTACAACAATCATTGAAAACTTGTTCAGCAATAATTAAACAGAAACAAAAAATCTGCATAAAACTAAAAATACATTATTTATTTATGTAAAAGTAAAAATAGAACATCTACAGTGGACATGGAGGGTAAGTTTCATTATAGATGGTACAGTAGACTCCCTCTTATCCGGACTCCTCAAGACCGAGGCCAGTCCGGATAACGGGTTTTCCGGTTAAAGCAAAGTCCCCAAAAACTCGTTAAAACGGACTGTTTACTGTGATATTTGACTTAAATTTAAGAGAGCGTTGTATTAAGACACGTGATCACTGGTCTCAAATCTTTCCCACGAGAACAGTCGTTTCAGTACTGCCCACTTCTAGTAAGGTTAAACCAATGTGCTGATAAAAATTTTCCGGTTAAAGAGATGTCATTTCTGCCGAGTGTAGTCCGGTTAAACCGATTTCCGGTTTAAAGGTGTCCGGATAAGAGTGAGTCTACTCTACTTAAATTAATATTGAAACCTTCAATTCTCTCCTACATGAACAAGATATCAGAATCTGATAAGTGTTGAAAAAAATAGGTCAAGGTTACGGGAAAATCAACAAGCTACATTTAAATAGAAAATTGTTCTTTGATGTTCACAAATTTTAAATCACCCTCAAACCCCTTGAAATATTTTGTTTTTTAGCTTTGTTGATTATTATAACCTAAAGAAGTGTTAAAGATAAATATTTTTGATGATGCCTTTAGTGGTAAGTATTGTACTTATACCCAACGTTTAATCAGATCATAGACAAAAAGAATTAAATATAGATTGTCAGCTGTGCTTCGGTTACCATAGGTTCTGGGGGCACACCGCTGGGAGCGCCATGTAGTTACGGCATACACACTACGTAACTACACAGCGCTCCCAGCGGTGTGCGCCAGAAGCTATGGCAACCATGGTAACCACAGCACGGCTGACAGTCTATATTTAATTCAAGTCTATATTATCAGATCTATTGGTGTATTTAACCATTGACTAAACACAGAGTAGACCTCCCAGCCAATGTAAACATTTGAAGCAAAAAAAACGTGGTGCAATCTGTTGAGATGGTCTATCAACTAATGATAATTTCTATTTCAAGTGATAAATCAATCAGCTGTTAGCACGGATTTTAATAATTAAAATATTAATTATTAATATTCAACCTTTGACTAATAACAACAACTAGACATTTCATCCCCATGTTAAATTTTCGTAGTCGATGTGAGCCACCGACAGATTGTGCTTATCTAAATTACTAATTTCTGTTGAATACACAAACCTTTTTACCGATTCAAACTAATAGAATTACGTATTGTAAGCTGTAGCAAATTTTATGAGCCATCCTTGGTCAGCAACAAAAAATAAGGTAAAAATTTTTATTTTAGACACTAGCACATTCTGTGACTCACTCTTTCATAGTAAAGATTTGGCGACAGTTGGTTCATATAAGTGGGATGTCTACTTAAGTATCCAATAGTCAATGATTCAACCCAATGAAATACCCTCTGGTAAGATGGTCCTGAACTTAATCTATTTTCTTAGCTTCTAATTTTTACATTGGATGGGAAGTCTACTCTGTTCGATGATTTAACCTAGTGATTTGTTTTCTTAAAATCTTTTACTATAAATATTTCGTAAAAATATTCGTCACTACAAATCTTTCATCGATGAATTTTTTTATTTTACATATTCAAGAAGTCATTGGAAGACTACAAGTAGTATGCGACCGAAAGTAGGATGTTAGGTGTTAATCTAACTATACAAAAATTCACATTAACTTTGATATCCCAATTGGTATATGCAAGGAATTAATGGCTGTAGTTGTTTTTGTTTCAAACAACGGTTTTGTTGTTGTCCATCATTAAATTGTCAAGACTGATCATTACATGTATTCACTCTTGTTTCTTTGTTCATTTACACCTCATTTAATGGAAAGGTCAAGACAACTTTTAAAAATCCCTTTCAAGAAGAAACTGGTATCTTTAGGAAAAAGGTACCATTATGGCTAAGAATAAAACTAATATTGTCACATCATATTCAAAAACACTTAACAATCAACGATCATAATTGTATGAGTATATAATTTCAGTTCTCTTATTCTATACAAGTTACTTCTATGTTCCTTCAATAAAATGCCTTTATGTCTATCAGAATAACTTAAGTCACTGAAAAATGTTATGCATCCACACAAACCACATTGTTGAGAAAATGTAGTGATTTGACCAGCTGTTGTACTCATCAATAATATTGTCATAACATTGAAAAGATTAGGTTCTACTGATCAAAATGTTTGTAATAAAAAAATACAAGTTAATGTTTGAAATCGGTTAAGACTATACAGCCTTAAATACTTTAATCACTAAATTATGTAATAATATACACACCTTGAAGTAATAAAGTCTCCATATCCATCAATCGTACATTTTGAAGAGGGTTTAGGGCAGCTGTAAGAACATTTAGCGAAATAGAATTGAGGTTATTCTTACCGTGGTGTGGGCACAGGAGCAGTCCTTCGGCGGGGGTGGTATCGGCACGTAGATGGGGGTTGGCTGGTAGACGGGGCATGGCGGTGGTACGATGTTCTGCTGCAAGTAGTGCGGGGGACAGTAGTTGTAGGGAACTACGCTCTGGAACAGATTAGTACACTGAATCATTTGGAGGGAAATTTGGATCTGTACGAATGCTTTGAGAAATTATACAAATGTTGTTCCATGAAAAAGGTCTTCATTAGTTGCTGTGCCAGCCAATCTAGCTTTTTTAAGTCTAATACCTACCAAGTACTTCATTCACTACTATTCTAGCTGCACACTTTTATGGGACAATTAGTCTCTTTCATAGTATTTGAAAACATCTTATAAGAAATTAACGCTCCCGCTAAGATAAAATTTTTCTATGACTAAGATTCTGTAGGAAGGGGGTCAATCCCTATCGACTACTGTTGCTATAGTCGGTTCACAAAATTTAGGCGGTTTGAGGTAAGTTCCCCACTACTTATTTGCAATATATACAGGGTGGTAATAAAGTCTGAAGACAGTTAAATATTTTCTTAAAGACAACAGATAAATCAATAAGATTTGGTACATCAACACAACACCACACCTAAAAATCTACTTTTTTAGGAAATATCAATTTTCTGTCATATTATGGGGACGTCCCGTAAGGAGTCAGAAGGAAATCTTAAATAGAAGCATAGGTTGACATGTACATCAAATTAAAGGTCTTTCCTAGCAGAATATAATCTCGCAAATTTGAACTCAAACGGACAACTGGGCCAAGAATGACAGTTGTTCAAAGATTCATTTAATTTGCATTGCTATTATACGCTTACTCCTCAGGGGGCACAGCCCTAGGAATCAGAAGAAAATTGTTAACGTAAGCATAGGTCGATATGCACATCAAATTAAAGGTCTTCACTAGTAGATTACAATGCCGTAAATTCAAGCTCAAAAGAATTCCTCAGTAAAAAATGGCAGTCATTCAAAAATTCAAAATGGCAGATTCAAGAAATCTTTGAACGGCTGCCATTTTGTGCAGGATCAAACTTTTGAAGTGCGATTTGCGGCATTGTATTCTACTAAAAAAGACCTTTTATTTGATGTGCACATTGACCTATGCTTCCATTTAAGATTTTCTTTCGACTCCTTGTGGGCCGTCCCCCTGAAGAGTTATTGTATCACTGAATATGTGTTAAGATAAAGTTTTATGCTCTGTAACTTTGTACCAAGTATTGTAGCTTTATCTACATTATTTTTTTAAATATTTAACTGTCTTCGGACTTTATTACCACCCTGTATGTTGCAGCTTTAGCTTTATTTTAAAAGTAGAATCAAGTGTAGGTGATAGAATTCTTCCCCTAAAACCGCCTAAATTTTGTGAACGGAGTATAGTTAACATGTGTATGCACGAGTTTGCAGAAGGTGGTACACATTTGTGAGGCTGGCAGCACGTTCATAACTTTTCTTGAGACAGTGATTGAATTGTGAGGTTGCAAAGTGATTGAAGTGCAAAGTATGAAAAAATCTCTATCTAACGGGATAGGGGAGAAATGATGGTTTCTCAAACTTTTGAGTCATTAGTAACAGGGCACATTTAGTAAGCACATAGTAAGCTGAAAATTATACTAAATGTATCTTCAAGTGTTATTGGATATAGTTGTTATCAACATAAAGGGAATTGGAAGCATCATGTTTATTTTCATGAAGGTTGTATATAGACTGTCCTAGAAATCCTTGTGAAGTAGATAAAAACATACCTTTATGCGTTTGATCAAAATGCATTAGTATTTTGAGTTTCACATAGTTAAAATGAATATGGGTATGGCAAAGAGTAAAACAGTAAAATTTCGAGGATAATGATGTTTTTAGGATGGGTGGTATTTCCTAAACTGTCTTTCAAATCGCTGGCCTTTCGTATTGACTTCCCAAAAATGAATAAAGACAGAAAAACTTGGGCTTGATACATTTTCTTCATGGGTAACACAGACTTTAGTTCCACTGTATAGGCTATCTCCTTTCACTGATTGTAATTTCAGTAACAGAAGTAGTGCAATACTTTGTATTTCGTATTTCTTTATCAGACAGCTGACTAAAGTAGTTGACTTTGTGTACTTCAAGTTTACTTCTCATCTTGTAGTCAAATCTGAAGTCTATATCAGTCCCACAAGAGCACATATTTTTACTAAATATTTTGTCTTTTATGCTCAATTTAACCATCGTTGCTTTACCATTTAGAAATAAAACTAACGGATAAGCAAACAGTCTGGAATGTGACAGAAAATACCTTAAAATCTTTATAAAAATTGTTCCATAAATCTACATAGGTGTATAATTAACCTGTTGTGAATCTATTTACCTCTTGTGTAAAGGAAAACACATTGAAAAAAAAAAACAACCTAAACACTTAAGCAGAAACTAAATTGTCAACTTGTGTTTTAAACCTTTACACAAAAATCTTTAAAAAATGTACTTGCCATATAAAGCTAACATTTGTTTAACCCTCCTATTTACTCATACAAATATCTTATTTTAGTTTTGAATATGTACACTACACATTTGTGTTTAATTACAATAAATGATTCTTATTCCTATGAGCATTTAAACTATTGAAGGTCAAAATCTGAAATTATGAATCTCAAAACAGAAACAGAAACCTAGCAAATCAAATCCCAAAACTCGGACCTTTTAACACTTATGTAAAACCTTTAATTACCTGATCAAAGTAAAAAAATGCAGGTAATAATAAAATGTTTACTATGCAATCAAAACAGAAAAAAATTCACTCCCTACTCTGATATAGTGGTTATGATAAACTTCAAGAATCTTTATTGTACTCGTATGTTGTTCCAGAATTAGTCAAGATATCTTTTGCAATTCAGAATATAATTAACTTTTTCCCTTGGTTTAAATGGTTATCTGTTTGCTCCATTGCTATCAGCTTGGGTGTAGACAGTGAAATAAACAATAAACACAGCAAAATATTTCAGCAGTTTCATAGACAAAACTGTCAAAGTCTTCAATTTCGTATTGAATCTCGAAACTCGCTGATTGAATCTCAAAACCGAAACTTTTTTTAAGTTTTGATGGTTTTTATATTTGAGATTTGGCATTGACACATCACTGATTTAACCTCAAATCCTTAACTTTGTTTCGAACCATTTTTACACACACAAAAAGAAGGAACAAATTTAAATTCAAACTTTTATCCAACAATATATAGTTTGTTGTTGTCAAATTGTTAATACCTACCACACGAGAGGTTGGACAGCATTGGCAGGGTGTCTGGCAAGGTGTCTGGCAGGATGGCATTGCGTAAGACGCAGGAAATGTGACTTGTCTGGACATTCCATACTGATACGGGTACTGAGCCAACTGAAAAAATAATGTAAATTAATTACAAAAAACCTTGAAAATTTTGTTTAATTTCTACATCTCAGACGAAGGTTTACCATAATCACAGTAATACACATAAAGTTATAGTATGCAAATTTGTTTTTGGGGAATTTTGTTTTCATAAAGCTTAGTTCCAAAGCTAAACCAAGAATCATCATTATTGATACTTAAGTAATATTTTGGTGTATTGAAAAAAAGTGGCTGATACCTAAAATTAGTCAAGAGGCTGAACTGAGAGCATGTGATTGGTTTTCTGCAAGCAGACTATATCTTGTAATTCTGATAAATCATAATATATAAAAATCAGTCTCAAAATAGAGGCAAAATTTGAATCAGTCAAACTTTTAGGATTCAATTTGGGTTCAAAATTAAATTTGGTGTTAAAACACATACAATCTGTTGTAACAAAATCTCAAGAGTGAGGTGCTTGATGTGAAAACTTAAAGATTTTGTTAGTCAAGAATATTTAAGATTGGCATATTTTGGACTCTTTCAATCACACATACTATATGGTCTTATTTTGTGGGTCTACTCTCGACATATTAATGACATCATTTTACTAAAAAAAAGGTGGTTTGAAGCATAGCTGGAGAATGCTAAGCTACACACTGTAAACCTCTTTTCATTAATTTCAGGATACCAACTATAGTAAATCTTTAAATATTCCAAATTCTAATACATACAAAGTCAAACTTAGATCAATACTCTTTCAGAAAAGACATTCACAACCACTATAAAAGAGGTAGAGATAAAATATAATATTGCAGCACAGATTGGCAAAAACCAAACATTCACATAAATTAAATTGTATAATTTTTAATAAGCTGTCTGAAGAGGCAAAATTAGTTTCTTACAGTATCTTTAAAAATAAACTGTATGACTGGATTGTTAAAAATCCTTTTTACAGAATTGATGATTATTTAAGTTGTGAAAGATTTTGAAGAGCAAGTTGAAATAAAGCTTTTATTTTCATGTAAGTGGTTGTTTAAATTTTAGATGTATTGTACTATAAACACTGAATAACCTTGTAACTATGTATAACATATAATGTGTCCTATTCCTTTTATAAAGATCAATGGAAATAAATATTTCTTATTCTTATTCTTCTTATTACTATATTTTCTAAGACACATCAGGATGCTTACTGTAGTTTATAATGAAGATTAATGGAGTGAATTACTCAAAAGCTTTGTTTATGATTATGAGATCTGAATCAATGATAAAGTCCACAGTCCACTGCTCAAAGACAGTTGAAGATAGTTTAATTCTATGAAAGAGTGTACTGTACTTAACATTTCTTAGGATTAAGTCAAACTGAAGATTACTATGTTAGCTTGCTAATAGCTCAGATCAGCTGTTAAACTTTACCTACATACACTGTAGGCTAAGAGATTCCCATAGTACCGTACACGGCTTTGAATTTTTTTATTTACCCACTGAACAAGGAAATACTCATTAATTTTGACGCTAAGCTGCATTGAATTGAAATCTATAAATGCTTGTCCACAAAATTTCTTGAACTTTTGTGTTTTCCTTTCATTATGTTGAGTCAGTCATGATTCGTTTTCCTACTTCTTATATAGTAAAAACCTTGGTTTCCTTTAACCATCGATTGTACAACACTTCTGTTTGCTAAATAATTTATCTTCAAGCTCTACACCAATGGTTTGGAAATAAATTGAAACATTATATGTTTAGAGGGTCAAAAATGGTAAAGCAAAATTTTACCTCATGAAACCCCCCAAAAAACCCCTGTTCTCATATTCCGATCAGGCTGGTTCAATCAAATTGGTTCTGGATCTAGTTAATACCACAACGGTAATAGCTTATTCCCTATGGGAAATGCCCTCAAATTTAGGGGTCTTAGGCCATGCTGGCTGTGTTAAAATAAAAAGGCTTCTTTCACAAAACTTAATGTGATAAAAGATTGAATAAGGAAATAGTGTTGTCAGTAAAAAAGCTACAACAGATATCTTAGACATCTTGCCATTAACTAGCGATTAATGCTACATTACTTATGGAGAAGCGAGCTGGTCTGGTCGTAGGGTACAGAACGTTGGTCCCCAAGGTCTTAGGTCCAAATCCTGACAATTACCATTGGATTTTATGTAAGAGATAGTAATGTGACACTCTTAGATCTAGTCTGAAGTAATGTGAAAACGGTTCCAGGCTAGAGCCCTAAGATGAAAAAAATACCAAACTCCATTTTCCAAAATGTTTAACTTTTGACTCCTGAATCTTAGAATACCCCAAAATGCACAGGTTTGTTTGTTCATTTATATTATCATCAGTGTGTCAAAATGTTTTTGTTTATATTGACTTCATTGACCACTATCTTACATTGAATGCTATCTTACAAGTGGTACTGTAGTATTTATTTTATACTAATTAGGAATAAATTTAGTCGATGAAGATGATTTTATTCATGTCACTGGGTTTAATTTTCGATATTCGCCATATCATCTTTCATTAGTGGAAAAACCTCCGACATACATGTACAAAAACTGTTAACAAACTGTCTCAAGAATTCTAAAACATACAGTCTTTTAAGCACTTCAAAAGCAGCTTTGCTAATTTTCTTTTAAGAAACCCCCATTATATAGTATAGATGAGTTCTTAACTGATCAGGATGTGTAATAATGAATTTGTTTTTTTTATTTTTACTGTTTTAGGTTATCTTATTCTTTCATAATTCCTTAGTCTTAAGGCATTAGTATATTGAAAATGGTACCTGATTTATAGCACTGCTATGTAAACGTAATGTGACAATAAAGATTTATTTATAACCATTTTTGTTTACTATGAAATAATGAAAGGAGTCTACTTTGATTGATTTATTGACGTACAGTAGTATAAACTCACTAATAATTTATCTAATGATAAAATGATAATAAATTTAACAATTTTCTAACACACAGCGTACAACACTGTCTCACATAATTGTATCTATATGTTAACATTGATTATCAATTTAAGAATCATTTCCCCAAATATACTATACAAAAAATATTAAATATTATTTTTCAGTGCAAGATAAAGCTTGTTCAACCAGAATGTTTTGAAACCAGATTCTCAACATGGCAACAGTAGTTCCAGTGTTCTAGATAACATTCTTTATTGTGCTGCAGTAGCACATTCTTCAGACGGAAGTACAACAATGATTAAACAACAGCGGAACTTACTGCATGAGTTCGCTTTCAAATAAGATTTGAAAATTCTCTCTTGGATTTCTCTTGACGAAATAAGAAATAATTGAGATATTCAATTACTAGTTCTTCAATTTCAAATGATTTCCTAAAATTATAATTGTTTTGTTATAGAAAGAGGTTTTGTTCTTTGAAATTGTACTTAATTACAGTTATATTCATGTATATATTTGTTGTTTCTGCTTGCGTATGTTTGGATTAAAGGCTCCATGTTACCTTTGATTTTTTTGAGGCGATAAATTACTTAAGAGTTTACGTTAACTGGGTAAAATACTTGTATTAAAAGGTCACATTCAAGATTTAGATTAGATTTTTTCTAACCAGTTCCTATAAATAGGAAAAGGCAATGTACCAGTATATTACATTTCATAAAAGAGTTAAAATAATTGTACAACTTTATAGCAGACGGTAAAATGTAATAATTGAAACCGTTAATAAAACGTTGGAGAAGTTATAATATATTCTAATAGATACAATTTCCAAACACTAGATTAGAATAGCTAAGGAATCAAATAAAAATTAATTAAGACTAAGAAACAACAAATCATGTGACCAAATTGATTTCAAAACTAAATCATTCAGATCAATGTATTTGGAAACAAAGGTTCTACATATTTTCATCTCAGCAATTCCAGACCATTGGCAGAAAAGATTTAATTAGCATAAGCTTAAAATTATACTTGTATCAAACAAAATAGGAATAAATGATACATATCTTTTTTTAATCCTTGGAATCTAAACTAGCCACTGATTGTGTTACCAACTCTAGAATATAATATAATAATGGTCAATTAAAGAAAATACACATTGTACAGAAGGTTGGAAGGAAGAAGGATGGATACATGACTAACTTACCTAAAATATCCATTCCTTCCTCCTAAATCCTACCTTCCTCCATTCCCTACCTATCTCTATACTTCCTGTTCCAAGTGCTTAAAAAAAATTACATTACAATTTTTGTAACGGCACCCAAACAACACACATTAAGCCAAACATTTTACATTTTGACGAGTAGATTTTATCTAACTAAACTATGAGTATTACAACTACTAACACTATCTCTATCCATCTACTTTGACATGCAGCTTGTGGTAATTTAATCTGTAGAATATCATGTTACCTAACACAAGTTGGTTAGTCACGTTTTGTTCATGAGTTTACTTAGGAAGTCATACAGAACAATGGGTTATGAACTTAGTGCTTTATATCTGAAGGATCTAACAGGAAAAATCAGGAACTGGTTTGTAATTAGGATACTGGTTTGTGGAAAGGAATTTGACTCGAAAAAATACAGATGGCTAGTATCTATCGAATTATGAACCTTTTGATTGAATTTACTGTATTTAAGTCAATGACAAATATTTTCAACATCAAAAACGAGTAAACAGTTTTGAAAAAGGCACATTTGTCAAAACCTTAGAACTGTTAGCATATCATAAAAAGTATTGAGTGATTTATAAATATAACACTGTAATGGGAGCAAATGTTTTGATATAAATAAAAGGGTCATTAATAGATAGAAGTTTTTAATTGGAGAACATAGTTACTTACCACATCATTATACAAATGTTATATTTGTAAGTTGTAAATGTAATTGTTTGTAGCTATGCAAGGGAATTAGTATTTATGGATGACCTTAATGTGTAGCTCCCTTACTTGCTGTTTATATATTCAGAACAATTTATTAAAGGCCCAATAATCAATTATACTGCAGCTGATCTTGAGTTAGTTTTATTTCCATTAGTATTTATTTCATATTTTTTTTACTTATAGTTAATCATTTGACAATATCTGTTCCTGATCATTAAGCTTTAAATTAACGATCCTGACTAATGAAACGGCTGATCTTAGTCAGTAACAAAGCTACACAGATCTTCAAACTCCATTCTACACTCATCCTTCGCTCACATTTGGGTTAAAATATGCACATAGGTGCATATTTACAATGAGCCCCATCTCAATGATTGAAAATAATTGTTATGTTAACTTTATGCTTCAAATTTTTGAATCTCTGAAATCAGTAGATGGTCACTAAGCCTACCATTACCATAAGTTTAAAAGACCTACCAACATTTATTAGTAAAAGAAGTTATTTGTTTTTGTAAATGATGTTTGGATCTTAAATTTAATTCTAAATTGAAGCTCTAACTCCTTAGGGACAAGTCTTTATGTGCTGGAATACAATCTACCACCATTGCTCACTTATTGTGCATTGAAAGATCCCTTGTTGTTGGAATGGAGATTAATTTGTTCACTACGAAAAATCAATTACTCATTCATCTATTAGGAGAGTGACATATTCCAATAATCTTAGTATAGATTGTGGTAAGATGGCCTTAATGTATAGCTCCCTTACTTGCTGTTTATATATTCAGAACAATTTATTAAAGGCCCAATAATCAATGATATTGCTGCTGATCTTGAGTTAGTTAAACTGTAAGATTTTCCATCAAAGTGAAAAAGAAAAATGTTTACATCGTTAATGTAAATATATGTCAAAATATAACTTATGAAATGAAAAAAAAAATGATTCATTTAGACAAGCAAAGTTAGGGCCACGCGGCCTTTTCTTACACTTTTTGTGTATTATGCTCACTCTTAAGCCTCTCTTATGTACACTGGAGTTAACATTATATGTTTGAATAAAAGTTTACAACAATATCAACAAGGTTAGTTTTGTCAAAGTGTTTCCAAATTATCATTTGTCATTGGGCCATGAATTAATTATGCTATCTAACAAAAGGTCGAAGTTTGATAGTAACAGACTAGAGTTCTGTTCCCTTACAAAAAGTGTAAAAACTCAGGCATAGGATATACAAGAAATAGTTTGTTTTAGTGTTTGTAACAGAAATGTTAGCAGTTGTATACATAATTTTTAAGATAATAACGTTTATAGTTAGCAAAAAAAGTTTAACATTTTTGTTGACTTTTTTTGTTGTAAGATCCTTTGAACATATGTTGATCTGTCGAAAACCAATGCAACATAAATCTATAGTTGAAGATCATAATTAAAAAAAAAAAATAAACATATCAGCTGGTTACTGTAAATTGGCTATAACTTCATTGTTGGTACATAACACACAGTCAATCAACAAAGAAGATAATCACCAACAAAAAATACACTCAATTCCAACGACAGAAAAAATCACAAAAATTCTACTTACAAACCAAACATTCACTTAACTACGAATACACGCAATCTCAAAAAGTCAACATACCAAAGTTCCGACCAACGTAGACGTCAAGAGAAGAAACAGCATGGACCTCATGGCGTCCCAGAAGTCTCTAGGAAGTGTTCATGTTGAGCGTTAAAGTAACCTACGCATACCTTCAAAATATCATGGGCGGGTAGATAATTTATCACTTGGATCATACAATGAATGTGTGTTATCAAAACAATATGTAACTGACACTAAGTACTCGACAACATTGCAAGGACGAGCCTCCAGTGATAACAGTGTTGATAATTGCAGATGCTTATCTTATACATTGTTTCTAAAATAGCTCAAAACCGGAAGATAAGCTGTGAAGTAACAGTATTTATAAGGAGGTCGCAGTAGAGTCAAAGGACGAAGGACGTTATAGGTAATGTAGATGTAATGAAAGTAATGAAACGTAACAGAACTTGTTGTGGGTTAAAAATTAATAAGGGTTGTCGAGTTTGGGACAAGTAGTTTTTCTGAGATATAATTAACGGTAAGTCCAGAGTGCACGCTGATTCAGATATGTTGATACAGTAGAACCTCTTTAATCCGAACCCCTGTAATCCGAACGTCCACTAATCCGAAAGCCTCATTTCTGTACTCAATACACAGTACAGTAGTTCTTCATTGTATATTGTATTTATTGATAAACACACTATAGTTATTTGTAAATTGTAATGTATAGTACTGTTTATTCCCTATATTTACTACTGTATTAAATAAACACTGTATTTTACTTCATAAAGCATTTTTCACTTTTCCCTAGCTTTGTTAAGTAAAAACAACATTATGTTCTGTCATGCGAACTATTCAATAATCTGAACTATCCCCGGTCCCAATAAGTTCGGATTAAAGAGGTTCTACTGTATACGCTGTGGTACTGACTCTGTTAGCAAAGAAACAAGTCAGTCGTAGTTATAAAGTTGTCGGATGAGACGTGTACAATTATAGCATCTGAAACTGTTGTGATGTTACAGCCAGTGAAAATGGTGTTTCTGATATTATATATCTCTTTTCCCATAGCTAGGAATGATTGAGCACGGTTCTTTCTACATTGTTAAATAAGCCCGAAAAAGATTATTCAAATTGAACATCGTATTGTAAGAAACTGGTGTAACCTACATAGGTAAAAAGATTTTTTCCTGAAGAGAGGGGTAACCCTAAGGTAAGGATGAAAAATTGTATATTACTATATAAATCAAAACTAAATAGTATGCGTACAAGCACTATCTGAATCTGAGCCTAAAACCAGAATGAATAATTCATACCGGTAAGCAGGTGCCTGCGCGCCGGCTCGGAAACCGGCAGCCACTATGGCCACTCCCATTTAAATGCAAGTGCCATTCCTGCTGCCGAAAATCTGAATCTGGATCGGCGTGGACTCTGGACATACCGTAATATAATAAAGCTGGGATAAAAACCTTAGTTTTGTAGCTTTTGTAATCATAAATGATCAATTAATTATGAGTTATTTGAGACAGTGACACACACTTTAGGTAGGTTTTTTTAAGTGAATATGAATGCAAGGTGAGTGTAGAATCACTGACTTTAGGATTCTGAAGTAGACATCCTATCTATATGTACCAGCTGTAGCCACTTTCTTATTAAAAAGAGCTTACTTAGTTCTGCGAGCCACACACTCTAAAATTCCTCATTTTTGTTACTGAGATCGTTGACAAGACATAAAAGATGCTTAAGGTTACAATTATTAGCTGTACTATCTGTTTTCCTTGGTTAATAAGCCTAAATATTCTTTAGAAATTAGTAATTTACATCAGTACAATCTGTCGGCGGCTGACTTCAACTATGTCCATTTTGACTTAAAATATGGTGACAACATTAACATAGGGATGGAATGTCTAGTTGTTTCTACAAGTCAAAGGTACAATGGAGTGAGATGATCTGTGTAGCTTTGTTACTAAGATCAGCTGTTTCATTAGTCAGGATCATTTAAATTAACAACTTTGGATGCGTTCTGGGAACATGTATTGGTGCACCGGTGCAGATGAACCAGTGACTTACACACCGGTACCGCCACAGGGGGCAGTCTTGGTATCCAAGTACGGTTAGTCACCGGTTTAAGGTGCACATCGTATTGTAATTTACACATTTACACGTCAACATACTATTTACTTTTTATAATATTAAAGTCAAACAAACTTGCCCTCATCACAGAATAAATTATTGATATATTATTCACTAATTACGTAATATAATCCATCAAACTGAGATAAACAATTGATCATTATTCAATGGATCCCCCTCTTGCCATAGTTGCAGACTGATATCCAGGAAACTCACCAATCAGAAGCCCCTGAGGAAAAACAGGAAATAGCTGTCTGCTAGGTCAACTCACTGGTCTCCCAGAACGATACATTATCTGCACCGGTCCTATATCGGTGCACCGGTTAGTATTCCTAGAACACACTCAATAAGATTTGATGGATTTGTCAAATCTTGCAGGATTCCATGATCAATTACAACTACTTATAAAATGAGGACCTCCTTTAACATTTCAATGACATATCAACATAGGTTTGTATCTGAAATGTAGTAAGCAAAGGAAGGTGTGAGCTGTTGCAGCACAAGAATCAACCGTACTGACACTTTTTGTGGCAGGACTGGGTATAACGCGGCCAGGTCGTCCAGGAATAAAGGACCAGCCATACACTAAGTGGAAGGGGGAAAAGGACCACTTTGACACCAGAACAGTTTGTCACCAGGTAATCTTGTCATTGGAGGCCCTTGTCATTGCACCAGATGAACTGAAGACATTGTTGCTATGATTTTGCAACAACAATCTATTCCTGCAATAGCGGCATAATCGTGGACGTCTCCAAAGGTTTCAGGGACATACAGTAATTATCGTCACGTCTTGTAATCAGGACAAAATTGCTGTCAGTTCAAACAAATTCAGTCCCATTAAAATCTTAAACTTAATTTCAACCCTCCTGAAGGCTAGGAACATATATTTCCTCTTTTTTGAAACCGTCCGTTCCTAATGATTACCTCTACATTACGAAGTGGTACGAAAAATATATTTGTCTTGTGAAGTGGTACGCCAGTGAAAAAGGTCAGGAAACACTGGTCTAATGAAGTATATTCTTTAATCGCTGTAGATTCCTCAAATTGTTAGTTTAACCCTTTTGTTAAGATTACGGTACTTAAATCTCATTGATGTCTAAAGTCTGTTCACAAACTTTTGGTTTAAGGGGAAGGTTTCCCAGGTTCCCCCACCACCTTTTTAGCTTAATGTATACATCAGCTGGTCAGATGTTGCTTGCTGTTATAGTTCAGGTGAAGTGGGGGGGGGGGGGGGAATTGATTACCCTCAAAAAAAAAAAAAATTGTGAACGGAGTAGAGTTGATATCTATAATGACAGCAATTAAAATTCCTTTAAAAAAACTTATCGTAAAAGATAACGTTTCCGAGTTACTAAAACTAGTTATAGACTGGAAAGGTTTTGGAATTATTCAAACGAGTCACTTCCTTTATTTAAAATAAATAGATTTATTACTTAGAATCGATATAAACAATTAAATTATAAACAATCATTTAGCTTTAAAATTATAGCAATAAAACATGAGCCCATGTTAACAAAATATAGCATGCTGACTAGAGTATACAAGCATTTTGGGTAAAATATACACATCAACATATTAAACAATATTAAATTTGAGCAGTAACAATAATACTTGTAATAGACATTCAAAGCTGGCCTTAAATGTTTAGCATTCAGTTGTTATTGGTTCTAACCAAATATTTAGCCAACAAAACTAAACAATATGGAACAACAATTATGTCAAACTAGTTTCATAAAGACATATAAAAACTTAACAGTCATAAATGCTTGGAAAGGGTCGAGAAGTCGATAATTTCAAAGTTGCGAATTAAATCAACCCATCCACAGCTGCTGTTTTTTTTAATTGATTTTTTTACGTCGAACCTTCAAACCTATCACAATGTCTTTTCTCTTTCTTACTTCAAAACTAAATTCAAAACTAAACTGTTATGGATAAAGTAGTTTCATATATTAAGATTTTTGTGAATCAAAGGTTTGAGGTATTATTTCAAATTAATTTTTAAATAGATTTTTGTTAAAGATATGTACAAAATCTGACTTTATTGTATCCTCACCTAACTTTTTCCTACTATGCAATAACTTATTAGAAAATTCTTGTTTGACTTCACTAAATAAAGTTTTTTTAGACTGCCTCTTAAATCACAGAACGTTTTTCTACTATTGATCCAAAAACCATGGCCAATTAGCCAACAAGCAGACCATTTAGAACTATTTAAAAGCTCATACTATAAGGATTACTAAATCAAAAGGTATATGGTTAAAACGGCAATAAATAAAATAAATACAAAGGTCTTAATGTTTAGACACGTCTAATTCCTATATTAAGGGCTGTACAGTATCAATATCGGAGGGTGTATTACTAAATCACTAAAATCAGGAGTTCAGCTACTCTGAAAATATGATGTCTCACTTATAACGTCCTAACATTCCAAACTCTTGAAAGTCTCAATTACTTGAGCTAATCCAAATGGCCTAATTTCAGTCATATTCCCATTTATTTTCCAATCTGAAAGAACTCAAATTAAATTTTAATTAAACTTTCTATTCACAATTTAAATTTAACCTAACGTGATGCATGTATTTCAGGTACACTTAAATTAAAATTCTTAAACATTACAACACGTAAATTTTGAAATTTCAAAATAGAAAACTTAATAAAACTGTTAAAACCTTTCGCTTTGGCAATATACTAACTCATTTCAAAAATTACAACTGTGACTGAATATATGATCACTTTAAAACTCTCAAACCAACCCGAAGTGTACTCAGTGACTAATGGACTAAAGGTAACGACACCTGCACAAAGGAATGTTTAGCGTAAACTGATTATCTGCGTTGCCTCATGTGTTCCGCAATCTTGGGATCTTCCCTGACAATCTGCACCATCCTCAGGACCAGAATAGCCAACACCTGAAACATACAACGTATTCTTTTAAACGTTAACATTAATTTGGTAATGATATTTTTGGTTAGAAAGAGGTTGGCAGCTTGTTTTTACCTTGCATTTGCCCATCTACATACACATGGCCACATGGTTAAGCATGAGGCACGTGGTAAACAGCGAAAGGGTGAATCGGTACAGTGCAAGACTGTACTAATAAAACTTAGTGGCAGGTATCAGGACCATAAACATCACTGTCATACAAATGCAGTTACCAATCCACGGGAGACGGACAACGGACCAGACCTTTGTTTGGGTTAATCCCCTGATTTATGGCCTGAGGGTAGTAGTCATCAGAGGAGGGGTGGGGAATCGAGAATTCTGAATCCCACCAGCGGCGTTAACTTTTTGTCAAAGATTTCGCTTAGAATGCGATTACTTCTTAACTGTACATCTTTTGTTAGAATTTATAATTTTATGATCAGAACTATTTTCGATTAGGAAACCTTTATTTGATTTTTTCATTATCAGCAAGTTTGGTTAGGTTATGATGGTTTAATTTTATAATTAAAAAATTAAAAATGGAATTTTAGGCATTTGTAATTTTATTTTATGAACAGAACTATTGTTTTTTATTAGTAAACCTTCATTCGATTTTTCATTATCATCAAGTTTGGTTAGTTCGGTTAGGTTATGATAGTTAAATTTAATTTAATTTAATTAAATTTTGACAGCGACGGTGATAGAGCTAACAATTTACCGCGAACAGTTCGGCTATGCACGGCATGAAGCGGAAGCGTTCGACATGAACCTAGAACTGACAGGCCAACCGACCGTGATTAAGATGATTACAGCCTCGGTCAAGTGCGTACACCCACCAATCCACACGTGGCACATTTATGACATGGTGATACTGGATTACTGAATGTCTAGTAATATCAATCGTTATTGCAAGACTAGTGGAAATACTGCTAATTTTAAAGAGGATAGGATATAGTACGCCAACAAGCCACGTACAACAGGTTCCGTAGTTATTAGTGTTTTTGTGCTCTATTTTTTTCCAGACCTTTAGACCAATACTGGTCTGATCGCCAGTTGCCAAAGCTCCCGGGCTTTTCCTGTACACCATTATCAATGGATTATAAGTCGGACTACTAACTGACACACTATTTCACTGAAGATGGACTTTTTAGTTTTACCCCTTTCGTCATGTGTGATAAAAATAAGGGTCCAGTCCCATTGATTTATTCTACGTCAACCCTGTTGTCGGATGAAATACACTGCTTAAGTACAGTACAGGGGTGAACTGTACTGATAAATAGTAGCGGCAGGTACCAGGATCCGAACTTCATCTCTGCCTTGGGCCCGAAGTCCGTTACACTACGCTCTTAGCCACTAACTCACCCAAACCAACATCATTCAACTAATATACAGTTAAAACTGCTTAGGAAAATCGTAATTGGCTCTTGTTGCTAAAAGAAAGAATTAAGTAAAAAATTTTAAATAAATTTGCTCAATGGTGTGCAATGCAAACGCAAACCAATACTTCTATGTGACATTTCCAGTACCAGGACAACGTACTGGTAACATTATATGAGTTACCTTATCAAGGGGATCCATAAACCCTCGTTGCATCCACTTTGGTATGGTGGTGCGAGCGTGAGAGAATCCCAGCTTCTGCAGAATGTAGTCCACTCCGTACGGCTCTATACTCTTGCCACCCCATGACAGCAATCTGTACCAATAAAATCAAATCAAATCATTTGAACCATACTTTAATGTTAGTTATAAGAACCATTGACAATGTCGATCACAAGTTTAAAAGACAGTAAAGAGATTTGCTGGAACCAGTTAGAAGACATTTGTATCAAATCAAATGTAACTGATGCTGGTTTGATTCTGAGCGGATTCTTGGCCCAGATACAACTTGTTATTGGGCAATTTTTTTATTTTTTTTTGTCCTAAGACGCTAAGCATGAGCCCGGAATTGTTTTTCACATTACTTCAGGCTAGACCTAGGGGTTTTGGCATTATCACTTAGATAAAATCCATTGGTGACTTGGCGGGATTTGAACCCGGGACCTCAGGGACTGAAATCCTACGCTCTAACCACTAGACCAGCTCACCCCCCGATTGGTTATTGGGCTATTAATGATACTATCTAACAAAAGGTTGACCAAAGTAAGTGATAAGACCAGTGTTTTGACCGTTGTTAGAGAATTAAAAATTTACTAATGGTGTAGCACACAATTTATAATAAGTAAAATATAAAAAATAGATCTTAAGACTGACAACCAGCTAATTTAACTTGTATGTCTAATAATTCTAGTTTTTCAACTGTATTCGCCTATATTCGACAATTTATCAAAGTTTGATATGAAATTGGTTATTTTGTTTATGAAACTAGAAGGAACAATACAGTCTTGGTCGTAGAAAGATGACGTGGTTAAATTAAAAAATAGTCGTTGTTCTGAATGCTTTTCAACAATCTTGTTGAGAAATAGCAAAATCTAACCACAAAGATGAATTGCTAAGCTCACCCAAAACATTAGTATTTACTATTTTTGCTAGTCCAAAGACGCAGTCTCACAAAGATCAAAATTTAATTGCATATGTTACTCAATCCTCAAATTACCTGACGGTGGGTTCCAGATGCCAGGTCTTGCAGTGGTAATCGCGCCAGTCCTTGGTGTACCCTGTGACTTCCGCGTGTTCAAAACTCTTCTGCTTCTTCTCCTCGTCGGAGGGGCCGGGTGTAGGTGTAGCACGTCCGTCTCCGGCCGCTCCTTCGCTCGTCCCTACCTCTCGGCTCTCACTGCGTCTGGACTGTCTCTCGGCCAACTCAGGACTCTGAGCACGAGCGCCAGGGTATCCCATTTGCTGTGAATATAACAGCAATTAGGTATTCTGGAAAATGGGCTTTAGGCCAGAATAGGTTTAATATTGTGTTTTTTAAGTAAAGTTGGCTTACCTGTAAAGTGACTAAGTCTTCTCAATGGGGAACATATTTATACACACATAAATAACATACTTTGTGACATAAAGATAACATAAAAACACATAATAACACATGATATGTTAAACATAAAAATAAGAAGATTTAATTGTCTGGGAAGCAAAGTGGTTATAGTGATAGCCTTCAAATCTGAAAATCACTGTTTTCATTCTAAGTAAGATCATTATTGGATCTAGACTATTTTTGCCACCGGGCTAAAAATTTATGATGCTATCTAACAAAATAACCCCGCCGCAGAAAACCTGCAGATTTCAATCTGTCTGATTGGATTTCTACTAAAATATTTTCATAAACAATACATTATTCATTCCCCATTTAAATAACATTCAATTCAATTAACACTTGGGTTTGCTGCTACGGAGAATAGCATAGAATTTTTTTTACAAATGTTAATAGTATACAATTAAATAAATATTTATGTAAAATGTTATCGAAATATTTCCATAACAAGCAAACTACAAAAGTTTTCTTTTTCTCCAGAAGAACAACTTGGGAATTTTAAATGTACAGTGTTTTGGAGTTTTCTCCGTTACCTTTATGTACAACAACACTTCAATATACAAACTTATTTTTTTTTAAGCTCTACAAGATGGTTGCAATGCAAATTGAGGATTCCCACGTTTAAAGGGTAAAAATTTGGAAAAACGATTTTTTTAAATTTCAAAACTCCATACCTTGTTTCCATGACCAGATCATGCCCCACCTGAAATGTCAATATTTCTATTAAAAGTACTCTTAACATTCTAACACTAACCACTCTATCTTTTTCTCTGATGTAGGAAGTTATGAGATCATGTAGGAAGAAGAATGCTTCGGCATCGACAGTTACAAAAATGTGGTCTTCAAACTCTGTCACAAAACTGCATTCCACCATTGGTTTATCGTCTGCAACAAACATTATAAACATTTCAACGCTTGCATTAATCAATGGTAAGGTTAATAAACGCAATGACTCAAAATACTCCCCCCCCCTCTCTACAAACCTGATAAATAAAGTAAATTCCCAATTGCCAGATTTAAGGACAAACAAAATACTTAAAGTCACCAATAAATTTCAATCAAATCATGTTACCTATTTTAGTAAAATATGTTCTGCACTACACAGAATTTTCAACGTTGCTTAAGAAACCTATAATTGATTTACATTGATAAAACTACATTAGGTGGACTCCGACCCACCACTTGGCATTAACACATTACTAAAATACATCGGCGATTGGCAGGATTTGAACCCCAGACCTTCAAACCAAAGGTACCAGGCTCTAATCAGACCAGCCGTGAATTAAAACAATTAAACATATAATTGTCTGCACACTAAGAGTGTAGTTCTACTTGACTAACTCTCGTTAACATGCCTTGGTTGAATTGATTATTTGACACATCCTCCTTGTAACAATTAAATAAGGTATGAAATTAAATAGATTTTTTCCGGCTGGACTTTTTAATCAATACATTTTAACAAACTAAACATAAGTAGTAAATAAACTAAACATTCATAGCTTTCCAACAAATCTAAAGTAACCTATTTGTGGAAGAAATTAACAGTTGAAGACATCAACATTTTGTATTAAGTCAAGCATAACCACTTTCACTCTTACAACATAAGCAAAAAAATATTTAAACATAAAAAATATTTCCATCATACCGAATAACAATAATTATTACTTTCCAGTAAGCCTAGCAGGTATTAAATTTAGACCTTGTCCAGTAATTTATTCAATTACTACATGTAGAGATTACATCAACATAAATTATATCAATTAAATGCACACAAACAATAACGTTGATTGAGTGAAGCGATAAAAAAAGTCAGGCACCGGCGAGATTCGAACTCACGATCTCCTGTTTACTAGACAGGCGCTTTAACCAACTAAGCCACGGCGCCGACATCCAGTGACTAGTGCCAAACAGTATCTGGCAGCTGTTGTGCTTCTTATCTTATCAATACAGATTTAACCACATTCAGTAGTCTAATGGGTTTAAACATTTGAGAGCTTTTGAAAAATGAAATGTATGTTTGCTAGTGTAACAAAAAGTATATAATGTGGAACAGTATAATCAAATAATAATTATAATTCAACATTATATGTCTACTAAATATATACAACTGTGACAGGTTTATTTTTTGTTTGATTTTTTTATCTGTTTACTACTCTGGTTATAACATTAAAAAAATGACATAAAGGATAATTTTGTATGCTGCTAAATTATTACACACATTGATTATTATGATTTTTATATTAAATTAATAATGGTTTAATTTATTTAAGAAGTTAGTTAGCGAAATAAAATTAGTATTTTCTGATAATATAATAACTGAAGTCAAATTTCTATCAAACTAAACTGTGTATAATTTGTGAAATTTGTATTTCACATCAGCAAAGTATTGAAACAATTTTTAATTAAATGAAAAAAAAAACCGTTTGGAGCAATTTATTTCTTAATTTCACAGAATATAATCAAACCAAGAAATATAAACTTTGTACAGTATTGACATTTTAGAAGGCAACAAGCACTTGGCATTTTTCCAATTCTCTCTTCCAGTATATTTACTTTACTTCTATTAATTTATTTTCACAAAAACTTTTCAAAAATTAAACTTTGAGCTTTTTTTTCCTTTTGAAAAAGAAGAGACAAAGGAATTAATCTGCTTAGAAATATGCACAGTTTCTATGCAGCTGAATATTTTCCCCCTGAGGATAATAAAACAACAAGCCCCTCAAAAGAGCAGTTTCTGCAGTACGACAGAAAGACTACCCTATTGATACACATTGTGTGTGCAAAACAACCCTATTCATACTAAAAGGGGTCTCCAGGCAAGACTTTTATAAGTTGCGTGAAAAATCTTCCACAATCACTCCAAAATCGTAAACATCTTCCTTGGACACAATAAAATCATATTTGTCTTTCTTGGTCACAACATCATTATCATTGTCTCCTAAAATCACGGCAATTGATCACGCACGATCTTGAAGAAATTGTCAATTTTGAACTGTGCATCTTCGCAGACCCTTTCTGCGATCGCGAAAATTAAAGCTCGCCCTGGCTCGACCCAAACCTGAGCTTGGCAAAAATTATTCCCAGTCCAAACCCACTCCTCAGATCAACTGTTGGCCCAACACGATCCAAAAATATCAATCCTGTAGACCCTAATGTCTTAATGACGATATGGCATTTCTCACCAGATGGCTCTGGCGTGAGAGCCGCCTGCCAATGCTCTGTCTTGAGGTGCAGCTGCAGTGAAGGAAGTGCAAAGATGACCTCCCTGGTGTGGTTGTTGTCCTGCTTGGGTGTTCTAGAGCGGACTGTACCTCCCTCGCTCTCGGCTCTCTCACGCTCTACACTGGGGAACCTGTCTATCTCTGTAACACAATATAAAGATAAACATAAAGCTATCAACATAAACATAAAGGGTATCAATTAGATTACGAACACTACCTCCTATTAGCTTGACATTAAAATTTAACATCCTATCAATCATTCAATCAGTCTATCATCAATCTATAGACTAAACAGAAACGGATACATGCATACAACTTTTATGAGAAAAATAATTAAAACAATTACAATAAGTTACTAAAATGGGAAACTTGTGGAGTTTTACAGAGAAAATAAAACATAAATATTAAATAGCTGTTGAATTGTATTCTTACAGCTTTTTCAAAGTGAAAAATAACTGTAACAAAATAATCAAACATTCAATCAAAGTTGTAAGAGCCTTTACCTTTTTGGACACTCATTTGAAAAAATGAATAATATTTAGAGCTGTTTGCCCCTTTTTGAATAATTTAAACTTAAATTTCTTAAATCACTATCTGTGTTTGCTTAACCTTGTGTTTAAGTAAGAAATCATATGTCTTTCTTTCTTTTACGTAAAAAAAAAATAACTGACATCAATGTACAATTGACTATTCTACACTTTAAGCTACAGTTTTGGTGAGTCAGTGACTACGGATTCATAGCAGGGATGCTGTCGGTTCACGTCCAGCACATGCCACTAAATTTAATTTAAACCGTATCCTACAACCTCCCTTGCTTTGCCAGCTACGTTACACAGTATTGCTTGGTACCTATAACGTACATATGCAAGGTTAAAAAAGGCCACCAACCTCTGACAAAAAATCAACACCCTCGTAGTCATAATTTTTTAGAATGTCAATTACAGGGAAAAAAACGTCTGCACATGTTTAAAGCAGCTGTGAGGCAACCTTAGAAGGCAATTACCGTCAATCTCGCTGCAGGAGAACGCGTAATGGAACCACTCCTGCAGTGTGCGGAACTGCGGTGGAAACAGCATGTTGCGGGACACTTTACACACTGTAGCCATACTGTGGTGTTCTGGAGCATGAGGCTGTTCTCCGGTCAGACCTAGGCTGAACGTCAGCGTCTGTACAATGTGTACGTCTAGTGCCTCGGTTTCTGCAACAAACAGTACATTTAATACATCAAGTATGTCAGAGTACTAGTTTGATTTGTAGAATAAAGAGGATAGCAGCTAGCTTACCTAGAAGTACAGGTAGGCCAGAGAACATACAGTATAAACTGAGCACAAAATAATCAACAACAAAATATTGTGTGTTCAGTGTCTCTTTTCTATCTTCTATGGCCTAACTGTACTTCTTCAAGGTAAGCTAGCTGCTATTATCTTTATTCTACAATTCAAAATCCTGACCTAGAGCCTTTTCTTGCACAAAACTGAGTATTAGTTTGGCACTCTAGTAAAATATTTTCAAGAATAGTAACTCTACAGACTCAGTATAATGTGGATCAGAAGGGTTTGGAGTTTGAGAAACGCTGGGTTATCGAGGAAAAGGGTTAAAAGATAAAAATGAGACCACATAAAGTTCATTTTCCTTTTATCTATAATTGGAAAATACTACAATAACTATTGTCCTCTGGTTGTCAAATATGCAAGACCCACATCCCAGTCGATGTGGGTAGCTTAGTGGTTAAAGTGTTCGCCTAACAATCAAAAGGTCATTGGTTCGATCCTGACTAAAGTCAGTAGCTTTTTGATGGTTCGAAACTGGACCCAGCTACAGCTGATCTTAGTAACAAAGCTACACAGATCATCTCATGCCATTCTACACCCATCCTTCACCCATATTTGGGTTAAAATACGCACCTAGGTGGCGTCCCCACCTTAATTAATTGATAACTGATAATCTTACTAATATTATAAATGTGAAAGTTTGTGTGATTATGCATTAACTACTGGACGGATTGGGCTATTGATAGCTGATAATAATAATATATCCGCAAGTAGTTCAAATGGCAAACGAAATGTACATGTAACAATAAGGCTACTAAATAAAGCTAATAAAGCTACGAGGCTTGTATTGTAGTTTGCCACCTGGGTCATTCACAGGGGTATAAATAAATAACAATGGTGTAAGGTTCTCTGGAACTTAAGTTAATATTTTTTCTAAATTTTCAGCAAAAAATATGGTTTGACAGATTATCAGATGTCAAGTGTGCGGGACTTAACTGTATAATTATCTTTGGATACTTCAGATTACAGCAGACAGCCCATCTTTATGGACTGACCATAAACAAAGTTGTTTTACTTATGAGCAACAAGTTTAATTTAGCAATTTACAAACTGGATACATCAGATCTTTATTTATTTTAACGAATTTCCCATGATAGAGAATAAACTAATACCGTAGGTCTCATGGTAAGATGTGACCGTTTTACTTTGAATTTTGATGCCCCCAGAGGCAAAAAAACAATATTCCTTAACATTTTTTTATGCATCTTCAATATAAATATTTCTGTGAACATATTAAGAGTAATTTCGGTTTGAATTAGATGAAATTTGGCAAGAATGTGAAGAGCTGGATACACTTGATTGAGTTTCCAAACCAGCAAGATTGAGTCATGGGAACAAGGTGTAATAGGGTTTTTAAATGTTTCAAAAATTGTTTTTTTTACATTTTGTGCCCAATTTTTATTACAGCTATTGTGTAGAGCTTAAAAAACAGACAATTTTGTATATTGAAACATTTTGTACGATTAAAGGTTATGAAGAAAACTGTAAAATACCCCCACCGCAGCAAACCTGCAGACTAAGCGAATTTCCATTTGACTGATCATTTCAATCTATTTATTCTATTTAAATAACATTAGGTTTAAGTATCTAGGTTTGCTGCTACATGGAGGGTAATAAAGTTTTTTTAGTAAAATATTAATAGCTTAGTATAAAATAAATAAATTTTCCAAGTTTAATCAAAATATATCCATAAACAAGCAATCTACTAGTATGCGGGAAAATTTTCTTTTGTTTTCACTGCTTTTACACGTTTTTTTTTTAAGATATTTCAAAAGGCTTGAAGGAGATACAATTTGGAATAAGTTTGCCCTCTCAGTCAAGCATGGTTAATAAACAGTATATTCAGCTAGTGGTTGGTTGGTTTGATTTAAACTCGATATTTTATAACCAACAGACTACATGTTTATCAAAGCAATGAGATGAATTCTTCAAGGTAGAATACTATCTAAATTTTATTGATACTGTTAGAGCCAGACTTAATTTAATTTAATTTCTGAAATCCCAGAGACATTTTAATTTATCCTTTTTCATTCCTGTTGCAACATCACCAACCATAACCACCCTCATTCAGGGTTCATTTAAACATTTAAATTTCCCGCCTATCCCTACTACAAGAAGAAGAAGTAGTGAAGGAAAAATCAGCAGCAAGATGGCCATCTACAGAGAAGTCAACCCAAACATGTGAGGTATCTTAATTTTACTCATTTTCCTATTTTTCCACCTTACAATTTCTATTTCCTAGTTTACATCCACTGCTTTCAGATACTAGCTTGCATTTCTTTATATTCATCACACTACTCCTCAATTACACCCATCAACTTATTCATCAACAAACATTCACAACTGCCTTTCACATAAAACCTAACTCTGAAGCGACCTCAATTTCTATCAATGAAATTTAGATAGAGCATACAACTATGTTACAACAATTTCCGCCACTGAGAAGCCGATGTGGCAAACATCAGCTGTTTACAGACATTGTTGTGCGATTGCTGACCCAGTTTAGACCGGGTCAGCTGCTGAGTAACTGAGACCTACACTCAGCACTGTGACCAGCTGTTTGATTAGAAGTTCAGCAATACTCAAGGTCAGAATTTGTAGTTACTTTTAGCAAAGAGAAAACAAATTGAATTCACTATTGATTGTTTAGCATTCATTTGGTAGTTTTGTTAAGAAAATGAAAAAAAAATTGGCCAATATTTACTTACAAAAAAGATAACATTGATTTAAAAGAGGTTAATAAGAGTGATTTTTAAAATTGGTATTACAACTCATTGAAAATTACAATTATAAAAGTAAATTTATATCTGTAATGAAAGTAATATTTAATGGTAAATCTTTAGTACTGCAGTTCGGGATGAATTATTAAACTACAAAATTTGTATTTACTTATTTTAAAAGGGGAGTGTTCTCAAATGAAAAAAATATACTTTTAAAAAGCAACAAAGATGCATTTCATTACAAAACTTTACACTTTTTGACGTGCCAACTGTTTAAAAGCAATATCAGTTTTTATTTTTTATACTTTCACAATGTCTTTTATAAACTATGAATATTGTTAAAAATAAAAAGAGATGAAAATGAAATATTTTAATATTTTTTTAATTTTTGACTATGAGTAACATTGGTTTTCAAAAATAAAACGTAAAGTAGAATTGTTGGCCTAACCTGAATTGTAAGAGAAAAATTCTAAAATACACACAATTAAAAAGCTCCCAACCATCTTACCAAAAAGCTTTTCTTTCATATCTACCTAGGTATATACTTTTTTTATGTCCCCCTCCTAGGATGCTTGGCTCTAACCGTTTTCCACATCACTTCAGCTAAGCTAGGCCTAGAGGGTTACGGCATCATTACTTAGAAAAAAATTCCATTACTGATTGGAAGAATTTGAATCCGGGACTTGGCGGACTGTCTCTCACTCTACCACTAGACTAACTCACTCTCTATTTTACCAAGTTTACATTCTTATAGAAGACATAAATACAAATACTTATTAAATACTTATTTTAGCCTCTAGTATTTCTTTAACTTTAGCTGATGTCTTACTCTCATTGGTGTGGACTTCCTGGGCCTCAGTAGCGAATGAGATGCACGGCTCTTTGAGTGAAAACAACGCCCAGGACTTAGACCTAAAGTTTATTCCGTGGAAGCACGCCAGAGAGATGTTGTGTCCGTGCAGCTCCATGGTGCCACCCAGCACGGTGCCGGACGGAGGCAGCGGCTGCCGCACGGTAGACAGGTGTAGACCAGCCACTTGCGCCAACACACGCTGCCAGTGCCGGTGATGTCGAGCGTCCTGCGGAGCCCACGCACTGCCTGCGCCGCTCATACTCTCTGGAGAACATATGGGGTTGGTAAATCTTAGTGAAGGATTGTAATTGCACTTGAAAATTCTACATTTTTAATGTTTAATAGAAACAAAAACATCAGGTTGTTGGATTTTAGAAATTTACTGAAATAGGCTTTACCTTCGTCACTGCAGCTCAAATTCTTGTGGTGTAACTACGTTACGGCCGTTTCGGCATTACAATGCCATCGTCAGACTACAAAAACAAAAACTCGGCTGAAGTAGCGTCGTTGAAGTTTAAACACGTAACACATACGAACAATACAAAACATTTAAAATATTTACAAAAACCGATCAGGCCTGTCGTACTAACGGGTGACATGTTCCCATTCCGAGCAAAAACCGACTGGAAGATTTCTATGTCGAGCCCGGTGTGGTGGCGTTATCAGTTGAACTTTGTACTCCTGGCTTCTTGTTCCTTTTCTGATTTAAAATGCTATTGAATATGAAGAGTGACTTGTACTGTAGTTTGTTGTTTAAAATTATATCGTCCAAATTATTAATTATTAATTATAATTAATTTATAAATTAATTAAATTAATAAATAAATTGCCGTAACGTAGTTACACCACAAGAATTTGAGCTGCAGTGACGAAGGTAAAGACTAAAGCCTATTTTAGTTATTATACAGCTCAGGGGCTAAAACATGGATTTTAATTTAGAAATTTACCTTATACAGGATAAATGGGGGTTAGTCTTAATGGGTGTGGTTATTTTCATAGAGCTCTAGTTAACAAGATAATTTCCTTCAATCAAAAGTGATAACATGAACTGTTTTTCTATAGTAGTCTACCTCCAAAAGTTCTACTGATAATGGTAATTCTATTACTTTTTCAGTAAATTCAAAAGAAACTCTTAACTATCCTGTGCTCATAGCCCTTTGAAATCGCAGGTAAAACTATAAGTCACACATATATTACAGCATTGCAAAACTAAACACAATAGCTCAACGATAGCGTGTTCAGCTGATAAAACAGACTTAATTCAAGAACACCTCATGTGTTTACCATTACTTTGACTAACACTACATAGATACTTCACTACCTTTAAATACCTACAGACATCAGATGATCTACAGTAACAAGCATTGAGGTTAAACTAATTTACACTTGTTTCAGCCACATACCTGGCAGTCTTTCACCGTTCTTCTTGCTCCTCGAATGCAGCCGTTTGCGGAAGCTGCCGTTGTTGCCGGACGCTGAGCTGCCGAGCGCGGAGAACACTCGTTTGCTGCTCTTGAACTGTTGTGAGAAGAACTCGTCTAGTTTGTAGTACATCTTGAGCAGGTCCACAGTCGTGGATTTGGAGATCATCAGTTGCAGCTGGTCCCAACCCATGTCTCCGTGCATGAAGATCATTGCTGGCCTGCCGAAGGTACGTAGGTTAATAATACACTTACAGGAGTTCTTCCAGATAACATAAAAAACTTAACCTTGGTACCGTGATACACTTAAATGACCTTTCACTTTATTACCAAACCAAATGCAGGTTCTATGACATTTCTAGATAACTGAGTCGTAAAAATTAACTTAGCCAGTCTAAAACACAGAGCTAATTCACTACTGACCCAAAGAGCTACTCAGATTTGATCTAAACTATTTAAATACCTGTCTATAAAATCTAATTGATTCTAATATTACTTAGCTTAGTTATCTGTCACAAATCTGCTTAAATCTTGTCACAATAATTCTATATTTTACACTTTTTAAGAACTTTAACAGCATAATAGCAACTTAATTTGATTTCATTTATGGAAAATAGTTTGTGGTCACAGCAAAATCGTAAACATCTTTCATCGCGGCCAAATCATTAATACCTTCACCGGTCACTGCAAAATTGTGAACATCTTCCCTGATCATGACTAAATTGTAAACATCTGCTGCCACAAGACAAGATACATCATTGTCACCCCCTGTGTTCGCAGCGCCGTCATGAACATTTTCCGCGATCACGGAGACATCACCATCGTCTCTTGTCTAACTCTAATGTGATCATTTATCGTGATCATGAAAACATAATCATCATCTTCTGCAATCACGGCACCACCATAAACACCTCCCACTATCACAGAGTAATCATTAAATCTAATACCTGTCTGAAGATTGGAAAAATACTTTTCCAACAAATTTCCAAAACTCCCGTTCATCCCTAACTCTAATGATTGATTCCAGTAATTCCACACACCTGCGGGTTGGATTGAAGGCATCGATGCTGGACTTGCGACTCGTCATCTTCCACTCGTCCCGTAGTGACACTACCAGTGAACTGACTCTACACATCAACACTCCAGTTCCCATGTAGTCCAGCCGCAGCTCCAGAGCGAACAGGTTCAGACCTACAGTGTGGTCAGGCTCTGTGCCTGGGTCCTCCTTGATCAGAACTGTAACCGAGGTGAAATGCATGAAACGACCATTACCTCATAATGTCACATACAGAAGACTCCCTCTTATCCGGATACCTTTTAACCAGACATCGGTTTAACCGGACTACACTCGGCAGAAATTACATCTCTTTAACCAAACAATTTTTATCAGCACATTGGTTTAACAGGACTAGATCGGCAGACAGTGGGCAGTACTGAAACGACTGTTCTTGTGGGAAACATTTGAGATCAGTGATCACGTGTCTAAATACAATGCTCTCAAATTTAAGTTGAATATCACAGTAAACAGTCCTTTTTAACGAGTTTTTAGGGACGTCAGATTAACCGGAAAACCCGTTATCCAGACTGGCCTTGGTCCAGAGGAGTCCGGATAAGAGGGCATCTACTGTAGTTTAAAATGTTAACTACAAAAAGTAGGGATGGTCAAGTCTCGAAATTTCGGGAAATTTTCGGGAAATTTTTAATCTCGTTACACGAGACGAGATTTCTTTTTGGCCGAGATTTTTATCGAGACGAGAATTAAAAAAAAAAAAAAAAAAAAAAAAAAAAAAAAAATATTAAAAACGCCTGCAGAAAGTCAATGCAATACCCGCAATACAGGAGCGTGTTAAAGTTGCGTTTCCTTTGCGAAGGCTTTCTTATTTAATCAATTCTTCAAATGTAAATATTACTTTAATTATTTTAATAACATATGTTTCCTAATCGTAGGCATTTTCAATAATTTAGGCGTGATTAATAAAAAAATGTTATGCTGATGTTTTTTAATAAAAGATTGTAAATATTCTTGCCTATTATCATTATTTTTGTATTTAAACAGTCATCTAACAATGTTACAAAATCAGGTAACAATTCCGAACGTGCATTTCTCGTTGTGTATGAGAAGGGAAATCCCGTCTCGATCTCGTCTCGAAATTTTATGAGAAATAAAAAATCTTGTCTCGTCTCATCTCGAAACTAAAAATCCAATCTCGTCCATCCCTAACAAAAAGTTACAGTAGATTAATGGAATATCACATGTTCCGAGAGAACTCGTATCACAGAGAGGGACTTTTCAACTAACAGCTTTAAGGATTGAAGCTGACATCCTATTCATTAGGATAAAGCTTTGTCCAGTTTTAATGTAAAAATGAACATAGTCAAAGATACAATTTTTTATTGGATTATAAGGAGAATAGCAGTTAGGCTCCCTTGGAGAAGTAAAGGTAGGTTATAAAACACAGAAGAGACACTAAACACTCGATATTTTGTTCATTTACAAAAATAACTTTTAGTAAACCCTTTTCCCTCCTGCTACAATTGACAATGTCCCACAGGGGTGGAAATATTGTGAGTTCAGTGACTCTTCTGTATGTTCTATGGACTCCCTGTACTTTTTCAAGATAAGCTAGCTGCAATCCTTCATATTATACAATTCAAAATTCTGGCCTAGAGCTTTTCCTTGAGAAAAATCAGTCAAAGATACGACTGAGGTCTAACAACCAAGTATTAAATTGCAATAAACTGATTTAAACCTTTAGGTGCCAGAAATTTATTTTGGTACTTTCCGAAAAGTGCCAGAGTTTTTTACTAGGTTTGTCCGAAAAGTGCCAGGCTTTCCATAGGGACGAAGCTTAGTGCGCAAGAATACAAATAAGTAAAAGTATAAATTTTCATCCCAAAAGTGCCAAAGAAGCGATATATCGTGCCTCGATCGTTTGAGAAATCGATTGAAATTATCGTTGTTTTGAAATAACAACCGAGTTAACCGATATGCCCATTAAAACTCACATGATAGAAAGTAGCGCCGGCCCGATATATTGTTGCAATGTATTTTTCGGTAAGACTACCGAGGATGATATATCGTTGTGAAGTATTTTTTAGATGTGTTGTGCAAAACGATATATCTTTGCATGGCACTCAAAGGGTTAAGGGTTTGTCCAATCTTTTCACCAACCATTTTTGAACTCTTAAATACCTTCGGTAGAAACTTAAAAGTGAAAATCACTGAGTAACCATACCATAATTATTCAAAGAGCAGACTACACATTTAATTTAATTTAAATCTTATTATAAAAAATCACTGCCATTACTATGTCTGTTAACACTCACTGAATGTATCTATTTTGCTGAGCTCGATGGTGCCACCCACAATGCCACCCTTGGCCTCCAGACTTGAGCCCCCCAGACCCAGACCAATGAACATGTTCTTATGTCCTGTGCTACCGATGGACAGCCGCCCTTCTGACCTGAAGTTCTTAGTCAGCCACCTACATGTAAAAAAGGTAAAAGGTAATAATCAATGTCAATGTTACAAATTATAAGCTGACAGAATTTACTCAATTGTTAAACAAAAAACCAAGTTTCAAATTTCATAAGAATACAGTACACTTCAAGATTACAAGACACTGAACAGTTATATTCATGTTAGACCACATCAAAAACAACATATATAAAAATATCGAATCAAATCTATAGTAACCTAACAAGCACTAAACTAGAATTGTTAACAAGTCACATGTCACAGTGAATAAAAATATAACAATTAATAAATGTATAACAATGAATACAAAATATATATCATTTTGAGAATGCAATGTTTAAATCAGCAACAGCAACTTAATCTATGCAATAAAAAGGTGTAATTACTAAAAACCTATGCACCACAGCTTCTAAGCTTACTAAAAGATATATAACAATCACTTAATGGTAACTTGTTAATACGTAATAGTAGTTTACACAACGATCATGTAAAGATAGTCATTACGACACAGAAATTTAAACCACAAGCTTTGGCAAGTGCCTTAAAAACTTCTACGAGTATCGTTAAGGCTAATTATGCAAGTTGCTATTTAACCTACGCCCGTTTTTAATAACATTTGTACAACTTCATTGCCTATATTCTTTCTACTACTTCTCTGGTTGGTTAGCAAATCGTTCAGTTAAGCAAAAGAAGGTATGAGTTTTTAACGGAAGTCAATAGATCAAAAATTATAAATTTAATTAGCCATTACCAGCTGATGAGTTGGCATTCGAAGCGGTACGATTTTACTACTTTTCTCTAAATCCTTGAACTCTATTGGTCCATAACTTTACTACACTAGTGATGTAAAGTGTAAAGTAATGCGGTAAAGTGAACCATTTCTATTTAAAAAATTGAATTCAAAAGGCTAGTTTGGAAAACGGTCGTGGGTAAATATGTTTACACTGGCACTGTCTAACCCATATGTTAGGTTTAGCCTACTAAAACTCTATTAGCTGCACTAGTTTCTTATATTAATTGTCTAAGTTATGCTAGCTGAACTCAATCACTTTTTAAAAAATTCTGTAATAAATTTGAGTTTAGACAATATGAATTTCAGATGACTACTTTACCGACATACTTTACTGCCTGACATTGCTACGACACTCACATGACATTCCCCATGACGTTGCCCATGTTCATGTGCACGTTGAGCCTCTTGAAGTTGACTGCAAACAGCACCAAAGTTTCCCAGGTGGAAGTGCTGGTCTTAGTCTCTGTAGGGCTCGGACTGCCTGAACTGGACCCTCTCTTGTTGTGATCTGAACGTGGTACATCATTAGGAACAGATTTTCAAATATACAGGGTGTCCACAAGAGATAAGTACAATGTTATACCTAAGCTAAGAGTAGTAGCAGAAGTGACAGTATGGATACCTAAATGCCTTTTATGACGTTGTACTAATTTTTTCTTAGTCACCCTGTATTAATAAATTGTATTAAAAAAGTAAAATTACTCTCATTTAGACGTTTAAAAAATGTTTAATAATGTTTTTAGTCCATAACCATTTCACACATTATTTCAGAATAAGCCAAGACGATTGCGGCATTATCAATTAGATAAACTCCTATGGTGATTGGCAGGATTTGAACCCAGGACCTCAGGAACCAAAGTCCCGCACTCTACTACTGGACTAGCTCGCTCCCCTTGGTCTGGCTAGAATAGTAGTGAGAGTAAGTAAAGCACACAAGGCTGGAGTGAAATTTTAACTAGCTTACTTGGCTGCAACTCAAGCTAGATTGAGATCTTGCTTTCCAGATAACCATCGTATTTGATTTTACTGCCTAATCAAAATCAAAAAGCACTTTGAATACAACCAGACTGGTAAAACATTTTAAGCAATCCCATATAATGTCAACTAAATACCATACTTAAATTCTGAATCACCAGAATTAATGGTCTATTGTCTGTGGTTTTAACCACAAAGCTAAAAACATCAGGCGTGAAAGCCGGAAATTCAGTTTTATTATGTGTATGGTCTAAAACTTCTGTTTTTGTGGTTTAAGTCCCCATACCCCTTTAACCATATGCGTGGGTAGGCCACATAATGATTTTTCCAACCATATACAGTGCTCAGGAAGACTCAGCTGACATCAGCATCTAAGCTAAAATGAATTGGAATGAACTAAGCAATTGTTTCTGAACGCGGAAAATTTTAAATAATCATCTCCAGATGGTATTCTCTCTTGGTGTTCGTTTTACTGAACTGTTTTTAAATATGAAATATTTTATATATGACAAACTCAATAGTACTGGTGAATAATTTTTCCTGATTTTGAAAATTCATGGTCCAATGGAGAAATTCATGCATAATCCATGCCTTTTTTCATGGTCACAAGAATTCATGCATAATTCAAGCTTTTCAAGGTTTTCATGGCTGGTGGCAACCCTGCAGGTAATAAATAAAGTAACTAAACATTTACCAGATCTAAGGCGAGCATGTCTTGCCAGGTCTGACTCCAGGTTGAGTCGTAGTTTTTCTCTGTTTGGACCAAGCATGGGGCTGCTCTCACTGATCTCACTGGAACAACAGCAATGTAATTACGTTCTCCCCACAATACACAGTAAGCAGCTTCTTTTTGTACTCTTTTTAGACTAGAAAGTCGTTAACAGAAAGGGACCAGCAAAGTCAACAGGACAGCGGTAGAGTCACCTAGAGTTTGGTCAAGTCAGCTACAGTAAGGTTAAGTCACCTGGAGTGCGGTACTATCAGCTAGGGTAAAGTAAAGTCAGCTGGAGTACTGTTAAGTCACCTGGGTTACAATAAAGTCAGTTGGGGTATGGTAAAGTCACCTGGGGTACAGTAAAGTCAGCTGGGGTACAGTTAAGTCAGCTGGAGTACGGTAAAGTCACCTGGGGTACAGTAAAGTCTGCTGGGGTACAGTGAAGTCACCTGGGGTACAGTGAAGTCAGCTGGAGTACGGTAAAGTGACCTGGGGTACAGTCAGCTGGAGTACAGTAAAGTCACCTGGGGTACAGTAAAGTCTGCTGGGGTACAGTGAAGTCACCTGGGGTACAGTGAAGTCAGCTGGAGTACGGTAAAGTCACCTGGGGTACAGTAAAGTCTGCTGGGGTACAGTGAAGTCACCTGGGGTACAGTGAAGTCAGCTGGAGTACGGTAAAGTCACCTGGGGTACAGTAAAGTCACCTGGGGTACGGTGAAGTCACCTGAGTACAGTAAAGTCAGCTGGGGTACGGTGAAGTCACCTGAGTACAGTAAAGTCACCTGGGGTACCGTGAAGTCACCTGAGTACGGTAAAGTCACCTGGGGTATGGCAAAGTCACCTGGGGTACGGTAAAGTCACCTGGGGTACAGTAAAGTTGTTGTTTCGTGATGTTTCAGTCCGTCACCTGGGGTACGGTAAAGTCACCTGGGGTATGGTAAAGTCACCTGGGGTACGGTAAAGTCACCTGGGGTATGGTAAAGTCACCTGGGGTACGGTAAAGTCACCTGGGGTACGGTGAAGTCACCTGAGTACGGTAAAGTCAGCTGGGATATGGTAAACTTACAAATTAGTTTTGCAATAGTCTGAAACAATGCTATGCTGTCGACGAAGCTATCGTCCACCGCAACAATGCTAATTTTGAATCATGGTAAATCACTTTGATAAAATCAAATCAAAAGATCGTTATTCATTTGTAAATACATTTTTACATGAATAGTGTCAAACAATGAACACGAATAATTACATGAACAAGTAGTCTAGGATCCACATGATTGGTAGGACATTATTATCACACTACTCCAGGTTGCGGTTTTCTGAATTTTAAGATCTATTATCTGTGATTGACGAGTGCTATCGTTTAGAGTGTTGTGATAGTTTATTAATTCATCTATTTAAGATGCATTATTAAGATAGAGAATATTGTGAAATTCTACATGAAATAATTGTTTAGTCTAAAGAAATCAGCTCAAATCTGTTGTCCTGTTTGATAAATAAATTACCCCTGTAGCAGCAAACCAGCAGACTAAGCAAATTTCCATTTGCCTGATTGGATTTTTACTAAAATTTCCTTAATAAAGTCAGATTTATTCCCTATTCAAATAGCATTAGGTTAAGCAAGCTATTAGGTTTGCTAATACAAGGAAGGTAATACGTGCGTTTTATTTTAAGTATAATTGTAATTGCTTGGTATGAAATAAAAAAGTGAATCAACGAAGAAAATATATCCATAAACAAGCAATAAACAACATTTTAATAACCCTGCCCACAATATATATGGTACTGACATTGTATAACTAACCATCCTTTTACCGAAAAATTTTGGATACGTAACTTGTCTTGAAAACCATATTTAATTTAAATTAGTAGATAAATCTTACTCACTCAGACAATATTCAAACCTACAATGTACTAAAATATGTATTGGTACTCCACTATAATACATCAATATTACTGTACTATTTTAGTCAAATATTTTTTTCTATAATGTAAACAATGACAAAAACACCAGTCCTAATGTATGTATGTGCATTAAAAAAGAACGTTTTGAGTATATAAAATGTCTGAAATGTAACTCACACATCAATATCTTGATCAGGAGAGCTGTCCTCTTCGCTGTATACAGCCGTGGTGGTGAAGTCTCCAAGGAACAGTCGTCGCACGATACTGCGTCTGTACCAAGCCTTGGGGAACGCCAGGATCTCTGTCAGCCTGCGCATGTCGTACTTGAAGGAGGCCGAGCCGATGTCTATGATGGCTGTAAACATTCACGTTGATCTTTTAGTTGCAAGAGGTATGACAATTTAAAATTTTACTGTAGTACTTGGATTTTTTTTTACTGTATACAAATTGGAAAGATTATTTGGTTGTAAATAAAACAGATATTTTATTAGTTTCAAGCTGAACTCACTTGAGAACCTGATGATGGCCTGGCTTTGGTCTGGTCCGGGAGACTTGGAGCTCTTGTTGTCAATGTTCAGCTTGCGACTACGAGACAAATGGAACTTGACGAACTCTACGTTGACACTGAGCGAGTCTTTCCGCTCACTGTCGGCCAGGGGAGACCATTGCGCCTCTTTTAGACCTGTAAACAAAAACAATAGTATATTATTGAAAAATGTACGCTTTGTAAAAAATGAACGCCTAGCTTACAAGGGTCGTTTTTAAGCAAGGGCCGTTTTTGCGTATGGCTCCATAGATCGAGTATACGCTGCAATGAGGAGGCTCGCCGCTTACTGTCTTTATCAGTGAAAAGAATGACACCATTTTAGCTTTGTAGCTGACATTTTCACTTTGCTGTGTGTTTTAAAATTATTGAATCCCCCCGCATGAGAGATAATATCAGCGATACGTTTTTTGACCACAAGAAACATATCTGATGTTAACATTCATCGCCAGATTACTGAGGGTTATGCCCCTAATGTAATTATATAAGTGATTATTAAGGTAAGTGCAGATATAGGCTTGGGAGTTAAAAATGTCCATTTGGGTGACACCCCCGTGAAGTGTCCATCTTGAACAGGTGGTAACTGCAATATAACCCAACAAATATAAGCCTATAATAAGACTACAAAACACTTCATCTTGGTTGTCAGGTTTAGCTTGACGTAAGCATTTGTCCATCGTTCATTGCTAGTAGCTTTACTGTTCACACATAGATACTTTTTTATCAAAAACTATGACACATAAATTTCCAAACAAAATTTGAAGATTTAGTTTTCCCTCTGTAGTTCATTAAAATTTCACTAGTGGCTTGTAGGGACATAAGTCCCTAAAAAGCGCAATAATGTAAAACAAATTAGTCTAATATCTAAACAAACTCAGAAATATATTATCTATGTGTCAGAATAGATATCCCTGTACACCATATCTTTTGTGCAAAACACATTTTGTTGTTTGCCTTTGTTGCTATTATTTTCAATAAATTATTTGAATCACTACATAGGTTTAACTCTGCTAAAAGCAGCGAACATGTAATTGTTTGTGAATAAAATACTGGTTTAATAAGGTAGCTTTGGTCTTGTGGTTGATGGTAATAAAAAAAGACTTCTCTGATTGGAATTTTGGAAATTGTCTTCGTCAAATATAAAAAAAATAAAGGTGTGTTGAAGTAAGGTTAGTTCTTGGCCAACCCCGCTAAATTAGCATCCCCTACTCAGTTAATATTTCTAAGTTTATACTCCTTTTGTTAAGGTTTAACAACATTAGTGTAACGTAAAGGCATCCCATTGACCAAACTTAGCCCTAGATTTTTTCTGGTCAACATAAAAAAAACTACAATTAGTGTAAGATTATGTGGTCGTATTTCTCTTAAACGTGCGATTGACGTTACATATTCCATCAAATTAGGCCTAATCATCGGCTGATTCTTAACCCTTTTGCGACTGGTTAGGGTTTTATTACCCATATCGAAACCAATAACGACATTACTTTTCATCATCAAAGTTTCACAGTAAAATAATTATTTCAACATTCTATAACGTAACTAAAAAGTCTTAATTATTGTAGGTAGGCTAACGTTATCCCTTGATTTTTATATAGTACATTGCTGAATTGACTGGCAACTAAGTAATCCAAATGTTAACATTGAGTACTGGCTTGATGATAAATCACGATCAGCTGTAGTGAAGTAAACAAAATTGGCAGTAAATGGCTTCTAATGCTCTTCTTATGGAGAACACTTTACGTTATATCTCGTTTTCTGGTACTTTTAAATGGGAATTCTGCTATTTTTCCCAAGTCCCTGGGATCAAGACCTTTAATTTAAGACCCCTCCCACCTTTCTGCGACTTACCAGACATCCACAATTTTCTGGTAAAAATTTTGTCTTACAGAATTATATATATATATAGATATATCCAATCTGAATGCCGAGTGAATTAGTTGTTTGGCCATTAAAATTTGAAGCAACACAACCAGTTGGTGCTAATACATGAACACTGCCGTCACCGTAGATTGATTTTGTTGTATTTACAATCTCATTTGGGCATATAACTACTGACTTTCTACAACCATAACAATGTTTAGTTTGCAAGATAAAACTAATGGAAATGAAACATTTTTAAAAATACACATTATAATAACTTGTACTGTCACCATCTGTCTACTAGGCCCGACTCACCTGACTTCTTTCCACCGTAAGGATGGAATATGTAGACAGAGAAGTCTGCCAAACAACCAGTCACACTAAGACCTCCAATGGCTGACTGAGCGGCCGACCCAGCCCCAAACCTGCAAACAACCCAAGAATAACATGTTGATAAGCATTGCATGTGGTTGCATTGGATTTATAAGGTGAAAGACACATTCCAAATCAGTAGTAGAGTAGTAAGACTTCTTTTATTTTACAGATATTTATGAAAAACCCATCAAGTTCATTATAATTTTATTAGGGTATACTTATCGTACGTAGAAACCAGATATTGGCAACAAATTACTCACCCTGAAGAGTCAGTTTCCGCTCGTTTTGAGGAAAAGACGATATCCAACGACGGCAGTTGTAGCATACACTCCACACGAGACACAGGCAGGCAGGAGAAGCGGAAAGTCGACGGCTGCATGTGGAAATACACGATGACGTCGACGGGGAATGAGGCGTAAGCATACTGATTACCCGCAGCATTTACCCAAGCCCCTGGCCCTGAGTCATCCCTCATGTTGAACATGTTGACTGGGCCTGGTAATAGAGAAATTAACTTTACATCAAAATCGGATCACTTTGCTCAAGTTATGTGCTAACAGAAGGTGTTTTTGGCCTCTGGGGACCTCAAAACGAAAAGTAAATCGGTCCCGGGGCTAGGTCTTACCATAAGACCTACGACAACAGCTTATTCCCTACATGGAAAATTCGCTAAAAGACAATAAATCAATACAAAGAATTGACGCAACACTCACCAGGAGATGTGAAGGGACTCTTGGTCTCTGGGATTGGTTCCAGAGTCTGCTCCAGGAACTCCAGGATGTGGGGTGAGATGATTGTCTCTTCCGGGATACTCTGAAGAGTAGTCCAGGCAAACAAACTCGCTTTCTTGGTGCCAGCCGAAGCTCTGCGACCTCCGCACTCCTCGTCCTCCACCAGGGTCTTGGACTCATAGTGAACCTGAAGTGTTCAATAATCAACCCTTATTCATAATACCGGACTGAGCCCCTGGGTGGATATTTATTTGGCCAGATAAACTGACCTATGAAAAAACTATAATTTTCAACTAAAAATATTATGAATTCTGATAGGTATCATCAACTATTTTAAATAAGGCTAAAGGTAAAAATTACTCATATTATTTTGTACCCTTTTACAACATTTGGCATGATTTGGTCATCACTTAGATACTCGTCTTCCAAACCATCACCACCTGCTACACTTTCTGTATAATTTATATTCATAATATTTCTAAAATGAAAATCTAAATGTTTTCTAAGAAGAAAAAAACAACTTGGCTTTAGAATGTGTGGCTTTATAACTTAGCTCCCTAACAAAATTTGCAACTTTTGTTCAAAATGCCTTTTTTAATATAGACAAAATAATTCTTTTTTTTTAAGTGTTACTTAGCTGACTAGTTGCACAATTGACAATTTCAGATACGCAAGCTATTCCCCACCTTGACATCAAGCCCAGGTATGTGGAAGATGGTGAGGTCCACCAGCTGGGCCAGACTGCTCATGTTGGCTGGTGCGAGATGTCTCAGTTTAGCACTGGTGTGGTGACGACCCTCCTTCTGCGACCTCCGACTCATGTTGGGACTTCCCCTCACGTCCGCTGGGAACTCAAACATCCCTCCGGAGCAACTCCTCTCCTTCTTCATCCGGCTCATCCTGCAACAGTCCAAGGATAGCATGACTATAGGTACTACACAGATAAGTAAGGTACAGAAGAAACTTGCTTATAGAACGACCGTGCGTTTTCAGCTCCGGTATGTTGTGACGGAAATATTTTTCTGACAAGTAAGGAAGAACCTGAGTGGCGAGCACTGTGCAGAAATTTCCAGCGCACAGGGTCTTCCTCCACCATGAGCGTTGTAGCCCATGAGAGCGAGGGGAGCAGTTTTGGATGTCGCCATAGTGGACATACCAGCGACTAGTGCTAGACACAACTTAAGTGTACCATTTAATGTTTTTTCTACCCTACTACTATGTGGGCACTATCATACTACTTAAGCTGAGTAGATGAATTGGTAATAGTGGTCGCCTAGTAATCCAAATGTTAGCAGACAAAAGTTAGTGGCATTGAAACTGAACCCAGCTGTCCTCGGATCATTGGGATTTAAATGAAAAAGCTGATCTTAGTCAAAAACAAAGCCACACAGATCATCTCACAACATCCTACACACATATTTGGATTAAAATACACACCTAGGTGGCGTCCCCATCCCATTAATTGATAGCTAGACCATGTGAGAGAAGACACTACACTTTTGAGAGAAAAAGATTGATTTAGATGTAGTAATAATCCATGAACAAATTAAATGTGATGAGTGCTGCAAAGTGTCAATGAGTAATGCCAATACCGACCCTCGTGTAGCAAACTAATTTCATCGACACTTCTCCTCTATGTTTTAAGTAGGGGTCTGCGGGTCCCCGATTTTTTCGGGTCGGGTCGGGCCAGCGGAAGGCCCGAGAGACCGGGTCGGGTCAGAGATTTGTTCGGGCCAAGATCGGGTCGGGCCAAAAAAAAATAATTATTAGGCTATTTTTAAAGTTGTAATAAGTAATTTTCAAAGAAACACTCTTATATACATTATTACAGAGGAATTAAAATGTTAAAATTAGAATTAAATATTAAGTTTGCTCACGTTTAAGAACAAAGACACAACAGAGCAATTATTGCCTGTCACTAGCCAGAGCCAGTCGTCTACTGACAAAACAAAAGCCGTGACGCAACAGTGCAAAGAAAACGAAGTCAAAAGAAAGACTATTTATCCAGAGGTACCAGTTTAATTATTTATTGTTTATTCCATACCTAGTTTAAATTATATTTTAGTATTTTATTTACATAATCAATTATAAACAAAAGAAATATCTGATATAGTGTACAGATCTGTATCTCGTTCTTTTATTTTCCTATTGTCCTTTTTGTCATTCAGTAACAAAACAAAACAACACTTCTGATCGTCTGGTTCGGCATTTTATGGTCACCATTTAATTTTTTTTTTAAGTATCAAGTATCAACAAGTCTACAAAGAGGTTAGGCCTAAATATTTTATAATTTTATGAAAGTTTTCATCAGTAAAATTATTTTTTTCTTAAGTTAGATTGAGTTTCAAAAAAGATATTTCTAAGATCCAATACAATATTTACAAGACACAAACTACCATGAATTAATTTCTTTGGAAATTATCTGTAACAGTTTTATATTTTTGAATAAAGAAAATATATCTTTTTGTCTCTACTTCCTTGTTTTGTTACTTGTATTTTGTCAGCAATTGGAACAACCGGGTGGTGTAATAGGGGCGGGGGAGGGGGAGGGTCTATGACCTTGAGTGTCCCCGGGCCTGGCTCGGGTTGTGTAAGATGGGAGGGGAGGGGAGGGGGAGGGTCTGTAACCTTGAGTGTCCCCGGGCCCGGCTGTGAGAGTGATTCATGGTTTTTTGTTTACATTCTACTACCCTTCCTTCCGAGAAAAAGACCCTACAGTTTCAAAAACATTGACTTACAGTATAAAAACATTGGAGTTGTGTTGCTAATTAGGGCACTATAATGTCTCTGCTGTCTGCTTATGTTGCCAAATTAGCATTTTACTTTCTTTTCTCTTGATTTAATATAATTTTCTATATATTAAGAGTTCCTTTTCGGGTACCTAATAATTGTGATATTGTTTGACTTGAGTTTATGGATTTTTAATTCTTTTCATTTATTAGCTAAAATCAGTTGTTTTAGGATTTTAATCTCTTGCAATACCTATTACTGTGCCTATAACTGTGTATCTATAACTGTGTATCACATGATATGCAATTTTTACAGTCTTTACTATAACTATACCATAAACAATGTATGTGTGTTATTTATTGTTTTAGAGTTTTATAGTAAATTAGTTTACACAATATCTTTTCTTCAATGAGTTCTCCACTTGTCATGTTGCTTAGTCTATTACTATTTTAGGCCCTATAAAAAATAATTCCTATGTAAAGCTGTAGGCATACTAATGCCAATAATAGATAATTCTTTATTTATGATGATGTAACTAATAATGCTATTGTAAGTGTGAGAGGAGGTTAGGAGGCAGGGAATGAATGATTCATATTGCATGGTGGAAACATAGAATTTTTATTTTCTTCTTGCTTGCAGTCTTGAAGCCTCAGGCCCTAAACTCGTGATAAGGTTAATTGATTTGTTTATGATCCATTTATATTAAGTTCCATTACAAACTTGTTGTAATATAGCTGTTTAGATATTTCAACAGTTATGAAAATGGGAAAGAATGGCTTGATAAAAAAAATTATTTTCTTCTTTCTTGCAGTTGAGGCAACTCCTAAGCTGTAAATAAGTTATGAACATGAAATAATATACATAAATACAATCTTTTTCCATATGTTATTTTCAAGTAATATTATAAACACAGATAGGAGTTAAAAAAAGAAAAAAAATCTGGTAATTAATAATTTTTGGCCCGACCCGATTTTGGCCCGAAACCCGAGGACCAAAATTATTGGCCCGACCCGACCCGACCCGAACCAAAAAAGTCTGACCCGCAGACCCCTAGTTTTAAGCTATTTGATTAATGTTTCTAAATCAGAATATTTGTACTCTGAAGAGCGTGAGTCCTCAAAATTTTAAGACTGTTGCTGCAAAGATAATTATAAATTCTTCAAAATATGCCATACTTTTTTGTTTACGTATGTCCTGCTATCAGGTAAGTTTGAAGTCGATGGTCCAAACGCCTGAAACGGATTCCGTCACTTACATTAAAGTGTGAAACGCTAACTATTAAACTCAACTATTTAAAAGCTTAGTATTATTAAGCTTAACCAACTTATTTTATTCAAATGAAAAATATCATTTATTCTGCACAGGTTATCATCGTAACACTCACATCTTGAGTTCGTCCTCCCTAGTCGAGTCTTTGGTGTGCAGCACACACTTGCCACTGTTTATCAACACCTTCACGTCCAGTTCAAAGTCAATGTTGGGCTCCAGCGGCTTCTGACAGCTAGGCGCTGAGAACAACAGACTCTGCGTCGTCTGCTCCTTCTCTGGCTCTACCAGCAGCAGGGTGCTGCACAACACACGGGTGAACTTAGTGATGACAAACGTGAAAAGTATACACTTTAAAATCTATAAAACGTTCATAAGGAACACAAACTTTGAAATATACTATTTTCCTACAAGTATGTGTTAAAAGTCGTAAGTAGCCTTACCTGCCGTCTGTGGAGTCGTAACTACCCTTGTGAGCCGACAAAGACGACCTCAGTCCGTCTGACGGCCAATCATCAACGGGTAGACTCAGCTCCGAGCTCGCACTGGGGAACGAGGCTTGTCTAAATAACATATACAGATACAGTTTCAATTGTATGTCCTACCTCATCACCCTTGGATGATATAATTAAGCCCAGATCTGTTTTACCATAGACAAAAAAAAATTAAATATAGACTGTCAGCTGTGCTGCGGTTACCATAGGTTCTGGCGCACACCGCTGGGAGCGCCGTGTAGTTATATAGTTCGTGGGCTGTAACTACATGGCGCTACCAGTGGTGTGCGCCAAAACCTATGGTAACCGCAGCACAGCTGACAGTCTATATTTAATTTTTTTTTGTCTATGGTTTTACACATTACTTCAGGCTCTAAGGCAGTGTTTCCCAACCTTTTTCCGTTCAGGGCACACTAACTAGAACACGTTTGTAGTCACGGCACACTTTTCCACAAAAATATTGTGACAAAAATATCATGACCACAGTCGTATCCGCCGTGCTACCTGCGTCAGTGTGACCCTTATAAATGTGGCCGGCTACCTTCATTAAATGTATTTTGTGTTAAAAATGTGTGAACTTTATGTTTAATGTTGAATGTAATTTTTATGTTGAACTTTATGCTTAATTAACAAGATGGCGTGTATTTATATCTTATAACGAAGGCTTCTATCAGATTTATGGACCAATCAATTTGATGACATGGGTTTGAAAATGGGTCATTTATGACCCGAAACTAGTCACCCTTGACTATTTTAAGGACTGGACACGGAATAAAAAGGTACGGAACCTATCATATCATTCGTACACCAGTGGCAATAATGTTCGAAATATCAAGGGATGAGAAGTACTTTTTTATATTTCCTTCAAACAGACGCAGACTTTTCAAAATTGGAAACATGGATTCAACACTGACAAGTAATTCCACACAAAAGATTGTGTTCTCATAAACGCGCAACCGCACTTAAAGCACCTCTATTACGATATCGAAATTTTTTTAACTACTTCAAATTTCGCGGCACACCTACAGAGGCCTTACGGCACACCAGTGTGCCACGGCACACCGGTTGGGAAACACTGCTCTAAGGGGACAAAGTATAATCAAATAGCCATAGGTGTAGGTTTTGAACACAGTACCTTAGAGACCGAAGCCTGTGACCCGCAGACAGATCCAGTATTCAAGATATTCTAGCACATTTTGGAATTTGGTGTGTCTAGAATTAAAAGTATCGCTAATGCATAACTTGTATTTCATAGGGATGGACGAGATTGGATTTTTAGTCAGAGATGAGACGGAATATTTTATTTCTCATAAAATTTTGAGACAAGATCAAGACAGGAATTTCTTTCTCATACATAACGGGAAATGCACGTTTGACATTTTAAACTGACTTTGTAACATTGTAAATACCTACTGATATATCTAACAGATGACTGGCTAGATACAAAAATTATAATAATAGGCAAGAATATTTCAAATCTTTTATTTAACATCAGTATACAAAAAATTAATTAGACCTACTTTATAAAAAATAATTCTTACGCATTGGAAACATATTGACATATCAGTTAGAACTTAGGATAGGCCTATAGTTCAACTATGAAAAATACAAAATTCATCAGTTTAAAACATCAGTCAATTTTTCAGTCTTGTGGTATTTTTAGAATGATTTTGGAGTGACTTGTTTTGGCTATGTTCACAATAGTATAACATGTCTCACACTGCTTGCACTTCACAAAACTTCTCATAGTTTGCGATGTAAAAAAAATATATTATAAAACAATTAAATCAATATTTTCATGTAAAGAATTAATTAAAGAACACATTCACAAAGGAAACGCAACAACAACGCACTCCTCTATTGCGGGTATTGCATTGACCTTCTGCAGGCGTTTGAAACTCTTTTTTTATCTTGTAAAAAAAAAAATCTTGATCAAAATAAAATCTCGTGTCCCAAAACAAAATTTAAAATTGTCCAACAATTTCTCAAAATTTTGAGACCCGTCTATCCCAAATTTTATAATAATAGTTTGTGGGTATTAATTAATGGAGACTAAAAGAGCATAATTGGAAAATTCATTCAACAATGATTCAACATACATTTATTTATATCCTATTGAACTATAGCACACCGTTCAGAGTAGGCCTAAATGAATATAGGATCATTTTTGTATGATACATAAAAGTCATTTACATAATTTATAGGTACCTTGAACAATATTATCGCTAAATATTCACAATATCAAAATAATGACATTTCGAAACTTGAGTAGATAAGACATTAATAAAGGTAATAAACAACACTTTAAAGTAATTTATCAAAGGTTAACAAAAAAACGGTTCTACACGAATAAAATATTACCACAATGAAAATTTTTGAAAGCTGAATGTATACTACAATCAAAATTTACTGTACCCGCCTTTCCAGCGATATATTTAATTTAACAAAATTCATATCCAAAACCAAAAGAAGCTAACATTAACATTCCTAGACAAGCAATACCTGGTAATGTTGTGGGCATCGCTGAACGTAACCCTGGGAGCGCCTAGACCACGTGAGGCTCGCAGTGACGCAGACCTGGACGGCCCTGAGTGAGGCGAACTGTCAAAACTGCCTGACGTAACACTTGCCGCAGCCGTCTCATCAGGGCTATCAACACGATAACATGTCAACAATCAACTTATATAATATATTTGTCCTCAGGTATTTAACTTTTCTACTTTTCGGTGCATTTGAATATTGACATTCAGTTTTAACACATAAGTACACATCTTCAAAGACCATCAAAAATCAAAGTTTTCACTACCAAGCAAAACCAAGTTGTTAAGCACAACAGGGTGTCCACAGAAATTTTGTCTTTAATTTCCCTGACTTTTCATGACTATCCATGACCATTAACCATTGATTTCCATGACTCACGAACTTAACTCAAAAATTATAATATACAGTATACACACGAATAATACTGCCTAGACAAGTTATTTATTTCACAGAAAATATTGAAATATATAATAACAGATAACAATGGAGTACAATAGGTACAACAATGAACTAATACAAACTCAAGACAACTGTATAAATTGAAATTGTCGTACATTTGTTAAAAATTCGGAAAATGCTACGATAGTTGGGGTTACGACCGACTAGAGCATTGAAAGGTCCCCTGGAATCCATCCATCATTGGGGATTTCCATGACTTTCCATGACTTTTTGCCTATTTCCATGACTTTCAATGACCAGAATTTTTTTCCATGACTTTCCATGACTATCCCTGACTTTCCAGAATGTGGACACCCTGGCACAACCACTCATCTTGACTCAATTTTTTAAGTAATTTCTCAGCTACACTACTTAAAAAAATTAAAAAAATCACTAATCGTCCATTTCTAAAAAAGAACAACACTATCTTTGATTGTAAAGGAGATTGGCAATGTCAAAGCAGTACCTGTCGATCTCAATATGATGTTCCAATGTAGGCGACGGCACAATGAACGATCGCGACCTGAATGTTGTTTTGTTTTTGTTTGAAGATTTCACACTTTGTCTTCGAAGCTTTTGAATCATGTCCCTGAAAAAGATTAAATTGTTAGGTATCATACGTTTGGCATTTTGATATAAATGATGTAATAGTTGTCCTATGATAATATTCACAATTGTTATAAAGCATTGTGCAAGAACTAAGTTGGTAATAGGCATAAAAAATGTGGACAAAAAAATGTCAATTTTTTCATGAAATCCAAATCTTTTTGTAAAAAATTAATATTTATTGAGGAAAAGTTACACGAATCATACCTCCTGAAATCCTTGAAAACCATAGCCTCCAGTTCACGTAATCGTTTCATTTCGGATTCAATGGTGCCGTGTGAAGCACCGAGGGCTCGTAAGTCGTTGATGATTTTCGCTTGTTCGTACATTTCCTTTTCAATCAGTTTGGATCGGCTCTTAGAGTCCAGCGAAGGATCCAAGGCAAACGCTGGAAGACTGTCACATGTGAAGTGTTTCCCTCTTCGCAAAAGAATGCTTTCCTGCAACATAAGACAGAATGAGAAAACTTTGTTGGATAGCATTTTTATGATTTTTACAAGGAAGAAATTATCAAAATCTTGTTACAATCCAAAGGACCTTGTTATCAATCTAATACTGGCCTTTTATTAATACCATATATTGTTAGCCCAATGTCAAATTAAATCTGAATCCAAAAATAATGTTGCTCAGGGTTGGACCACGAACCTTTGGATCTAAATGTAAGCATAATCACTCGGCTACTCCAAATCACTTGGCAAGATATTGATAAGACCAGACAAAAATGACTTACAAAGTGTAAACAAATCAGATATTAAACAAAACAATAAGTTGCACAATAAGTAGAACCAATAGTGAAAAGGGTATCTGTTAGGGTATTTGCAAAGGGGATACCCTTTGCAAAAAAACCTGTGGGGAGATCAAAAGTTCATTAAGTGATAGGAGGAGACTAGAAGTAATTACTGATAATAAACCAGCAGTAAAATATAAAATTGTAATGTTAATTGAGGAATGATCATCTGCAAGCTTTTAGATGAACGAATAGCATACTGTAATTAATTGTGAGTCATTTCAATACAAAATCAGTTGAAGAGAAGAACCCTCACTTTAAAGAGCATGTAGCTAACCCAGAGCACAAGAAAAAATGGTGGTGATAAGTTTGATAAGTTTAATTAGTTAGTGACTTATCCAAAAACAATTGAAGTGTTAGGATTGGGTTTCCTTAACAATGTTTGAGCTTCTTTCATACACAATGCCACTGACGTAGACAATGTAATAGACATTTTTTAAGAAAAAATACATTCCGTTGAATCAACAACCAAATATCTGTCTAGTTGTCGCACCTGACTGTTGTCGGCATTGTCGTTAGTGTCTGCGTCGTCGCTGTCGTAGCTCGGGTTGGCAGCATCGTCCTCCTGCACGGAGGTGAGTGTGGTCAGAGTATGTCCCAGAGCTGACAACTGCTTGCCAATGTTGACGTCAAGATGGATATCTACTCCTTCCATGGCCCACTGGACGTTCAGAAACCACTTGGCGTTCTCTGTAACAAAAACAGATTTTTTCACATGTTTTTTTTGTGAGCTTTGTTAAATATAAAAGTTAAAGAAAATATGTAAACTTGGTAAAGGTAATGATGGTGGGAAACAACCATCCTGTGAGTTAAGGATGAGTTAGAATGGAGTGAAATATCTTTTAGTATCTTTTGTTACTGACTGAGACCAGCTGCTTCAAAAGCCAGGATAATTTATTATAAGCCCAATCAACTAAGGACCCAGCCCCTAACATGTAGAAAACTTGACCTGGGTAGTATAATCACAAAACAAACAAAAATTACACAGATCCACTAGATAAGGGGTTCTCAAACTTCACCTACTCAAGGACCCCCATAGTTAATTATGTATGTAATGCAGATCCCCTACCCCCTATCAACCCCCCTGATGACCCCTTAATTTTTATTTTAAATTGATCATTTCAAAAGATGACTTATTTATAATAGGCTAAGGAATAGGTAAACAAAATAAATAACCAACAAACAAACCAAAACTGTTATTTTCAGAAATAGGCACTTTTGGTGTGAGTGATTAAAAATAAATTTCATTAAAATGTTTTTCGCGGACCCCCAAAAAATTGCTTGCCCTAGGGGGCTGCGGACCACACTTTGGAAAACTCTGCACTAGATGTTGGCAAGAAAATAAATCAAGCCGCAACGTTTTTCCAACAACTGTGAAATCTATGAAATACTAAATTACAGAAAACCTTATGGTAAAAATATTTGTCTCATAATTTTGCCTACTTTGTCATAAAGTCTAGAAACATATAGGTACAGCAATGTCTGGTTTATCCAAATCAGAATTTGCTACCAAATTTTAAATCAGGAAGTTTATTCAAATCAGGAATCCGTACCTGATTTTCTGAGAGAAAAGAAACTTAATTAATAATTAAAATACAGAGTTAATTTCAAACGCCTTCAAAGATTCGGACGCAACCGGATCTCTTTACTGTCTCCGACAGGTATCATTATTGATGTAGGAGCTATACAGAAATAGGGTTTCTTTTTAAATTTAAGAGTTCCATTTCATACCTGAAACTAACACTGTTTTTAACAAACTTTTTAATCATTTTTAAATCTATCTTATAGAGGTTGGCGTTATTTACGTAATGGGATCAAAAATAGGATAGTTACTGAAATAATTCACCTATCTGAATTCTGGGTATTTTTAAACGATTGTATGAAATAACTGTCTTCATATTAACATCGAGCATTAGGAAATAATATAGTAACTTGTTAATAAATTACTGAGAATAGTGGTAATACGATTATTTAGGTAACATCGTCCAAACTGCTAGTACGAACGATTACAAGAGCGTGACCCGGCTTCAAAGTTCTTAACGAGGAAGTAATAGGTGACAAAAAAAATAATATTATGAAAGGCCAGTGCGCAAATTATTTTATTTTTATAAAGTTGTATATTTTTATCGTCAAAGGTTTTTGTGAGATGTTTGAGATTGGGTGATAGTTAGATATACAATGTTGATGCTATTTATTCTACCATATGTTGTGCAAGTTGGAATAAAGAAGTTTTGATTGAATTATTAGCCATTATATAAAACTGTCAAAAATCATAAATAAAAAGACCTACAAAAACATCCACAACTCATCAGAGTGCGCTAAAACTACCCGTGCTCACCAATATCCATCTTCTGAGCCGCTATCGTCCTGCTGCACACCTCGTACGTTCCCTCGGACACAACACACAGGTTCATTGCGGCCTCGGAGGTGTTGGGCTTCCAGTCGTCCAGGGACGTCTCAAAGTCGTCGGCAAACCGCAGACACAATCCTACGAACCTGCCCTTGCTGACCAGGGAGCCGGAGCTGCAGGCCGAGATACTGGTGGACTCCAGTGTTACCACTACAGCAGCACAAGACTCGTTCTCCATGAACAGCTGACGCCCGACACCCCATGTGGGCTACAAACATTTAAACAAAAATTATTTGGTAATCACTAAACAATAACAAAATATTGTAATTTAATTAAGGATGTAAGGAGCACAAGGGCTTAGGGTTTCAGGGTTTTTAGTGAGGATAATAGATTTATCTGAACGGTGAAATGTCAAAACTGGTACAAGAAACACAAAACTTTATAATATTACACTGTCACTGAAAGCATTTTCAAGGAAGTGTGTGGTTGAAGAGAGAGTTATCTTCAGGCCTAATAATATAGCCAGGAAGTTTATTTAGCAAGTTTAGATTTATGAAGATTTTAAAATTTAAATACACTACATTACTTAGTCCATAGACAGAAAATTAAGTACAGGCAAGGTTATGTAATTGGTATAACATTATCAAGGTGAGTGAGAGAATAACAACAACAAAACTCACCGGTGGCAACGGGTTGAGAGGAACACAGATTCCCATGTCTTCTACAGTGAGTTGGAGAAACAAAGTCCCCAAATGAGGAGTGCTCAGTTTCTCAAATGGCATCTTTTCAAACACCTGTAAACAGAAAATCACCACACCTACACTCATCTGACACAATCTACTAGACTACAATAATTTCTCTTTCCAAAGACATTATAAATATAAATAAAAAGTTATAGTGCAATGAGATTTAGATTAAGAGTTCTTGGAGGCTAGCGGCCATCTTGGATTGATTTCAAACAGCTGCTGCCCCAAAATATGTTTTCAAAAACCAAAGTGATCGTAATTTAAATATCCAGGGCACTATGGGATTAGAAATTTTCATTGCAATCTTGCAATGGTTTTCCACAAGGGAGTCCTTGGAGGTATGGCCATCTTGGATTTACCCGTCATGAGAGCAATGTTGATTTCAAACAGCCGCTAAAGAGCTATTTACGATATCAAAATATTTTTTCTAACGCCAAAATGATTGTATTTATCTTTTATTTCAAATGCAATTTCACCTCCAAAAACACCAAACACTCTCGTAATCTGGACACAAATTGTCTGTTTGCACAAAAAGACTCCACTGTAAACTACAACTTAACCATTTGATGCAAGTTACCTGCTGGGTGGCAGTGAGCACTTCTTTGTTCAAACTAGACCTCTGTTCGGCCCAGTACTCGTAGGCGTTCTTGTAGTTGAGCCAGACGAGGATCGCCTTGTCCACAGCCATCGGTTGTATGTAGATCAGCGGCCGCTTGAGTGTGATCAGTACGACCTCCTTGTCATCACTGCCTGGTCCTACCATCTCCCCTTGGAACGCATTACGGAGGCCTGAAACCCACAGAATAATCTTGTAACCTGAGAACTTGTGATGTTAAATTTCTTAAATAGGGATTGCAAACAACAATATCTCACCACCATAAAGTTCTGTTGGTTTATAACTGTACTACTATTTAAATAGACAATATACTTGATTTACAAGTTCATTGAACGCTAACGATTATTTACAAGTGGTCTTTTGGTTATATTAGATTTTATGAAAACAGATCACATTTTAAAGTCGTGTTTTGGTCAAATTTCAATGTAGAAGGGTCTTTTCAGTAATTTAATCCATGGATAGACAAAGCTGGTTCCAGTCTGTCCCTTGCTTCTTGTGCAATCAGTCATTGTTTGTCAAAACAGGCCTGTTTTTTTATGTTTAAAACTTTACGTGCTGTATTGTGTTTGTTTACCCTTGACGAAGTTTACAACTGATCAACTTTACAAGTACCTGAAGCTGACGATGGTGTTTTGACACCGACAGATGTTCTACTAAATTGGCATATTTTGCTGAGTTGTGACAGCTTACGTAAGTAAGTCTTACATTATATCCAACAGACCAGGGGCTAGAAACATGGATTTTAACTTAATACTCTTCTGAGATCCAATTTTTATATTGACTTGTTTAAACTATTTTTATAGATCTTTGCAATAGGAATTTCTCATCCCCAGAAGTTCTGATTTAGTCATAACTTATTTTTAACAATACAATATAACTACAAAACATCCAATGAAAGTAACCACACAGTAGGCCAATATTCCAACATACATCCACAAGAAACTCACCGATTCTAGTCTTGAAGAAGGCAAACTGTTGAAACTCAGGTTCGGCCTCCTCAAAGAGAACGTTCTTGATCAGCTGACCCAAACTCAGGTTCACATCGACCTGAGCCTTGCCGAATATCTTCAGTGCAGCGTTGGGCTGCGCTGCGCCGGACACATTCTGTACTCTGTTGGACAGTTGGAAGTCGACTGCGCCGGTCTCTAGACGAACGGCGCAGTTGGTCGGTGTCGTAGCAGTCAGCTGAATCCTCTGTAAGTTTTGAAATTATAGTCTGGTATTTGCAAAGCGATTTACGACACATGTAAGATGTAAGATGTAGTAGGCAATTTTAATCCTTGAAATCCAAGGTATGACGTATCTGTATAGCCCCTGATTGAATTATTTGACTAATATAAGCTGTTAACCTCATTTCAATAGTTCCTCAGTGACATTAACCACAAAATGGATCACCATACTAGATGGAAACATCACCATGTATAGACAGACAATACAAAAAAATAATTTATTTATCAGATACATTGAAACCTCCAATTTAAGTAAATAGAATTATATTATTGTATTGCACTGTGACTAATCACGCTAAACAATTCATAAGGCGAGGCAAATTAGCCTATATTAGACATATTATTACATTATATTGTATCTTCAAGACAAAAAACTACGTTAAGGGTCTGGTACTAGAGCTGACTTCAGTGAGAGAGGGCAGGTTTCATCCAAAGTGTATTCACAAATATTTGGAGGTTTGGACCAATTTATCTCAAAAGTGTTTAGAATTCTCTCTATAAATTGCTACCTTGTTGAAACAAACAAAAACAAATATTTATTATCTTCAATGGATTATTAATGGTTTGATTTGAACACATACTTCAATATCATTTCATTTGGATTTAGATTATGACTTTGGGTGAAATTTAACCTCTAACTGGTTTAATGGGGAATCAAAGATCACAAAAACTTACCAACCCACACTTTTCTCTTGATCATACATTGCTTAAATTTAATTTGTGTACGCTGCATCGCATTGTCTATCAATTCCTCATACAAATTCTTTTATCCACTCATTACAGCATTACATACCTTAATCCTGATGACCAGAGTGAACAATATCTGCTTCACCGTGGATGAGTTGGAGGAATCGTCAGAATCTTCAAACCACAACGGGACTGGTTTCTCCCCCCCATACACCTTCTGTACCACCTCGTTCACTTCCTGCACAAGTTAAAATCCATTGGAAAACAATAATTTTATTCAAAACAGCTGTCTGGAACTTGTCCTGTAATCAGTGAGTGAAATAAACCCTTTGAACATGCAGTAGAGACTGCATTAAGGGTTTGATTATTATTGCCCTACTGGGCAAGCTGGTAATGGATGGCTTAGCACCTTGAATTTACTTTTGTGAATAGGAGAGATCTCCTTACTGCTAGAACTACATAATTTGGTGAACTAGAAAATGCAATACTGATCCTAACCTTCATGAAGACTTTCTGCACGAACACCAGATGGTTCAGCAGATCTGTAGTCAAAGAATGTTCAAAAGTTCCAATGTCGGCTACTGCGCTGATGTAGTTACCATGTCTTAACACTACACCATCTGAAACAGCCAATTATTGTGTTGAAAGAAAAAGCCACAACGATTATCATTTTTCACATACAGAAAACAAATTTGTAAGCCTCAATGTTTATATTAGAAATATATGGTACAAAATGAGCACTATTGTCGGGACCACGTAAGTTTGCAGTTAGTGGCAGCCAATCACAGGACAAGGCTAGTGCGACGTTGCCACATCGCCCGTTAACAACACTAATTAAAATATACTAAGCAATTTTCAAATTAGCTGGTATTATTAGATTTGGCAACACCACACGGTTCTCATTGGTTCGTTCAAAAGCATATGGTAAATAGGCTCCTCCCTCAACTGCAAACTTATGTGGTCCCGACTCTAGAAATGTTTTATGTGTATTTATTGTGTAAGTATGTATGATATTTTGTACTTTTAACTAACTTTAAAAATCCCGTCCCTAACTAAAAATACAATAATGTCCATCTCTACATAAATACATAAACTTTTATAGCAGTTCTAAAATCCATAGATTTGTGAGAAGAAGAAATATAACTTAAAACAAATAGGATTTTCTTAACTAAACCACAACATTTTATGCTTTAATACAGACATAATTTTAACTATTAATCTAAACTTTATATAGATGTACAAATCAAAAGTCCTGCAACTGCATTTAGATCGCTGATAACAAAGCATAAATCCCTCACAGTTAACGTTAAAAGAATATTACATTACCTTGTCCAAAGAACGGCCCTTCTGCAGGTTGTACTCCGTCCAGTACGTACTCCGCTGAAACATGGACCTTGGGCAGTTCTATACTGGCTTCTGAGGGAAGATTGGCTTCCGTCACCTGTGTAATGGAGTAGTTGTAGAGAAAAACAATCTTAACTTAACACTACACCCAGATTGTAATACTTGGTCAATTCCTTGGACTTTTTGTGAGGAACGGGGGTTAACAGAATGGGAAACCGTCGAATCTGGCACAAGAAACACAAAACTTGACAATATTTGTTCACAGTCACTGACAGTATTTTTAACTAAGGAAGGCACGAGTCGAAGAGAAAGTTGTTTCCAGGCATACTGTTTCTACCTAGTTGTCCTGAAGACATCTTTCTCTTTAAAAATTGGAAAGATACCAGCTTTGACTGATTTGTCTACTGTGTTATTTACCTGTACTTTAGTAGAGAACGACAGAGAGTGATGCGGCAGATCTATGATAAACTTGGCCTTGCTTCCAGTGACACCTGTACTGGTGACTTGGTCCATCTTGTACTGCGCTTGTAGTGATGGAAGTAGAGCAGCAGTGATACTTAGACTCTGCAACAACAACAGATGAGTAGGATGTAACATTGTAATTGCAATATTATATTAGGGAGTGTTGCTGAAAGTCTAAATCCCAGAAGGTCTAATTAGATTAGAGCTTCAGCATACAATTTGCATTTTGGAATTGTTGCTGAGGATTTAAACGGGCAGTAGAAAAAGGTCTAAATACTGGAGGATCTAAAAGTACAGTCAATGAAGAAAACTTATCCACTGTTTCTGTTTTAGAGCTTGTAGGATTTATAGACCCTTAGCTCCTATAGATCCTAATACTACATCTAAACAATTGTACTCTTTATATCCACACATAGGTGACTAGGTGGTTTAAGTGCTTGCCTAGTTATCAGAAAGTCTCTTAATTTGATCCTGAGAAAAGTCAGTTGCTTTTTGATACATCGAAACTTAGGGGTCTGAGGGTCAGACTTTTTTGGTTCGGGTCGGGTCGGGTCGGGCCGATAATTTTGGTCCTCGGGTTTCGGGCCAAAATCGGGTCGGGCCAAAAATTATTAATTGCCGGATTTTTTTCTTTTTTTAACTCCTATCTGTGTTTATAATATTACTTGAAAATAACATATGGAAAAAGATTGTATTTATGTATATTATTTCATGTTCATAACTTATTTACAGCTTAGGAGTTGCCTCAACTGCAAGAAAGAAGAAAATAATTTTTTTTATCAAGCCATTCTTTCCCATCATTTTCGTAACTGTTGAAATATCTAAACAGCTATATTACAACAAGTTTGTAATGGAACTTAATATAAATGGATCATAAATAAATCAATTAACCTTATCACAAGTTTAGGGCCTGTGGACTGGCTTCAAGACTGCAAGCAAGAAGAAAATAAAAATTCTGTTTCCACCATGCAATATGAATCATTCATTCCCTGCCTCCTAACCTCCTAAGTACAAAAACCTCACACTTACAATAGCATTATTAGTTACATCATCATAAATAAAGAATTATCTATTATTGGCATTAGTAGGCCTACAGCTTTACATAGGAATTATTTTTTATAGGGCCTAAAATAGTAATAGACTAAGCAACATGACAAGTGGAGAACTCATTGAAGAAAAGATATTGTGTAAACTAATTTACTATAAAACTCTAAAACAATAAATAACACACATACATTGTTTATGGTATAGTTATAGTAAAGACTGTAAAAATTGCATATCATGTCATACACAATTATAGATACACAGTATAGGCACAGTTATAGGTATTGCAAGAGATTAAAATCCTAAAACAACTGATTTTAGCTAAGAAATGAAAAGAATTAAAAATCCATAAACTCAAGTCTGTTGTGAGTTGTTTTAATAAGGACAACACAACAAAGTCAAACAATATCACAATTATTAGGTACCCGAAAAGGAACTCTTAATATATAGAAAATTATATTAAATCAAGAGAAAAGACAGTTAAATGATAATTTGGCAACATAAGCAGACAGCAGAGACATTATAGTGCCCTAATTAGCAACACAACTCAATGTTTTTATACTGTAAGTCAATGTTTTTGAAACTGTAGGGTCTTTTTCTCGGAAGGAAGGGTAGTAGAATGTAAACAAAAAACCATGAATCACTCTCACAGCCGGGGACACTCAAGGTTACAGACCCTCCCCCTCCCCTCCCCTCCCATCTTACACAACCCGAGCCAGGCCGGGGACACTCAAGGTCATAGACCCTCCCCCTCCCCCGCCCCTATTCCACCACCCGGTTGTTCCAATTGCTGACAAAATGCAAGTAACAAAACAAGGAAGTAGAAACAAAAAGATATATTTTCTTTATTCAAAAATATAAAACTGTTACAGATAATTTCCAAAGAAATTAATTCATGGTAGTTTGTGTCTTGTAAATATTGTATTGGATCTTAGAAATATCTTTTTTGAAACTCAATCTAACTTAAGAAAAAAATAATTTTACTGATGAAAACTTTCATAAAATTATAAAATATTTAGGCCTAACCTCTTTGTAGACTTGTTGATACTTGATACTTAAAAAAAAAAATTAAATGGTGACCATAAAATGCCGAACCAGACGATCAGAAGTGTTGTTTTGTTTTGTTACTGAATGACAAAAAGGACAATAGGAAAATAAAAGAACAAGATACAGATCTGTACACTATATCAGATATTTCTTTTGTTTATAATTTATTATGTAAATAAAATACTAAAATATAATTTAAACTAGGTATGGAATAAACAATAAATAATTAAACTGGTACCTCTGGATAAATAGTCTTTCTTTTGACTTTGTTTTCTTTGCACTGTTGCGTCACGGCTTTTGTTTTGTCAGTAGGCTTTTGTTTTGTCAGTAGACGACTGGCTCTGGCTAGTGACAGTAAGGCAATAATTGCTCTGTTGTGTCTTTGTTCTTAAACGTGAGCAAACTTAATATTTAATTCTAATTTTAACATTTTAATTCCTCTGTAATAATGTATATAAGAGTGTTTCTTTGAAAATTACTTATTATAACTTTAAAAATAGCCTAATAATTATTTTTTTTGGCCCGACCCGATCTTGGCCCGAACAAATCTCTGACCCGACCCAGTCTCTCGGGCCTTCCGCTGGCCCGACCCGACCCGAAAAAATCGGGGACCCGCAGACCCCTATCGAAACTAGACCTAAAGGGCTTTTAATAAGAGAAGGGCAGACAGATTGGTTTACCTGCAGTACGACGCTGAACTGCATGACCAACGGCTGTAGCAGCATGTTAGGCTCTGTCAGGTGATGTCTGTGAGTCTCTGGCATCACAGTGTGAGAATGCCCCGGAGAATGTTGTGGGGCAGAATCAACCTCGTCCACCGTCGTACCTCTGGACATCCGGCTAGACGCTCGGGTCACTCGCAGCTCCTGCAGAACAAGTTCACAGTTTAACTATAATGTCAAACATTTCAATATTTCATCTACTCGTTATTCATATTCAGTAAACAATTCAGACAGTGTAAAGTTCAGATTAGTGTAAAGTTCAGACAGTTTCCAAAACTTTATCTTTTTGGAAAAGATTGGCAACCTTTTTTATCAATGCTTTTGCCCAACCACAGTTCAGGCACAGAATAAAGACTTAACCTAGAACTCTCACTGTGCCAATAAAAACATTGCATTTGAATCTGCTAGTGCCTACACAAGAATACAGTGGCGCTGATGTTGATGTGATTTTTTTAAGTATACATTTCACTTAGTTAGATGATCAACTGATAGCAACGGTGTAGTGATGTCAGTTCTCTCTCCTACCACCAGCCAGTGACAACAGTTTTCCTAGATTCAAGCAGATTTCAAGTGCAACCTTTATTTGCTGAGTTAGAGCTCTGGGTTAGGTCTTTTTTCTGTTCCCTATATAGCCTGTGATTGGAACATGAGAAGCAAAGCAAGGATGATTCTTGGAACAAAAGTAAGTTTTACGGATAAATATTAGTGGCAGCACCAGGAGCGAACCCATGACATTGCTGTTACGGATTATTGCAGGTGGTTCAGCCAGTTAATTACTTAATTATTTACCATTTAAATATAAAACTATTTACAATCAAGTATAGAAATGTTAGACACATTGTAAAATTCTGTCGGTTTATGAGGCATCTTGGACCAAACTGAAATAAAAGGGACTTTTTCAATAATTATGAATCTTGGGAGCTAAAGACACCCTGAGATAGCAAGTTTATATTTTACTATGGGGGTGAATTTAGACTGTCTGCTTTACTCCTCAGTCTTCAGCTACACCCAAGTACTAGTACCAGTTTTACCTCTAAACCATTTGTAGGGAGAAAGCAGGTTTAGAGGTAGAGCGTAAGCTTCAGTTCTCCAGGTTCCTGGTTCAAATCCCGCCAATCACCAATGAATAATATCAAATTGATATAACCGCAAACTTCTAGGACTAGCTTGAAGAAATGTGTAAACGATTCCGGACAAGAGCCTAGCGTCCAAAGTTAGGAAGGTGAGAAAAAATCAAATCTTACCTGTAGTGTGGAGGACAGCTGTTTGCTGCCTCTGGTCATCATGCCATGCAGAGCCACCGGGTGTTGAGGGATGTCCACGGCCACAGCTCCGATGGTCAACAAACCTGAGTTCTTGTCTCTGCCTCGGCGAGTCACACTGGAGTAGAGTGCTTGAGACTTGCCCACCGTCACCTTCACTACCGTCCTAGACAGTACCCAACACAAAGTTAGTTTGTAGCGGAATTGAATTTGAAGAAATTAAAAGTTTAAAGTAGGGATGGACGAGATTGGATGTTTAGTTTGAGACGAGATGGGATTTTTTGATTCCTCACAAAGTTTTGAGACGGGATTTCCCTTCTCACACATAGGGGGAAATGCACGTTCCACATTTTAACCTGATTTTTTAAACATTTTTAAATACCTAACTACTGATTTCTGACAGACTGGTAAAAAAAAAAATAATAATAGACAAAACTAACTATTTAAAATCTTTTATTAAAAAACATTGATAAAAACATCAGCATAAAAAAATATTAATAAGAACCAACTTATAACAAATTACTGTTTGGCATAGGTAACATGGAGATATCAGTTAGTATACAAATTTGTAGTAAAACATGTCTCACACTGATTACACTAACGTAACTTCTCATCATTTGCTGTCAAAAAAAAAAAAAAAAAAAAAAAAATTAAAGCAATATTTCCATGTAAATAATTAAATAAAAACACCTTCGCAAAGGAAACACAACATGAACACGCTCCTGTATTGCGGGTATTGCATTGACTTTCTGCAGGTGTTTTTTTACATAAATTTTTTTTTAAACTTGTCTTGAAAAAATCATGACCAAAATAGAATATCGTCTTGTAGAACGAGATTTTAAATTTCCCGAAATTTCGAGACCTGCCCATCCCTAATTTAAAGTAAAATACGGTAGCTCAAACATAGCTCACAGTTAATTTGGTAACAAGTTAAAGATTAAAATGCACTAATGACAGCTCAAAAGATTGCATAATAAGCTGTCAACTTCTAGAGCTCCATTGTGCTAGGTAATTGTTTTTACAAACCTTTCTTTTAATTTAAGAATTAAAAATAACTGTTTAATAGGTTGGGAAATAAGGATATGGCTCTTTGGAGCTTACAGCGTATTTGCTCTTATAGATCTACAAAGACCCAAAATATTTTTGGTAACATTAACACCAGTCGCAATTTGAAGGGAAGAAACACTTTAAGGGGAAAGTAGTCTAAGCCCCCAATTATTTGGAAATCAAACGAACCAAAGACGCTAACCACTAGCCACTAGCAACACACCAAAACAAAGTTATGACTGTGAAGCGATTAACATGTACTAACTGTTGGTTAGGTGCGACTCCCTCCAGCAGTACCACCATGGTTCTCCCTACATGCCCTGTCAGCGAACACTCCAGACTGGCCGGACGAGTCTTCTTGCGTACAGTGAGTGACGAGTGTAGATTGGTGATCTCAGCCTCCAGCTTGAGCCCACTCAGTGTCGCCAACAGTCTGGTGCGATGTATCTTAGCTACGGCCAGCACCACCAGACGTGTCCGCTCACCTGCAAGGCCTACAAAACATTAAAGATATTAATAGTATATTTCATCGTGACTATTTTTGCCTCAAGCTCAATTTGAAGGACACGAGGTTCAAAACAAGCAAGGCTTGAAAAGGCATTTCTTGCCAGAGTGATAAACTATATTTTTCGTTATATTGCACCATTATGTAAGTAAACTACGTTATAAAACAAAAACAGCTTGTTTTCAATTGTTTTAATACAAATAAGCAGCTGTTAAGTAAGTGATTCACTAGTTTTGTCTAGTCATATCAATTTGTTAGTGTTCATTATACTATTGATATGTTAAACAATTGACATGAATGCACCAATAAGCTACAACCAATTAAAACAATGGATACATGCGATTGCTTACAATTGAAGTTTACAACTAAATTTACAACAGCTGATTTTTACTCCCTAGGGAGAATAAGAGCAACTTATTGTCACTTTACATTATTTATATATATATAATTAGACATCCCATTCCTATGTTTGGTTATAGCTTTAGTTAGTTTCAGAATAGAAACTGACATAGGTGAATTGAGCTACATATGTCAGCGTACATAAACTACCTAACCAAACTGGAAAAACAATTTATTGTACACTGTACATCAAGTATTGTAGTACCAAAAACCTAGGGGTTTTTTCCCCTTAAGACGCTAGGCACAAGCCAGGGATTGTTTTTTTACATTACTTCAGGCTAGACAAAGGGGTTGCGGCCTTATCACTTATAATAATTTAATAATAAATTACTGGGAAAAATCCATTTGTGATTTGGCAGGATTTGAACCCGGTACCTCATGGACCGAAGTCCCGCACTCTAACCACTAGACCAGATTGTTCCCCCAACCAAAAACCTAGGGGAAATATTATTTGTAGCCTTGGCTCTTTCGACAATGTTCAATTTGAACTGATAATAAAACTTGGGTACCCCAGGTCCATATGAAATGTCTACTTCGGTATCCCAAGGTCAATAGTCCCACTTATCAAAGCTTCACCTTATTGTTACGTCACTGACAATTACGACAAAATGAGATATTAACATACTAAATTACAGAGTACTACAACAACTCACTGATCTCTCGCTGGTTGCTGTTGTTGATGTTAGGTGGAGGGATCGGTGTAGAAGCTACTGGATGTTCCCCCCTTTCCACATCATCATTGGACTTGACCTCCGGCAGAATGTCGTACTTCCTGTTGCCTTTGTAGCCTTCGGACACATCACCTCCGACGGAGAACCGACTGGAAAATAAACTGTACTGTAGTCGTGGACACTTAAGGTGGACCCATGGGTTGGAACTTGGAAGAGGTAGGATGGTGAGGTTAGGGGCAGGTGACTTGGGGTAGAGAGGCTAGGTAGGGCTGAATGAATGCATCCAAGGACAGGGAAAACCAAGAAAAACTTTGATTCCGCAGTAGTCCTTTAAACAACATAAACTAACCAGCTAAGTGAACTTCCAGTTACCTGTGTGCTATTGTCTTAGTCTCGGGCATGGTGGCGTACAAGTCCAGTAGGTAGTACACAGTTTTCCAACACCTAGGAGTGACACTTTCCTCCTTGTTGACTGCTAGTCCTGGAGCAGCCAGTGGGGCAGACTCCCCCAGGTTCAGGTATCCTGGAACAAGAAGACATTCTTGAAGTAGAGTGTTATATGGTTGGGACAACAAAATTATCAATTATATTTATAAAATGATGATATGGTAAATGGATAGTTATCAAGAAGTGGTAAAATGGATTAAATGGTATTGTTCACAAAACGGCAAACACTTTTTTCTATTAGAGGAGAGGTAAGGATAGAAACGGGAAGTTGGAAAAATGTAGAGAAACTTAAATGAGCATTCCGATTCAACCCTGGAACTGGGGGAGAAGAGAATTGTCTATAGATTTGTCTTAAACTTGTTCTCCTATGAAACCAATAAAAAATAACTTCAATTATCTAGATAGTCCAGTTGTTGTAGGAATATAACCAGGGTTTGGAATTGGTTGCTCCTTACAATCAAACTTAAAAGGGCTTCTGTCATCAAAAACGCCTCAAAAAAGGAATTATACCAGAAAGGAAAATGAGAATGAGAATGAGATTTTTTTTTGTTTTGCCAGTTAATATTCCATACAAATACATTGGCACGTCAAATTAGTCATGATAAATAAACAGTGACAAGCTTAATCATGTCAGCAATAAAATTATAACATATAAAGTGCAAATAAATAAATTAGTACAGGTATATCTCAGACATACACAACAGAAATATTTTTAGTGGTTACAATATACAAGTACAGTAGAGTCCCGCAAACTCGGCTCTCGATAACCCGGCAGTCTGGATAACTTGGCCATCACTTGGCTCAGAAAATTAGTGATTTTTTGAGTCCGAGTTAATCATTCAATTCAACTCAAGCGAGCTGAAGTCAAATTATTCGCAACTCGTACTAATGATTTGTTGAACTATTATCTGATGACTCAATACTGACTTTTAATATAAATAAAAATCAAGAAGGCGGTTAAAAAGTTTAAAATTTGTATTGTTCTTATTTTTAACCATACTTCCCGATAACCCGGCATTTCACAAACTCGGCACCCTTCCAGTCCACATTATATCGAGTTTGCGAGACTCTACTGTACAGTAAACTGAATTTAGGTTAGTTAATTTTTCTTGTAAAACAAAACCCCCCCCCCTCCCAAATGTTCACCCAACTCCATACACAATTGATGTGCATAAGCCTAAGAGCAGTAAATGTTCAAAATGCAATCAACATACCTCTAACGCTCCTGCCAGTAGACCGGAGCCGTTCAGCAAACGACGTGTGACGAGACCTGACAGACGACGCAGGTGACGTGATAGGTTTGGTCTCGCTGGGTGAGTGGGGGAACGGCAGACGACCTTTGTCTAGATCAGGCACGGTGGTCATCAGAGGTATGGACATCTCTGGTCCATCTAGGGCTGTGGACATCAACATACCATAGCATATTGTATTAAGACTGTATGGCATTTAGTGAGAATATAATGACTTAATGAGATGAGATTTTATTTTGATAAATTTTTTTCCAAGACGAGATTATAAAATAAAACAAAAAAAAACCATAAAACGCATGCAGAAAGTCAATGCAATACCCGCAATACAGGAGCGCGTTGTTGTTACATTTCCTTTGCGAAGGCGTTCTTATTAAATTAATTCTTAACATCTTAATATTGCTTTAATTGTTTTATAATTTTTTGTTTTTAAATCGCAAATGATGAGAATTTTTTTTAGATGTAAGCAGTGTGAGACAAGTTTTACTAGGCACTGTAAACATAGCCAAAACAAGTCACTCCAAAATCATTCTAAAAATAACACAAGACTGAACAATTGTTACTTAATACAACATAAGTTAATAATAAGCTAATAAAACTGATGTTTTAGGCTAATAAATTTTGTATTTTTCAAAGTTGAACTGTATCCTAACTGATATCATCATGTTTCCTATGTGGAAGAGTGATTTTTAATAAGGTAGGCCTAATAATAATTGGGGTTTTTTTTTAGTAGAGAAGCAAAGCTCTTTGGGATCAACTTTAATGCAATCTTTATAACAAAACTCAATAACGGCTGAACACATTTTAGCCAAACTTACCAAGGTTATTTTGTCAAATGTTTGGATGGTTTAAACGTAACCAATTTCAAGTTTTGATAATGCCTATATAATTTAACAGTAACTCAAAGTTATTAAATTTTAACATTGGCCTTATGGGTTGCCATGATGGTTACAAAATAACAACGTAAATGTAAACAAAACAATGAATCATAGCATATGTTAAAATCAAGTAACGACCTAAAACACAGTAAAAAGGAAAAAATTTGGATGAATACACAAGAGATCAAATAATACAGAGAAAGTCTTTTAAGTTTACATTTAAGATTTAAGTCACAATTTGGAAACGACCACTGTTCAAATAAGTACAGTCATAGATAAAACATACTGTCATCAATCGTATTTGTAAAAAGTAATAATCCATTATGCTGGGTTATAATTTTGTCATAACAAAATTACGTAAATGTATGATTCAAGTACAAGTCTTACAAACAGAATTAACGGTATTACTGCATCCGCAACACAAAGCCGTTATACGTATTTCCGAGCAATACGCGTTCTTTCCCGACAAAGCCTTCCCCTTTCTACCATTACCAACAATAAGAACCGCCCCGCATCGTCCAACTTACCATGTGTCTAACTGTTTTATCGGCCTGTTCAAATAGAACCAAAAAAATGTGTACAAAAATACTTGGAGAAAATATTGATTGCGGCATTGAGTTAAAATAAAAATTACCAAATTTAACAGCATTTTTTGGTTAAAAGCGAGGCAGTCTAAGGTACAAACCTGATACCACAGCTGGGGGAGTCTTAGCCACAACTTTGTTGTCGGGCTGCTGCTCTCTCAATTCTGATTGGGTCTCTTTCACATTCTGGTACATGTTGCTGATCTGGTGCAGCAGTCGTAGCAGGGGCATGTTTACCTACACAGAGAGTAAAATAAAAACAGTTTTATACATTAGGGTGTACTTGAATTACCTTGGTATCTAAGAATAAATTTCTTGAAAATACATACCGTAGACTGTCAGTTAAGGGTCTGCAGGTCCCCGATATTTTAGAGCCATGTCGGGCCAAAAATATTTTTCAGGCCTAACTTGGCTCAAGTCGAGCTGAGATTTTTCTTTTGCGATTGCAAAAAGAGATGTCACTCAATGTCACACATGTGTTCAATGTCACTCGAGATAGAGAATCGTCGATTTCACTTTGACCAAAGAAAAGCTATACATTTTAAAAACTTGTCATCACCGTTGAAGATGTTCATAAGCCGAGACTGTAGAAGAGACTCAAGAAGAAGATTTTGCCATGGCTGCAGAAGATATTCACAATTTTTCCCGTGACCAACGAAGATCCTACTAGATTTTTCTGTATCTGCGAAAGACGTTCATGATTTCATTATGGCTGCGGAAGACAATCCCAATTTCCTCCCAGTCTAAGGTTGATATTCACGATCTTGTAGTGACCGCTAAAAACTTTCATGATTTTACTGTGATCATGGAAGATGTTCACAATTTCAAAGCCATGGGAGAGATAATAAAATATTATAAACATGCATAAATATAAATACATTATTTGACTATCACTTATATTTTGATAAATCAATACTTTTCCAACCCACAATTTTGGCTTGAGACCTGAGCGACAACATTTTTGACCCAACCATACATGCTCACAACCGTTCACTCACCTGTTGGGAGATGTAACGTACTGACACGCTGACGTTAAGCGCAGTGTTGGAGTGTTTCTTGAGTTGTCCACGGCTCACGTACAACATGTTGCGGCGTTGTCTACTCAGGTCCTCTACGATGGTCATGTCTGCCAGTCTGCAAAGCTCGAGCTCAACCCCGACACGCTCGCACAGGAAAGCTGGAGTCTCAGGAGGGATCTCCAGCCAGAACTTGTCTGTCAACAGTCAAAATATTAGTTTGTAACCTAAATGGGGCATACTGCTTGGAGATCGAGCTGGCATAGTGGTTAGAGCGTGTCCCGAGTTCAATCCCCGCCAAGTCACCAATGGATTTTATCTAAGTGATAATGCTGCAACCCCTAGGACTAGCCTGAAGTAATGTGAAAAACAATCCCAGGCTCTTGCCTACAATCTTAGGACAAAAAAAAAATTGCTTGGAGATATACCACGTGAAGAATCACTAGTACCATTACCTTCAAAAAACTGTCCTAATTCACTCTTCCTAAAATAAATCTGTTAGAGGTATAGTTTCCTCATTAAGTATTCCTTGAATCATATCAGAAACCTGTTGAATCATATCATTCTTCTCACATAAACAGTGTGAGCGCCTAACCACGACTGTTAGGGGAGGATCTGTTATCTTGATCAGCTGATGGCATTATCTTCTTTTATTTTGATTTGTCAATGCATCCTTTAATTTCTTTCTCTATTAACGTATTGTAAACAGGGCTAATGTCAATGGATGGGTTGGCTAATGAATCTTTATCCAAAGAAATAAACAAAGTCTCAATAATGTTCCTTTTCTTCCAATTAGGCTCCTTGTGTAATACACAGCTTTCTTCCAACGTTCCCAGAAAGCTCACAGGTGCTCACAACGTTTACGTGAGAAGAAAAAATAACCTTGAAAACGCCGCACCAATATCAAACGTGGAGAAACGTTGGAGTTGAGAACTTTAGTCTGTGATTTTATATTTAGTTTTATTTTTATTTTTGTATTTTTATCTATGTACATGTGCAATGAACTGTGATATGTGATATGACAAGGACTGTGTTCTCCTGATTTCAATAAGTTGAGTGTTGCCCAAAAATATTTATCATACTTAAATGGAATAGTCATGAAACTTGTTTTGAACAATCTAAGATTCGGGGAGAAAGGTCCGTAATATGAACAAGAAGAGTTAAAAAGAGCCAAAAAAAATATTTTCAGAGACACTCAGCTTAAATGAAAATAATAAACAACAAATCCTGAGGAATGAATATAATCAGTGAGAAACTTTGCTGTTCATGATCGGTAGAGGAATTTTTCTGAGTATAATTTGTGTTAACACTTTAAAAGGAAACTTTAGATAATCATTTAACTCTTTTAACCTTGTCTCTAACTTTAGAATGTATACAGCAGTATTAAACTTACCTTGAGGCTTGTTCTTGCCTTGAGCAGATCCGGGTTTGTTCCCGGGCCTGCCTCTCTTGTCCTGGGGTTTGCCAAACTCACTGACCACAATGTCAATCCTCATAGCCTCCATACCTCCCACCAGGGACAGGTTAGATCCCCACGAGTCCAGCGAGTTGTTGCCGCTTACTGGAAATGGCAAAATATTTCAAATGGATATTCCAGCTGCCCTTGATCATAGGGACAGCAATAAATTTTCCTGACTAATGAATCATCTGATCTTAGTCAGTGACAAAGCTTTACAATCTCACTCCATTCTACACTCACCATGCATTCCCATTAAAATAAGTACTCAAGTGCGTCTCACTGTCTCAAAAAAGCTGTCTCAAAGCTTTGAAATAACAGACTCAAAACTTACACATACACACTCGTCTGAGCCACCGAATTGTGAAGATGTGTCCATAGGGTTCTCTTTCCCATTATTTTTTTAGTATTAATTATTTTTTTTTAGAAGGTTTTTTTTTCTTTTTACTACATCAGTGTTTTCTGATTATCCAACTTTTCTGCATTTGTATTTGTGTACAGTACTTGTTATGTTGTATACTTAAGTAGACTAGACATCCATTTACATGGACCAATAGACCAATCTATTCAAAACGAACATATTGGAAAGAGCCACTCAAAGAATGCACTTAAGTCTAAAAATGCATATTTCTGCCCTAGTTTTTGTCACTAGGATAGTTGATGTGACACACAAATGCTACAGCTTATAATAAGTAGTCTTATCAATTTGACTCGGATAAATGTTGCTGTATTCAACAGAAATCAGTACTAATTTACATCAGCACAATCTGTTGGCTCAATTCAACTACGTCCATTGATTCATAAAACTTTTGACAACATGACCATGGACATGGAATGTCTAGTATCAATAATTAAATTTTTTGACCTAACAACGGGGTCAGATCCCAGATCGCAAAACGTCACAGGGTTTTTTACTTGCGACTATTTTCCGAGCAATCATTCACAACACAACTGACACATAGATCAAAAGGCTACTTACTGGCACTGCTGAGCATCTGCTGAGGCATGACTCCGAGGCTGGACAACAGAGGTTCAAAGATGAGATGAGCGTCGAGCAGCCGCAGGTTGTCATGCATCGGGTAGAGACTGTAGCCTGCAGCGGCCAATAGCAGATAGTCTGGGTTGACCATGGACGAGGCGTTCGCCACACTCACTCCCACACGGCCGTTCTCCATCTTGGGCTCACCCTGCGAGTGATAGGGCTATTACACACTGATATCAAGCTGGACACTTGAGTTGGTTGCAGTAGTGTATAAATAATTGCTTAAAGTTGTCATAAGTGGCATTTTGTTCACATGCTATGCAAAACAGCTGATTTCTGAAAATTTTACTTTGCTCTTACCCACTACTTTTCCTTAGGCCTACTCTAAATGACAACTGGGCAGTACAAAATTTAAGCTACGATTATAACTAAATAATAATCAAAAGGAAATGGACCTTGTGAAGATGTAAACAATGTTATCGTTTAACAAAAAGGGAGTTATTAATTTCTTAGGATGATTAACAGTATGTACACAGAGAGTATGTTTTGTTTGCCGAGTTTTGAAGTTGGCAATGACAAAGTTTATATTTAATTAATTATGCAGCTCAGCCAGAAAACATTTTAACCTCAATATTTTAAGTACGCTTTGTTGAGCAAATAATTTTAGGTGTCTTTTTTAAACTCTATAAAATTTTTCTCTCGTTTTAAAAAGTGCCACTTAGCTCACTAGTTCCACAAATAACCATTTCTCCTATTACATTGTAAAGAATAACAGAAAGTACCGACCCAGAAAGCGCCCTTGTTGATGACTCCGGGCTCGATCTTGTCACCAGTGTCAACAAAGTCCTGATGTTTTGCCATCCATGTGTAAAGATCCTCTCCATCCTTCGGGACACCCGGAGACAGATTCTGGTCCAGGCTTGAGTTGGAGGGTTGACTGTCCGGGGCACCCATGTTTAAGCCGGATAGGCTCGGGTGGGAAGAGTGAGACTTGTAGTCCTCCTTCAGAGCTGAGTATCCGGTGTTGAAAACTGAAGAAAATTGTAGTATTACTTCAAACACGAAAAATTACTATAATTTTATACTAATGAAACAACTGATCTTAGCCAGTAAAAAATCCACACAAGAAATAATGTCATTAATTAAGGTCAAAGTATTGTATGGTTAAATAGTTTTTAATGAATAAAATAAATTTTTAAGAGCTTTCAAGCAACCTGATTGTTTGATCCTGTTCTGGTGTGTGATAGGTTTTTTCCCTAAAAATACATCTAAGTGCTCTTGATCTTTAACATTGATGTCAAATAACTATGTCATCAATCTGATTTGTTAAATTACACCACTCAGCTTTTCCTAGCTCAACTATGTCACAAAACCCATCTCTTACGTCACTTCCCCCTTTACATCACTGGAGTGTGAGCTGGTTTAGTGGTAGAGTGCAGGAATTCGGTACCTGTGGTGTTGGGTTCAAATCATTCCAATAACCAATGGGTTTTATAGTGATAGCGATCTTTAGGTCAAGCCTGAATTCATGTGTGACAACAGTTCCGGGATGGAGCTAGAAAAAAACCCATCAAGCCCCCCCCCTCCCAAATTAAGTTGCCTCCAGTTTTTTCCGGCCTTGTTTTCATACTACTAACTACCAACGGGGTTTGCTGCTGCAAAACATTGTTTTACTAACTAACACATCTTGTGTCCAACTAAAAAAAAGCTTTTTGTAAAACTACATCTTGTATGGCTTCATTATCAATCGCAGTTAGAAAAAAGTAAAAGAGAAAGAAGTGGAGGGAAGTAAAAATAAACCATAACTAGCAGCACACTCAACTTTGATGTCAACTTCAATATACAACATCACTGCTGTAAAGCATCATCATGGAATTCCGCACAATAACTAAAAAATCTACTCTGACGGATTATTCTGCAATTACACAGTTACACAACTAACGCACCCATATTCTTGTCGCCGCCGTGACTGTCCGTACGCCGATGTTGATGTGGTAGAAACGGATTTGTGTTGTTCAGCAGCGGGAACACTATACTGGCCCGGGAGGAGGACGGTGGATGAGAAGGTAACAGAGACTTCTTACGACCCACCGGCTGCAAAATAACATCAATCAATAATCTTTCTCATAAACTCCTCATCAATCTAACTTACACTCGGGAAAAATTCATTTTCATACCAAATGACTCTCTTCTTATGGAGATCTATTAGCCCCAAGGATCTTAATCACCTCGGAATGGTCTATGAACTCATTGGCCTTGCCAAAAACTGAGCACAATGTTTTTAAACAATTCAATGGCAATACTTACAAAACTATTAGAGTAAAGGAAAATATCGAAATCTAGACTGTAAGACGTTCTAAGAGTGGCTCATTCCACTAAGTTATTTTAAATACAAATTAGCTAGTCCTGGTCCATACAGACGGAAAGACTACAGTATTTCAAAAACCAAAAGTCAATAGTAGCCTATTAGGTTTTATTTTCATACTAAAAATCTCAAAACTGGCCGATCGAATCTCAAAATCAAAACTTCTCCAAAGTTTTGGTGGTTTTGATACATCACTCACTACTCCATATCAGTCACATCACTTATATCCCCACCTGTTGTACAGAGTTGGGTGACGTAGGAGAGCTGAACACCAGGCTGTCCATGGGTGTGAGGTGGTGGGGGGAAGGTGCAGCGGGACCTCCGACAGCAGCCCCAGGCATCACAGCGGGGGGCATAGGCCTGGCGGGGGCAGCTGGGGACACAGCTGGAAGAGTGCAGTTAACACATGTTAGCAAGGGTAGTAGAAATTGAAATATCATTCATATGGATATTACATAAGTTAATTAAACTCTGATTTTAAAAAGAAATTTCAATAAAAACTGTATTAGAGTAGAACCCCTAATACCCGTCCTCGGAATTTCCAGTCCTCGGTTTATAATGGTCACTTCCCAGAATCGATACCAAAAATATTTCCCACGGCTCTACACATAGTCTCCATGATTCGAGCATTCTCACGCTTTATATGTTTCCTACATTTTTAGCGGGTTCAGTAGCGTACTCAGTTGAGCTAGTATATTCCCAAAAGAGACTTAAACACTACTTTTAACCAATCACAAGTTGACAAGTTGTTATTAGATACAAATTGTTATCCGGCCAGGGACTCGAGGAGGGAATACACCAGAGTTCCGCTAATTCAATCATCTGACTAATCTGAACCACCAATTTTAAATTTTTTGTGGTGTTTAAATTTTTTAAATCTAAGTTACAATATGTGCTATATGCTCTGGAATAATAACCAAGATGTCCAGCCAACCAGAAAACCAGGAATTGAACATGAGTTTTGATAACTGGAAAAATAAGAGCTTTAAGGAACCGGGAGATTTGGAAAAATTACAAATAGCCTATAGTTTATAATCCAGTCTTTCAACGATATTACGTTGTTTCTTTTTTAAGGTCATCATGAAGAAAGAAAAACACAATTGTAGGAGATGAACATAGGTGGTACCGAAATCGTAGTAGGTAATCGAGAGCATTTTGCAATCTTAGAAGACAGTAAGTGTGTTGTCTTATACGCGAGAGAGCAGTACATGGCCAAAATTGTAATAGCAAAAAATCTATAAAAGAGATAGAGTTTAACAAGAACCCAATTAACTACAATTTACTAACTACATAAAATACAGTAATTTCAAAATATTTGTGGGTAATTACCAAAGCTATTATGTACTATACACAAGCTATTAATGCTATTATTGTAGACTTACAACTTATATTTTTTAGAAACATAACCTACAGTTTTACCAACAAAAATAAGAATTTAACAAAAACTTGACAGAGAAAAAGTAGTTGATAAAATATCTCATTCATGATTAAAATATAAAAAAAATAAGAGCAAAAATTATCCAAAAACCAAACATAATTTAACAAATTTTCAAAAATAGTAAGGAAGTTGTGCGTTTACTATTAAAATATTAAAAAAATAAAATAACACAGAAAAAACAAAAAAAAATTTAAAACTAAAACTAACAAAACCAAAATCACTCCCAAACCTCAGAAAAGACTAAACTATAAAAACACAAAAAACTAAAAAAACTAAGAAAAAGCAACACACAAAAACAAAAAAAGCCACAAAACGACAAAAACGGAAATGAAATGAGATGAGGTGTACCGTGTTTGTGTGCGGCTGCCGTGGCTTTGAGGACTTTGTGCAATGTGGAACCTCCGTCGGAGTTAAGCAGCATGGCGCACTCATCAGTGACTTCACACTCCTCACCGCTACCTTCCCCCTCCCCTTCGCCATCACCGTCCGTTAGCACATTCTCCTGCACACACTCACCGCTCAACATACTGTACCTGCCATGTGCTAAGTTGGTGTCCCTGGATGAACATTACGGTCGGTTTCCCTAACGGAAGGATTCGGTTGCCGAATATGGCTGTGTTTTTGGCGCCAACTCAACGTACACGGGTCAGTTAGAGGGGTTTTTCTAGCTGCCAAATTCGGCTGAGACTGTATCCACCGAGACAGGTGACTGCTCTAACAGCAGTTAGTCTCGCACTCTATAGTGACATAGACATGCTCCTCGACTGTTTTTTAGTCGAACTGTTTTTGTATAGTGCAATAGTGCAATAGTTAATTTTAACGGTTCTAAATTGTAACAATGGCTTTGTGTCAATAATTTTAATTGGTTTAATAATTGTACTTTCGTTACTTTAAGTTCTGAATGATGAAATTCAATAAATTCATCTTTAAATTAAGACAAACTGAACATAAACTATCTTCGTGGCTAATTGCCATTTTTTATTTTGTTATTTTACTAAGATTTTTTTATTATTTATTGGGTTTTTTTTTAGTTTCAGATATTTTTCCCCCATTTAATTTAGTTTCTTTTCTATACAAATCATTACAATAATGAAATGTTGATGTTTTAAATTATATCCGAAAGATGGTCTTTAAGTCAATTTTTTTTATAGTCTTTGAACTAAAACTTGTCTACTAAGGACAGTTAACATTTTGAGTTTTAATAGGCCAATAGGCCCTATTAGTTTTAAGGAATTTCTGTTTAAGTTTTGACTCAAACTGTCCTAAACCCAGTTTTTAACTAAGGAACCCGTGTGAATTAAGACATTATTATTCATCATAATTTTTTACTTATTATTAATTCAGGGAAACTTGTGTTTGCCTGTATTGTTGTTTATAAAGTTTTTGTTGGACATCAATTTAAAAGGGGAATTACTGTAGTTTAGTGAACATTTAAATATATTTATGAAGTTCTCCTAGAAAAGTTTTTTAAAGACACTAATATAAAGGATATTTTAAGAAACAACCGTTTAGGCGAAACTTTTTTTATGCACATCAGTAACTGGTGGGCGAAAGTATAAGGTTTTGTTTGAAAAGTGTATACAAATTCTTAAACGATAAGCACCTAAATACTGGTAACTTCTAAAATTAAGGTGATTGTAACTCTATGTGAACTACTGTAACAAACATAACCTAACTCTTACCCTGTAAATGACATCAACAATATACCTAAATGTTCAGATGATGTCGAAGAAGACATTATGTACACAATATGGCCTGACTGATCGGAAATACAAATGTTAACAGCAGTGCAGTTTCATGCTTAGTTCCAGATACTTCACACCGTGTGTTAGGTTAGAAAAGCGCAATGCCAAGCCCAAGCCATACCAAGCCCTGATAAGCTCCGACAACAAATGCTTACTGAAAATCTCATCCTCGCTGTTTATTGACAGATCCCGAGCGGAAAGGTGGTCCTCGGAATAGTTGACCTGCTCAACAACAACATATACATTGGACGGTGAGTCCGTCCTCATCAGAAAACACAATCGTGCTTTTACGCTGAACCAAAGTTTATTAGAGCCAAAAACTATAACTAATGAATATACTCAAGGACTAGGTGACTATTCAATATTTATGGAACTGACAATAATTAAAAAACACTAATGAACTTTGGCTACAATAAAATGTTTGATTACTTTTAATTCAGAAATTGAAAATGTTACGTTTCATTTTAAAAATATGAAAAAGAATAATAACTGTAATATGTTATCTCAAAACACAAAAATCTTCTCTTTTTTTTATAAATAAGATCTTTCCATTAAATATAATTTTCAAAAAAAGTGCCATGGTTAGAATAATTTTATTTGAGGTAAGGTATGTTCTAAAAATATATATTTATTATCTTTTGAAAGTTGAAACTGAACTAAAGTTGATCGATTTCGAAGAATTGCACATAATGCAGTTTTTATTCAATGATCAACAATTAAAAGGAATGCAAATAGTAATTAATGATTTAAGTTCATCATTAGAAGCAATTTTGTTAAATTCTATAAAACCAAACTTCAAGCAGTAATCTACATTTTTATCCCACAAATCAAGTTTACCCATGCTATTAATTAACATATCACATTATTTTGTAACTACTGGACATACCAATTTTTACTTCAGCTTTTTAAAGTAATCAAATAATTAAGGTTTCAAAATTACATTTTTACTTAAAAAAAAAAAAACTCATTACAAGTGAAATAAAAATTATTGTCTCTTGGACTAATAAATAATAAATAAATAATACTGTACTCTTTTTTTATAAAATTTCCATTGTAATTTATTCCTATATTATTATTTTTAACGTAAAAAACCCAATGAAAGAAAACTCTATATAGCTTATTGAATGAGATAATCAAATTTCATAAATTTATAATGTTTACATTCATTAAAATAATAAAATGAGTTATAATATTTAGTTTAATAGTTGGTAAAAATAAAAATATACCCTGAACAAAATAATACGCTTGAGGAAAACATTTCATACAAATTTAATGAAAACAACTTATAATTTTTGAATTTTTACAATGAAAATAAACTAGCAAGATACAGATGAAAAAATGCATAAAGTGTTAATGAATTCAAGTAGGTACAGCAGAACCTATTTAATCCGAACTAATTGGGACCGGAGGTAGTTCGGATTATTGAATAGTTCGGATTACAGAACATATTGTTGTTTTTACATAACAAAGCTAGGGAAAAGTGAAAAATGCTTTCTAAAGTAGAATACAGAGTTTATATAATAGAGTATTAAACATAAGGAATAAACAATAGGCCTACTATACATTACAATTGAAATAACTATGGTGCGTATATCAATAAATACAGTATACATACAATAAAGAACTACTGTACTGTGTATAGAGTACAGCAATGATGCGTTCGGATTAGTGGACGTTCGGATTACAGGGGTTCGGATTAAAGAGGTTCTACTGTAACAACAAATGAAATATAAATATGTTTTAGAAGTCGCTGCCATATGAAAGATTTTAAGTAAAAAAAAAATAAATAAAAAAAAATAACTTTGAGTTACTGATAGTAATCTGTATATTTAACATTTGCAGAAAAAGCCAAAAGAACCCATTTGGTGTAAAAACATAGACAAATAAAATAAAAGCGAAATGTAGCACAATTATTTTACATTAAGTGTTACTACATATAAAATATTACAAAATAAAACCGAATGGTGAACAAGCAAGGGAATTTATAATCAACACGGAAAGCATAATAATCATTACTAAACCGTTACAAGCTGCTTCATAAAATACAGTTTAAAGTGTTCAACGCCAACGGATACTTTAAAAGCTGAGACACTACGGACATTACAACTATTTTAAGCACTTTAGCATGCATCCGGAACCGAAACCAATTAGAAATTGCGTTCAAAGAACTACTTGTGTGTATGGTACATTTGTGTGAGTGGAATTGTAAGAATAATTATTGAATTCTCTAAACCAACATTATTTTAGTCAACCGCACCCAAAAAGTGATGTTAATATAGCCTAAGAATGTCAAAGGGAGGGAATATCCTAGTTTTAACTATACATTTTATTGTAAATTGTTTTTACTTTATCAAAAAGATATACAGGAACAGTGGCAACAAAATATAAACAGTTTTAAAATTTATTAAAGTTACTGAGGAGTTAAATCAAATTACCAATTTGAAAATTAGCCCAAAAAAATTTAAAACATTTACAACAATGTGTAACAAATTATTTGATTACACATCACCAAGGAAGGTTTGAAGGGATATTCAATGCTAGGAATTATAGGAGCTAAAAACTATTGAATTCCACAGAAAGGCACCAAGAGTTGTATAAGAATTGAATTATAAAAATTGCAATAATTATAATAATATTGCTTTCTACTTTCTATTTCTATGTTTCTCATATTAGAGCAAAAATATATTGCTACGCTTTTATAATAAAGATTTTTAGATTTTTACACTTCAAAATCTGGGAATGTATCTTAAAATTGTCTATACCATTATAAATAAATGGGGATAAAAAATAAAATATTATACAATATTGGATTCCCTAAAACAATGAAACAATAAAATAAACAATAAAATTCAATGTATTTCATTTAGCAACCTATGTGAGTGCTTTGCTATTGCATATTTAACTGGATATTTTGAAAATAAAAAAAATGGTACTGAAGACAAATATATTGATTTATTGATTAATTCAATTCATTATTTGAGTATTTAAGAATTGTTTTAGTTTACATATTTAAGTAAAAACTTAGACGCGAGGGTTCTTACCTCGTCCGGATCCGGGATGGCAAAAGTGACATTCATCGGTTTCCTAAGTAGGTTTTTAGTCTTGAAGTTGTGTTCTAGCAGTAGAGGGGTATAGAGAATGTTTTTCCACTGACGACTTAAGACAATAACTCCCTGGAAAAAAAGATAATATAATATACAAGTTGCAAGGTATTAATTTAAAAAATTCTGTGTTTAATGTTAGTTAATATATTACAGTAGGCAGGGGACATGAGGACCTTAAAGAAGATATATTGGGGGAGATGTTTAGGGGTTTTCTATAAAAATGGGTAAGTTCCAAAGTTTGGCCTTGGGCCGCAAGTACGCTGAATTCGGCACTACTTGAAGTATACTTACTTACTGCCGTGGCTCCACAAATCTCAGTTGATTCTTCGCCTCGTGTACCAGCCTCTTCCACCCTTCTCTGTCTTCTGCCAAGTTGATACTTGCACCCATTGTCCTGATGTCGTTCAATACTTGGTCAGTCCATCTCAATTTCGGCCTTCCCAATGGACGTTTACCTCCTGGAGTGGCTCTCCAAACTTCATATAGTCTTGTTCCTTTCTCTCTTCTTAGCACATGCCCTATCCAACTTAACCTTCTTCCTTTAACTATTGCAACAATATCTGGGTCGGTGTATAGTGATCTTAACTCTCTATTTTTCCTTATTCTCCACATTTGTCCCTCTTGTACTGGACCAAATATTTTCCTTAGCACTTTATTTTCAAACACTATGAGTCGGTTTTCATTTTTCTTGGACAATACCCATGTTTCACTACCATATAACAGAATAGGTTGAATTATTGTTTTATATAACTGTAATTTGGTTCTGTGAGATAGTACTTTAGATGAGATCAACTTCTTGCAGGCTCCCCAACACTTATTGGCATTTGATAACTTAGTTAGTATGTCTTCGTCTTCTGAGTTTCTACTATTTACAGTTACTCCTAAATATTTGAAACTTTCTGTACAATTTATAGTTAAGTTCTTTATCTGTATGTTTCTGTTTCTATTGTTTGCTTGTCTTCCAAAGTTAATGATTTTAGTTTTTTCTACATTTACTTGCAATCCTATTTTGTTAGCTTCTGTGATAAGTACTTCTGCCAAACTTACCAAGTTTTCAACTGTTTCTGACAAAATGACTACATCATCAGCAAATGCTAAAATGTTTAGGTCTACTCCAAGCTTAACACCCAATCCTAGTTCTTTTGTTTTCTGCAGGGCTTCTTCCAGTGCTAAGTTGAATAGTATGGGAGATATGCCATCTCCTTGTCTTACACCCGTGTTGATGGAAAACTCCTCAGATAGATCTCCTTCCACTCTCACTTTGGCTTTTGAGTCTTTCATACACATTTCTGTTAGTTTAATACTGTTAGTTTAATACTTGAAGTATGAAACAGGTAAAATGTGGCCAATGTAAGTTTAAATGACTACAATGAATTAATGAGCCAAAAACTATTATCCTGAACAACAAAATAAGAAGAAAAATATCAGTCTACATTCAACTAAACGAACCAGGAAATAGTGCTATACAAATTGAGTCTTTTAATATATCTTTTTAAACCTTTCAATGATGTCCCATTCACTATGTTTACAATTATTACAGTCTTGACTTGCCTGTCTCAGTGTAGACAGATGCGGCAGGTCAGGTTCTCTCAGGTTATTCTCAATGTTTGATGTCGTCTGCAGCAGATACTTCTGTAACACTGTACACAGCTGACACGACGGGTCTTCTTGTAACGTCTTGGAGAGCGGAGTGAACCTGCCGTAGCGACTCTGCAAAATAATGTCAAAATGGGTGATACAATTTGAAAAGGTATTATTTTCTTAATAAAGAATTTAAGAGGCTGAGGTATCTATATTAATTGCTTAATCGAACAAATAACATTTTGTAAAAACGTTTATGACATTTGAGAAAAATTGCAGGCAATTGGTTGATTTTGAGTGTAAAAGAAAACTGCCTGATCCCTATAATTTTCACTATCCAACCAATAACAATACTACAATACGCTACTAGCTTAGTGCATCTCGGGAAGTGACTGGATTCAACCCCCAACATGTCCATAAAAATTTGGAGTTTGCACTGCTTTCCCTTAGATGTGTTTGTGACTTAACCATCAAAATGTCACTGACATAAATACTAAAAAAACGTTTGGTAGGCCTAGTTAAGACATTTTCAATAATCTTGCTCTGATTCAAATTAGCAGGTGCCAACTGTCAATTTTTGGGTAAAAAATAGAAAATACTGTGGGTGTGTTTCAAAAGACAAATTTCTTTCCAAACAAACATTTTGTAACAACATTTGTTACCTTGACAGGCATATGTATCCCTTGTATGTCCAGTGCCTCGGACATCAGACATGTGACGATGGCAGTGCTGCGACGGTAGTGACATCGCAACATGTGTACTACTCTGATGGCAAACCTGTTGCTGGGGTTCATCCATGCGTTGATGGCCGGAGAAGCAGTACTCAGAAGGTTCCAGTCCAGCCTATAAACAAATGCCTTTATTTGCAAGTGAGTTTCATTTTAAAATGTTTTTAAAATTGATAAACGTCCACATTAAAATTCAACCCAGTTCAAAAGTTACATATTGACCATTACGAGAATAGTTACAAAATCAACTATACATTTTTTTTTTCACTGTGATGAAAGTGGTCAATGAGAGTTCTACGAAAACAGATCTTCTTCTTGTACAGTACTTAGGTCTCTAGCTGAGGTACCGACACCCCAGGTATGAAAAAACTACCCCCGCCGCAGAAAACCTGCAGACTTAGCGAATTTCCATTTGCCTGATTGGATTTACACTAAAATGTCTCCTTAAAAATATCACATTTCCACATTTGTTCCCTATTTAAACAGAATTAGTGTAACGAGTACTTAGGTTTGCTGCAACAGGGAGGGTAAAAAAGTTTTTTTTTCATGTAAAATGTTAAAAGGTACTGTAGTTTAGTAAGAAATTAATGTATTTTCCATATTTTATCAAAATATGTTCATAAACAAGCAAACTACAACAGTTGACTTATTCTCCATAAGAATAACAAGGGAATTTTAAAATTAAAATTTTTTTGAATTTCATCCGTAACAATTAGGCGCATAATAACGCTTCAATATACTAAATTATTTGTTTTTTAAGCTCTACAAAATGGTTTAGAAAGAAATTGTGAAATTTTGTGTTTTTAGGGTCAAAAATGGGAAAAACCTATTTTTACCCCATAAAACCCCCCATAAACCCCCGTTCCCATAGTCCGATCATGCTGGTTCACGAACTCATTCAAGTTTATCCCCCCTTACACCTTCAAACCAAATTTTATCAAAATCGGACAAAAATTACTCAAGTTATCGTGCGGATGGACACACACACACATATATATATAAAAATTTGAACGAATGGTGTTTTTGGCCTCTGGGGACATCAAAATGAAAAAGTAAATCGGTCCCGGGCCTAGGTCTTACCATGAGACCTACGGTAATAGCTACTTCCCTATAGGGAAATTCGCTAAAATTGTGGTAATATACATAGCACAACTTTGAAGTGACCTACCATTGAATATGAATACCAACACCAAGTTGAATAAAAGCTCAAAAATTGACATAAAAATGATCATGATAAAAAAAAACACAATACCACAGCTCTCATATTTATTTTAAATAGCTGGGGTTCTGATTGGTTAAAGCGCTTGCATAGTAATCAAAAGGTTGCCGTTTCGAAAAGTCAGCTTTTTGATTGTTCAAGACTGGACCTAGCTGCTTTAGATCATTGGGTTCTTAATAAATGGTCCTGGATACAAAAGAGTAGGTCTAAATCAGTAACAGAGCTATTCAGATAATCTTACTCCATAACACATTCACCCTGAATTCATTTTCAGCTTGAAATATGTACCAAAGAGTGTGTCCTTGTAATAAAGAATTGAATCAAATTTACCTTGTGTAGTCTATTTTTCGGGTGATGGGTGCTCGAGGTGGTGCAGCAAAGTTGAACCAAACTTGTTTCACTTCAATAACACAAGAAGATGCGTTTCCATCTTTCCCTCTAAGAGCAACAATGTTGGTCTGGGAGGCGCTGCAAAATAATCCAAAACATGTAAAATAATAGTTTTAATATAAACATGTACCTTGGTGGCATGCAAAATTTTTACCGTTCAAAGTTCTTAATTCTGACCTTGTATTACTAATGGTGCAGAAACTATAACTGATTATAATATGAAATAATATTAATTTTACACAAACGACTAACCTTGCAGCAGGGTCTGAAGATGCTTCCGGTTGGTTGGCGTCTGTTCCATTGGTCGGAGCATTGCTTGGAGTGTCTTGATGTGGAGTGGCTGGAACAATAATCAAACAATTGTAAACCGTAGTCGCTTTTGGTGATGCAAGTTGTAAAATATATTCTTAATAGTCTGAATGGTCTCTTAATAGTCTTATCTATTGTGCATTGTGCTAGTTACAAACTAATATTGAGAATAAATAAAACTATTTTAACTGAGATCCCAATTTTTTTAGTGCAGTCCTTTGATATAAGATGATAATGAATATAATGATATAAGAAACATGTACATGTTTTGTCGAACTTCAGAAAGAAAAAGGTTCAAACGGTTTAACAATCAAATTAGTGTAAGAAGTGTGTATAAAAGTGTAAAGAAATAATGAGTCATTGTGCTTGCATGCACAATTATGAAAATTTGAACAAAATGATGTTTTTTTATTAACAGCTAGCTAATAATAGTCAAAGCTAACACTACTTAGCTTAAGGGTTGGGTATATTTGTCAGTTAGGTCCAAGAATATTTGAACCATTGAAGCCTTGCTTGTATAAAGAGGATAGGGCAATCGACTAGGAAGAGCCATCAAAGGCTTACAAATATATTAAATTGTCTTTGAGGAACAATTTTGTTTCAGTCCTTCCCTAAAGTGTACTAAACAAACGACAACTATCAGCAGCTGAATGATCCCTATTGTAATCTCCCAGCTGTGTTAGCTGGGACACTAAAATTTACTTACACAAAGTTGCATGACCTAACCCTACCTTTGTCGTCTGCCTTGACCGTAGACTTGCCAGTCTCATTAACTACAGTCACTTCTATCTCTTCCTTGGATCTCACGGAGTCAGTGTAGTTTGTCTCATTCTCCCCGGGAAGAGGTTTCACTTCATCCTCCTCTTTGTCAAACTTTGACCTCTTCACGACCTGAAGAGTAAAAAGAATATTTACAATATGTTTAGTATATCAATTGTAAATATAAATAAATGTAAGTTAAGCAAAAGAATATTCTTGTAGTACTCTACATCAATTTAAGATTTTTTGTTTTTATCTGACATCAGCTGGAAAAAACACACTGCATTATAGGTACTGACAAAAATAAAAATCCATGGGTGAATCAATGAAATAAAAAATTTTCTTTGTTTGGAAAATAAACTAACAAATATTGGTATCGCTTAGCACTAAAATAAAAGTTTAAAAAAATTCATTAAATTCCAATTATAGGCCTATTTTAATAATTCATAGCAATTAAACAAAAAAGTTACTAAAGTAACGGGTTTTACCTTGAATGAAACACCTTCAAGACCACACTCGAACATGATGAAGCCTAACTTGTCTTCGGGAAGGCTGACTAGGGAAGGTTCATCACTGTTGTGCTGTAGGAGAAAATGAAATTAGATTACATACAAATTACAAACCAATCAATACATTTGCAGTTGGATTTGAGGTGTTAGCTTTAGCTTTATGTTAAACGAGGGAAAATTATCAATTATTAAGGCGAAACAATCAATTATGCAATATCGCCTAAGCAAAACTACCTTGGCTGAATTTCTATTCCATAAGTCTTGCACTCTTTCTAACATACCAAAGATCATTGGAAGCTTAAATTATTTGTACTCCTAATGTACTTTTATGGGTTGCACTTTTAGCTTGAGTTAGTTTTATAATTTTGCAGTCGAGTTATACAACAATGTTTTTTCTGAAAATAATTTTATTCAATACTATGAGTTTGGTTTACATTTTTTCGGATACTAGACTGTCCTCACCATCGCTAACATTCAAAGTTCATAAACACTAGTGTTACACTTAAATTATGATTATTGGCGATAGAATGTTAACAAGATTATAAAACTTGTGTTCCCATTAAACTGATCAACAAGTATTAAATAGACCTATTTGCACAATTTAAAAAGTGGAACATGACTATAAGGAGAATAAGTGGTATTCATCCCATTCTCATATTAAATTTGTAGCCTTTTTTTAAATTAAAATGTCACCAACTAAGTGAGCTGCAGTCAAGTACTATCGTTCTATCGTTAAGTACTATCAATTCTATCGTTCACATAGACTTTTGGCTAGGTAATATGAAAAAGCCAACTTACAATAGACTATTACATATTTTATAGCACTTAAATTATTAAGAATGGAAAACTAAGTGGGAAAATACAATTTAGGCCTTAGCGCACTCTTAGCACCTTAGCAATTTTGACCTTTTGGTGAGAAACTCATTTAAATATTTTTTAACCCCTTAACCGCCGTCTAAGTAGCCTAGTCAAAATCCGCGATCGCCACGTATTTTTGCCGTTTTTTGACGATTTTGACTTGTCATCTTAAAAATGGTACTAATTGTTTTTTTAAAGAAAATATTTATCAATATTGTTTGTAGACATCTTCAAAAACATTAAGCTTTAACAATACTAAAATTTGAGATGGGGGAGGGGGGGAGGGGGGGGTTCCTTGAGTTATAATAACAATTAGGCCTACAATAAAGTTTTTTATAACAGTACTCACCTTTTTTTCTTGAGTTTAAAATAAATGAAGTAAATGAAAAACTAACTATTTACAATATGTACACAAGCTGGTTTAGTTCCTTTTAGTAGTGCTTCAGAGTGTGATATTCTTTGAAGCAGGGAACGACGCACAAAGCAACGCCACAGTCTTCGCACATGTAACGTGACTCCCGCCTTGCTCGTTCCCGCTTCGACGTGTGTTTGCAAACGTGACACTGACGTGTTGGGTATTCCTTTTTATCTGTGGAAGGTACACACGTCGGGAAATGACGTTGCGTAAGTCTTAGTGGGGGATCTCCAGGGGATGGGCGGCCACCGGTTTTCTGACGAGGGGTCTGAGTTTGCATGTTATCTTCCAAGAGTTGACGAATTATCTCAAGATGAAATTCTTGAAGTGTTGGTTTTTTACCAGTTTTGCAGAGGTATATAGCATGACTGTTGAGAATCGCAAGATCCACTAAATGCAAGAAAAACTTTTTATACCACTTTTGGGTACGCCTAACACTTTCAACATAACTGAGCATCATATCACTTCTGTCAACAGATCCCATGTTGAGATTATACTCTTGGACACAAACGGGCTTCATAATCTTTTGAGCAGTGAGGTAGTGAACTTTGCCACTATCTACCATTTCGTCCACATGTTCACTTGTTATCATCAAGACTTGCCGTTTATCGACCCATCTGACAACTAAACTAGTTTTGTCGTTACATGTCTCCGTTTGACCAACCTCTAACTCTTTTTCAAACTCAGGCATACCTAATCGATCATCTCTAACCGTACCACAGGCATTGGTCTTATTCAAGTGTAAGTACGTGAACAGATCGGGGCTGCTGTACCAATTGTCGACAAACAATAAATGACCCTTGTTCAAATACGGTGCCAGCAACGTAGTCACAATCGCTCCTGAAATACCTAAATCCTCGGTATTGTATATATCACTGTCATTACCAGTGTACACAATCAGGTCCAGCACGTACCCTGTCTCACAGTCACATAACACGTAGGTTTTTATACCGAACCTACTTCTTTTAGATGGGATGTACTGTTTGAAGGACAGTCTGCCTTTGAACTTTAGTAAACTTTCATCTATGCACAAATTTCTAAACGGAATAAAACTGGTAGAAAAGGTTTCCCTAAACATATCAACCAGTTCCTTTATTTTGGAAAGCCTGCCATTCTGATTTTGCTGAGTGTTGTCTGAAAAATGTAAAAGGCGCAAAATGGTGCAATACCTGTTTCGAGACATAAGGTTTGGTATGTAGTTTAGTTGAAGTTTGTCAGTTGACCAATAATTTTCCAAAACATTTTTTTTGTTGTGGACCATAAGCAATGTGATAGCTAAAAAAACTTTGAACTCTTCTACTGTCAATGGTTTCCATTTCTGAAGCCTTGATTTAGGTGTTGGGGCCTGATTTGAAATCACATATTCATAATGCAGGTTCGTTTGATCTACAATAAAACGTATTGTTTCATCAGGAAACATTTTATCAAAGCAGTCTATTTCACGGCAAGGATCGGGATATAAATGTGGACTAACTATACCACTGGCTGTATCATCGTAACGGTGGTTTTTAGGAACAAAAACATCATTACTCCAAACATGAGGATATTTATTTTTATTCTTTTTTGGTTTCTTTGAATTCCGCTTTCGCTTCTTTTTGGGTTTGAAAGTCTTAGTTTTAGGTTCTTTTTTTTACGAGGTTTTCTGGCTCTTTTAGAGGTGCTAGGGTTGTCATCAAAATCAGAAGGGTAATATTCGTTACTTGCAACACTATCTGAATCTATTTCACTTAGCTGATGTGTACGAACGCCATCTTGATCCACACGGTCTTGGATTGAGGCGTCACTGATCCAGTCACCGTCGTCTGAGTAGTCTTCGCAAGGGCCTAACTGTGAACTGGGAATTTCTAACAACTCTAATAAATCGTCATCTTCAAGCATGTCACCAGCCATTACGACTAATATTTACTACTCATTCAACACTACCAAGTAAATAACCACCAAAAACCACAATTATAATGACACGCACAGTAAACGTAAGGTTCCGCAAGCACGCGTTTTACTGAAACTACGAACGGAACTGATCGGGACTATTACTGACCTATAATACCACTAAAATCCACCAGATTGCAGCACTAGTCAAGCAGCACTGTCAACAACTTGTTTACGTACGTATATCAGAGATAAGGCGGGAAGTCAGCTGTTAAAAATAAAACACAACAGCTGATTACGTCAAAACGAGATAACTCGTTCGTGGCGGTTGCTCTGAAAACTAGTATCGCCCGGCATATCTCGTGCGTGGCGGTTAAGGGGTTAAAATAAAAATCAGGTGTTCATATAGATGGAATATCTACCCCTAGGGTCCTCAAGTCAGTGGTATATATCTGTACAAAATACAGTAGTAAGTAAACTGACCGTGTTGTTGTCTGAATTGTCCGCAGCAACGATGCGTGACTGCGGAGGTGTGTTGACCTGAGTGCAAGTCGTGAACATCACACGAGAACAATGACTCGGGATAGCAGTGATCACTGCGTCTTTCAGAATAGTGCTCTCGTTCCGCAGACGACGCAACTGTGTGTGGATCTTGTCTGTGGACAAACAGGTTTTATATTAAACTTTAAAAATTTGAAATTAAACATGGATTAAATAGGTGCCAGATATTACACTATTTTACTATTTTCATGAGTTGATTCCTAAATGTTTTTACACCAGTCTCACTTTTTCAATATTTTGACACTGAAACCATCCAAACCTTAGTCTCATTTCTACTTGAAGTCAACCTGGGAAAGCGTGGGTAGTTACAGTAAATAGCCCAGTGAAAAGTTACATCTGATTCTATAATTGGAACTTTCAGAATCAAACTAGCAACTTAAGTTAACGGTGTTGCAGTCAGGCCACAATAGAATTTTTCAGCAACCCAGAGTAAAATAAATAATGCAATAAAAGAAGTATTTTTTGACAGGTGAATTTTAACTCATCACTTAACCAAAATGTTTGGTCCGGAGACCCACATCTATCTTAGATCTTATAACGTTACTTACAAGTAAAATAAAATAAATATTTATTAATTATTATTTTTTTATAATATTTTGTGAGTCAATGGCTCAGTCGGTAGCGAGACGGACTTTGGATCCATAAAGCAATATTGTGGGTGTCGGATTCTAATACCTGCCACTTAATTTTATTAGTACACTTAAACTCTTGTCCTGTACCGGTCAGCTCAACCCTTGCTTTGTTGGATACGTTACATGCACAGGCTGGAGGTTTATGTTGGAATGCAAATGCAAGGTTGAAAGAGGCTGCAAACCTCTTAAAAATAAAACCAAGCAAAACAAGGGTTAAATAAGCAGATTTTAGTGGCCACACTGGGACATTCCACATTTTCTTTGATATCAAATTCATCAAGCTACCAACTCGCCTAAAAGATATTTGGTATCAAAATACAGCCAACCAGTATAAGTTACGGAACACTCACTGATTCTCAGCATCAGTACACTCTCCTCCTGCTGTTTCTCGGATGTCTCAATATACACAGGTTCTCCAGTAACCACATCAGTGACGGCCGCCGTCTGATGACCGAGAAGGAACGCCTTGCCTCCACGGGCAAACAAGCCTTTCTTCTGACCACTGGGCAACACTGTAGGTCTATGGAACGTCTGCACCACCTCCCTCGCCTACAACAAAACACTCAGTATTAATGGTGAATCTGTATGGCTCAGGAGAACTTCTTTGGAATATTCACTCCACCCTCCCCAGATAACAGGTCAGGTATAAGGATGCTGTTATGAGGCTGGAAAAACTCTTCTGGGGAGAAAATCGTCTGCTAAGATTTGTTATTTGAGGGGCTATTCAAGTGATTTTCCCTACAAGCAAATAAGTGTTCATCCCTTAGGTGAGAAAGTACTAAAAAATAACAAGAACACAAACCCGGCCAAATTTGGAAAATCTCAAAATAACCACACGTAACTTGATTAAATAAGTGTGAAGAATCGCAATTCAATACAAAACATAATGAATATGAATGACACAACGCTTTTATTGTAAAATCAGTAGGGATGGACGAGATTGGATTTTTAGTTCGAGACGAGACGAGACGAGATTTTTTATTTCTCATAAAATTTCGAGACGAGATCGAGACGGGATTTCCCTTCTCATACACAACGGGAAATGCACGTTCAAAATTTTTACCTGATTTTGTAACATTGTTAGATGACTGTTTAAATACAAAAATAATGATAATAGGCAAGAATATTTACAATCTTTTATTAAAAAAAACATCAGCATAACATTTTTTTATTAATCACGCCTATCTTATTAAAAATGCCTACGATTAGGAAACATAGTGATATCAGTTAGGATAGAGTTCAACTTATCCTAAAATAAAATAAATCATAAAATAAAAGCAATATTAATTTTTTTTTTATAGTTACTTGTTTTGACTTTTTATAGTAATAAAACATTCCTCACACTGCTTACACTTTACAAAACTTCTCAAATGTTTTTAAAGTAATATTATTAAAATAATGAAAATGAAAGTAATATTTACATTTAAAGAATTAATTAAATAAGAACGCCTTCACAAAGGAAACGCAACTACAACGCGCTCCTGTATTGCGGGTATTGCATTGACTTTCTGCAGGCGTTTTTAATTTTTTTTTTTTTTTTTTTTTTAAATTCCCGTCTCGGTAAAAATCTCGGCCAAAAAGAAATCTCGTCTCGTGTAACGAGATTTAAAATTTCCCGAAATTTCGAGACTTGACCATCCCTAAAAATCAGTAAACTTCCTGACTAAAGTACTGCATGAGAGATGCACAGTTTAATTTTGGTAAGTGTTAGTGAGTTAAAATTCATACTTAGGTGGTCATTCAAACCAGTTCAAATCTAACTGATCCAAACAAATGGAATACTGTACTTCACTACCATAAGTTTCACACCCTCAGACATTATTATTAACTCAACAACAATATTTGCTAAGCTGTAAAATGTTGACTATACAAACCTGTTTGCCACAGTGGAACCTCGCAGTAACTCCCTCCACAGACACAGCCAGTAGAGATACACAGGTCAAGTCTCGCAGATTGTCTAGAGCTGAGAAAGATATCACTTCCTCCACCACACTGGCCTGTAGTAGGGCAAAGTTGATCTGAAACAAGACAAACCATCAAAACAGCTGTTTGCTACAGTGGAACCTCGCAGTAACTCCCTCCACTGACACGGCCAGTAGAGATACACAGGTCAAGTCTCGCAGATTGTCTAGAGCTGAGAAAGATATCACTTCCTCCACCACACTGGCCTGTAGTAGGGCAAAGTTGATCTGAAACAAGACAAACCATCAAAACAGCTGTTTGCCACGGTGGAACCTCACAGTGACTCCCTCCACTGACACAGCCAGTAGAGATACACAGGTCAAGTCTCGCAGATTGTCTAGAGCAGAGAATGATATCACTTCCTCCACCACACTGGCCTGTAGTAGGGCAAAGTTGATCTGAAACATGACAAACCATCAAAACAGCTGTTTGCCACAGTGGAACCTCACAGTGACTCCCTCCACTGACACAGCCAGTAGAGATACACAGGTCAAGTATCGCAGATTGTCTAGAGCAGAGAATGATATCACTTCCTCCACCACACTGGCCTGTAGTAGGGCAAAGTTGATCTGAAACAGGACAAACCATCAAAACAGCTGTTTGCCACGGTGGAACCTCACAGTAACGCCCTCCACTGACACAGCCAGTAGAGATACACAAGTCAAGTCTCGCAGATTGTCTAGAGCAGAGAAAGATATCACTTCCTCCACCACACTGGCCTGTAGTAGGGCAAAGTTGATCTGAAACATGACAAACCATCAAAACAGCTGCTTGCCACAGTGGAACCTCACAGTAACTGTTACAGAAATCCCAGGAGGGTAGTGAGCTGGACTGGTGGTTAAGCATGGAACTTTGGTCTGAAGGTCCCGGGTTCAAATCCTACCATATCACCAATGGATTTTTTTGAAGAAATAATCCCAAAACCCTCTAGGCCTAACCTAAAGTAATATGTCAAACAGTTCCAGACTTAGAACTTAGCCTTAAAAATCTATACACAAAATACACACTCAACTCACCTTAGGCAGTATCACAGTGCCCTGGACCTGCGTAGCTATACACTCCTCGTAGATGTTGAGAGGCTGTGCTGCGTCCGCAGACTTAGTTCGCTCCGCAGTGCTGCGTTTACTACCTCCACCAGTCAGCTGACTGAGGTACTGGTCACGCTTCAACACGTTGGCAGCCTCGACTCGCGAGACACAGTTGAGGTGAAGATGGTTCAGTACACTCAGTGTATGTAGGGACGTGAGAGTGGAAGTCAGTACATCTACAAACCTGAAACGTCAAGTTTGTGAGCATCTCACACAATCGTGGTAACATCCAAGGAGATTTCTTGCAATCCCAGAAGCCTAACTCAATTACTATACAATTTCTTGTGACTTCTGCAAGCACAATTTTCTGACATAACATGATAAAAAAAGTGATTATCTGCAAATTTTATAAACGAATATTCAAAGTAAACTTTTTTCTTGTCATCAAAATTTATGTTCAGTTTCCAGTTTTTCCAGTTTACAGGTAGGCTGTACACCCTGCGTACATCTTTTATTTTGGGGTGGGGGGGTTGGGGCATTCATCTACCCCCAGCTACTTCGGCCTGTTGATCTATTGTAGCACCCCTCAAATCAGTCTGACAAACATAGGCTTCTGGCATAGCCTAGGAGCTGTGAGACGCCCAGTTTCCTCATCTCTGTAGATTCCAATTGCGGCCTTCCCAGAGACACACAATCCAGCAATAAGTGTTCAAAGGTTTCCATCTCTGCAGAACCTGCATTGGTCTGTCTGTGACCTCCCTATGGTTCTAAGGTGTTTCCTAATAGGTCCATGGCCAGTTAGCATCCCTACTAGTAATCTGATGTCCCCCCTTTTTAGGCTCAATACACCTTTTAGTACAACTTACAATGATTCCAACCACCAGTGTAATGCATTGTTATTTTGATACAGCATCGAGATTCAACGCATTTTAGAGCATTATCACAGCATACAAATAAGCAACTAAATGTCATGAATTACAAAGGAACAAAAATGAAATGTATTCTAGTTCTAAAAATCATAAAGAAATTTCCAGATGACAAGATAACCTACCTCTGAAGAGATTCTAGCACCAATGGACTGACCATGATGTCGATGTCTCCTTTCATCTTGACAACAAGAGTAGTTCTTGTACCACTCTCATTGCGCAGGGATAGCAGTTCTTCTTGCACACCTGGTGAAAAAACAGAATGACAGTGACCAACCAAAAATGTACCCCAAGTTGAAAAACTTTGTAAAAAGGTAGACCATTTAAATAATTGATGAAACGTTAGAGCTTGGGTTGTGGCTGGTACAGTAGTTCCATTTTTATTCTATGCTAGTGGACTTAAAGTTTAAATCCTACCATTCAATCAATTGGATCTTAAATCGTGACTACATCATGATTTCCCAAAGCCACTCACCTGCTTCTAGAGCTTCATCGGTATCGTTGCATATGAGGTCGACCTGCTCCCAGTTGTAAGGGTGGGTTGGTGTCTTGGTAGAGGGGGGAGCTGGAGACGCTGTTTCCTTCTCTCTCCCAACCATCTTGAGGGATGTGAAACCTTCCACCAACGTCTCAAACCTTGGGGTGTACTTGCTCCCTGGAGAAGTGTGGGGAATAAATTAAGGGTTGTGTTCTATTATAGAAACTCTTAGAAAGGTGTCTTCTGGTACAAAATAAAAATAAAATAAAATTGCAGTTTGTTTCAAGATATGTATAAAACTATGATTACTAATAAATTGAGTCTGCTACCAAACCCGCAACACACTGGACCAATATTATCACGATATGCTATCTAAATGTTTGCATTTACATACAGTTTTCATGTTTGTATTGTGCCTGTTTTAATTAAGTTAATTAAGTTTTAATTAAGTTTAACCCATTCACTTATGATTTTTTTTTTACCCGCCTAGGCCAAAACAAACGAATTTGTTGTGGCTAGTTTCATTCATTTCTGATTTAATTTTTTTTCAGGCAACATTTACTATTTATATGCAAGATATTATTATTTTCTTATTCAAAATTAAATGTAGATTCAAAATATATAAATATTTCCCAAAAAAATATAACTATAATTTTTTATTATACCATATAAAAATAAAATAAAAAAATAAAAAAATTAAAAAAAACTTTTTTATTGGTAATTTTTAGCTACATAGGGCTCATATATGTTTTGGAACTAGTCTATAATACTGTATGACACTTATAAAAACTCACCAAATGTCAAGCAAAGTTCATTTTGGTGTGGTATGCCTTGAAACACTCTGGCATGTGAAGTGCGACAAGGCAGAGCTCACACTCCCATCGGCTGTCACTGCGCTTTCCCTGGGCACTACACACCTTACATCTTCTTGAAGGTGTTTGTTTGACTTCATTTGGAGGAATAGGCCTAGGAAAATGTCCCCAAGTTGCTGCCTGGAGCCTCAGAGGTGTTTCTGAGTTGGATGATCGTCCTCTTCGATTGTACGGTGGCAGTTGTCGCGACTCAAACATTTGCTTGACAAACCTCTCCTTGAACTCACTGAACCCCAATTTTTTTCTGGTTAATTTTTTGAACACTACATAAGAGTTAAAAAGGCCAATGTCCATTATGTAAAAGAAGATCTTCTTGTATCCCTTAGCATACCTCCTCATACTAGGAAACGACGCTAATTGCTGATCCTCGCGGTCAATTCCACCCATTGAACGATTATAGTAGATCACTGGTTCTGGCTTTGTTATAATTTCTTGGGTAACTCTGTCTTTCTTGCCAGTTGATCTTTTGTCAGCTTTTTGATGAAAGGTAGACAAAATGCAAACTTGCTTCTTGTCCTGCCACCTTACTGCTAACATATCGTGGCTATAGGCTGTCTCGTAGTCGCCCAACTTAAGTTTACCCTCTTTGAAGCTCTCTGGCATGTTTGATCTCCACCAGTTAGCTGTTCCAATTACATTGAAACCTATTTGCTTAAGTCTATAGAAGAGAAGAGGTGAGGAGTACCAATTATCAATTGTCAGAGTATGTCCTTTTCCTGCCAAATCTTTTGTCATTTCAACGACTATCGCCTCACTCGTTAACAGCTTTTCCTCCTGTGTAGAATCCCCACTTCCTTCTTCAACCGGTACATTTTCTTTGACTTCAGCTCCAGTATAGATCTTAAATTTAGAACAATAACCACTTCCAGATTCACAACACTTGTAAAACTTTATGCCAAATCTGGCTCTCTTCTTGGGATTAAATTGGACATAGCCCAACCTCCCTCGGAACTTCATAAGACTCTCATCGACAGCTATGTTTTCATCAGGTATGTACAGATGGGAAAACTTCCTGTTCATGTACTCAATAACGTACCTTAACTTCCACAGTTTATCATTCACAGGTTTCCTATTATTGTCTGTAAGGTGGAAAAATGTGGACAGTAGCAAAAAACGGCGGAATGGCATCACTTTACGAAAAAAAGGGGTCTCAGTTACAGCATTAGGCGACCAGTATGATTGTATGGTTCTTTTTTTTACAAGCGACATAAGGACACACAGTGTATAAAAACAAGCCATCTCATCTGCATTTGTGTCAAACCATTCTGAGTATATAGTTTTTCCTACCCCGCCTGCTTCGTTCTTTTTCTTAATTGTTTCTTTGGCATAATTATTAGTCTCTGTTGCAACATGTTGCCAAAAGTCATTATCAAGAAACGCATTGAAAACATCTAATTCAGAGGGAGCTGAGCCTAAACTTCTAGCCAAACTTGCTCTAACACCAGGACAACCAGTAAAAGGGATTTTATTTATTATATTACTTTCTATGGTACTGGTCCACTGCCAAAACTCCTTTTTCTTCTTTTTTGGTGGAGCTGTATCGTTACTAGTTTGAGTTTTGGACCTTTTAGTAGGCTTAGATGGTTGTGAAATAGCTTTTTTTCCTATAGGCCTACCTCTTCCTCTAGACCTGCCCCTAACAGGTTTACTTTTAGGCCTAGGGTCAGGAAAGCTAGGGTCGTCAGCTTCCTCACTCGGTGTAGGTGAGAGGGCAGGCACGATTGAAGATGCAAGCTGGTCAAATAATTCAGGCCTAATAGGCAAATCTAAATCAGATTGGACATTTGGAGGGGTCATAGGCCTATGCCTGCCACTATCTATATCATTTATAGGCCTAGAGTCAGGGAAACCAGGGTCGTCAGCTTCCTCACTCGGTGTAGGCGAGAGAGAAGGCGCGCTCATACTACCGCGGTATAACCGATCAAGAAACTGGACTGATTTAGGCAATTCTTCATCACGTGATGGAGAAGATACATGCTGATCAAATATTTCAGGCCTACTAGACAAATCTGAATTATATTGGACAGTAAGGGCATCTGGAGGGGTCATAGGCCTAGCATAGCTGCAAGAAGGCTGTTCAAGCAACAACTGGTCACTTTCTAATGGCCTAGGCCTAACACAATTAGTATTATGTTCTGGGGAAACTGTGGTCTCATAATCAATAGGCGTATTAGACTTATTACTCACTTGAATTCTGCTCCCTTCCAAATCATCATCATCACTCCAACCACTCTCCTCAAACAAGTCACAATCACTGTCACTGTCACAATCCCCTATAAGTTTTATGATGTCACTTTCATCTAACTCTTTTCCACATTCATCCACGAATACCAAGTTATTTTGAAGACTCATCGTATTATACAAAAGCTTTTCAATTGAATAATATAGTAAAACAAGATACTGTAGCTCAATCTTTATCACGACGAAGTGAAACACGACATGATAGGCCTAATAACTCAGTCATTATAACGACGAAAAAGTAAAATACTGATAAAAACTTACACTAAGTAAATTCTATAACTTATTTTATAAGATAACTACACTTTTCAATAAAAATAATAAAGTAAAACAAGGCTCTAACACAATGTTTACATCGTCGAAGTAAACACAACAACGTATCAGCTGTGAAACCAGAGTAGACGTCGTCAGCTGCTAAGTTGCACCATTTCAACTTCAGTTTTTTTGCCGATTGGACTGGACTGAGATGACGAAAATATAACCAAAAGAAAGCCTGGAAATCATAGAACAAGAAGCATATGCAATCTATTGGATTTCTGGGGAACTAACTCGGCACAAACAGGTCTTAATAGCGGACGGCGATTCGCCGTCGCTTCACACAATGGCTAACGGGAGCGCGACGGCGGATCGCCGTCGTTGTAAGCGAAGGGGTTAAATAAGTATGGGAGCCAGAGACATGCATCTTGATTATCCGAACTTTGGTAATCCGAAAGTCCGCTTAATCCGAAATCAAAAAATATATTTTTTTAATTTTTTAATTAAAAAAAATTTAATTTTTTAAGTTTAAATTTTTTTACTAAACTTTTAACACAGTTAGCTGTACCTTGTCAAAGTATTCTGTAGCGGCCGGGCGAGATAGACTTATTTTTAGAGTATTTTAGTAAATATTTCACCATTTTAGTTATTAACATTTTTCATTTCCGTCCTGGGTTCCAATCCCGCCAAATCACAAATGGATTTTATCAAGCAATAATGCTCTAGCTTAAGTAATGTGAAAAACAATCCCGGGCTCGTGCCTAACGTCCTAAGACAATAAAAATCTAAAAAAATTGTAAACACATTAATTTAAAAAAAATTTTTTAAAACTAAAAAAAAAACTTTTAGGCTTATCCGAAATATTCGGTAATCCAAAATGGGTCCGGTCCCAACCATTTCGGACTAACCGGACTCTAAAGTAGTACCATTGACCTTTGAAGTTTGAAGTCGATATCCCATCTATATAACAGACCAGTTGAAGCAAATTTTTTATTAGAAAATAAAATATCCTTATTTATTACCAATTAATATGGACACACCATATTAACCACCATATTAACACCATATTATTAGGTGCGTATTTTAACCCAAATGATGTAGAATGAAGTGAAAAGCCTTTTTTAGCTTTGTTACTGACTAAGACCAGCTATTTCAAAGCCAGGAGCATTTATTGGTACATAAAAAAAAAACGCAACATAATAAAACAATAATCGCTGGTTAAATAATGTCATATTTTACAAGGTAGGTGAACTAGAAACAAAATGCCACTCACCAATGTATACAAGTCTTCCTTCATTGGTCCTTTGGAACAAAGGTACAGTGAATGCATCTGAACCCTGTGGTAGGGAGGACTGAGCCCAATTGGTGCAATTGACCTGCAACAGTTTATTAATTTTATTGTATAACCATCTTTTAAATTTTACATTGATTTTTTCTGTACTTCATTGTGTTTCAAATATTTAAAAAATATGAATGAATCATTACTAGTCTAAACTTCAAAATAAACTGGTTTGTTATCTGTATTTTATACTTAATTCCACTCCTTTTCAAAAGTCCTATATTTTACTTTTAGCGAATTTCCCATATAGGGAATAAGCTATTACCGTAGGTCTCATGGTAAGACCTGGACTCGGGACCGATTTACTTTTTCATTTTGATGTCCCCAGAGGCCAAAAACACCATCCGTTCAAATTCATATATATATGTCCGTCAGCACGATAACTCGAACAAAAATTATCTGATTTTGATGAAATTTGGTATATACGTGTAAACCTACATTTATTTGAACGAGTTCGCGAACCAGCAGGATCGGACCATGGGAACAGGGGTTTATGGGGTAAAAATTTTTCCCATTTTTGACCCTAAAAACATAAAAGTTTGGAATTTTTTCCCAACCATTTTGTAGAGCTTAAAAAATTAAATAATTTAGTATATATGTTGTATGCCTAATGGCTACGGAGGAAATTCAAAAAAGTGCAAATTTAAAATTCCCATGTTATTCTTTTGGAGAAAATGAAAACTGTTGTGGTTTACTTGTTTATAGATATATATTGATAAAATTTGGCAAATTTATTTATTTCATCCTATACTATTGACTTATGGTCGAAAAACGCTTTTTACCTTCCCTGTATCAGCAAACCTAAGCACTCGTTAAATCTAATGTTATTTAAATTGAGAATAAATATGTCTTATACCGTATATGGAAATATTTTAGTAAAAATGTAATCAGACAATTTGAAATTTGCTTAGTCTGCAGGTTTGCTGCGGCGTGGGTATTTATTTATCTAATGATCTGACCTGGGACAGATGATTGACGTAGCTCGACATCAGCAGTGGTGACTCCACGATGGGTTTGTTGACTTGCATGTGTAGATTGACTAGAGCCAGATCTTCCTGTGATGATACTGCAGATATGAACGAGGTGCTGGATACAGAGTGGGTGTCTGACGAGTCCAGTAGCATAGCGGAGGCCTCCTGTAAACAAATAAGTGAAATGTGTGGTAAGTAAAAGAAGTAATCAAACTTGTTGATAAGTAGAGCAAGTTAAATGATGAATAATCAAATGAAAAACCAGGGGCCTCCAACGCTCCAACTAAGGTAAGGCCCCTTGGGATTGGGATACTCGTCACCGATGATAGTGATTTTCTTAAGACGTTAAAAGTGAACCAATGGAACACTGTCAATGAATGGATGAGGTTCAGCCATAGGAATTGATAAAACTCTTGGCTCATACCAGATTTAAGTGCAGTTCACTGTCTTTTTCCCATTCAACAAAACACATGTAAAATTCCCGGTCTCCAGGTCAACTGGCTACTGTGTTGATATGAGTACATTACATGTCTCTCACTTGCCACTTTTCACTTCTTCACTTAAATATTCTGAATTCCCACAAAAATTTACAACATGCACTACCTACTATTGCTAAAAAGTTGGAGGAGCCAACACTTTTAACTCCTTGACTTTTTAAAGCTATTCCAAGTTTATTCTGACCTGGGAAGTTTAATTTGCTTTCACAAAAATATCTGACTTATTATATTATAGTAGGCCTAAATAAAAATAAAAAAACATTAGAGATTTTGTAGACAAATCATTGTCTAAGCCTTCACAATAACAAAGCTGAGTTTTATTTCATCTTCCCAACAAGGTATTTTGTGCAGTCTAAGGAATTACCTGTGATTCCAATGAGTCTGGCAGACCATGTACGTTGGCCGTCATGAACCTCGGACTGACCGAACGAGGCAACAACAGGGGAGAAATGCCGAGACAAGCAGCCGACTTGGGCTCTTCACCCTGTAACACATTACAAACTACCATACAACAAAGCATTTTACAGCACTTTGTGATTCAAAACATTGCAAATATTTTTGTGTAATTGTATTAGAGAAATTATTGTGAGAAAATTTTGACTCCAAGTCAACTTTGGCCTGCAAGAGCCCATATTTTAGTAGTGTCAAGATCTACAACTCACTACCAAGAAACATCATCCAAGAGCAAAATTTCAATAAATTTAAGAAGATGTTAAAGGAATATTTATGTGAAGCGGCCTATTTTAAAGTAGAAGATCTGTTCAATTAGGCCTATTATTGTTTTTCTACCCATTTGACGACCACGTCGCAGGAGCGATGCTAGTGGGACATCATCAAGTATCAAGTATCAAGTAAGTCCACATTGTCAAAAACATGCTATTTCAAGCTGTTGCAAATTAACGTTGTTGTACATCCCATAAATCTCATGATCACAATTTTAAATTCTTTTACAGAATTAGAAAGCCAGAAGGAGAATATTGTCCAGAAAATAAAAAAAATTTAATTAATTTCTATTAGTAGTTGAGATGGGGACGCCACCTAAGTGTGTATTTTTATAATATAAGTAAAGGATGAGTGTAAAAGGAAGTTAGATGTCTTGTGTAGCTCTGCTACTGCCTAAGACCAGCTGTTTCATTGGTTGTGACTAACCCAATGATCAATACAGCTGGGTCAAGTTTTGAACCAACAAAGAACTACTGACTTTTCTCAGGATTGAACTGGTGACTTTTTTATTACTAGGCGAGCACTACAACCACTCTGTACCCAAATATTTTGAGAAAGTAACCTAATGAGAAAGGTACGATTTTAGACAACACATTACAACAGTCAGCCAAATCATTTGATACATTTGTAAACCAAAACCATTGAGGTTATATCTGACCTGTTCAAGCCGGATGTTGCTACGATGTTCTGGAGTGTGTATCTCATGATCGCTGCGATGGCTGGAGAGTCTCAATGGCTGCAGATCTGTGATGGCTGAGTGTGTCACATTACCAGCTCCTGCCACGATACTCATGTCACTGCCATAGCGTTTCCTGGCAGAACAAGTTATTTGGTAACAAAAATATACTTGTCACTACAAAGCAAGCCTCAGTGATTTGTAATCAACTGTTAAGATCTTTGGAACACACCAGCCACAATACTTGCAGTTACAAAGTTTTTTTATACAATTTGATGAAACAACAATTTTTACAGATTTCGTCGTTGACTTTCCCCACGAGGTTAACAGCCCCTAGACTAGGCCTTACACTGTGGTCCTAATCGTGAACATGTGATTGACTATTTTTTTATGTTAATGCTCCATTGTCTGTCATTTTTTCAGTAAATTTCACAAATCCGTAGATAAATTTCATTTTGCTTCTGATTTTTCCCAATAAAAAATAGTAGCACATCTAACAACAGGCAGGATTTTCAATGAAGCGCTAAATTTAACACTCCTCTGAAACAAAGTTTGGGAGTTATTATGCGTATGCTGCAATTAAAGGTGGATGCATAATGATCGTATGAATGCTCTGATGCTATTTGCTAAGATGGTTGCGATGGCGATAGCACTACCTCTAGCAGAGTCAATGCAATATGCAATATGTTACTTTCTGGACAGCCCTTGTATTATAATGGGCTTTATAGCAGTGTTATACTCTTTAGAAACAATGCTTTAAATCTAAGATCAATATAAACTTTACACTGACTGCAAACATGAAACAAATACCATCTAGAACATTAGTTTAGTTTTGTACATGTAAAAGAATTGTTTTGTTACCGACTAAGATCAGCTTGTCCTTTGTCAAAAATCAAAAACATCGATGCAGGAGTTTTGAACCGTTACAAACCAATGTCTTCCAGGATCAACCTGGCAAACTTTTGATTACCAACCGAGCAACATTATCCAGCTACACTTACTTTGGCACAATGTTGCTCTCCCTGTTGTCATGACGGTAGATACCAAGAGAGTGACGTAGTGAAGATGACCGACTGGACGGTAGTGGCACCCCTGCTTGGCCTAAACTGCCCCCGCTCAGCTCCTCCTCCGCTGAGAAGAAGGCTTCTGATTGGTTCTCACTGCAGATGGACACTGTCCTCTCCACCAACACTGCCTCCGGTACTGCAGCGCCCAGCGAGTGTTCTGACTCTGACGAGATCACAGCAGAAGTCTGCAAAACGGTGGCATCAATACTTAGTTATTCAACTACTCGGAGATAGTTGGGTTAGATAATGTGCTTCTTTTTAAGGTCAGTAAAGTTTCTCATAGTGTGTTTCACTGAGCAGTACAAAGTGTCTTAAAGCTATGTAGATACCGCATTTCAAAAGGCAGTCTCGAAGAATCGTTGACTTTTTTCTTAGGCAATTTCCTACTTATTTTGGCCATACCAAAGTCAAAGACAAAATCATTGAGCCTCAATACCAAACTTAAGAGGTAGCTATCAAATTAAAAGTTATTCACACATTCATCCATCTTGATCTTATAATGAATGAGTCTTGTTCCATGCTAAGTTAATGCCAAAATGACCAATCATCCAACAAGCTAAGATTTTAAATTTATTATACCTTTTCAACACAAATTAACAAAAATAATCATTTGGCAGTTAACTTATATTAAAAAAGATCGTTAGTTTACCGGATGTGTTGGACAGTTGACACTGTTGACAAGAGCGTTGTACTGTTGCGCCGTGGTGTTGAAGTAATCCACGGCAAGTTTGGAGTCACTAACACTCGACTTGGGTGCTTCTGAAGCCTCGGGAACACTTAAGATGGATCGAGTGCGCTCTGTGGAGTGAAGTCGTGAGTCCGAGTCCAGCTTGGGCGGTAACAAAGTGGTGGGGCTGGTGTCCAAGAGTCGAGCATACGGAACGTCTCGGCTCTGTCCATTGTTCATATTTCTGAAAGGGTTGACTTATTAATAACTGATAAAGAATAAAATATTTTAATAAGGTAATCTGTTCAATTTAAGGGTATTATTATATATAGTTGGGTTTTAGTAAAATTGGCATGTCTATAAACAACATTAAGCATCTGTTTTGGAATCTAGTTAGGTTTCTAAACAAGTAAAACATGACTACAGGTTGTTTGGATGGACATAATTGTATGAAGGACTCAACTATAAAATGGTAAGTTTCTGAACAAGGCAATATTGTGATGATCTCCCATGATTGCAGTAACTTTGTGACCTTCTTCAAAGTGATCGCAGCATTTTCTTGACCATCCAGTACTATTACAGCAATACTGTGACTAGAGGGGTCACATAAACTTTAGACCACCTTTCTTCTTGATCAAAATTTTTACTTATGATTAGAGAATAATTATATCCTACCTGTTAGTGTATGACGTGTAAGAAAACCTGCGCCCCAGGGAGGTCTTTACACAACTGACTGGGCTGACAGTGGCAGTGCTCAGCCTGGACATGACAGGACTGTCCTTGTTGGTCTCCGTGACACTACGTGACCTCTCAACTCTGGTGGTGAGGTGAGGACTCTCCACTGGTGTCTATAAACACAGTAAACTATACACCTGAAACTTTTTCTTAGAATAAAGTAAAGTATGATGAGAAAAAATAATCTTGTCTCGAACTTAAAACCCAGTCTCACCCATCCCTAGAATCAAGTAAAACAAAACACTGTGGATCGGTGGATCAAAGAGATTCAGTTGAGTAACCGTAAAAAGTTAAGAGTTTAACCATATTATCAGTACATTTTACACCATTCACTTCCTTGTTACAGAAGAAGCCCTCACATCCGGCCACCACAGAATGAACTCTTGGCCAGATAACTATTTATCCAGATAAAATAGCCCATTATATTTTTTCCTATACTATTATACTAACTGCACTGGATATCGTCAACTAACTGGGGTTAGACACTACATCCATTAAGTAGTGAACACAGTAAAATGTAAGCAAATAGGTAAACCATGAGAGTGCTTGAGCCACAGTGACTAGTGTGCGCTGCTAACAATGCATCTATCTGTAAGTAATACATTTCATTCCCTTTTGAGATGATAAACCGTGGACAAGTCAAAACAAGGCCGAATATCAGAGGTTCTACTGTTCACACATTTGTAATTATTATAAAAGATGTGAAAGTCTACCTTGAGAGGTATGACCTTGGCAGCAGGCTCAGTCCACACTGCAGTATCATGTATGGAGACGTCATGAGAGTTGTACGGGGGAGTGTGGAACACAAGTTGAGCATCATGTAGTATACTCTGGCCAAACCCAGGATCTTTGCCTGACTCGTTTATCCTAGGGCAAATAATTAAAATAAGATTTATCACTAGAAATGAATTTTTAAAATACTTAAACTCTTAAAGTAAAATTAACATGCATGCTTCTCTTTAATTGAAGAGAGTACCATAGCAACAGGGGTTACCATGGCAACAGGAGAATACATGGCAACCTGGTTTACAGATAGAAACAAGGGTTACCATAGCAACCAGGGTTACCATAGCAACCAGGGTTACCATAGCAACCAGGGTTACCATAGCAACTAGGGTTACCATAGCAACTAGGGTTACAAAAGCAACCAGGGTTACCATAGCAACCAGGGTTACCATGACAAAGACATAGCAAAGGTGATTACCATAGCAACGGTGGTTACCATAGCAACAGCAGTTACTATGGCAAAGGGGATTACCATGGCAACAGCGGTTACCATGGCAACGGTGGTTACCATGGCAATAGTGGATACCATAGCAACAATGGTTACCATAGCAACAAGGGGTACCATGGCAACCGGGGTTACCATAGCAACGTTGGATACCATAGCAACGTTGGTTACCATAGCAACCACAGTTACCATGGCAACGGCGGTAACCATAGCAACAACGGTTACCATAGCAAACGGGGTTACCATGGCAATGGCAGTTATCATAGCAACCAGGGTTACCATGACAACAGCAGTTACCATAGCAACCAGGGTTACCACGACAACACCGGTTACCATGGCGAAGGCAGTTACCATAAAAACAAGGGTTTACCATGGCAACAGCGGTTACCATGGCAATAGTGGATACCGTAGCAACAATGGTTACCATGGCAATAGTTCATACCGTAGCAACAATGGTTACCATAGCAACAAGGGTTACCATAGCAACAAGGGGTACCATGGCAATCGGGGTTACCATAGCAACGTTGGATATCATAGCAACCACAGTTACCATGGCAACGGCGGTAACCATAGCAACCAGGGTTTACCATATACCATAGCAACAACGGTTACCATAGCAACCGGGGTTATTTATAAATCAATAGGCCTAAATAGGGAAATAACGAGTTCTCCTCAAAATTTGCAAAAGTTGTCAGCTACCATGGCAACGGCAGTAACCATATCAACCGCGGTTACCATAGCAACCAGAGTTACCATGGCAATGGCAGTTACCATAGCAACCAGGGTTACCATGACAACCGGGGGTTACCATAGCAAACGGGGTTACCATGGCAATGGCGGTTACCATAGCAACCGGGTTTCCATGGCAACATCGGTAACCATGGCAACGTCAGCTGCCATGGCAACGGCAGTAACCATAGCAACCGTGGTTACCATAGCAACCAGGGTTACCACAGCAACCTGGGTTACCATGGCAATGGCGGTTACCATAGCAACCAGGGTTACCATGACAACGGCAGTTACCATAGCAACCAGGGTTACCATGACAACGGCAGTTACCATAGCAACCAGGGTTACCATGACAACGGCAGTTACCATAGCAACAAGGGGGTACCATGGCAACCACAGTTACCATGGCAACGGCGGTAACCATAGCAACGAGGGGTTTACCATAGCAACCACGGTTTACCATATACCATAGCAACAACGGTTACCATAGCAACCGGGGTTACCAAAGCAACCGGGGTTACCATAGCAACCGGGGTTACCATGGCAACATCGGTAACCATGGCAACGTCAGCTGCCATGGCAACGGCAGTAACCATATCAACCGGGGGTTAACATAGCAAACGGGGTTACCATGGCAATGGCGGTTACCATAGCAACCAGGGTTACCAAAGCAACCGGGGTTACCATAGCAACCGGGGTTACCATGGCAACATCGGTAACCATGGCAACGTCAGCTGCCATGGCAACGGCAGTAACCATAGCAACCGTGGTTACCATAGCAACCAGGGTTACCATAGCAACCTGGGTTACCATGGCAATGGCGGTTACCATAGCAACCAGGGTTACCATAGCAACCAGGGTTACCATGACAACGGCAGTTACCATAGCAACCAGGGTTACCATAGCAACAAGGGGTACCATGGCAACCACAGTTACCATGGCAACGGCGGTAACCATAGCAACGAGGGGTTTACCATAGCAACCACGGTTTACCATATACCATAGCAACAACGGTTACCATAGCAACCGGGGTTATTTATAAATCAATAAATAGGGAAATAACGAGTTCTCCTCAAAATTTGCAAAAGTTGTCAGCTACCATGGCAACGGCAGTAACCATATCAACCGGGGGTTACCATAGCAAACGGGGTTACCATGGCAATGGCGGTTACCATAGCAACCAGGGTTACCATGACAACCGCAGTTACCATAGCAACCAGGGTTACCATAGCAACCGGGGTTACCATAGCAACCGGGGTTACCATGGCAACATCGGTAACCATGGCAACGTCAGCTGCCATGGCAACGGCAGTAACCATAGCAACCGCGGTTACCATAGCAACCAGGGTTACGATGACAACGGCAGTTACCATAGCAACCAGGGTTACCATAGCAACAAGGGGTACCATGGCAACCACAGTTACCATGGCAATGGCGGTAACCATAGCAACGAGGGGTTTACCATAGCAACCACGGTTACCATAGCAACCAGGGTTACCATGACAACCGAGGGTTACCACAGCAACCGGGGTTACCATGACAACGGCGGTTACCATAGCAACCAGGGTTACCATAGCAACTGCAGTTACCATGGCAACTACGGTAACCATGGCAACGGCGGTTACCATGGCGATGGCAGTTATTATGGCGATGGCGGTTACCATGGCCTAGAAACTGGGGTTATCATGGCAACTGGGGTTTCTATGGCAAGTGTGGTTAACATGGCAAAAAATCTTACTATGGCAACAGTGGTTACCATTGCAGCATGGCTAAAAATCAGCCTTCCATTTCTTTCTAACAGTTAAGTGCCATGACATTTTTTTACTGAAACTATAAAAATACTGATTTAGCTCTGAAGTTTTCTACCTGAAAGCTGCAATGTTGATCCCATCTACAGCGTCTTGACGGTTAGGTTTGAAGAATCGCTTCCCATTCTTGTTTTGGCCGAAAAACACGCAACCTCCTATGCAGCCGCACTTGCCAACACTGTTAGAAGTCTTATCATTGGTCCACAGAAACCACAGTCTCTTGCTCTTTTCATCATGTGTTTTCAGGTATCTAAACATTTTCAATCAGTTAAATTTACTGTGTGTAAAATATTACAAATAATTGTAAAATTTTATTATATAAACAAATAGGGCAAATAAATTGATTTACTATTCTGTGATCATGACATTAGTGTCGAAATATGTATCAATAAATTAAAATTATTTTCCACATTGGTAATATATATTTGTATTCAGGGAGGGAGCCGGGTTTTTTTTTTTTTTTGTTTGTATAAGCCAATACGTACCCACGTATTGGCTTATAAGCGCTATATTCAAGTTGAGTTCAAGTTGTTCAAGTTGATATAAGTTGAGTGTAGTTTTGTTAAGAAAACTTGTTTAAAGATTTCAGAACAGAAAAAGGTAATTTTTAGTGTTACTTAATACACCCAGACTATTCTCTACTTTAGAGCCTCCAGAGGTGTTATAAACTGCAATTCAGCACCTTAAACAACCAAAAATTACCAGAATACCCCCCAGATCCCCCGGTTCTGGCTCCCCCCCCCCCAAAAACAAAATCTTGGCTACGGCACTGGGCGTTTATTATTTCATGTGATTTGTGTGAATTATTAGATTACATCCGCCAAATTTAACCAAATGTGCACCATAAAACTATTTGAAAATACATATTAAGAAAGAACTCTAATGGTCTGTAGGATTTTTTTCTTTACTTGTATTAAACCCATGAAAATAAGAATTGATCACAATAGAATAGTTTAAGTAAAGTCTTTCAATAGTACAAAATCAACAAGATGTAAACAATAAGAATAAACATATGATAATATAAAACTAGAATGAGAATAGTCAGTAGAGCCAACCATTACATCTCCCTCTTTAAAGGTTGAGTTTCTGGGGAGGTTTTATAAGCCAAGCAAGGTATGATCCAATGGCATCTGTAATTCATACGCACAACACAACTTGAACAACACATCTGTGAAATTTCATCTTTTTTGCTATAATGGAAAGAGAAGTTCAAACCAGGTTCTAATATATTTCACCAGCTCTAATAAAATAGTTTTTAGAATTTTAGCTTCAAAATTTGATTTTATATGGAAAATCCTCTGCTATAGTTACTTAAAATCTGGAGTATTTACAATAAATCTACATTTAAAATTTGTTTTATATTTTTTTTATTTTGTGTGTGTTTTAACGCCAGTGGCATTTTTTACATTTTGAAAGGGAACATTACAAACCCTAATAAAAATTTTTGTTTAGTCAGCCATATGAGATGTGATAAGTAGCACAACCAGACTATTGTTCCCGTACTAACACTACAACTAACTATTTAACGAGGTTTATCAGGTTAATATTCAGTTATAGGCAGTAAAACTCTGTTGGTGGGGGTTTATTAGTCTGGATTTTCACAGTACAATTTCATTCTATGCAAACAATTTTCCATAAACAAAAACCAATATTAACAGGACATGCTAACATGTTACAATCTTTCTCTGTCTAAAAAATAATTGACTAAGTTCAAGGTAAGATCTAAAGATAAGGCTTTCAAGAGGGGATTTGTGTGTAACTAAGGTCTTTGATTATTGATAGAAGTATACATCCCATTCCCATAGCTTTACTTGAATAAAAGCAAGTTATTGTATAAAAAATGAACTATTAGAATTAAGCCATGAACAGAACTTGAAACGTGATTACCAACTACTTTTGAATACGCCTACTTTATAAACACGCTTAGCTGATGAGTAAATTTGAAAAACTAGAATATTATTTATAAACTATTGTAGTTGAAGTGTTAAAAAGTACTAGAGGAAATACTTTATTGACAGAATCACACTCTCTAAAAGGCTTGTTCAACCAGGCCTAGGTTCTATTTGAATGATTTGACTACTGCTGGCCCATATATATGGGATGTCAGGCTTACTTGTGCTGCACTAGATGTAGGTTGCGGTCAGTGCTGGACAATGAGACGGCAGCTTCTACTATGAGAGGGCCGAGGGACACAGAACCCACCTCCAGCCACAAGTCTGTGTTTTCTCCAGTACCTGATCTGTACAACAGAATCAACAGATTAGGACAAAAAGTGCTAAAATTTCTATAATAATAAAGGTAGCTATTGATATAATATACATTAATACTATACGATCGCAATAACATCGTCTTATTCGGTCGCGGTAAATGTCACGGATGCGGCAAAATCTAGAGCGTCTCTTGGGGTAACGGTAAAATTGTGTGTCGAGGTTGCCACAAAAATCCTGAGCATCATATGTGGTCACAACGAAATTGTGAGCGTCTCCTTTGGTCGTAGCAAAACTAGGAACGGATCCTACGGTCACGGCAAAATTGTGAACATCCTCATGGCCGTGGGGAAATTGTGAACGTCTCCTATGATCAAGGCAAAATTTGAGTGTTTACTGCTTAGTGCTAAAATCGAGAATATTTCCTGTTGTTTCGTTGAAATCATGAGGGTCTCCTACAGTGAGATAATTGTAAGTCACGTGCGGTTGCGCCGAAATTGTATGTGATTGTGATTAAATCAAGAACAACTCCTGAGGTCGTCATTGAATTGTGATTGTCTCCTGCTCTTAGAGATATCATCATCGTCTCCAAAACTCTCAAGGTAAATCATGAACAATCTGTCAGGCTAACTGTTGGCCAGCCTGACAGGAATGTTGGTATCATTTATTACCCCTGTCCGCAAGCATGATATAGCTAGATTTACCTAGCATGTTGAGACCGACCACTGCCTGTCGTGTTGGTATTACTGTTAGTGCCTCCGGACGAGTGACTGAAGTGGTTGTTGGCAGCAATGATCTGCCTCACCTTCACACTAGGTATCACCCCTGTCAGTCCAGACTTGACTTGGTTTCCGTGAAGGTTACAGGTGGAGAACCGTATGGGAGCAGCCTGCGTGAAGAACACAATTAATACTTTAATAATAGGGGTTAACTTTGAGCTAATTTATATCTACCTTAAACGAGTTATGTTGTACATTAAACTTATGACAGGGTCGACAAAAGCAAGCTGACCAAGAAGGTAGTAAAATTTTTTTTTTTGCTAGGATACTGAGCACTTGCTTTTCACATTACTCTAGGTTAGACTTAGAGATAACGGAATTATCACTTAGATCAAATCCATTGGTGATTTTGAAGGATTTGAACCTGGAACCTCAGGAACCAGAGTCCCGTGCTCTACCACCAGACTGGTTCGCTCTCCCTAGGTTGTACATGTTATTAAAGAATAGTAAAATGAAAAGAAATCTATGGAAGATCTTGTAAGGCTCTCTAAAGACATATCTGAACATCTCTGGAGAAAAATTAGTAGACAAGGAGGAATGAAAAATCAGCAATTAGAGGATCACAAAAAACCTAGGAGAAAATTTCACATAAAGGGTGGAAAGAAGAGAGAAATAAATAACACAGTAATTAATTTTTACCATCACGGTTGTAACGCTTAATTTCCTGACTTGGCGTTTGATCTCTCGAGCTTGCAGGTAGGAATTGGCTCAGATCGAAAATCAAGTCGCTTACAAATCTTTATTTTTTTATCATTTTAACCTCTAACTGAATCACTCTAAAGGCTACGAGCACTATAAGCAACTCACATAGAGATTGATGGCCGTGCCACTCTCCAGTATGTAGAGGTCCACTGCGTCCACAGCAACTCTGACCATGCGGTACTTGATCTCATCAGCAGTGGGGCAAGTGTAGGAGCCGTCTGACTCACTCTCCCCGCACTCGGCAGGGGGAAGTCCATGGTGACAGGCGGGGGGGAGCCGCGGGGGCACCAACTTGTTCTCGTCATCTATAGTCAGCAACAACAGCGTCTCCAGGCTGGTCACCAGGTGATGTAGCTGATGAGGACAAAGTGTATAAGAAATATGCTAAAACCCCAACAAACCAAAAATTGCAAAAGGCCATTTTGGATTATTTTGATCAATCCACAATGGTGTAATTTAAAGGCTATTTTGGTTCAAAGAGCACCTTTAACACAGAGAAAAATTAAAGTTGCATAATTTTGATCGCAGCCTACCTGAGGGGTCGTCATTTTGCCAGTGAGTCGTCCGAGTTGTATCTCCAACAGCCAAGCGTACTCCAATGTCTCCTGATCCACATTGCGGCCTTCGTCACTGAACATGGCTTGTCCTCGCAACTGCAACGTTCAGACAGTCTCAGAAAACAAATCCAATGTATAGGATGCTACATACACAATACAATGACTACATTAATGAAACAAATAATTTTCACAAAACCTGAGGTTTAAGATGGTGAAATGTGCAATTAAAGGACAAAAAATGGTCATTAAAGAAACTAGTGCTGATATTTTCTCCACTCCAGCTAATTTCATTGGACTTTAACTAATTTCACAATACTCCAGCTTATTTTATCGCACTTCAGCTGATTACACCGTTCTGTAGCTGATTTTACTGGACTCAAGCTGATTACACCGTTCTGTAGCTGATTTTACTGGACTCAAGCTGATTACACCGTACTGTAGCTGATTTTACTGGACTCAAGCTGATTACACCGTTCTGTAGCTGATTTTACTGGACTCAAGCTGATTACACCGTTCTGTAGCTGATTTTACTGGACTCAAGCTGATTACACCGTACTGTAGCTGATTTTACTGGACTCAAGCTGATTACACCGTTCTGTAGCTGATTTTACTGGACTCCAGCTGATTACACCGTAATGAGCCGTATTAATAAAAAGAAGGATATGCTCAAAAGGAAAAGGTATGAAGCAAAAGCATTTGCTTCTAGTAAAAGGTAAAAGTAAAAGCATATCCTTCAAACCGTATTAATAATGATTACCTTTTACTTCCGAGCAAATCCTTCTGCTCGGAAGTAAATGGTTCTTTAGGAACATCACATGTTACACGTCTGATCCTGTCTATTTTTGTCTACTGATACCCCTCGAAGGCTTAGCTGTGCCAACTCCGTGTAATGGTTTTGCATCCGGCTTTGAATGTAACCATTACAAACTAAATTATAAAATCTAGTGGGCCGGAATTTTACCCCGGATTTTACCCCCAGAATCTTAACCCCTTTCTAGACATAGAATTTGGTTGATGAAAATAGTCAGTCGGGTACAAGTACATAATAAATTTGTTTATAGAATCATCATATTATACCATAGATTATACATATTATTTTCCAAAATGTTGCTTTGTAGATAGCATGCAGTACTGTATAACCACAGGTACCCTCGCCGCAGCTGCAGACTAAACAAATTTCCTTTTACCTGGCTGGATTTCTTCTAAAAAATTTCCTGAAAATTGTCAGATTTATTTCCTATTTAAATAATATTAATTTTAATGAGTAACTAGGTTTGCTGATTCAAGGAAGGTATTGAGGTGTGTTTTTATTGAAATATTGATAGCTTAGTAGGAGGTAACAAATATACTCCCGCCACAGCAAACCTGCAGACTAAGTAAATTTCCATTTGCTTGATTGGATGTTACCTAAAATGTCTCCAATATCACATTCATTCCCTATTTAAATAGCTTTAGTTTAACTGAGTACTTAGGTTTACTGCTACAGGGAGGGTAAAAAGGTGTTTTTTTTGTTGTTGTAAAATGTAATAGTTTAGTATGAAATGAATGCAAATTTGATCAAAAAATACTTATAAACAAACCACAACAGTTTAAAAATTTCTCCATAAAAATAACATGGAAATTTTAAATTTACAATTTGTTTGAATTTTCTCCGTAGCCATTAGGTGCATAATATAGCTTCGATCTACAAAATGGCTTGGAAAGAAGTTGCTAAATTCTATCTTTTTAGGGTAAAAAATGTTAAAATCCAATTTTTACCCTATAAAACCGCCCATAAACCCCTGTTTCCATATCATATTATGCTGATTCGCGAATCCCTTAGAATAAACGTGGGTTTATACGTTTGCACCAAATTTAATCAAAATCGGATCACTTTTGCTTGAGTTGTTGTGCTAACGGGCACACATATATATGAATTTGAATGGAGGAGGTTTTTGGTGGCCTCTGGGGACCTGAAAACGGAAAAGTAAATGGGTCATGGGTCTAGGTCTTACCACGAGACCTGCGGAATAGCTTTTTCCCTATTTAGGAAATTCGCTAAAATTTAGCACCACGCTGTAAAACCACCACACACCTTTTACTTAAACGTATAATCTGCTACTGATCAGATGCATCATTTTTGAAGGATTTACTTCAAAGAAAAAGTAAATGGTCAGTTTTATTGATAACCATTTACTCAAGTCATGAGCAAAACCTCAAATTTCTATAGATTACCTTTTACTTCTAAAGCAAAAGGTTTTGCTTTAGTTTTTATTAATACAGATTGAAGGATTTGCTCGAATTTTCGCAAGTAAAAGGTTTACCTCATCTTTATTAATACGGCTCGTAGCTGATTTTACTGGACTCAAGCTGATTATACCGTTCTGTAGCTGATTTTACTGGACTCAAGCTGATTACACTGTACTGTAGCTGATTTTACTGGACTCCAGCTGATTACACCGTACTGTAGCTGAATTTACTGGACTCAAGCTGATTACACCGTACTGTAGCTAATTTTACTGGACTCAAGCTGATTACACCGTTCTGTAGCTGATTTTACTGGACTCCAGCTGATTACACCGTTCTGTAGCTGAATTTACTGGACTCAAGCTGATTACACCGTACTGTAGCTGATTTTACTGGACTCAAGCTGATTACACCGTTCTGTAGCTGATTTTACTGGACTCCAGCTGATTACACCGTACTGTAGCTGATTTTACTGGACTCAAGCTGATTACACCGTTCTGTAGCTGATTTTACTGGACTCAAGCTGATTACACTACACTGTAGCTGAATTTACTGGACTCAAGCTGATTACACCGTACTGTAGCTGATTTTACTGGACTCCAGCTGATTACACCGTACTGTAGCTGATTTTACTGGACTCAAGCTGATTACACTGTACTGTAGCTGATTTTACTGGACTCAAGCTGATTACACCGTTCTGTAGCTGATTTTACTGGACTCCAGCTGATTACACCGTAATGTAGCTGATTTTACTGGACTCAAGCTGATTACACCGTACTGTAGCTGATTTTACTGGACTCAAGCTGATTACACCGTTCTGTAGCTGATTTTACTGGACTCCAGCTGATTACACCGTAATGTAGCTGATTTTACTGGACTCAAGCTGATTACACCGTTCTGCAGCTGATTACACCGTACTGTAGCTGATTTTACTGGACTCAAGCTGATTACACTGTACTGTAGCTGATTTTACTGGACTCCAGCTGATTACACCGTACTGTAGCTGATTTTACTGGACACCAGCTGATTACACCGTACTGTAGCTGATTTTACTGGACTCAAGCTGATTACACTGTACTGTAGCTGATTTTACTGGACTCCAGCTGATTACACTACACTGTAGCTGATTTTACTGGACTCAAGCTGATTACACCGTACTGTAGCTGATTTTACTGGACTCAAGCTGATTACACCGTTCTGTAGCTGATTTTACTGGACTCAAGCTGATTACACCGTTCTGTAGCTGATTTTACTGGACTCCAGCTGATTACACCGTACTGTAGCTGATATTTTACTGGACTCGAGCTGATTACACTACACTGTACTTTAGCTGATTTTACTGGACTCCAGCTGATATCACCGTACTGTAGCTGATTTTACTGGACTCGAGCTGATTTCACCGTACTGTAACTGATTTTACCAGATTCCATATAAATACACCACAATTCAGGTGAATTCACTGCACTTAAGCTGATTTCACGAACATCCAACTGATTTGACCTTTTTACAAAAACTTTCCAGTCAACAAAGAGAACAGAACAGAAACCAGCTACTTAATGTGTAGTTTAGCAAAAATAACATAAACCTACAGTAGAACCCCTCATATCCGGCCTTGGTTTTACCGGTCCTCTGTTTATCCGGCCCCTTCCAGGAAGCCAATATCAAAAATTTTTTTCTCACAGCTTACAGACATTAGATGCAGCCACTAGTCTTTGTGACTGCTCAAGTCATAAAATAAATTGTTCTCATTATTTATCTGTTTGTTTATACATTTATTTGCTGAGTCACTATACTCAGTTGAGCAAATAGGCCTAACCTCTGATCAGTTGGTTGATTATTTCCAAAGTGGGGTTAGTACAGTACAGTACGAGTACATTAATTTTTGTATTTCACAAAATGGTTAAGAATGTTGAGTAGAAATGCATGTACCATTTAAGTCCTAATGATCTTTAAGTACAATTTATTGTCATTTTTACCTCCATTTAATAGGTTTTGTTACCTGGAATCATAATATTTGTACATTCATTACTTAATGACTTTAACCATAGATAAATCATACTCCCTTAGTAGATTTGTCATCCTTATGGAACAGCTGAAGCCAATTTTATTGTTTGTTCTGTACGTCCAACTGTAGAGGTTATGTTTTGTTTACAATTTGTTTCTTGTTATTTCAGTCATTTAAAACCTCATTTAATCATATAAAACGATTTAATCATAAAGAATAACTGGTCCCCTAGTTATATAACCAAATAGTAAAGCACAAATCATGAAAATAACCCTAAAATAATAGAAACAAAATGTGGTCTACACCAGCAATCAGTGTGGACGTACATGAACTAGACATGAAAAACAAGCTTCAAAATTTACAATGGGATGAGGAGTCTACTTAAGTGTTGCTTAGTCTATGCTTTAACCTACAAATATTTTTTTTTCTTTTTACAAACATGTTTATTTTTTTTTAAATGATCCCAGAACAGAATTAAATTATACTTTTGATTGCATATATAGATTACCTATTATTATTAGGTATGAATTATCATTTTCATAGTAGGTTGGTTTATCCGGCCAAATCGTTATCCGGTCAGGGGCTTGGTCCCGTGGTGGCCGGATATGAGGGGTTCTACTGTATCACAAAAAATTTACTTCAAACAAAGACGTGGACAGTTGGCATTACCTGCAGTCCGCTCAGCATGAGATGACCTTGGTTGAGATGTTTGTCCTTGACAGAACGTGTCGTCACCTTATCAGAGCTCAGTAGGATGGCCGGTGATAACAACAGCTGTAGCTGTGTCTCCTTGTAGCCTTTCTTCATTTCAAAGCCGAACCTCTCCAATAGAATGATCGGACAAGGTGGATCCCCTTCGTTGCAATTCTACAACAATAGAAAAAAGTTTAGAAAGTAAACCTGTAAATTAAGTAAGTTTCTATTTGTCTGATTGAATTTTTACTTTTCCTCAAACATGTCATATTTATTCCCTATTTTAACATTGCATTTGCCGTTTAACAATGTAGGCCTACTTAGGTGTATGTCTACTGTTATGTTGTTTCAACAGTGTTTAATTTGTACGGTCAAATCGCTATTTGTGATAACAGATTTCTGTAATTAGCTTTTTGTAATGCTAGCCTACCAAGGTAAAAAAACTTACAAAAAATTCCTCACAGTTTGCTTTTGTATGGAAAGAATTCTGACTTAAAAATAGGGGGGAAAGCTATAACTTAGGAGACTATCATATTGTCTCTTATCCAACAACTGAATTAGGAATTTAACATAAGTTAGAGCACAAAGACCAAACTTTTTTAGGATTTTATGTGAAGGAAGGCTTACTCTAATGGGAAATAGTCCAAACTGGCAACAACACATTGTCACTGACAGCATTTTCAACTAAGTAAGGCAAACTTATCCAACCTTCCTAGGTTAAAAATGCTATCAGTGACAGTGTTTTGTTGCCAGTTTGGACTCTTTCCCATTCATGTAAGCCTATTAACCATTTAAAGGTTCCACTATTTAATTTAGATAAGCCCATATATTAAGACGATTATCATTTTTGACTAAATCAACTATGATACAATATTGTTTTGTTTAAAAGCGAATCTGCCATACAGTAGTATTACCTTGACTAGATGAGCCTGTATATCGTGCATCGTGATGGACACCACCACCTCTAGTGGTCTGTACTCGCGGGGGTCAAAATCCTTATGACTAATAGTGTCATCGTCAGACCCCGTCGTGGTCTGAGTGTCCCCGCCACCCCCACCAGGACCTGTCTTGGAACCACTGGGCATCTCTGGCTTCTCATTCATGTCCGTGAACACTTGGTCTTCTCCAAAAATGTTCTCCTGCAAAATAATTAAATTTTTACTTCCAACTTGCAAGTTGTATACAAAAGTAATTTCCAGAACGTTATTCTGGTGTTTACTGGGATGCCCAGAAGGAGGGAGGGGCATGGTGCAGTTTGCACCCTCAACAATTGTGAGTAGTGAATTTTCAGTTCTCAAGTGGGTAGGAACATAACGTACATTGCAATTTTTTAAAATTAAGATTAGGTTAGGTTAGATTTTAAATATTGTGCGCCACTTATCTTAAATGAGTTTTACCATACACTAAATTTTGTGTCACATAGGAACAACCACCTTCCTTAACATCTATTTTCCAGACTTAGTATACTATTTATTTCTAGACTAAAATCTTAGCATTTTTAAAACTTTAGTAATATAAATAATTTACCTTTAGATTCACGAATCCCCTGATCCATGAGCCATAGACCAACAGTACAGAGGGTCCTATCTCTAACTCCAGACTGACCTTATCCGGAGCTAGGCTTGTAGGGTCAAACTTTGGAAGTCCAGATTGCTGGAACGAATACAGAAACTTTTATCATGTCAGGCCTATAAAAAACAATAATCTCGTCCTAGTCCTAACATCCTGTTAACTATAAACACAGATGCCATGAACAAAACTAAATCACCAGCACAAACAATCGTAATATATATTCGTGCAACCGCAGTGGCCTCTTCGTACCGCAGATTCGGAAACAATGATGAGACTGATCTACTGCAATACTTAGAGTAGAGTGTCACAGCCTACAGACAAGTCCTACAAATCTAGAAAAATTTGGGAAAATATATAAACCATCTTTGGACCAGGAATCTTCCGACATCATTTTATTTGAAGTTTTCTCTATATTTATTCCAACCAAAAGCATGAACAATTTCACTGCATCATGCATGATGATGTCTTCTCGATCGAGTAGATAATGTCGCCAGTATGGGGGGGGGGGTGACAAAAAAACAATGATGATATCTCTGTGATTGCTAGAGATGTTCACAATTATTTAGGAACCCAGGGGAAAATTATGTATCTGCAATAGTGGAAGGTATTCCCGATTGTTCCAGAATCACAGGAGATGGTGATGATGTCTCCGTGATTGTGGTAAATGTCCACAATCACCCCGGGAACCCAAAAGACGATGATGGTTTGTGGGAGATGTCGACTAAACCCAACAGACGATGACGTCTGTGACCGTGGGACATGTGGATTTTTAAAACAAAACTGTTTTGCCCAAGGAGAAAAATCCTGTCCCGTACTTGTCCCTGAAATCAGGAAATCAATATTCTATCCCGTTCCAAACTAAAGGTACAATCTCATCCCTAGTACAGCCACTACTAACCTCCCTCCAGTGATGCAGTGCCGGGGACTTCCTACTCCGGGGGATTCTCATTGGAGACAACAATATCTCCTCCTTCTCCGGAGTTGTGATGTCAGCCTGAGGTGGGGGTCCGTACGGAGGCATCGGATGGTAGGAGTAGTTTATACTGAGCGCAACTATCGGCACAGACCAGCAATCTAGCCAACCATTGCTGTAATAAGATAGATAGAGATTTAAAAACAGGGCTGCAGAAAAAACTCATATTATACGATTGACCGAGTTGTTTGTTTCTTTTCGTTCAATTTTCACATCCTCGAACACTAGGCTTTAGCCTGAGATTATTGTTGATAATACTAAATTTATATAAATGGTTTTATGATTTTTCAATTACTAAGAAATTTACTTTTGGTTGATCATGTTGTGGTTTTGGTACCATTCAATATTTTGTACAGAACCCAGTATAAAACTAGTAGGTTCATATAGTGCTATGAGAGTGTTTTATTTTTGAATTGCATCATGTGAATTTGGCAGCTAAGATTGCCTATTCTTAAAGAATTCACACATTTGGATCACCTAAAGACACTTTTAAATTATACGTAGCCTATCTGTTTGATAAATTTAAAGTACTCTTTGACATCTATTTACAATAGATAAGGATAATTAATATTTTTGCACAGAATAGGGTGTATGAGGCCATTTTACTAACTGTAACTATATTTCAAATAACTTTTATTTTGGGCTTTATTTTCATAATTAATTTTGGTGATGATCGTAGTTATTCAATACACACTCCTTACCATAAAATCATAAAAAAGAAAAATAGAATACAAAGGAACAACTATTTATTTGTGTGGTGGCATTTACTACTGCATCAAAATCAAATTCTCAGCTTCCTATCTTCTAATCCGTATCTTCCAAGCCGCTCCTCTTCTCCGTCACTCTCCACGTGTACCACGGTCTGCTCTCTTCTTCTTCTACGCCTGCTCTCATCTTCCAAGCCACTCAAGGACCTCTGTCCGCTCTCTTTATCTAAGCTGCTCCTCTTTTATGTAGCTCTCCACGTGGGCCACTGTCCGCTCTCTTCATCTAAGCTGCTTCTCTTTTATGTAGCTCTCAACGTGGGCCACTGTCCGCTCTCTTCATCTAAGCTGCTCCTCTTTTATGTAGCTCTCCACGTGGGCCACTGTCCGCTCTCTTCATCTAAGCTGCTCCTCTTCTATGTAGCCCTCTTCTCCGCCTTCTCTCTTCTCCATCTTCTTTCTTTGTCTTCTCTCTTCTTTGCCTTCTCTCTTCTTTGCCTTCTCTCTTCATAGTCTTCTCTCTTCTTCGTCTTCTCTCTTCTCCATCTTCTTTCTTGGTCTTCTCTTCTCCGCTCACACTTAATATCACAATCTACCACCACATTTTTTTTTTAAATGCAACTAATCAATAATTGTTGTTCCTTTATGTCATCTATATATAATTTTGAATAAGACTGTTTATATTTTCTTTACATTGCCTAGCAACAGATTTTTTTCCACATTCACAAATCACATCTTACTATCTTATCTTACTAATATTATAAATGTGAAAGTTTGTGTGTTTGTTTGTTTATTTGTTTGTTTGTTTGAAGTTCAATCACGCATTAACCACTGGACGGATTGGACTTAGAGCAAACAGATTTTGAGAGTGATGAAAATATTCTATTACCCACTTCTCAACTTGAATCTGAATACTTTCCTAGTCCATCATCAACAGAGAAAGGCAATGAGAACTGTCAAAGTAGGATTGTTTACAGATATGTTTTTTTTTTTATTTCATGAATAATTAGTGATATTTAGCAATTTATAATTTGTTTTTATCTATTGTTTAGGTGAAGTGGTAGAACATTATGACTGACTATTGTAGATGTGTCATACTATAGTATACTGTAAATTTAAAGAAGGAAATGTTATCAAACTGTGTCCTCCCCTATTGCAAACGCAAAGCTTGAGTATAACTGGAATAATCATTTTATACTTATATGCCAACCCCGTACGAAGGACGGGTATGACTTCTAGTGTATAATATAATCATTTAAAGTGTTCACAGTTTCTCCAGTAACTTCCCTGTACAATCAAAATAAATAATTAACTGATACATTATAGTTGTATCCAGGGCATCCGTACATCCAGCGTACTCACCATCTAGAGAAAGTTAAGTTTGGTATTGCTGGACTTCAAACAATGGTTAGGTATAAGTTGAATTCATAACCTACAATAAAATGTTTGTACTGGTTAGCAATATTCTTTACTTTTTGTATACCCACTCACTGCCATTGGAATATTGGACTTATTTTTATCTTTATTTAATGGATTTTATCTACTGTTCTAGGTCTATTTAATAAACGAATGAGCAGCTGATGTATTTCAATACAGTTTGTTTAATCTGGTTTTAAATCCGCGTTTACACCAGGCCAGTAGAGCAGGCAGGTTACGGGGCAGGTTATTTGCGTCTAATGTACTTCAAGTTTCCTGAGGTAAGTAACCTAACCGCCTACAGGTCTCGTGTAAAATGGGCTATCAATACTAAAGGCCTGTAAAGGCTAGTCCTAGAGGGTCACGGCATTATCACTTAGATTAAATCCGTTGGTGATTGGTGGAATTTGAACCTGGGAGCCTAGTAGACCAAAATCCTGCACTCTACCACTATACCAGCTGGCTCTCAAAGATTACAATAGGTTTTTAATTGTAATGGAAAAAGTTTAAAAAATTCTTTTGACCATTTAACTATGTTTAATTTTAATGATAAATTGGCTATCTCCCACAAAACTGGTCCATAATCTAAAACTGGTATGGGATATCTAAAACTTACCTTCGCTGACACTTATTACGCCACTTGCGACTGTTCTCGTTGAGTCTTCCGTTGATGATGTTGCCGTCTCTACCCAGCAGCTTTGCATTCTGGTCCAGAGCCAGGACGATACACTGCGACGTAAACACTTCCGGTAGATACATAGACAGGTCCATGCTCTCGCCCTGGACGTGAAACAAGTTTTTAAACAATGGGCATATTAAAATGCATCTTATTAAATAGAGTTAGTTTGCTAACCAGTGCAGTTCTTTACCATACCTGTCACAGATAATTAAGTACTTACATAAAAACCAATCACCAACAGTAAAATAAATTACCTGTATCCAGAATCTCAGAGGAAGCACAGCGGGCAAGAAGTCCACAAAAGGAAGGTCAAACGAGAGGTCAAATAACTCTCCACAAAACCCAATGCACACTGTAAAAAAATGTATAAATTATCATTTAAATAGTAACAGTGAAAGACTCTACCAATGTGACTCTCCATGTTGAGAAAGGGGCCAGTGGCCTCGAAATATCCAGTGTTTATTTTGTTTGTTTGTGTTTTCTTCTGTGTTCTGTAGTGAATGAAGTGGGATGCCTACATTTTTTAAGGTAAGCCTGCTTATCCTATCCTTTCTCACACCTATTCTCAGGCATTTAAATAGTACGAAATTTATCTGGAAAGGAAGAGTTCACCTTTATCTGAGTCCAAGTGCTAATAGATACACAATAAAAGAACACAAAACATGTTTATTTTTCCGTCTAAACAATGCTTTGGTAATAGCTTCCTGAATCACAGAAACATCCTTAATAATCCTAAATTTATGTTAAGTTGGGCTCAAAACACTCACTATTCTCCTGGCTCTGCGATGAGCAGTCTATCCAGTTGTACTCATTGCAAGGAAGGATGAACTCAAACTCCTTCAATAGCAGAGTGATCCTCCAAGTGTAGGGGATGAAATGGAGCAGATCTGGACGAGCTTTGCTGGACCAGTCGTTGACCATGTCTGTAGGAAAAAAGAAGATAATGCTTAACCGTTGATAGCTCAGGTATTATTCAAACACCTCAAAAAAATAAAAAACTACCGTACATCTATTTAATTTGATCCAGGGTAGAGATGGTGAAAGTGCCACTCTTACCTCTCTCTTACCCACTCTCCCCCCCCCCCTCAAGATATCTTTTAGTGATAGTCAAAACCAGAAATTTTGGATTTAAAAACCAGAATTTTTCTCTTTACTTGCGGGGTTAAGGTACACAAAAAAATACTGGTAGTAAAAATTTATCATGCAATAAAAAACAAAATAAATTGGGCATCTGACCTGAAATAATATGAATAAGTGACTAATTAATTATTTTCAATCTAAAATAAACCCCACTTCAACAAATCTACTAACTTTAGAGGGAACTTCAACTGAGTTACAGAAATACTGCCCCCGGACAACTACCCCCCCAAGCAGGTTCCTACGTCATGTTGACGTCAGAGATCGGGGGGGGGGCCAGATTTCCAGTCACAGGCACTCAAATTTCATTGTCAAACAGTTCTAAACTAACCTAACCTAAACTACATGCTGTAAAATTTAAAAATTCTGTGACATCACATTTTGCTAGGGGGGGGGGGGTAGTATTCGAGTCGCCTTCCATATTGGTTAGTTGGTAGTATTCCGCATCCCCTTTCAATTGCCTGATTGGATTTCCACTAAAATATGTCAATGTTGTATTAGTAACTATACCTGTTGCATTTCAGGATATTATTATTTTATCAGTGTTGGTTTTACATCCCAAAACTTACTGATTAAATTTCAAAACCAAAAATGTTCCAGAGTTTTGGTGGTTTTGACAAAATAACTAGTTGCAACTGACTTCTCACTGGTTTATGTTGCTACACCGACCTTGAAAGAACTCCTTGTGTGCGTAGATGAACCACACGGTCGCCTTGCAGCCAGTGAGGTGCAGTAACCACTCCTGATGTCCGTTCCACTTGAGAGGGTACTTGGAGCGCAAGGTGAACTCCAGCGTCTCACTCACCACGAGACTGCGATAGGTGAGACTCGTGGTGGCCTCGAGGTGGAGCAGTTGTCCGATCACCTTGGTGGTGTATCCGTCCGGCGACACGACCCAGGGCAGAGTCATCTCCATGTAGGAGCCGGGGCCGACGTTCACGTGGACCGCGTTGGTCTCCTGGAGGAGTTTGGATGGATTAAGTGATTGATTTATACTCAGCTGATTGGTTGTTTAGAAATAAAAGCAAACTGTACCAGAAATCTGACACTGACACATAATTTCTCACTTTAGCTTGAGCAAAACAAAAAGTTATGCACATAGTTTTACTGTTTAAAACTAGAAAACATAAGAATCAACTTGATATTTTTATGGGGGAACTCACCAAAATTGTAATAACTTTTGAACCGTTGTTTTTACAGTTTTGAGGGCTGTGGGTTGTGCCAAACCCTTTGGACTACAACATACTAAATTTCAATCAAAAATCTTCATTTTTGTAAAAACTACAACCTTATTTTTATCGGAAAATCATAATCCCAAAATTATGATGATTAAGTTTAAGTTAATGAAATATTACAAGAGAAAGTGAAAATTGTGACAGCTAAGAGTCATTCCCAAAAGACAAATCAATGTAAGCACTCAACAGCTGTAGTTGCATTTATCTACTATGACCCTATTCCAACCAAATTAACGATGCAAAACATAAATTGGGTGTTTAAATTCCAACGTATCCCCTTAGTAAAGATATTTATTTGCTCACCTTGTTTTTAGAAAACAGTATATCAATCGTAGCTTCAGTTAGTGTGCTGAGTCTCAGGTCAAACGACTGGACCATCCTCTTCTCACCTGGCTTGGGGGCTGGGGTAACCTGAGACAAATGGTTAAATTGGTACTGCAATTTTTTACTATTGATATGACAAGACATTCTATCACTATAGTAGTTGTTTTCAGTTTTAGAATCAAAATGGACATAGTAGAATTGAGCCACTGACAGAATTCATTGAAGTAGGTACATTACTGATTGCTGTCGAATTCGCCAACTTTGTAACCATGTCAAACTGGGAAGCGAGCGAGTCTAATGAATGAGCGCGGAACTTTGGCCCTTGAGGTTCAGGGTTCAAATCCTACCAATCACGAATGGATTTTTTTTTCAAAGTGATAATGCCCCAACCCCTTTTAGACCTAGTCTGGAGTAATGTGAAAACGATTCCGGGATAGAACCAGAGGAATAAAGAAACATGTGAATATTATAGGGCGACTTAGTATGAGCAGGCCCATCTTTAGATGATATGTCTACTTCGATAAATCAATGTTACTCACACAACGTATTTACATCTGTAGCCCATTGGCCTTGGTCAAGTAAAAATCAAGCCCAACAAAAAAATATATTTTTTTTATGTTATAAAGTCAGATCTAGTCCCCTATTCCAACTTAGCAATTTGTTTGGTTTGCTAATTTGGATTTATGACCTAGAATTGGCTTAGTAAAAATATGATCAATATTTCTGTAAACATTTTTTTTATATTTTAATAAATAATACAAGGAACCTTGTCAAATATCAACCATAAAACAATTTAAAATTACTTTAAATACCTTATTATTTACTAATATGCTTATTATGTGTAGGCCTACTAATGACTGATTTATGGCAATAAGGTTTACAGAACCGAAGATAAAGAGTTCGGTTTATTTTTTCAAAGACATATAATTTGCTCTACTAATACTTGCTTTGAGTTTTAATTTCTAAGAATCTATAATACAATTAATAAGTCCTAGACCTTGCTTAGAGGGAAAACCAATTATTTGCCTTTCCAATTCTTAAAAAAAAACATATGTTTTAATATTTTTCATAGCATACAATGACAAGTTTCAACTCACTTTCAGTGGTTGGCAATCCTGTGGAAAGAAGAACCTGAATAGATGGTCTCGCTGTCTGTCAGCCCAAGGTCCGTAACTGAAGTCTGTACCTTTCCCACACTGAAAATTATAGAAATAATTATTTGTAAAGCACCAGACATAGAGAATTACTTAAATTATAACTTCTCAACAAGTTAAACCAATTTTATTTATTTATTACAGATAAACCAAATAAGTCTCTTACACACTATTGTGCGTCCTTAAAGGTGAAGATGAGATTTGAATGAATGAAATGACAGCTATTTTGATTACTAAGATTACCTGTGTTTTAGCCAGAATCATTTTAAAAGCTCAATGATCAAAGGACAGCTTGGTCCAATTTCGAACTACTATAAATATTTTGACTTCACTCAGAATCGAATCAGCAGACTTCTGACTACCAGGCAAGCACTACCACTCAGCTGTACCTTGATATCTATTCCCCAGATGGGAGGAGCAGACTCCACAATGTCTCCGTTGGCGAGCTGCAGCATCTCTGGCTGTTCTGGCACAAGTCCTGCAACATTTAACATACTTAGAGTAGGGTTTGGACTATTTCCATCAACAATTGTGAATGGGTAGAAACTTAGGACTACAACACATGACAGGTCCTATGGTATACTTTAAACTCCTTGCAACGAGGAATTATGATAATTTATAAACATACCTTACGTTACCGTAGTTTACTAAATTGATTACTTGGTTAGACTGTGACTTAATTTGATCTTATACATTGTTAGAATCATAAAAAGAACCAAACCCATTTATAAAAATATTGATATCGTCCAAATAATATTAATGTGGCTGGAAAGCTTACCAGGTTCGTCCATGTAGTAGTAAAGCTCGATGTTGTTGGACGAGAGAACTACAAAACCTTCCCCCATGTACCTAGGAGGATCATCAGCCATGCCTATGTACTTGGGACTAGGGGCTAGCAGTACCTGCAAAAAGATATTGAATTGAAAATAACTAAGTGTAGGCCTATGATATTCATAAGTGCATATCGAATTACATTATTAAAACTAGACTTAAGGTTGTGAATCCTGGTCTTCGGGAGATGACTGCGTGGATGAAGACGACAATGACAGTGACACAGCAAAGAACTGTAAAATGAAGGAGTATTAGTGCCTTAAAAAAATTGACTGATGCATCACTGCAACTACATCATTGTCGTCTTCATCACCCAAAGATAAATTTTACCACCTAGAGGAATTGACTGTGGAAGCTATCACAAGAATCAAACTAAACTTAAACTATGATTAATGAAACCAGTAGAACACAATACAGAAAAAGAGTTAGTTGATTCCTAGTACAAAGGAATCCACCATTGATTTTTACAGATATTTACACAAACCATTAAAAAACTAATTTTTTTTTACTGTTTACATTATAATTGTAAGTTGGTCATCAGCTCTATCTAAATATATAAAAGGCAAAGCCCTCACTGACTGACTGACTCACTCACTCATCACTAAATCTCCCACTTCCCATTTACCTAGGAGGCTGAAATTCGGTACACCGATTCTTTGGGCATTAAATAGGAAAACTAAGTAGTTTTTATTTTGATCAGGCTTTCGGGCTCCGCCCCAGTGGCTCTGGAGTTTCCCATGTTAACCTTATGATTTTTCATATTTAAAAGGAATTAATGAATCTTAACAGCTGTTTCAATTAAACAAGTTGGTTCTGTTCTATGATGTTCAATAGCATTAAAGTTACAAGGATTACCAACAGGGTGCAGCACTATTTTTCTTTTTTTTTATTTATGACAACAGCTGATTTGCAACCAAAAGGTGAGTGAGCGTAGCGAACGAACTTCAACCTGGAGGCGAGTTAGCTTAGCGAACGAGCTAACCTGAAGGCAAGTGAGCGCAGCGAACGAGCTCTAACCTAAAGGTGAGTGAGCGTAGCGAACGAACTTCAACCAGGACGTGATTGAGCCATGCGAATACTTATGAAGTTAAACGGGGCAAAGCCCGTGGGTACAGCTAGTACATGTATAAACTGCAACAGTTTTTAAATATAAATTAAAATAAAAAATAAAATATAACACTACGGCTCATTTAACTAATTTTTTTTGTGATAAAAATCTGGCTTTATACAGGTCCAAATAGGTTGGATGTACACTTCACTCCCTGAAGTCAATGACACTACTTCATTATCCAAAGTCAATGACACTACTGACCTTGAAGTTCTCAGCTTTACATTTAGCGAAGTGCATGAAGTAGTCGAGCCGTGACGCAGCAGGTTTGGTTGAATACACAAAGTGAGCTTCTTCCACCAAAATTGACAACGTTGTAGGCACCAGCCTGTTGCCAAATACAACTCTCCCCTGGAAAAACAAAGAAAGATTGTGTGAACAGTTTGTAACAATAATTGTGTGTTTATTCTACTTAAACTGGAGTTCACATTTGATCCATTATGAAACTATTAAAAAATTCATACATTGTTTAAAGATACATTGTATACTTGTTGGAACTTAGTATTAAGGAACCTAGATATGGATGACTATGTACCAGCTCGGAAATTACTTTTGTAATTACTGTACCAGGCACAAGACTGAAGGTTTTTGAGGCCGTACCTACAGGAAGACATCGGTTAGACAGAGCAGCTAAATAAGATTGGTCAAGTCAAGAAGGATGTGATCCAGTGGGGAGGAGAAATCCGGAAGGCAGAGGATAGAGAAGAGTGGAGGGGGCTAATCTACGAGGTAAAAAATGAATTGAAATTTGTGATGCTCCAGCAGTAAGTAAGTAAAATATAAGACATTCTAAATCGTCTACAATATTGTAAATATTTGTCCATTGTATTGTTTTATAATATTTGCCTCAACAATAAAACACAACTTAGGCTATAATAGGGATTTTTTTGTCATCGTCTCCTTTGGAAAAATCTCACTCTTTAGGTAAAAGTGCTTGGTATTCCTCTTTGATTTGTGACAAAGAAAAGTAGTACGTTGAGTGTACGTTCAACAGCTCTTAAGTTCTAAGAAAAATTTTGTAATTCAATCAATTAATCAATCCTACTCAAATATGCATCGCATAGTCAATATTGCCTCAATGCACTAAAAATAATTGAGTTTTCCTAAGATTATGACTTACAGAACAGACATCAACTTTGATTACTGGGATGAGATCCCTCCAGCTCTTCCCTAAGGATCCTGCTCCCGGTTGAGGCCTCGACCTCCCTCCTGGATCATGAGATTCTCTTTCTGTAAGAGCAAAAAAAATATAAATGGATACTCATCAATATCGGTTTATGAGACACTGAAGTAGTGATAAAGCCCTTAACCTAAAAGCTTGGAAGGATAATAATATTGTAGTCACTGTAACAATGTTCACAGCTACCTAACTAATGATTTTCAAACCGTAAAGGAAGTAGTAATTAGCAATTGTTGAGTGGGATTGATTCTAAGTCTAGAAGTGTACCTATTTTAACTATGAGTGAAGGGTGAGTGTAGAATGGAGTGAGATGTATTGTATAACTTTGTTATTGTTAATAATCAGCTGTTTCATTAGCCAGGAATATTTAATAAAAGCCCAATGATCAAAGACAGCTGGGTCTAATTTCGAACCAAGAAAAAGCTACTTAGGCCTACTTTAGTTAGGACAAGTCATCTTAAGTCAACTCACCATCAGGATGTTTAAACAGGCTGGAGTCCCAAGGGAACAACACAGGATCGAGGTCAAAGACCCGTTCTAGATGTCCGTAAACAGCTGATCTGTTGTACACGTGGAGCTCAAACCCGTTGAGCAACACTGACAGTCGAGTGTCTGAGTGGGACAAGTCTGGAACAGAGAGACGGATCTATCAACTCAATAGTTCGTGTTGACACTAAATTTCAGTTTGGCACACTATCAATCAATTTTAAAAATCCGTTAAATTGAAACATCTCTAAAACCACGGGACTGAGCCCCTGGTCGCATTTACAAACCTTTAATAAATATGATAATACATAGCTTACATCAATAATAATGTCTGATTAATGTAATGAAATGTATTGTTTAGTTTTGGGATTATTTTTTTCTACACTTAGCCTAGGCTATTTGTAAAACCAAAATAAATTTTATCTAGAAAGAGCAAAGTGGTTAATTTACATGAAAATTAGAAAATAACATAAATTCAGGCAACATAAACTGTGTTAAATAAAGGTTAAAGGTTAAGACGTTTTTTGTAAAATATTGCTATAGGCCAGGGTTTTTAAGGATAAGAATGACACAGACTCTACTAACGTTCAAAGAAGGAGTCGCTCCAAAAATTCTATGTGCTAATTTGTACATTTTCATCTCTTTTTTGCAGTAGAAAATCCTACCCACTACAAAATCCTTAGGGTTAAATCAAGATTGAAGTCAAATTACTCACAAAAATTTGGCATTAATAATTACCAGGCGTTAAAATAGTTTTCTACAAAACTTTCTTGTTCACTCTATGTTTAAGAAACAAAACTATTGCACTTAACCTCATTGGAAATAATTAGCCAACTGCTTAGAGGTTGTGTCTAATAGCTCAACTTAGTAGTGAACACAGTAAAAAGTGAACAAACAGATAAACCTTGAGAGTGCTTGAATTGTGTGTGCAGCTACATGCCTGTAAGCTACAGGAAATAAATTTTTAATATTAGTTTCCAACAAATAGCCACATACACCGAGGACCGGTAAACCAAGGCCAGACTTGAAGGGTTGTACTGTACTAAAATAGGCTCAGTTATAACCTAGGCCTACCTTCTGACACATCTTTTGGCACGTAAGCTCTCCACCAACGGAATATCATCCATCCGTCCTGTATCCTCACACTGTAGTCCTGAGTGATGTAGATGATGTCTCTGAACATGATCTTTCCTGACAGAGCACAAAGAGTGAAGGAACCTGCAAGTCGACACATTTCATCAGCTCAATTACCAATCTACATTGGAGTAAATTATTCTCTTGGCTTTTACGTAGCAAGATCTATAACAATCAATATTCCTTGCCTAAGAAATTTATCATTTCCTTTTGTAGATTGAGGGTTGTCCGTAAATTAAGGTCCCGTAAATTGAGCTCCTATTGCAGACAAGCAAGCTGGTTCAGTTAAATCTTCTTTCTTACCGGAGACTTTATGATTATAGCACTAAATTCATTCAGTTATCGAAGTAGGTAAGTTCAATAAAATTATTGTCAATATTTGGCCTCATTTTTAGAACATCAATAAAAAAAGTATACGGGAAAAGTATTTTAGAAACAAAAATAACACATTAAGAGTCCTTGAAGGAGCCTAACGTTGTAACTCATAATACAATCACAAAAGTAGTCAGGAAAAGTCTAATCCCACAGTGCACTAGAAATTAAAATTACAATCACTTTGGTATCCGACCAAATATTTTAGGATGGTAGCTTCAGCGGCTGTTTGAAATTAACAAAATTAACATTGCTCTTATGGTGGAAAAATCCAAGATGGCCGTTAGCCTCCATGAACTCTCTTCGAAAACAATTAGGCTACAAAACTACAAAGTAAATTTATGACCTCACAGTATACTAGATATTTCAATCACAATCACCTTGGTATTTGAACAAATATTTTTGGATGATAAATAACCCTTTGACCGCTGTTTAAAATAATCCAAGATCCAATGCTAACCTCCAAGGACTTACCTATTTTAATCTCTGTATCACGATGTTAGTGCTTGTGTTCTGCAAATTTACAGCTAGTTCAACCAATAATGTGCAATTTATTTAAAAGAGTTAGTAGGTCATTTAATTTTCTCAATATACAACACCTCCTTCCAGAAAAGACTATATCCAGTTAGCACACCAAGAAAATATCAACCAGTAACACTGTGAAAATACTCTTTTACTAAAATGGAATTGAAAATCTCCGCAAACTTACCGACTCTTGCGTACCCTTCGCTGACAAAGAATCTGTTGAGGGCTTTGGTGATGAAGTATCCAGCCACTCTTGAGTTGTAGTAGGTGATGTAAGTGACCCAAGACATAGCAAACAGAATGGAGCAGAGCAGCATGGCGAACGTACTGTCCACCTTGATGTCATCCATGTTGACATTGGTGTAGTTCTGGTTGATGGCTTCGATGAAAGAAATGGAAGTGGTCGAGGGAACATCCTCCGTCATAGGGAACCCCTCCATGGTAACCGACAGGTTGGCTGGAAAAGAAATAAAATAGTAAACATTTAATTTAGTAGAATCTTGATTAACGGAGAGTTATTTAACCCTCTTTGTAAACGATAAAATAGTGTGATTGTATCCTTGGGTTGTGTTTTACAATAGCCTATCCTGTAATATTTTTGTTGGTAGTGTGGTGAAGAGTAGTTAGGCCTAAGTAGGCCTAACTCCACCGGGAAGGAGTCCAATCCGTTAGTTACCCATAATTCTAAAATTTGTAAGATGAGTCAGGAGAGTAAACAGTAAGCTATAACCTATTATTAACTTTCAAGATACAATTGAACCCTCATTACCTCGACATAACCAATTTCTCAGAATATCCGACCTAGAGTCCGACCGTCTACCTGTTTCCTGTCTGGCGCAAAACAATGCAGGGCACGTTCGGTTTTAAAACGGAATGGCCCATCACGGGCTTTGCAATTATCACCGCAGACGATCACTGATATTGCCAGGACCACTAGATGTGCTCACAGGTGTTACCGTGATCGAGGAACGCGATTATGGGTCAAAGTCAAATTTATTTTTATCTTGTACAGTACATAAATAGTGTGATAAGGTAAAATACCAGTAATATGCCTAAGAATCTTATGGTAAATTAGGGCCTACATCAAAGCACTCTTAAAGCTATTTTTAAACTATATACTAATTGAAATAATCTGTTAATTAACTTACAAACATTAGTCTAACTTACCGAAAAACAAAACAATAAGAGTTACTTTTAAGAAAGTATGACTTATCTGGTATCGTACGATTCATAACAACACGAGGAAAGTCCTACAAACATATTTATGATAACCCAACCTAACATAACCGCCACAGCGCGCTGTATTTTAAGGGTGGCCTCGGGATGATACCAAAGTACCTCCTTCGTCACCAAGACCAGCGATGCCGGATAGGTTGTGTCAATAATATTTAGCCTACATATATTACTAAATACAAAAACTTTTCTCTTTAGATAAAACTTTTGTCATGGCGGTGGATGCACGGACACTTTCAAAAAAATCTTTCAGGCTATAATATGGCCTATCCTTTAGTCATGTCTTCAGGGCAGTGCTAAATTTAGTAGGTTCCATGTTCTTCAGTGTTTGGGGTAGACTATTGTAGATCCTGAATGCCATGGTCGGGTATTTTTTTGTTTTTGAGAGTCTGCAGAAAGGGATGTCTATTTCATTGTTACACCTGGCTTGATGTGCATGTATGGTAGGCTACCTAAAGTATATCTCTTATATACAATTTATTTTAAGAAATATTTTGATAAAAAGTGTTTTTTTAATCCCAGAAATGTGTAGGTGTATAAAATCAGTCCCATGCTGATAAGTTATTGGCTTCTCCCTTTAAAAACATATTTATTGAAGAGTTTACCTTAACCTGCCGGAATTGGGGCTGTTTACTGTAGCAAGATCGACAAAGTCCTTATCCTTCAATATCAATATCAATTAGTTAAGATGGGGACGCCACTATGTGCGTATTTTAACCCAAATATGAGTGAAGGATGAGTGTAGGATGAGTGGCGCGATCTTGTAGCCTTGTTAGTGACTAAGGCCGACATGTTCCTTAGACACAGCTGTTAATTAATAGCCCATACAGCTAATGGCAACTAAGGGACCTACAGTTTATAGTGGAATCCGAACCACATTTTTCCTTGTAATTTGGTCTAATTATCAGGATAGTACTGCGGATAGTCGTAGTACTCACTAGTGCGGACGTTAATCCACACCAGGGAGCATCGCATCCACAGTGCATCCCTATAAATATCCACAATTCGTGACCTCCTAGTAGCTGGATTACAGGACGTCGCCACCCGTCCCAGTCAAAAGGAAACCATCAGAACAATACTGCGGCTGGATTATCAGGAACACTGCAAACCCTTTTTTGTCCAAAATAAAATCCTCACCGTTATTTCACTTCATATTCTGGAAACCATCATCCTGGCCATAAATTCCTCGCCCAGTCTCAGACAAGATAAACACAACTACAACACACGAAATAGGGCAAACATCGATCTTCCACAACACACACTCACAAAATTCAGCAACACCCCACTATACACTGGCTCATATTTCTATAATTTACTGCCGGACTTTATAAAAGCCACTGACAAACACAACACATTTATATACAAGCTTAAACAATACTTAATCAATAGGCCCTACTACACCACAGCAGAGTATATCGAGGAACACACTTTTCAACACCTTAGATAACGGGGCTCACTTCGAGAACCAAACAGATGAATCTTGACGATTCCCCAATCGATTGCGGAGAAGACTTCAGAAGTAAGTAAGAAGTAAGATTGGAGAAACAAATACATTTTGAAGTAGGCTAACCTGTATAGAGGGCACTGAAAACAAGCTTCTAGTATATCCCAACAAATAAGTTGGTAAGGCCTAAGTTAGGGGCCTGTGTGTTTACAAAATTGCCAAAGGTTTTAAGTTAGGTACCTAGGCCTAGTATCATTAGGCCTTGGCCTGCACCAAGTGCACGCTTGTAGGGATTACAAACAATTAGGACTATTCAACAAACTAACAAATTGAGTTCTTCTGCCAAACAGGCCAATACCCAATTAACTAAATGGTTTTAATTAACTTATGCATAAGGCCTGGTGTTTGGTCCAATCTTAAAGCTTTAGTTGAAATGTGATCTAACTTACAATTAATTGTGACAAATCCTCGAAGCTTAATGGAAATAGTACTTACCAAAAGTAGTCATGATTAATGTCTGATTCTGATTAGCGATGAACAAAGAAAGTTTTAACCGATGAAAATCTACAAATTATTGTTTACACACACACACAGAAGAACCATGACGAACATCATAGCTCACAGCCATAAATGGATGTCAATTACCAACTTGACAGTGATGATAAGATGACTAACGTTTTCGATTTATTTGGTTGTTTGTAGATAACAACGAATTATCGTAAAACTACAGAACTTAACTAAACTAGGTAATACAAACGTCACATTTTATCTTCGTTGAGACTACTCACGGCCATAACAAACTGAAAACTGCCTGAAAGAAAACAACGAAACAATTGAACTAGAACGAATTGAACAGCTGATTCTATTCTCTATCTCTATGCCTGCCTTCATGGCCTCTCTTGGCTATGCTGCCTGGCATTTTACTCATTTAGAATAGTAGGCAATGAGCATTGACTTGGGATAATGTAAAAATAACTTTTGATACTATCCTTAAAATCTTTAAGATGGACTCGTTTTCTAGCATCAATGTCTTTCAAATGTTTCTCATAATCTGTCGAGTTTTTATCAAGACACTAGTCAATTCGAGGACAATTCAAAATCACAATGAGCACACTGGACAAAATTCCCGTCGCCGGTTACCATACATACATAAAAGCTTAAAGCAAACATTATTTTAATTGTTAGTAGACCTACTGAAAGTCGCATTTGCTGGTGCTCGCTAAAGTTTCATGTTTGAGAGTTGAGACAAAGCCAAACGAACACATCAGGAACACAACATTTCACGCGCTAGGTGAAGCCGAGCAGTAGGGTTATTTTCACGTCTCATCGCAAAGCCGATGACGTTAATAATTTGGGCAAGTACCAGAAAATCACTTTCGGTAAAAGCTATATGAACGACCTTTCATCACGACACACAAATATTCACATACATACAGGGCGCAGTAAAAATAATAGTGCCGCAGCAAACCTGCAGAATAAGCGAATTTCCACTTTCCTAATTGGATTTCCCTTAAAACATTTCCTTAAACTCGTCAGATTTATTCGTCACAAGCTAATTAATTGTATTTTGTAGTGAAATACAAATAGAACATGAAATAAAAAATTGCCAAGTTTAATCAAAATAATTAATGTTTAAACACAAAAGTAAAAGACCCTCCTCACTCACTCGCAGATTAATCACTAACTCTCCAACTTCCAGACTAGCTTAGCTAGAAGGCCGAATTTGGTATACTCATCCGTTCAAAATATAGGGAAGTTAAACAGGTTTCATAATGATTTTACTGAAGGGATGCGCCATACAAGCCCTTGAAGTTCCAATGTTATTCCTTATGGACACTTTTTACCATTAATTTTTTATCGTGCACCATCTGTTAAAACATTTTTATTTACATCGGTCTCAAAATGTTTTTTTGTTTATTTGACTATCAAGGTAAAAATACTATAGGTTAAGCTGGCATGTAAAACCATAAACTGCTTAAATGTTTGCGTGCTGGGTTTTTTTCTTTTTATTACTACTTCTATTTGACACACATCTTATTTTTTATTATATTTTCGCTTCAGGACTTTATTCGTGTGTGACACTTAAAATCTGTTGGTTTAGTTTGTGTGATTTCTTTTATCTTTCTTTTCAAAATACGTATCTTGGATTTTACTTCATGGAGATGGGTAGTACCCTCGCATTTTTCTAGCCTTTGTACGCCTCCTCAAATGGAAAAGAATGCATGCCTACTTTGTGAAATCGGACATTTTGATATACGGAAGGTTATCAATTACGGAAGTTCACCTGTCAAAGAGTGGAAGACCATGTATTGAACAAATTTTAAAGACTAAGATTATGAAGTCACAGTGATATACAACTATGTCCTTCCCAATACACAAGCAAGGAAAAGACCGAGGGGTTGTGTTGCGGAAGTAGAAAGTGTAATTTACAAGATTCCACTTCATTTACAGCTCAAAAACAACTATTGAAACCTAATTACAATTATAAACACATACAGACAATGAAGTAATGCATAGTTTGACAAACTCAGAGACACAGTGACGGGATATGCTACTGTAGCAACCACTTTGCGATTATCATCGGCTTGAGGCACGGCCACCTTTAACTCCGTGCTTAACAACTTGGTTTCGCCAAGGAAAGACGCAAGAAAGTAAGTGGTACCTTTATACCAGTCCTAAGTAGATTTCTCATCCTTGTAGAGCAGCTGCTGGAGCCAATTTTATTGTTATTTCTGTCCGGTACACTGTAGAGGTCGTATTTGGTTAGAGGTGGTACAGGGAACGGGCATTCTACTCTCGTACAGATTACCATTAATCTCTTATTGTTCAACACCATTAACACATTACACTTCATTTAATACAATTTAACTAGGCTTATCTTTAAATGTTCTTAAATAGGCTGTTTTTATTTTGAAAAATGATTCTTCTAACAACTAAATGAACAAACAAATGATATTGTATAAATCTTCGCATTACCCTCCCCACCCCCATGCCCTTTTACTCAGCATATGATTTCGTTGCCATCTTCTAAAGAGCTATAAGACCATTTAGTATACCTTTTTAATTGGTAGATAATTCCTATGATTAATCCAAATTTTTACGGCTATTATATTTTAAATTCAATGAATTTATATTACAAATATTTGCCCGAGCGAAGAGCGTGCCAAACAGCTAGTAATAATATACATTTACATAAGCAAACCAAAATAATCCAGAAGAATAATAATATAGGAACTTTTAAGTAACAGGTCTGAATTTTTCTCCATAACTATTAAACGTAGGTCTACAACAACGCTTCAATGTGCTAAATTATTTGTTTCCATAAGCGTGTAGAATAGTTTAGAGTGGTCAAACCCATATTTTTATCGCCATAAACCCCTTTCTTATGACCCGATCGCGATCTCGTGCAAAAGACCGTAGGTTTACACGTTTGTAACTAACACAACTTGATTATTCAATTCTAGTCCATCTAGAAAAATATCCGATGTCAAACAGCAATGAATGTAGACATGACATAACTACTGGACCTTTTAAATACCTCCGCTGCAGCAAACCTGTCGACTAAGTGAATTTCCATTTGCCTGGATTGATTTTCAATTAATCTATTAAATTAGCATTTGGTACCTAGGTTAGCAGCTACAGAGAAACTAATAAAGTGTGTTTTTATTAAAATATCAATAGCTTAGTATGAAATAATAAATCCACCAAGTTTGGTAAAAATATATCCATAAACAAGCCAATTAACTTTTAACATTTTAAAATATTCTCTATAAGAATAACATGGGAATTTTAAATTAACAATATTTTGAATTTTCTCCGTAACCAATAACCGTACAAAAACACTTTGATATACTTCTTTTTTAAGCTGCTTAAAAAGGTCTGGAGAAAAATTGATAAATTTTGTGTTTTAAGGTTAAAAAATGATAAAACCCCATTTTACCCCATAAAACGCCCCGTTAAACCCCGTTCTCATGGTGTTTTTGGCCTTTGGGGACATCAAAATGAAAAAGAAAATCGGTCCCGGGCCTAGGTCTTACCATGAGACCTACGGTAATGGCTACTTCCCATTAGGGAAATTCGCTAAAATGACAACTACCCAACCATTAAGTATAGTTATTATGACAAATAATAACACTAAGGCCACCAAGGCAGCCTTTGAGTAAAATAAACTATGCAACTGTTAACTCAATTTCATTTTACCTCTACGCACGTTCTTTCTGCGATACAAAGATGTGACCATTTATATGTTCAACATAAATCACAAAATTTTTGTAAATGAATATTTAGGAAAATTAAATCCACAAACTTAATTACATTTAAAATAAACAATTATGGATTTATTGGTTTGTATCATACAATATCATATCCAGGAAAAACTGAAATAAAATAAATTTTAAATCCTACCTTTGGTTGGTTTCAGCCTAAATTCGACCAAAGTGATGCAATAGGTTGCGAGGGGAAGGTTTTTTTGCATGCAAATTAAGTACGCTTATTTTATTAGTATCTCAAATAGTATAAACGATACCGGTTTGTCGATTAACAGGACCAAAAATGTAATTGTGAAAACACGTAGTATGAAAGTAATATAGCTTGTACAGATACTTGAAAAGGTTATTCGAAATCCAGCTATAAATAGGTAGGGTGGACCACTTTAGATATTAAATGGATGGACTACAGGATATTTTCAATACTGTTAGCTAAACTTAACGTACTTAAGTGACCATGCAGTTGTGAGTTGGAATTCACAGACACTGAAGGTAGAGGAATGTTATTGACGGGATTACAGTGTGTTCCATAACTGGACACCTATCAATCATTTAGCCACCCAGGACCCAGCCACATCAGCTGCTCCGGTCCGACATACAGGTTATTTTCATAGATAAAACGTAGGCCTACTTGGGTTAATCATAAATTAGGTTATTTTGGCGCTATATGTTACAACGTCTTTAAGGAACATTCTTAAACGTTTAATTTTTAACCAATTATGGAGTTTTATTGTACACAAGCTTTGATATTTATTATGGTGAAATATCAGAGATCACAAAAACACTTCATATTCTCAAAGTATGCGTTAGATTAGGTTACGTTTGTACCTTGAAATATATGCGTTAATTCGTTAAATGTTCCTCCAGTTTATTAAATAAATTTAAATTTTAAACGCTTTTAGAATTTTTTTTAGGCTGAATACATTTTATTTTTATTATGCTGGCGCTGACATACACTTTGTAAATACTATAATAAAAATGCGAGCATTAAAAATCCAATAAACAACCTACAAACGTTCTTTTCTCCGAAATAATCGTACGCAATGTAAATAAAACTAATTATACATTTTTCGGAATATGTGGACCGTGTTCTTAATTTGTTCGTGAGTTGGTAGCACTGGCATGACAACGACAGCTGACTGATACAGCTGTTTTACATACATCAGGTTGAACTCTTTCCCGTGGGGCCAGGTAAACGTGTACGTGAAAAGATAGACAATGTTGCGAAACAAATAAGGAAATATGTAAAACACTCTCCAACGTGTTCCTTGTATTTGAAGATACAGGGGATATATTTTTTGACAGAATATGCTTGAGAATTACTTATTTGTAAAATGTATTAGGCTAAATAAATTTACGGTAAGAAAATACATGAATTACACAGGATTTAGGGCATTTGCACGCGTAAACCAAATCAACCCGAGCTTCGGTATACGTAACACCCCCGCGATCACAGTGAAATCGTCAATATATCTGCGATCATGGGGACAACTTCATCTTCATCCGCGATCACAACGAAATCGTGAATATCTCCGTGATCATGGGGACAACATCATCTTCACGAATACTTGAACAGAACTGGTAAGGACCATAAACATAAACAAATAACGTTGCTGACCCGAATCCTATACTTCTGTTTTACATGTTTAAACAGTTCCATTTAAGCAATGTAAAATAATTTTTATTTTAGGGCCAGAAACATTATTTGTTTATGTTTATGATCCATACCGGATCTGTTCAAGTATTCGTGATCATCTTCATTCGCCTGCGAAATTGTGAACATCTCCGGCGATTATGTAATGTTCATTAGTAACTGGCTGGTTAATCTCAGTCTCAGAATAGAAATATATTTTTCTAAAATTTTTTTTTCGTACGAACTGCTGCGGCCCCAATCTTTAAGTGTAGGCCGTTACCTCCCCAGAGGTAAGCCTGATGGGGCTTTCTGTAGCCTTGGCCGTATGAAGGACTGAAACAGTTAGTGAATGTAATAGTTTTAGTTTTTTCTTAGTCACACTGACTAAAAGATAAAAATTACTTATACCATTTTCTCCCTAGAATGCTAGGCACGAGCCCGGGATTGTTTTTCACATTACTTCAGACTATACCCAGGGGTTACGGCATTATCACTTAGATAAAATCCATTGGTGACTTGGCGAGATTTGAACCCGGGACCCCAGGAACTGGTGTCCCACGCTCTAATCATTAGACCAGCTCCCCCAAATTATACTATAGATAAAACATACATACTATTGCCATTTTAAATTTAATTCAAAACTACGATTGATTTTTTATCACAAAGTAAACAAATTGAAAATTATGTACATATTCCTAAAACCTAAGCAATAAACCCTCCATAGTATAATGTACAATTTACCGCACATAAAGTGTACAAGTGCATTTCTTACGGAAATTCCCTGTTTGTGCATGGAAAATCGTGTAAGTGTATGAAATGAAAACCTCTTGCACGCCATTAGTTTTCCACATCAACATAATCTCAGGCTCATTAATAAAATCAGCCATGTAGATGTCGTTAAGTCCGAAGGAAACATGGGGGCGTTCGGAAATACTTGGAAAGTGGGATAAAGTAGATGGGAGGGCGTTAGATGAATAACAATGGATCGCCTTTACCTTCGCATTTCACGATAGAGCTCCACTGAGCTCCAAAGCTTCTACGATTTTAATTGTATTTGTAAAATAATTCCATCCCCTTATACTTGAAACAAATTAATTTAAAGGGTCAAGGACTTTTGGAGAATATTATGAATTTTCTGTAATATCTGGCATAACCTAAGATATGTGTTAATTGTTTTCTATAACAATGTTATTTAGTGAAAAGTAATAGTTAGTATTTTATTCAACAAAGCTTAACATGAACTAAATTAACTAAAGACGACGAATAATTTGAATAAGGTCACATAGGCTATCATCTCTTCACTGAGACAAAAGCAGAAGTTACACTTTTTCAGCTTAATATACTACTGTAGTGACATCCGTGCAAAATTCTTGTAACTTTTTCTTGTTTCCAATAAGTATTTGTTGTTGAATATTACAGGAATTCTAATGTCCACAGAGCAAAATGGACGATGCATATTAAGTGGGTTTCCTTTGGAAGCTTAGACCTTTCTGGAAGCTTAGAATCATCGCCGTGTATCTCTACGAAATTTGCGATAATCATACTAATATTATAAATGTGAAAGTTTGTGTGTTTGTTTATTTGTTTGTTTGTTTGTTTGAAGTTTAATCACGCATTAACTACTGGTCGGATTGTGTTGAAATTTGGTATGATGATAGCTCACATTCCCGATTAACATATAGACATATTCTTACCTCAAAATCCTTTCGGGCTCCGCCCCAGCGGCTCTAGAGTTTCCCATGTTAACCTTAAAAGGAATTGAATAGTTTTGCCAGCTGTTTCAACTAGACAATTTTTTTCTATGATATTCAATAGCATTAAAAGGTTATACGGTTTACCAACAGGGTGCAGCACCATTAGTTCTTTATACATTTTATGACAACAGCTAATTTGAACCAAGCAGCAACAAAAACCTGAGTGTGAGAACTTTACTTCTTTCTATTGTTTTAAACAATTTGTTTAGGTGAAGTGGTAGAACATTATGGCTATGGTAGATGTTCTATATACTATAGTATACTGTAGATTATAGTAAACAACATTTTCTCAAAACGTGTCCTCTCTCATTGCAAATGCAAAGCATGAGTATTTAACTACAATAAGCATTGTATACCAACCCCGTACGAAGGACGGGTACACAGCTAGTGATTTGATAAACGGGAAAACTCTTTCACGTGCCAGTGTTTACGCGAAAACATCTTGCATGAAGTTGATCAACAATTGGTTTTGTCATGTGAAGTATGCAACATATCATAAACACGTCACATAAATGTCCGTTTACCTGGTTACATAACGAATCAGCTGTTTGTAGTAAAAGGGGGGAGTGAAAAACTAAATATGCTCTTACACTATACAAATTGTTTCATAAACTTGAGTTGAAAGGTTGAACTTTACGTTAATACTTTTCAATGAAATTGCGACCATACAATGTACAACCGACTGTAATAATTGATTTGAACATATTGAAGAATGTAATTTAAAATTAATAAAGTTTTAGGCAAGCGTGTTTTACAACTAAATGACATTTTTTACAAGGGAAAGTTAAAAAAATATGTTTTATAAACTTGAACTGTATGGCAGATTGTTATAAAAAGTTACTAAAATATTTGACAAAACATTTGTAAGACAATAAGACTTTGCAGCTACTTATGTTGTTTAAAATTGGCGAACCCTCTTAACCAGTGAGGTCTAATACTAAGAGAACGAATCTGTTTACATATTAGTACGTGTAAGTAAAGTTAAATAAATGCATTTTTAAACTTTGGTGTCACTTTTGGTGTAGTAATTTATTATATGTTATTATTATTATTACCATTTGAGATGGGGAGACCACCTAGTGTGTATTTGAACCCAAATAGGAGTATGATGCGTGTAAAATAGTGTGAGATAATCTGTGTAGCTTTGTTACTGACTAAGATCAGCTGTTTCATCAGTCAGGATGATTAGGTACAGCTGAGTCCAGTTTTTAACCATCAAAAAGCTACTGACTTTTCTCAAGACTTAACCATCGTCCTTTTGACTACTAGGCGAGCCCTATAACCACTCAGCTGTTTAGATATACTCATTTGTAAACCTTGGTATCGCATTCGGTGTAATCATCGATAATTTATCTGAATAGCGAATAAATATAAACTAAAACAGTTATCTGAAAAGCGTACGTATTTAAATTGTGACGAATTGTTAAAAATTTTAATTTTAGTCCGATTTATAGATAGGTATTCCAACCAAGGCTGTAGAAAATAAGTGAAACCACATAAAGAAAACATTATACCCCATATTACACTGACATTTATACCGTTAATAGGTTTGCACGGTAAATTAATCAGTACTTTGAGACCGTATCGTGTCCCATGTAGGTGGGTGAGCCAATATTGATGACAGTATTTGTGTGGGTCTACTCCAGACAGTATCAATCAAGCCAAAGTCTGGACTGCATCGAAAACATGCTGGCTTTTTGGGTCAAATATCCCTCCTTCCCCCTCTTCGTTCACCCCGGCGCTGATTTTGAAGTTGAATTATTGTATCACAAGTCTGGAATCATTTCTAGGCTGCAACACAGTTTCCATGGATGCACTGTGCACTGTAGTAAACACTATAATAACACATTCAAGTATGCACAGTTTCCATGAATACACTCTAGTTAGGACAATTACTATAAGAACACGCTCAAGTACTCAGTTTCTATATATGCACTCTAGTAAACGCAGTTTCTCTGCACACACTCTAATATGGTCGGTTTCCATGTATGCAGTCAAGTATACACAGTTTCCATGGATACACTCTAGTAAACACAATTACTAAGAACACACTCTAGTATGCACAGTTTCCATGTATTCACTTTAGTGTACTTTCTCTCCACACACTCTAATACGCTCGGTGTCTATGTATGCACTCAAGTATACACAGTTTCCATGGATACACTCTAGTAAACACAATTACTAAGAATAAACTCAAGTATGCACAGTTTCCATGTATGCACTTTAGTGTAGTTTCTCTCCACACACTCTATATGCTCGGTGTTCATGAATGCAGTCAGTATACCTACACGGTTTTCATGCATTAACTCTAGTAAACACAGTTTATAAACACGCACTCAAAGTATTTCCAGTTTCCCTGGATGTGAAAACATTGAAATTTTTTACAGTATCCAATATACGATTGGGGTTTGGTAGGATTCAATTTCGGACTTCAGGTATAAAGGTCTCTCAAGTATTAACCACTAGACCTGGCCAATTATCGATAATTTATTAGTAAGTATAGTCGAGATTTGTTCCTCTTACAAAACGTTTAATTCATTGGCAGTAATCATTGTGCTCACTACGCCTAGTTATGTTGATTTAGTTGGGTATTTAGAATAAACTAGTGTCCCTGTTGCTCGAATTCGAGCAATTGCTAAGTATTACAGGCATTATTTTAAAACTAATTTTAATCAAGTCAGCAAATGTTTGTAGCAAACTGTTAATTTAGCAAACTTATTGACTGTTTACAATTAACATATGCTCTTCTTCTTACTTTTGATTTCTGACAACAGTGACAACAGCTGGAGTTTCATAACAATTTTTGTTTCCAATGTTAATCTTATGGAGAAATACACAACTTTAAAGGGCTCCAGGACCTCACTCTCTAATTATTTCCTTAAAAAGAAAGTTTCCTGCACAACTTCACTTTACGCTCTTTCCAATGACACCAAAAACATGACAATCGGTTCAGTAGTTTCAGAGGAGTAATTGTCACAAAAAATCTGCTTGCGTATTAAATAAGTACGAGAGTACGCCCCGTGGTCGAAAAATCGACCAAAAGTATGTTTTGTGCAAACTTCTCTATTTTCACCCCACACTGTAAATAAAACATGTGATTGAAATGTCTTCCATTTGTTTTGATTTTCTGTTTATATTTTGTTGTTATTTTGTCATCACCATAGCAACCCATATGACCCATGTTAATTTTTAAAAATTTCAAATTCATTTTTTGTGCTTATTTTTGAGCCTATTTTAATTTATAAAGGGATTCTGCACACCTACAGGAAAATAGCTTTCTAACGGTATGCGTAGATTTTCCCTACGATACACACGAGCTGAGAAAAAAGGTTTTAAAGAAACATGCTTGCCTATTAATATATAGATAGATAGATATACGATACATTCTATTCCCATGTTGAAATAACTGGTATGCTCCAATATATTTGGGGAAATTTCCCGTTCAATTGGTTTGTAATGTTTTCCACTGGAAATACGGATTATCTTAAATACAATATTATACACGTAAAAAAAGTTTGGTCCCAAAAAATTTATAGCTTAATTTAAGGCAAAAATGATGTGAGTTTTTAAAATTAAGTACTCAAAAAGGTGATTTTATTGGGAAAAGTTTAAGCAAACATACTTTACTCATGAAAATATAGGACATACTCAACCCAAGATTGCAAAATGAAACTTAGTTTGTGATGCAGTGCGGGAATTGCTTCAGCTTAATTTTTATTTACTCCATCCCACGCTTATTCTCTTTACTCTCCTATACACTTTTCTTGTCGCACATGTTTTAATCACATTCTTCAAAGCGTGTTAGGGTTTGTTTTGTATCGAAGTCAGAAGTGTTTTATGTGAAAGATTTGAAAACTTTTCATTGCCTCACACACCAAATTCCATCCTGTGGTCCAACAGTCCGACTCATTACTTACTAGACTAGGCGCAAATATTCCCCATAAACCAAATATCAACAAAATCGGGCTTTACACTATGCAATTAAAAATTTGTTGAATTGAGTGTTGGTTTCTATAATGGTTAATGGTAATGAATAGCGTTTTTGTGTAGGAAACGACTGATCTGCGCACATGCCATACACGACTAAAAACCCTTATCGTTTAAAATAATAGCAAGTTCATCAGGCATGCCAATCAATTACAGATCCTATAACAACTAGTGTACCTGTTGCTCGAAATCGAGCAAGTGTCAAGTACCAGTATTATACAGAAGTTATGTTAAAACTACAGTAATAACAGTCATTATTTCTGATTAGTTTAAAAGACCCGACTAAATAAGTACTTATGTAACTATGAAATAGTCAAGATATTTAATAGCGCTTTGAAATAATAAACTCTTCTTGTAAAAATATTTTAGCATTTTTTGGACCTGGCCTTATTTTTTTGTGTTTTCTACAAATGTTTCCTGACTTAAAGCTGTTACCCGTAAACATTTATTGCATGCATTCATTTGATCTGACTTTATGTAGGTTTACTTTACCAATGTGACAACATGATGTGTATATTCTTCGTGGTTTTTTACTTCCAAAATAAGTCGTTTAGCATAACTGGCAAAAATGATTCATCTCCCCAAGTGATTGTGTACCTGGATTCCTTACTGTGAGACCATGCCTTTCCTCCACTCTTCTCATACGTATAAGATTTCCTATTAATAGTTTCCTCCTCCAGTTTTTCATATTTCTCCTTTAAACTCAAGAAATTTTCTGTTCTTCCAACAAAACTGATTTACTGTTTCGATTTGTCTATAACCTCCCTAAACATTACAAACATCAATATTTACTCCCAAAAAGCTGGTGAGTTTCGTTTTATATACAGCTGTTTTTGTTTTTAAATTTGTTTTCAATGTAATTCTTATGGGGAAAATGCGACCTTTGAGAGCGTCTCGTGCCCTTAAGGGCAAGAGTTTTTACATTCTAAAACCTTTATGCAAAATTACGAATTGGGACGAATTATTTCCACCTCAAAACGTTAAAATCGGTACAGAAATAATGGAGGAGTTTTGTTCACAAAAACAGCTCTCACATATTAATATAAGAGATAAGTTGAGGCAGAGTTTAAAAAAAGTCTGTCACATCACTTAATTTCTTGTGTCCATCAAGGTTTACGCAGTTTTCTTTTGTAAATACTATTTATATCTTGTTCAGTAAACTTGTAAACTAATATTTTACACCTCACCAGTAGCTTGTGTTCCAAGCATAATTAATTATTGATTGTTAAAACATATGTTGTATTTAAAAGTAAACAAAACAGTTTTGTTCTCTTGTAACCATTATAAAAGTGTATATACTCTTTTTCTCTAATTTTAACATAGTCCCTGTGGTATTTCGAACTGTTTCTCATTTACTTTCTTATTATATTCTCTTGAATCCCAACCACTAACTTTGTTTAGTAAATATATTTTTCCCATGCCAAACATTGGTACTTTGATCAAGGATACCATATTTTAGTCATTCTTCTGTAACCCAACACATCTCTTAATTTACAATTCCATTAAAATAAGTTTTCATTCTCATTAACTAAAACTTACCTACTGAAAACTACACATTTTTGATAAAAATAATTTTAAACTGAATTAATTTGATCTATACAGTTTATTAAATGTATTATATGTGCTACATATACTACATGAATGGCATTATCTACTCTCCCCTCACTCAAAACCGTTTTGAAGACAAGTGCTGCACTATAAATAAGATAAAGAGGAGCCATATAATAAAAGTTGCCGAAAGCAATGCATAAAAACGAATACTGCAGGCACTATAAATATCTATATAAGAACTATGACAAACTTCGCCTCAGATTAAAATTCCAGCAAAACTTTGTAACAATCAAACGCGCCGTGGAAAAGTGTAACATAACCTCAACCTGAACTAAATTACGTTTGTATTTAGAGAGTCAAGCAAAAATCTAATCAACCGTATGAACACAAAACAAAACATGTGACGACGACAACAATGTGAGGATGACGTCATGGGTGGTGGGCGGTGATTGGCTGAGAGGAACCACCCTCCCTCCCCCTTGAAGTATATAGTCCAGGGGGTGCCGCGCCAGGTCCATTTGGCGAGCGACCGCGCATCAGTCGTCTTCGCAGCGTCAAGTAAGTTTCTCTTCTAAAACTTTCTTCTTCTTACAGGTGAAGTATGGAAAAACAGCTGTTGCGGAATTTAATCTTCGGCGATGATTTGTTGATTATTAAACGACTTGGGGTTGGTTTTGGTACTCCTGTAACACCTAAGAAAAGTTTCGTTTAATTTTAACTACTTATAAACGGGATAGTGTAAAAAACTATTTAAGTTTAAAATAGTATAATGTGTAGGTATTCATAATGATATAATCTACGCTACAGAAGATAATTTTTATATGGAAGACTGAACAGCAATGTTTAACATACAAGAAAACGTGGGTACTCTCATTTTGAACCGTACTTCTTGGCAAGTTTACAAAAAGGGAAAGTATTAAAATAATTATAACACCTTGAAAGAATTAGTTGCGGTTTGGAATGGTTTTTATAGTTTTTTTTTCAGTCGTCTTAGTCCAATTTAACTTAATCTCTTTGACAATGGTATAATTCTCCACAATCTCTTTTGGATGTCAACTTCACCACACTAAATAAGATATAACTTCATAGTGATAAAAAAAGGCTTAAGATTAAATACGTTCTAAGAAACTGTTTAAACCTTAGCTAAGACCTCTAATTTTTATTGATTATATTTCAACATGAATTTTATTACAAATCACAGCTTTTCAACCCAGATATTTCAACCTTACACCTCTCTGCGGAACTGTAAAATTGCTTTTAAAAAGTTAACATTCGCTCAAAATGATTATGATTTATGTATTGTATATTTTATACAGGGTTAGTAAAAAGTGTGGAGACCCCCTGTTATTTTTTTAACGGCCCATACTAGAAAAACTAAACTCGGCACACATTTATGGCATGTTATTAAGTACTTTTTGGGCATAACCTACACTTGGTGTACATCCCCAAAATGGGGGATTTTGGGGGAAACTCAAAAATTTCAAATACAAAGGCCTATCGAGTGACCCATCATTTTGAAGGTCCTGGTAAATGAAAACCAAAAACGCAAACTAGAGGTCTTTATCTCAATCCAGTAAAAAATGGCAGCCAATTGAAATTCTCAGAAGTTGAATTTAACTTGCAGCTTTCCAAGTCTGGAGACCCCCTGTAAATTTTGTAGTGGCTCACACTAGGAAAACTAAACTCTACACACCTTTTCGGCATGTTATGAAGTACTTTTTAAGCCTAATAGTCACTTGCTTACCAAACCCAAAATGGGGGATTTTGGGGAAAACTCAAAAGTTTTAAATGATAAGCCCCATCATGTGACCCCTCATTTTGAAGGTCCTGGTAAAAGAAAACTAACAACGCAAACTAGAGGTGTCTATCTCAATCCAGTAAAAAATGGAAGCTGATTGAAATCTTTAGAAAGCGGAATTAACTTGCAATTTTGTATTATCAATTATCAATTATTTAAGATGGGTTATTATTATATAAGTTTTCATTCTCATTAACTAAAACTTACCTACTGAAAACTACACATTTTTGATAAAAATAATTTTAAACTGAATTAATTTGATCTATACAGTTTATTAAATGTATTATATGTGTATATTATATTATATTATATGTGTTTAATAAATATAGTATATTCAATTGGCTGCCATATTTTACTGTGTTAAGATAGAGACCTATAGTTTGCGTTGTTAGTTTTCTTTTATTATGACCTTCAAAATGAGGGGTCACTCAATGGGGCTTATCATTTAAAATTTTTTAGTTTCCCCCAAAATACCCCATTTTGGGTTTGGGAACTTATGAGAATTTCAATTGGCTGCCATTTTGTACTGAACTAAGATAGAGACCTCTAGTTTGCGTTGTTAGTTTTCTTTTACCAGGACCTTCAAAATCAGGGGTCACTCGATGGGTCTTTGTATTAGAAATTTTTTAGTGTCCGCAAAAATCCCCCATTTTTGGGATGAACACCAAGTGGCGGTTGTGCCCAAAAAGTACTTCATAACATGCCATAATGGTGTGCCGAGTTTAGTTTTTCTAGTATGGGCCGTTAAAAAAATAACAGGGGGTCTCCACACTTTTTACTAACCCTGTATATTAGTGTTAATTTTAGAAAAGCTGTTGGTGATCTCGCCGTTTTCGGCCTCATATTTTCGAGAACTGAAAAATTACTTACATTTAATACCTGTCTCAATTTCTTTCAAATAATTTTTGTAGGCTATACAGCCAACTGGTGTATTAAAGGATTAAAAGGGAATTTAGCCATCATAAAATAAGTTTAATAATATAAGAGAACTAATTAGAAAAACTTATAAACATGTTTTTACCCAAGTAATGATAATTTTCACATATTCAGAAACCCCATTGTTTTATTATTTTAAAAACCATTAAATAAAATTAAATTCTAATTAAAACTGTAAACTGTGTAATTTTGTAAGTAATACCTTTCCATATATTTAATTTGAATGACAATTACATAATAAGAAACTGCCACCATTTACATAAAAAAGTAAAAGGTCAGCAGAGGTTGAGTTATATAATCCATTTTGTCGCTTGACATCCATTACGGTCAATAAAAAAATCAACATTTACTTACGGTGACTAGAATATCTTATACAATGTGTCTATCTGTAAGATATCGTTTTTTAAAATGTCTCCCTCGCACGAATAAATTTTTTGAATAGTTGTGATGGAACAAATTCTGAAAGTTTTATTTTATTACGTTTTTCAAGGATGAGCTACGTTGAAACGATTACGTTTTACCTTATACACGCCATACATGTATTTGAAATAGTAATGCAAATATACAAGTCTATTTTCCAGTGTTACAAAACAAACCCAGGAATGTAACCAACAGTTTTATGAAATAAAAAAAAAACATAAGTTAATTGTTTTTCTTGTTCATTTCGACGAATCGAAAGAATCTGAATATAATAATTACTTTTAACGTTACAAATGTATATAGGCTAGAACATTGATTTAAACATGTTTTTCAGTTAGTAAGAACCGCATTATTGAAATGGAAGAGAGGTAATTAAAACTACAATAATTGAAGGATTCCATTAAGGAAAGCTTGTTAATAATGTGGATATTACCAATAATGTAATAATGAAATGTTCATTTGGAATTTATATACAAAGCTACGAAATACTAAATTATATACATCCTAAGTTTCCAAACAACAAAAACGTTGAGGTTTTTTATTTATTGTGTCACAATTGGTATCTTCTTATTCATGAAATGCTTTGATTTTATTACAAATTGTATTTGGAAAAATAAACAAAATACAAGCGCAGAAATAAACATAAATCAGCGAATAAAATTAACTTAATTATTTTTAAAAGTATACAAAACTAAACAAGCAGTACAAGCAGTGAACTAACAAAGCATTATATTAAAATTCTCAGTAATAAATATACTGCATCTAATTCTCTCTCTTTAGCATCCATAGATAAGTTAAAGTTTTTAAAGACGCTAACTTATATTTTGTCAAAGAATAAAATAAAGATTTATTAAATATTCTAGATGAACTTAAAACATCATTTTCAATAAGAAACAATGATTACACTGCTCAACAAATGTATGTATAAACTCTTTTAAACGACGGAAAAATCATAATCACTAATTTATAGAGGGTATAGGCCTAAGTTTTATTATAAAACAATGTTCATGAAAAAATCGAGGATAGTTTAGCCGTTTGGGCTGTCAATTAGATTAGAATACTGTGTTTTCGATCCTGAAAAAAGGCAGTGGGTTTTGTATGTTTGAAACTGGAGCTATACTTGACCATTGGAATTTTAACACCTCATTCGGTAAAAATAAACCAATATAAGGTCTCTTTATTCTACACCAATCCCTTTCTATTGGTGAGCGTAAAAATGCGACTTTGTGTCGTATTTTTGTTGAAATATTGTATAAGTTATAATATCCTAGTTAAAGTTGCTAAGACAAACGTCAAGAAGAATTAAGGAAGTTTGAGGAAACATTTACAAAAATAAAAGTTAAAAGATACGTTCAAAATTATTTCCTTGGATGCTTTTACTTTAAACGTATTATTTATAGCTATGCAAATGATTAATTCACTTCAAAAGCAAATTTTTATAACTCTAAAGATGATTTGTAATTTCACCTCTTTAAATCTATGTACAATTTATTTTCCTCTTGCTTTTGTATATATATATACTGAATATACTAAATAGTCAAACATGCTAAGCCTATAATAAATTAAGCTGTACAAAAAGATTTACTGATTACTTTTGTAAGTTTTTAAATGATAACTTGATGATCAATTCTTCTAAATAGTGTCAAATGAATTTAAAAATTATCTTGAAAGTGTTTGCTAGTACCTTAAGTTTTTATATGTGCTCGTTATGTACCTAAAAATTATCGTAAGTAAATAGCAGCATTATTTTTTCAAACCAACTACGGAAACAAAGTTATTTTTCAATCTGATACTTCTAATCATTACATTTTAAATTACTAATAGTTTATATAATTTATTTCTCTAGGATTTCATAAAAAGTTGTTTTCGAGATAAACCCGTCGCAAAACCCAATTTGCAATCCGCATTTTGATCCTTACTCCGGGAAGGTAACGAAATCTAATCTTGAGTAATTTTTGTTGCGATTAAAAATTAGTTTAAGAAGAATATTCAACTGCAGTACTTTCTAGATTAGCAGTTGTACGATTGTATTAGAATGATCCATTACAGTTGTACAAATAAAAATACAATTACACTATTTAAAAAATGTATTGAACAAATTATACATGAAAGAAATCAAAAACAAAAATTCTGAATACAGTAGATATTTGAGATTTTCATACAGAATCCAAAAATTAATTAATTTTGGTAATGGATTAATTTATTTAACATGAAGGAGTAAGAATTTAAATTTAAAATGTCCTTTTAGCGAATTTCCCATATAGGGAATAAGCTATTACCGTAGTACTCATGGTAAGACCTGGACCCGGGACCGATTTTTTTTTCGTTTTGAGGTCCCTAGAGGCCAAAAACAGCAACCGTTCAAATTCATATATATATATATATTTATATTTATATATATATTTATATATATATATGTGTCCGTTAGCGCGATAACTCGAGCAAAAATGATCCGATTTTGATGAAATTTGGTACAAACGTGTAAACCTACGTTTATTCGAACGAGTTCGCGAACCAGCATGATCGGGCCATGGGAACGGGGGTTAATGGGGGCTTTTATGGGGTAAAAATGGGTTTTTCCCATTTTTGACCCAAAAAACTTAAATTTTTGCAATTTCTTTCCAAACTATTTTGTAGAGCTTAAAAAAACATATAATTTAGTATATTGAAGCGTTATAATGCGCCTAATGGTTACGGAGAAAATTCAAAAAAATTGTAAATTTAAAATTCCCATGTTATTCTTATGGAGGATAAGTAAACTGTTGTAGTTTGCTTATTTATTAACATATTTTGCCCAAATTTGGAAAATGTTTTTATTTCTTACTAACTATTAACATTTTACATAAAAACACTTTAACCCTCCCTGTTGCAGCAAACCTAAGTATGTGTTAAACTGATTCGATTTAAATAGGGAATAAATGTGATATTTTTAAGGAGACATTTTAGTGTAAATCCAATCAGGCAAATGGAAATTCGCTTAGTCTGCAGGTTTGCTGCGGCGGGGGTATTTAACGTTTGAAAGTGACTACAAGCTTGCTTAGCTTCAAAAATGTATTTAAATATTTTATTTTAAATACATTTAAATGTATAATTTGGCAGTAAAATGCTCGTTTGTTTTAATGAAGATCGGTTCAAATAAAAATCAACTACTCAAGTTTATATGTTTTATTAATGAACGAAAAGCTACATGTATCTTGTTTATGTGCGATAAATGTCTTTTTAAATCACTGTGATACAAAAAATGATGCATTTAATTGGAATTTAAAATATTTAAAATTGTTATTAAATGTGTTTCAAATGTAAAAAGGTTGAATTACTACAGTATGTTACTATTCAAAACATCTTTGGGTCTAATTTAAATATTACCTTATAATAAGATTGCAAGACTAATACAAAGCTTATAAACAAAAATTTTTCACATGCTAAAAATCAATCATTCGTCGTCATCACTGTATGCGATTCACTTACTTGATATCACGGACAAAATTAAATTCAGAAATGACTTAATAGGATTTATTTAATGCAACACCAACATGAGCTTGTGTTCTTTACAAATCCAAACGACAAACTAAACTTGTTTACATTATTCATAAAACAAAACATATGAAAATAGCTTATGAAAACCAAACAGTCTTTAAGCAATAAATAAAAGCTAGCCTGTCAGCAAAAGTTCTTTAAAATATTGAAGTTTAAACCATGACTTACTAGTCATATAACGACAATTTTAGTTATTCAGTAAAAAAATTAATTTAATTAAACTGTAATTTAAAAAAAATTACAATTTGTTACCTAAATATTTTAACCAACTTCGTACATAAGTGTATTCAATTTCTTATGTTTAATATGATATTAAACGGGCTTTTGACTAAAATTGAACGTCCACTGAAGTCATAACTGGTTCTAGAACTTGATTCAGTGGTGAGCAGTTAATTTAGACCGAATATACTTTGATGAACTGTGTATCACTACCGAAACTTCAAGTTTAGTGAGATAAGCATGCAAGTTTTATGTGAAACCCGTGTGGCATAATGTGTCCATTGCTATTAATTTACTCGCAAAATAGAATGTGATTTGGAACTTTGCTAGCTATAAACTATGGACCGTTGCTAATAAAAGTCACACTATTTAAATGCATGAATCGGAATACAGCTGGTCTTTGTTAAAGCGCGGGGCTTCTTTCCAAAGGACTTGGGTTCGAATCTTAATCATCACCGATGGTTTTTAGTAATGTGAAAGTATTATTGCCTTTTGGCTCAGAACATTTCTTAAGCTTTGAAACATCCTACGGAAAAATGTTTATCAGATACAGTACATTGTAAATAATAGGGAATTCATTAAACTGTTGTGCAATATAATATTTGATAATATCTTTCAAAATCAACGACAAAAAAATATTTTATTTGAAAAATCTATAGAAGGAAAATAAATTACCTAAAGCAGTTCTATTAAGAGGGTACAGTTCTTGGGATCTTTAGCCAATATTCTTAAAGGGAAGAAGTTATTATGAAAAGAAGTGTTATTGTGCAATTACGAAAAAATCCAAAAAAATCCCATGTTATTCTTATGAACGAAAAGAAAACTGTTGTACTTGGTTTATTATTATTTATACTATTATTTTATACTATACTAAAAGAACACTTGTTCCTTTCCTCGTAGCAGCAAACCTAAGTACTCGTCAAATCGAATGCTTTTTTAAATCGAGACTTGTTAATGAATATATTTTACTATCAGAAAAAAAATGAAATTCGATTAGTCTGCTTGGTGTGGCGTGAGTATTTTCATTTTAACATCGTCTTACACTTAAGTTATTTTATCAGACCATTTGTATCATCCCATAAATTCAAGTAAGGTCAAAAATCCTTTGATAAGACCAATACAACCGTCCATATTACTAGTTCGAAATACATTTTAGGTTATAGGAAGATAAAACAGTGAAATAAAAGTTTATTGTCCGTCGGAAAGTAGTGAATACACTATATTGTAAATGATCAACTTTATCGAGTTTCCATACAATAAGCAGATGTTATTGGCGGAACACCTGTTGAATCTGTTACCCTTCCCCCCGCTACAACTCTCTATCCCATCCCTTAACAGTGTTTGGTTAAACTGTCAACAGGTATATGCTCACCTTATCAACACCTATTGTGAAAACCTGTTATAGAACCAATAAGGCCTAATGTACAGGTAAATGTGTTTGAAATGTGGATTTTCTATTTTTGAATTGTTGGATATCTCAACAGTATTTGCAACGTACTCCTAATGTTGGCAACGTATTTTTACACTTTTACAAGTTTGTGTATTAAATTGAAAAAATACAATGAATTTTTTCATTAAATTCTCTATCACAATTTCACTATTTTTAACACGTTCACGACTAAACGTGATGGTTTATTAGTAAACTGTTTCTTTCTCTCTTATGTCTTTATCAAAGATTAAAGTGGACTCTGTAAAATTTACCATGACATTGGAGAGGAACATTTAATCCACATAAACACACTTAAAATGACTCATGTAATGAAATACACATCGAAAGAGGATTCCAAGTTTTGCAATAGAACTAAAGACAAGAAGTCTACTTGAAATATCCAAATTCATTTCTATAATTTATGTCTTTGACAATCAATTAGAGTTAAAATAAAAGCAAACTGATGTTCATTTAACAGATTATCCACTCGGAAGTTGTTTCTCGCTCTAATGAAAATAAACAGATTAAACGATAAACAATTCATCGTTAAGTGTTGAATGGCACAGTTAAAGTCGCTTTTGGTCAATTATCAAGAGCGAAGAACTGTTTGGAAATGAACATTTTCAAGTGCTAACTTTTGTTTCAGTATAATTAACAAATTTGTAAAAAAGATCCGAGGGTTTTTATGTTTATTTTTTGAAAAGTAAAATTTAAATTCAATTGTTTTGAGTACAAGTCTAAATAGTTACTTCACCCTCCAACATTTTTTTTGCAAATAATTAGATTGAAATCTACCTCACCAAACGAAAATCATAAAAATCGTTCGAATGGATATAAAACAGTTTTGGACGATTCGTTATTAAAAAGTTGTAACTTTCTTTTAGTTTTGATAGGAGTTCTGCAAAGCAGATACATCACTCTTTGTGCAAGAGACTGAGGCTTTTAATTGTTTATATTGATTGGGTATACAGCATAATGTGAAATATGTACCACTTAATCACATAATTAAACCAATTAAAAGCTATAGAGGATCAACACATTAACCCCAGACTTTTAGGATTTTCCACCTTTGAATAATATCCAATCAACTAGTCCATCCCAATTTTTAGTGAATCTATGTATAGATTTGGCATATTTTTCAGTAGCAGTAAACTTAATGTGACTTATCAGCTATTCTATGTTTTATATAGTCCGTGAAATTTCAAATCACCAAATTTTACTACGCAGCAGTTTTGATCATCGCATAAAACTAGCCTAAATAATACTTGGAGTTGTGATAATAAACAGTTCGTTAAAGAATATTTGGTCTATATTAACAGTTATCATCAAGGAAGTTGATTGATAAAACCAGTCAGTTTTGATTGACCAAACCAGATGCGCCGGAATCGATATACTATTTGATAACATACAAAATACTTGCAAAATACTAAAGTTCTTAATGACCCACCATGACATTCCCCTCACTATGCATATTTATTCATAATAGTATTACACTTAATTTTGCCCACCTACTATTAGTGTACCTAATTCAACCTTACTTTAACTTACCGGTCGAATCTTATCTATGTAACACTTTTGTAGACTTTATATACTATAAAAGACTATCAACTACTGTTTATTAGCTAAAAGTTCATGTCAGCAGTCAACAAGCACAGACATCAGAGAAAATTAAAGAAAATCGACTAAAATAGTAACTACTAGGGTGTAGAGTGACTCTTTTCGACCCTGGCGCGAGTTTTACGATCGAGGCGAAGCCAAGGTCGAAAAATGAGCGAGGGTTGAAAAACACATTTTGCAAGTTACAACCTAACCTAATAAATTAATCGACAAATAATTTCTATCCGTGCGATTGCTACGATCGAAATTTACAACAGCTATATTTTACTCCCTAGTGACTAAAAAGGCTTTTATGCTTCTTTAGACCCGAAACGCATGTATAAGAACAGCTGTTTATGCTGCAGTATAGCGGAAAATCTTTATTTTAAGTCTCGCAAATTAAATGATCAATCAAATCCGTTGTTTCAATATTCAACATGGATTTGCTCGACCAACTTACTATGCATTACACCAATCTAAACTCGTTACGAGTTAAGCTGGCCAATTATGAGTTTGTAACTCAATATTGAGCTGGCTTCATGATTGATGTACATCACTCTAGATAGATTGTACATTACAATTAGTACACTCACCAATTATACGTGTGATATTGATGAGAAGTTTCCTTTAAAAATAATCCATAATCTTGATAAATAAGAGTTTTCTGTGTTACCTACCTTTTTCACTTGCCCTATTTTTAACGATTGAGGTGTCATTTTTAAGCTTTTGATCAAGCAGGCCTACTAAAAAATCTTAGTAACAACTAAAAATTTTAGAAACTTAATAGGCCATTTCCATTAGGGATTCGTTCTTCTAGCGTTTGTTTTATCATCGATTTTCCCATATAGGGAATAACCTATTTATTACCGTAGGTCTCATGGTAAGACCTGGACCCAGGACAGATTTACTTTTTCATTTCGAGGTCCCCAGTGGCCGAAAACACCCTCCGTTCAAATTCATATACTATATATATATATATATATATATCTGTGTCCGTTAGCACGATAACTCGACAAAAAATGATCCGATTTTGATGAAATTTGGTACAATCGTGTAAACCTGCGTTTATTCGAACGAGTTCGCGAACCACCGACCATAGGGACGGAGCTTTATGGGGGGGGATTTATGGGGTTTATTTGAAGAGCTGAAACAACAAATAATTTAGTATATTGAAGTGTTTTTCTACAATTATTTGTTACGGAGAAAGTAAAGAAATTGTAAATTTTAAATTCCTATGTGATTCTTAAATGGAGAATAAGTAAACTGGTATAATTTGCTTGTTTATGGATATATTTTAATCAAACTTGGAGAATCTATTTATTTTATAATAAGCTACTAATATTTTACTAAAAACACACTTTGTTACCCTCCCTGTAGCAGCAAACCTATGTGGTCGTTAAACCTAATGTCATTGAATTAGATTTAATTGAAAATAAAATCAGGCAAATGGAAATTCGCTTAGTCTGCAGGTTTGCTGTGGTGGTGGATTTTTTATACTTCGCTTTCAAAGATCTAATGATGCTGAATAACTTTCTTTAAAAAGGTTTAAAATGTGGATTTTAATTTAACAGCTGATGTTTCAGTTTAATGTTTATCAACAATTAGATTGTAAACAAGTGGCACAACAGTTTATGCAAATGAATTTTAAGCAGCCTACTTTTTTACAAAAGCCTACCCAAATTTGTGATTTAGACAGACTGAGGTAGGTAACTCAATCTTTATAGTATAGATTTGATACCAATAGATTTAATTTATTTTAGATTTGTAGTTTTGTTCACCTTATAAATGTCTGAAACGAATATTAGCTTTGAAAGGTAAATGGGCATTGTATTTCCGTGTTGCCTTGCAAACAAGATTTGGACCTTTTTGAAATCCGAGATTCACCCACGGGTCCCCTCTTTCATTTTTCCATGCTTTATTTAAAAAATAATGATATCTTTAAGCTGTTTTAGTGGTTAGAGTGAGGTGTTATACATGATAATGCTTTGGAAAAACGGGGTTTTATGGAAAAAAATTATTTTTGAAAATGTTCAACCTAAAAACATGGAATTGGGAATTTTTCTGAAAACCATTTTGTTACGTAGAAGAAAAAAACTATTTGCTATCTTAAAGTGTTTTGCAAGGTTAATGGAACGGAGGAAATTGAAAATTGTAAATTAAAATTCCTATGTTATTCTTATAGGGAATAAGTAAAATGTTTTTTATGGATATATTTTGATCAAATTTGGCAAATCTATTCACGTCATACCAATTTGCTGACATTTCAATTTTAAAATACACACTTTATTTCCTTCCCTGCGGCACCAATCCTAAGTACTAATTTAAGTATACTTTATTTATAAGTATAATTTAAGTACACCAATACTAAGTACTAAGTACTAAAAAAAGTAAATTAACACATCACTACCAGGTCACACAAGAGTCGTTATACAGAAGAGTCTGGCAGCTGGTAGGCCAGGTGTAAATCTAACAATTGTCAATGAAATATTTGAGTTTAAGTTCAATCAGGAAGAGAAATCCACTTGGTCTTCAGGTTTGCTTCAGTAAGGGTATTATTTGGCATAAAGTTGCATCTATGAAAAAAATGCCTTGGCAACTCAAATCTTGTTAAGCACCCATTTTAACGTCGTTACAAACGTGCATCCTACTGTTAAACTTGATACTCTATCCCCAACACAGAGTTGAAGTTTCTCAGCCAAGATCGATGCTTTTGAAGTGGTGAAGTAGGAGAGTCGCCACCGATGTTACCAACTAGAGAGTGATTGATGATAACAGCTGATTGCCAACCATTGACTACAGATACCATGACGTAAACAATGTAGACATTTCGTAAACATGAAAATATTGTGGAAAATTATGGGATAAATAAAGAACTTCACTAATCAAAAGTTTGGTTTGCTGTTAAAAAATTTTTTTTCTTGTACAATGACGTTTTAACAGTGTTAAACTGTAAGGGATACTAATAGTAAAAAATTGCGTGTTCTTGCTGATTATGGTAAAATGTAATGCAAAATAAACGGTATCAGCAATATGAACCATACTTTCGCCCATTCACTTGGATTTTTTTCGAAAAATAAAAATTGTCCGTTATTTTATGGGAACACAACATATGTTACAATTACGTTTGATCCGTAGTCTTTACAGCAATGGCAGAGGTACCATTCTGTTCCAAATTTAAAAGGACTACGACATACTACACCATCAAAATCGTTCAGGCCATTTTTGAGAAAATTGGATTTTTCCGTTATTTTATGGGGAAATCGCCATTAAAATAAAATTTCTAACAAACACCATGGATATACCATGGAATAGTACCTACCTACTTACCGAATTTCATCAAAATCGGACAACCGGTGTGGTCTGTAGATCTATACCATGGATTAAACATACTCCCAGTATGTTTAATCTATGCTGTCTATACACATCCACACAGACAGACAACCGCACACAAACACACACAGACATCACTTCGAAAACCACTTTTTGGGTTCGTTGGGTCCAAAACAAATATATCCACTCCAAACTCAAACTTGAAAATTTTCGTGAAAACAATACATTCCCATACACATGTATAGGAGGAGAAAGTAAAAAGAGCTTGAAGGATAGCGCACTCTATAAATGGTACGTCTACTTTATTAATCTACTCCTTAAAATCCTTGATGCAATTTGACAAGAGTAGCCATATTGCTGCTTGCCAAATGAAGGCGCGTCTCAGCATCGCGCCATTTGATGGTAAAGGCGAGTGTAGTATTTTATATATTTTTACTTAAATGTTTAAAGCACGCGTTAATGACATGTCTAGGTATAATCAAAATGTTGCTTTTCAAACTATTCGTCGAACTTGTGTGTACAAATAAATGTAATTTATTGTAAATAAACTGTCATATGTTGCACCATACCAATCCTAACTGTTAATGACCATTGACTTTTGATACAATCTGTAATCAAATGTTCAATAACAGCTGTTAACAATCTTCATAATCTGTTAATATTTTTTTAAGTTTCTTTCTGAAAAATAAAATTGCGATACAAGATAAAAAGTCTGCATCTAGTATCACTTCAAAGTCGTTCTATCAACGGTTTCAACTAACAATATGTGACTTTTGAACAAATCTAAAAAAATATACAGTATTAAACTTAATTTTAACATTCACCCAAACAGCAATTGTTTATTAATATTGGTTATAAAAGTTTATTTTAATGTGTATAATACACTGTGACTTATTAAACTGATAAAACCGGTAGAAAGGCCCCGTAAAAAGGTTTTGGTGTATTAAAATTCAGGCTTAGGTGGTTGAACGTGTTAAGGCATGGCAGAAATAATTCAAATTGATCTCATCAGCCTTGAAAATCTTCCAACCTCACTCAGAATCGCAATACCCTTGAGTTATCTCTTGATAATACATATCTATCATGCTCAATAGGGCTGATAATATCTCTCATGACGCTGATATTGAAAAACTCGTAATTTTAGATGTAAACACAATCTTAGTTTGATTCTTAAACTTAGATGGTTTGAGACAAGTTTAGAGACATTGAATTTATTGTTTTTATCATTTTAAAAGACCTTAGGGTTTTATTACTACTGTTCTACTAAGGAATTGGTTGTTTGAGTTTATAAAGAACTTTAGATCCACAATCAAAAAAGATAGTTCTTCTCTTCTATACGAACAGGAAAGTGTCTGCGCTAAAGATCTTCTTAAACAATGCTTGAAATAGTATATTGCTTTACTATTCCTGAAAATAGGTGTTTACCGGACGAGTGTGAGATTACCATACGAGTCCGGTAAAACACATTTTGGTCGAGTGACGTACGATATTTTAAGCCATACTACTCTAAGCTAACTTAACAATAAAAAATCTGTACAAATCCTTATATTTCCACCAACTAAATTACTAATAATCACTAATCGAGGTTATGTGTTAACCATTCATGTAACCACTCATTGCCATATGTAATCAGCTGGTTGGTGTCCGGTAAAAACCCCATATGAAACCCCATTGCTGGTGGCAAACAGCTGTTTTCTGGACTAAATCCTTGCGTGGGAAATTGGTTAAAACAGTGTAGTGTGGCGTAAATATTTTATTTTACTGTAAATACTTAAAACTACGTATTTAAGCGAGTCAAATAACAAGAAAATACTATCTCATCTATCTATATACTATCTATGTATAAAGCAAAAATGCAATAAGATATTTACAGCAAAAACATTTGTACTATCAGACAATAACTATACATATTTTTTATCTAACAGAAATACTTATCTCTAATCTATCAGAATACAAGACAGAAAATCCTTGCTGTCAGCTTACACGTCAACAGCAACGATCTTCTCAATAACCTGCCATTGTACAGTCGATAGCTTCCCATCTTAGAAGATCTTATCGCCGTCAAACAGTATCTTATCAATTTTATCGTTTTGAAAACATTCGGCATCAAAATGTTGATGTATCTAATAAGTATTCTATTTGCTTTTGCTGTGCTGAAAAGTCATTGAATCCAAGTTTAATCGTTGGATTCGAGTAAACTATAATTAATTACCTCACGGTGAAAGATATTTATAAGGCCTTTTTGTTTTCAGGAATATAGATTTGTGGAGCAATCGAATTGAGGTAAGAGTAAGTTAAAATATCATTGAATAGATAAACATATTAAATAGGCTACTACACTTAATTGTTTGGCACTTGGACAATTATTTTGAGTCTTGTATAGCAAATAGTACTGTCATATTGTTTTTTTTATGAAGGTATTTATTTTTAGCAAATAATTTAGGTATACTTATTTTTTCCAAATTTAGATCCGATAGATCATTGGACTAACGTAAATTGTAATTGACTTAAATTAAACAGTTTAAACTAAATTTATTTAACGAAATTTTAAGTTTTGACTATATATTGATTGGGCAATATTAGTTTTGTAAATAGACTGACCAATAGTATACCATTTGCAAATCTGTTCACATAAAAATATCTTCTAATATGAAGTGAAATATTTTAAAATATTGAATCACAAAATAAATTAGAATTTTACATTTCTGCTGCCATTATTATGTAGCTTAGATAGGTGCCTGCCACAAACCGCCATGTAATTAGTAGCGCTAGAATATTTATATTTGTAAAAAGAAAAAGAAAAAAAATGTAAATTTTGTTTGTTACATTTTTGTGAGTCAATTGGACCTCGCCGACAAGTTTTGCAAACTTGGCGAGGCCAGATTTTGTATTATCACAAATAAATAAATTTGAATTTGAATTTGAAACGATGATATATACCAACAATTTAAATTTTGTAACAATTCTAAAATATTTTTATTGTTTCCATGTCTTACAAAAAGATAGTTTATTCTACCACTTTTATAACTTTATATGTTGTATACGTTATTTATAGCTAAGACAGCGTCGGGAAAATTATAATTAAAAAACCAACTAAAATTAAAATGCATTTGGATGAGAAATGTTTTGAAATTGATTCCGACCCACGCAGAAAAGTTACAAATCGTCAATTTAGACGGATATCACCAACCACTCGATTGAATGTGATCATATGAATTGAATAAGCTAACCACTCCATATCCCGTGCGAGTCTGCAAAGTCTGTAAATGGGAAATTGTACAGCTTTCCAACCCTCGCTTGGTGAAATTACTGTGTTAATATTTTAAAATAATTGTATCTCGTGGTAATAAACGCAGAAGTAATCCTATAAAACTGTCCAGTTAAATTGTTTATGATAGATGTTATATTTTCGGGGTTTAAAAAAATTTTCGAACTACTGAAACATAGGGTTGAAAAATATGAAATAATTTACTAAGCTAAGTTGTCATAAGATAAGGTACCATCGTAGGTTGAGGTGCCTTGATGGTACCTCCACTCAATTGAATAAATACAACTGATCCCAAAAATAGGCAATGCTTGTAACGATAAACTTTGGAGATTTAGCAAAACGTGAACTCAAATTCGACCACTAAATATTTACTGCCAAAATATAAGAGCATTCTGAAGGATGGCGGCAAAGATGTGAGCATTTCCGGTACAAGCGGCTCGACTGTCGAGATACTTCCGGTGACGCAACACTGCCTACTGTTTGTTTCCGTCAAGTAAAAATAAAATACACTTTTGACAAGGAAAAATCCCAAAATAACAAAACTAGATATTTTTCTCTGAACATAATTTTTTTTAAATATAGCTAGACTTTAGTTACCTGTTGCAAAAAACCTCTAATTACTATTAACGTATGTTCGCAACATGTTCATGTTTAAAAAATTTTTTTTATATTTTGGATTTTTTTTAAAAGCTACCTACCTTTAGCAATTTGGGTAAAAAGAGTACAAAAAGATTTGGTTGAATAATTAGAAAACACAATTTGTGATTATTCACGTTATAAATAGACACAGGAAAATATGAAAAAATAAACTAGTTTCAGTAATTTACTTAGTTTCAAGTGTACACATAGATCAGTAAAATAATGCTTTAACTTGAATAGATATATTTTTCAAACTGTTTAAACTAGGCACTATCACAGTGGATGTAAGTAAATTTTAAAAACAATTAATCCAAAATAAATAGGGTTATAACATGTAAAAACACCGTTTTAATAATATCACTTTAATGATTTGCCTTACTCAAAAACAACTAATGTACACAAATTTGTATTGAAGTAGAAACCACTTTGATACAACATGCCTTTTAATCGTTTAGACAATTTACAAAACACATTGTGACAAACCTCACTACAGTATTTCACTATTTGCCTACACACCTGAACCAATTAAATCACCTCACACAATACATGTAAAGTGAAGCTGTTTAGCTTATTGTTGGAATGACGTGTTCAAAAACTGCAATCTACATAATTAAACAGAATCGATCCTGGGATTAGGATAATTAATAACACAATCCTGTTAGGATTAAAGCTAATGGGTGGAGGATAGCGGTTAAAATCAGGGATGCAATTTATTCTACCCGCGGTGAGGCTTAATAGTTGGTAAACTTTGAAAAATTTCCCGGGATTAAATGTTTATTAGGTTGGCAATGTTTTATGAATCGGTGTAGCGGTTAATGTAAATAGTTTCGGCGTGTTAAGCAGTCGAATTGGATATTTCTATTAATCAATTAACTACCACTAGGTTTTTTTGTTGAATAGTTGTATTTTGTCTTCAGGCTCTAGCTCACGATCGTTGCAGCCCTAGAGGGTTACAAAATTACCATTTAGGTAAAATTCATTGGTATTTGGCGGGATTTGACCCCGGGACCTCAGAGACCAAAGTCCCGGGGTCAACTAGACTAGATCGCCTCTTTAGGTTGAATAGTAATCATATACAGATTTTGTATGGTTAGGTCAGAACCGAGGCAGAACCTAAACCTTAGATTGTGTGTTACATACAACTCTAATAGTGGTAGTGAATTCACATAAGATATCAAAATTAATTATTTTGTGCTAAAGTTTAATATTGGGAAACGTTAACCGATAACTAAATTGAGGAGTGACATCAAGGTTAAGGTTTAGGTTTAAAAACCGTCAATAGAAATATCCTTTTCTTATAAGGTACGCAAAGTGTATGTACTGTTTGCTTTTTTTGTCTCATGATTTCATATGTAAAATTAATACAATGGAGTGAAACTAAAACGAAAATAACAGTGATTCCGAATCAAAATCTTACAATTATGCCAAAATTATTTTATGGCGCTCAACTTTAAACTTCTTTGTTTTAAAAATGCCTATGAAATGAACAATAATGTATTTAATGAATTGCATAATTCCCTTACACAGCGAACTTGAACCTAAAAAAATGTAATATTTTTTAAACAAAGTGGCAATTATTCACTGCCAAAATACTTCGAAATAAAAAAGTTTTAGTACTGTATTACAAAAGGTAGTTTTTTTCACCTTTATAGGCTAATCTTCATTCGAACCCCGTTGTGAAATAAGGTTAAGTTACTACAGTATTTGTTTATAAAAAATGCACTCGTAAAGAAAGAAGAGACACAAGAAGTGGCGCGTTCATGCAGAATATCGAATCTGAGTATATTCGGTTGTTGGTGAACCGAACAACGATAAGTTCACTCGCGCTATCGCGTCAAATAGGTGGTGTCAGCTAGAGTAAAATGGCGACCATGTGGAAGTCACCGACGAAAACTAATATAGGAGAGACTGTGTATTTTGTTTTACTCTCTTCAAACACATAAGATCTCTTGATTTAACCTAATACAAACGACGAATACTTGTTTTGTTAGATCAGTGACTGATTTTGATATTGGTTTTGTGTAGGCCTATTGATTGAACCGACAGATGTTTGGAGGTTTTCGATTAAGCTTTGGTGTAAAATAATATTTAAACAGATTTCCCTTGATTTCGTTTTAGTTTACATTTGAAAATTGAACACAATTATACAGATCTGGTGGTTTAATACATTCAATTAAATTTAAAAAAAAACTTGCATACGTAGATATTGTTTTTGTATTTTGTATCGCTTATTTTCGTAACCACCACACATCCTTTTTTCTATGATTTAGTAGGAAATCCATATATAAATCCCAAAGTACCCATGAACTTTTGAGAAAACTACAAGTCACACCCCCATAAACAATACTTAAAATGTTAGTCATGACGAGAAACCTTGCACAAAACTATCCATTATTTCGTAAATTGCCTTTTCGTAAATTCCTTTCTAAAGGGAACTTTCCATGTACCTAATGTTAAAAATACGTCAGCTGTAGTTATTTGTTTGTTATTCTTTCAATTTGTTACCTAAAATCAGGTGTGATTATTTTTTTGCATTACTGTATTCTGTTTTGTTTATTTAAGCCAATGGTTTTATTAATACTTATGAAGTCAAACGGAGTGAAGCCCGTGGTTAATAGCTAGTTAAAATTAAAGCATAAATCAATATTATCACCGATATTCTTAGCTTAATATCCTGAATACCATTTACTTACAGTCGGTATAAAATTAAAGTTTATCATGAATATTTTACGATATATTCTGAAAATATTTTGTTAATTATTTTTATTTTTAAGTTATCAAAAGTACAATATCCACAAGGAACTGTTAGAAAAATACTAATTGAACGTGATATTTCATGATTTAATAACGCCATCTTAATGGAAAGTAAATATTTTAACAGTATGTATGTTATTTTACTATGGTGTTTACTGTTTACTAATGTTAATTAAAAATCGAAAGTATATTTGTTGTGCTAGAAATAAAAGTGTTGTCATTAATTGGCGTTAGAGGTCAAGAACCGGCAGAGATAGCTGGAAACATACTGTTACTATTTACCATAATCCTAGCTTAGTTTAAAATAAACAGTTTTGCAAAGTCCAGAGGATAAAATGTTAAATGTTTTACAAAGCACATGGCCTTTAGATAAGTAATAATGCCGTAACCCTTTAGGACTATCGTGAACTTATGTGTAAAATGGTCCTGGATTAGAACCTATAGCGTTCTAGGATGTGAAGGATATGGATAAGAAAAACCCTCCGGTTAGAAACTACAAATATTTTCTACGATTTACACTCCTGAGCAACTATTAAACTGTTACCCTTTGGAATATCTAGCTGATAAATCATAACAGCTATGAACAACGTAGTTGAAAGTCATGCAGGGATATATATTTGCCAAAACTATCGTTGGTAGAGCAGTCATGTTGTTTATCATTTAGATAGACTGTAATTGGACAATGTTACAATTAACTAAATTTATTCTGTTAATTGTTACAATAGTGGATGGGAGTGTTGCCGTTGTAATTGAGATAGAGCGATAACACCGAATTATTTCAGCTGTAGCTAACCAATTATAACTGCTTTATTTGACCATATGATAAAATATACTCGCTTAGTAGAACTCCATCCTTATGGAACAGCTGAAACAAATTCTTTTGTTAGTTCTGTCCGGTGCACTGTAGAGGTCGTGTTTTTTTACGATTTGTTTCTTGTCATTTTAACCATTTAAAACCTCGTTTAACCAAATTAAACTATCTGGTCATATACAGTAACTCGTCCCTAGTTATATAGCCAAACAGTAAAGCACAAACCTTTTGCTTACTGAAATTAACCCTAAAATATTAGAAACAAAATTCCGTCGACACTAGCGATCAGTGTCACCAGATATGAACTAGACACGAAAACAAGCATCAAAATTTACAATGTGAGAAGTCTACTTTTGTTGGTCAGTCTATGATTTTACGTAGTTATCAACTGGTCATAAGAACTATAAACGTATATGAAGGTAAATACCGTAAAGAATCTTAATTCAATAAAATATTCGAATTCTTTAACGATATATAAATAGTTTTAATAGCTCAAAACATATTTCAGTTCATTAAAATAGTAAATGACCTACTCATAAAGTATAGTATATGACAAAATCTTATATTTAGTGTACTACTATCCGATTATCCCATTATTTTATGGGTTTTCAAGGAAAAAAATAGAAAAAATTAAACGCATTAAGATGCCATAGATTAATACATACCAAATTCCAACTACACACACATCACTTCGAAAACCTTTTTTGGGTTCAGAGGGACCCGTAACGGATATACCCAAAACTCAAACTCGAAAATGTTGACGAAGTCAATATACTGTACTTACACTTTATTCTATGTTATTGGGAGGGAAAGTAAAGATTTGATAGATTTAGACTATTCTGTGACAATCACTAATTACATAGTTCATGTCCTATTCTGCAAACAGTTTAACATATTTATTTAACACTGGTTTACATTCAATATGAATTATTCTCCTCAGACCTCCTTTTCCCGTCTTCGCAGGTCATGAACTTCTACAGTTCAGTAATGAACATTGTCTCAACTGAAGCTAACTTACTTTAATCAACTGTAAGTCCTTACACCCTTTACAACGGACATAACCGGTTTACGGCTCTGCATAATGTTAAACGAACAATATTGCTACTTTGGCACTTAAACTGGCTTTTTGGAACTCTTTCGTAATGTTGCTTGTACTTGTTAATTATGTGATTTTGGTATATTTTGGAGACGTGCGGATAGGTAAGGGTGGGGTTGTGCTATGGTTCCATCACTCAAATTTTATTAGCACTGGTCTAGTACTATACCGGATTTGACATTGTTTTTCTCGATACATTTTTCTGTTATGTTATGGAATTTTGTGGGGAAAAATCACCTATAAAATCAAAATTTAAAACAAAAAAAACTTTAAATTAAAAAAATCATTATTTGACCACACGTGTGGTATGTAGCTCTGTATTCATACACACAAACTTATAGACACACACATATAACTTAGAATCACACTTTTTTTTGGGGGGGGGAGGTTCAGGGGAACTCAAAATGAATATTAATTCAAAACTCAAACTCAAATTTTTATTCAAAATCATACTGTGTTTAGTGGGAGATGATAAAAGTAAATTTTATATCGTTGAACCTAGATATTAGATAACTTTAACAATTTATTGATTAACTGTATACAAACCGATTGTACATAGAGTAAGTATAGTATGCCGGTGACATAGTATATGGATAGATAGACATGGTAGACCGATAGATTCTCATATTCTACCGAAAATTGAGTAAAAACCAATGGCTGACAAATAGTTTGTACAAAGAGTAAGCATTGTTACAGGCCGGTGACATAGAGTAAGACAGACGGACTCTCATCTGCCACCGGAAGTTGAGTGACAACCTGTGTCTCTGTGTCGTCCGATATGCTTGTATCTGTAACACCTCAATTTACTTCCGGTTAGGCTCCATGTGTAAACGCCATATTATTACCTCTTCAGATGTATATAGAGTAATAGAACCAGAATTATTGTACTAGAAATTCCTTATGTTATTTCGTACATTATTTTCGTTTTGGTGTGTGTTTAGCTGTATAAGAATATTGTTTACAATTGACCTGTACAACGGAAAGAACCAGGAATCCGAATGCAAATTCTATTTTTACAAAAAAATATTGAATATACTCTTCTGAAAACGAAATTACGTACGTAGTTTTTTTGTAAGAAAGCTTATGAAAAGGCCACGTAGAATTTATATATCTGCATGAAATATCTGAGAGCCATTATAACAGAATATTATAAAAAATAAGAGACTAGTTGAGTTGTAAGTAAAACAATATTCCGAATGTACTCAAAATATTAAATTTTCCTATCAGTGTTATTACACTTTGCTGACAAACCAAACTTCAAAACAAAGGGCATGAAGTATACATTATGTTTCAATGTAAACCACAAACAGCTGATGGAAAAATAATACATCTCCACACAATGACTCATCAGGTACAGTTTTCAAAATAACAGACTTCTGAAACAATAAAAATTTAATCAAATTTAGATTAAATGAAGCATTGCAAACTTGTTTGAGATGTTTTAAAATTACTGATCGTTTATGAGTAAAATTTAAATCGAAAAACTTACAAATTAAAGGTATTATATCAGCCAGGATTCTCTTATCAGCACCTGTTCAGAACAGAGATTACCTTCTTTCATCCAAGAGTAACAGGCGTTTGATCACATATTGTTGTTTTTTATTTCTTCTTCTTTTCTTCTAAGTTCTTCTTCTTCTGTCTCCTCTTCTTCTTCTTCTTCTTAGTGATGTTCCAGTCCAGAGAGCTCGAATCCTACTGGACTGAGGCTGTTTAATATGGTCTCTTCAGCCACAATTTTCTTCTTCATTTGTAAAATACCATTGTGGTCATGTCGCCTATTTAATTGTAAATTGAATAAAATTTAAATCTAGGCACAACAAACAAATATACTCGTTTTCCCCCTCATCACAAGTATTATTGTTTGCAGCACAGGCTAGATAAAGACATAATAAATACGTTTTCAAATATTATAGACAAACCATTATTAGACATAATATATACCTAAAACACTAAAGGTATTTTCCCATAACATACATTTTTAGCCGTCATATACAGCTGATTTTTACAATTAAAACATCATTTCAGAATTTATAGTCTAGTGGAGGGGCAAATGGTAGCGAGAAAGGGTAGTTTTCTTTAAGGCTTCAATCACTTACGTTTAATTTATTTCTACAGTTCATTATCAAAGATTCAGTTATGCTGACAAACTTTCTTAATAACGGTTTAAATGTGAGTTGTAATTTAACAGCTGGTCAAGTTGATTTCACCACAGTTAGATTGTACAACAAGAAACATTAATGGGTTTATGAAATGGATTTTAAGTTTTTTTATAACTAATGTGAATTGATTGAGGTAGGTAAATCACTATTAATGGTGTGGATTTAAAATCAAGAAATTTAATTTATTGTACATTAGTGGTTTCATTCACCTAATAACTGAATAACTATATCAAACCTAAACTAATAACTGTATCAAACAACATAATCTTTGAAAGGCTAATGGATATTGCATTGGATTAGTTTTGCCTTGGACATGTTTGTAACCCTATTATAATGTACAATTTGAACACTAATCCCCTCGTGTATATAATATAATTAAACTTCTTAGACTTTAGACTTAGTAAACAAAACAATGGAAGGTAAAAATACAATATCCTCCATTGACATAGTCGAGTGACATTCAAATATTGCTATTGGCAAGCCAGTGGTTAGCTTGGGTTACGTCCCAAATTGGACAGCTTAACAATAAGGGATTTGCGTACGGCGTGCGTAAACCTACGTTTTCCACGTGCACAAACAAAACAATATAGACTCCTTACAATTCAGTGTATTGTAAAAATATTGTTTAACCAAAGATATCATCAGCTTACTAATTTGATTTCTATCAAGAATAAATAAATAATATCATCTCATTTAGCGACTTTATCTTTTAAGAGTTTTTAATGCCAATACTGTAGCGTTTTGCGGGTTTTGTAGAAGAAAGGTCCAAAACCCGATTTGTGTTTCAATTTAACGTGCATATTTTTTATGAAGCATAATTAACTGTTCATCGACAAATATCAACTTGGTCCACAGTCGAAACAAGTGGGAATCGAACCAGCTACTGGTATATTTGTATTCACTATAAAAACTCGTCTACCAAGATCAATTAAACATTTTTTTCCTAGGACGTTCTAAACGAGCACGGGATTGTTTTTCACATTATTTCAGGCTGGAGCTAGGAGTTTCGGCATTATCACTTAAAATCCAAAAGTGATTTGGTGGGATTCGAACCCGGGACCTCAGGGACCGAAGTCCCGTGCTTCACCGCTAGACCAGCTCGCTCCCCCAGATTATTGAAATATGTAGGCCTTCTATTTTAAACCACAAACTTATAATAGTTATTATACTCACAAAAGTAAAAAATTTTGCACTCTTGGCAATTCCAAATATTTAGCCTATTAAAACCAGTTCAAATATATAAAAAACTAGCTGGCCCGACATACGTCGTCCTGTCCTAATGTGGTTTTATGTCAAATGCTCGTTCATTTTCAAGATGAGCTCGTTCGCGTCGCTCAATCAGGTCCTGGTTTTGGTTGCAAATTAGCTGTTCTCATAAATTTAAAAAGAATAATAGTGCTGCACACTGTTGTTAAACCTATTAATTTTTTAATGCTATAGATCATCACAGGATCAAATTCTTTAGTTGAACCAGCTGTTAGGATTCTTTAATTCCATAAGTACTCATAAGATTAACATGGGGAACTCCAGGGCTACTGGGGTGGAGCCCTTTTGACGGATCTGCACCAAACTTCGCACAAACCATCCTTGAATAATGCTTAATAATGCCTGAAAGTTTCATTACAATCTGTCGAACGGTTTCGGAGTCCATAACGTTCAAATATATATAGCAAACTCCCTCTTTATAAATATGGATTAAAATATTACAATTTTCCTATAATCAATGGTTTTCAAGAACTACTATTATGTAACATTGTAAAAACATGAACGTGGACATCTTTGTCAACAGACGTACTATGTAATATTTATCACCGCACGTTTTCCTAAAACAACTATTATTAAAACAGTTTTGTCATATAAAATACGATAAAACTCTCATGATGGAGCACACATGATTGCGTCATCAATTCGCATGTTTTTCTTATTGCTAATTATAAAGTTAGCTCGTTAGTGTTGTCAATCGTACTCGATGTCACGTGGTAAAAATAACGACGAAACAAGCCCCCCCCTCTCCCACTCCTCCTCCCCTCCCACCTTAAAACAGCCCCCCCTCTCTCCCCTCTCCCACCCCCACCCCACCTTGAATCTCTTGCATCTCGTAATTTGAATGTAACTGATATTTTATTAAAACTTTTAACCCTAATGATATTGACTTTAATATGATATACTTAATTTAAAGGAAATTTTTTAAGAAGGCCGCCACTATTTAAATTGTGGAAAACCACAGTTTAAGTTAGTTTTTTGTGATTATTTGAAAAAACGTGAGCTATAAACTAAACTAACCTAACCTAACCTACCCAAACTGTGGGTTTTCCATAGTTTAAATAGTGGCGGCGTTTTTCTGAAAAAAGGCCCAATTAAAAATTTGTATTTATTGTTTTCCTTATAATTTTTAAACCGTGGGTATTCCCTGTTTCTAGTGTCTTCAATGTTTACACTTATTTTTCTAATATAATTGAATAAACTTTTAATTAATGATTACGAAATGAATTAAAAGGGACGGGTTAATTACACAAAAACAGAAATCCTTGTTGAACACGTTAATTAATTCAAAACCTATTCAAGAAAAAAACAATTTAAAATATTAAATCGCATATAAAATATTAATATGCGATTTTTTAATAAATAAATCAAATTAAATTAAAATTTGATTAAACTGAACGCATTTAATCAATAGTCTAGTAATATTCCAGTGCGTCGTGGAAAATAGTGACTTGACTTTATTTACTCTTAAATTATTTAAATCTACCATTTTTTGTCGTTTATTTTTAGTTTATTTTATCAAAGAAACTCGTCCAGTTCACTTGCAACGTTAATTTATGAATAAATGAATTTATCCGTTTTTACAATTGTTATTTAAACATAACTTAGTGAGTTTTTAAATTTATAAGTTGTGACAAATTCAATTATGGAAGTCTTCTCCGTTTGTCAATAATTTTGTTAAGTACTATATTACTAAATCCTCACTTCATTGATAGTTCAAACTCAATATACTGTCAAATTTAATTTAATGTTGAATCGTCTTGTTCAGCTAAGTTAAAAAAACAAATTGAAAGTTCACAGTATAACAGTATGAAGTATAACATACAGTTATACAACATAAAGTATGCCTAAACATTCTTTCGATGAAAAGTCATAATCGTACTAAAAAATGTTTACTAATCAAAACCGCAAGATTTTTTCTTTTATGAAAAAGGGGAGAAATGAAAATATATTTCCCAACACTTCACATTATTCGTCGGAACATCGCAGATTATTGTACAATAATCCACACATCATGCAGGATAGAACAGCAAATTGATACGGGATTGAAGGATTACCCTCGCCACCTGAACCTAACTAAACTCGCGATAATTCCTGCAATATTAAACATAAATAGCAGACGATTAACAGTCATTAACTTTCCTAATGACTCCGCTGACTCCAATAAACAGGATTTTACGTGAAAATACATAATGTGTATGCAATATGTTTTTGTATTGGTGTGAATACAATCTGTAAAGTCTTGACCATAATCAAGATTTTATCTTTTTTCTCGTGTGAGAAAAAAGACTTAGTCTATTCGAATTTTGGAAATGGGCGCCATTTTGACATTCTGAATTGGATCAAATTTTTTTTTTCACGTGGGTTGCATCTTACCTTAATACATACCAAGTTTCATAAAGTCCGGTTGGAATAATCAAATGATAAAATGTTTTTGTAAAAAATGCAAAATGGCAGATATTTGTCAATTAAGAAATGTTATAAATAGTTATATTCGTGATTTTCTCTTTATTTTGACCTACCATTTTTGAACACCCTGTAAATATTCTTTCTTGATGTAGAGACTTTCTCAAGGCAAAAAATGGTAAACCTACTATCTGCATGAAAATATAACTGAGTTCAGGATGGTTACTTAAATCAATTAAGTGTTATGTTTATAATTCAATCTCTACATACACCAAATAACTTTTTTACCAAGTTTTAAAAGAGCTTTTTTCGTAAGCTGAAGAAACTTTTTAACATTTCATAAACCATTAGAGAATAACAGTTTGCTAAAGATATTTAAAGTTAATTTTTAGTATGCTAAACAAAACCTCAATCACTTCTTAAAAAAATTTTACCTACTTAAGTATCAAATACAATGCTTAAACTTTTAGTAAACTGCTAAATCAGAAAGTTGTAAGATCAATTCACTATTACAGCCTAAATAATCCATTAAATCAAATGTTTCAAAGAGTATACCAATTATAATAAATGGGAATAAAATACATACCAAAGGATGTTAAAATAAGAAAAATGCACGAATCTTTAATCGCTGGATACACTGGACATGATAACAAACTCAATTAATTTACAAGGATAATTTAATTTGCTGTAGTCATGCCCTGCTATCCCATTAGACCACCTCTGCTCGCCAAACCAACTTTAGCACAAGCTAGTTTATGCAACACTATTCACAGGTGATATTTGCACCATGTGCACTAACTGCGTCAGATTAAAACTATGACGTCATTTATCAGCTGACCAGAGCTAATAATGTAGCCAGGTTGTAGAATAATCTATGTAACTGTTTTGTCAATAGTTTTTACTTAATTGTTCTTGCATCTTTGCCTGAATCACGTTACATGATTATTATTGTTATGTGTAATGTGTATGTGTATATATATATATGTATTGTCGCGTTACATATGATTATTTTGTATGTTCTTTAGCACCTTTTAAATTGGGCAATATGTTTGTTTCCAAACAATAACTCTTATTTATGGTGGGTTTTGGCAATAAATTTGATCTAGCTTAAAGATTTGTTTCGTAATTTGGCATGGATCGTTTAGTTTGTATTGAAGCAAATAGAGATGTATTAATTTATTTATTTAAAATATTAAAGCTTTTATGTAGCCTAAAAGTTATTTATTTTTTTTTTGTTTTGTTGTTTAACTGCAGTATCTAAAGCTTGAATGTATGACGCATTAAAACCAAACTGGTTTAAATAAGCTGTGTTTAAACTTTGTATAAAAATTTCATTTGTCACAAAACTCCTTTTTCCAGGAAATGGCCCTATTGCCTAAAACGCAGAAATAAAGTGACTTAAATTACTTCATAGTAAAAGAACTTTTAACAACATTAATTCTTCTTATGTTCTAAATTTGAACGTAAATATACCTACTACACGTCCCCACACAAGAAATGAGTCAAACAAAATTAGGATTGTATTTGATAAATAAATGTGTATTTGTGTTCTTAGATGATAAATAAGTCTTTTAACAGATATGGAGTTTGGACGTACCTAAAAAAATACGCGTTTGGGTTTATTATTAAATCTACAAATTAATATAGACTCTATATTCATTATACAGAAATAGTAAAGTACTCAAGCCTTATAGTAAAGCAATTCATATTAATTAAATAGATTATTTAAGTATTAAACACAAAATGCTTTTAATCTTGTATACATTTCGTGTTGATGGTCGTTGGAATAAAAGTATCATGTCTCTTTATTGATGGATTTTTTAAAAGCACATTTAATGATTCAATGGATTATATTAGATGATTATATATAAGCCAACATTTGACAAAAGGTAATGCTAACTAAATTGTTAAACAAGTAGAAATCCTTATTTTCAATTATAAATTTAAACAGCAATTGACTAGAATGTGCAAACGATCAAAAGATCCACAATACCACATCCACAAAACGCCTTTTCATCGCTTTACAATGTTTACTTTCAATCCAATTCCCCGCTCTACACTCTACGCTGTCAAACCGGTTTAGTAAATTACTGTTCAAGACAGGACGAGAATTAATTTGTCTGTTGCAAACGAAAAATGTAAACGGAAGTGAAGATGAGGTAGATCGAGTAAAACTGATCCGGTCGACCCGAGAGGGGTTAATGTTGACGGGTAAAGAGGATCGATTAATGAGAGAAGACAAATCAAATCAGCGATGCTGCCTCCCCTTAACGGGGGGGGGGGGGTACCTCGGAGTTGTGGAAAAATATTCAAAGTTGGTTTGTTTCGCAGAAGAGGTGCTAAAAACTAGTGTCCATTATAACAGTTATATTTTGTCAAATATACAAAAGTTGTATTGATTGGTCCTTAAAAATCACAAACGTCAAATTGTCACATGTCGGAGGAGCGAGGTGGTCGGTAGAGCGCGACACTTCGGTCTCTAAGGTCACGGGTTCAAATCCTGTCAAAACAAAATTGTCGTGAAGTGTTTTTTTATTCCTCTAGGTTTACGTCAGGAATTGTTTTCCACATTACTTCCGGCTAGACATAAGATCGGGTCGTGACATTTTCACTTAGATACAATTTATTAGTGGATGTACTAGGTGTGCGTATTTCAACCCAAATATGTGCGAAGGATAGGTGTTGAATGAAGTATGATGATCTGTAGCTTTGTTACTGACTAGATCAGCCGTTCATAAGCCAGGATCATTTATTTAAAGATCGGTAACAAGGACAGCTGTGTCCAGTTTCGAACCATCAAAAAGCATGTTCTGCATCTCATTCAAATGTGTCATTCAGTTCGTTAATCTGCATACCCTATGTAAAAGGATCCCTTTGATTTATTGCGCCAATGTTGGCAAGCGTGTCATAAGGATGTTTACCCACAAGTGACATCTTGACAGCTGATTGTATGACCAGGATTGCCAACTGACGACACTTCAATCAGCTGTGTCGTCACCGCTAACCACTATGACGTCAAACGTGTTAGCATGACAGGAAATCTGACATTTAATTGAGTAGTTAGAATTCCTTGAATATTAAATTTAACCCTTGTAAAATACAAGCTATGAGGTTAAAATGTTCAACGGAGGTTTGTCAATGATAATTTAAAGCACAAATTAAGGTACCGTTTAAATATTTTTTTAAAAAGACAAGGATTTAACCTCTTTCTCTTAAAGTCTGTCCAATCTATCAAACAGAAATTCTCTGTTAGTTCCCTTACTCCTCAGGAAATTCCCTTTGCAGCAATTATTAATGAAAATATGCGATTATTTTTTATCGTATTCTGACCCTGAAATATCGGTCATAACATGGAAACTGAGCATAATAGTATTTTGACCTTTATAGGTTATTTATTCCTCAGAAATTTGCTCAAGTATCTTATGTCATGTGTTAGAAATTGAATATATCAAAATAATATCATAAATAAATAGTGAACATAAAATAGTAGATATAAATTAGTTAGAGGGGAAAAATCTCAATGATGCATGTAGGTGACCAAAAGAAAGTAGTCCTGATGATCAGTTAACAGTTAAATGATCAAAGTATTAAACCATCAAAACAGGATATTTTTAGATTTAATGTAATGTCATAAAAACATGAAATTATCCATTCTGTGGATTTAAAAGTTTATCGATACTTAAATGCAGCAGCGTATCGAGGACTCCATGTCCAATGATGCAGTTTGCTCAACTGAAGCGAAAACTGAAAAAAATCATACATATAACGGTATAGACTGGTCTATATTTCTATATCTACTCAACCCTCGAAAAAACTATGAAACAAGTTTATGATCACGTGTTAAATTTTTGCCGCACTTAATTACTACGTATGTAAAGAATGATTGAAACAAAACAACACATAAGGTTTTTTTAGTGTGCAAACGTTTTATCTTCACGCGAAATATAAAGTTAGGGTAATATTTAATCAAAACATTAAAAATGGATATGGTAGATTAAATGTATAAATCTTTATTTTAAATTTTTTTAAATTAAATTAAAAAACAAACAATAGTGAGGAAGCAGGTTACCTAAATACTTTAAATAATTGAATACTCACTAAAAAATTTACTTACTTGAAATTTCAACATTAACTTTGAAGACAATATTTTTATCACAACACTTCTAAATTTCTGTCAAAATCTAGTATAATATAATGTTACGAAATATTTGGAATATTTCCTACATTCGTTATAACATTTGTTCTTGTATGCGGTACTGAATCCCATAATGACCAATGTTTACATAGATTTCAAGTGATAAAATGTAAAAGATGATTACAGCCAGACATAGAAAAGTTGAACGAAAACTATTTCGTATAAAATGAAAAGATCTTAACATTTTCAAGCTCAACAATAGGTGTTTACAAATTGAGTTTATTGATACTTTTCCTTGACAATGACAACATGCATGTTCAACATTAAAGTTTGTCGATTTTACAGTTCAATTTATCAGATATTTGTACAATTAAGTTGAAGTTGGTAACACTGGTTGGACGACAGTGCTGTGGACCGTGATACTGTGTCGGCAGCTGACTGGCTCTATCACTGCTACCAACTGTTGAACTGATAAAATAACAATGTTACACATACTATATAAACTAGACTTACGTTTTAATTCATATTTAGGACGATTTAATTTTGGTGTGCATGTTACTTGAGTACAAAACCACATTACACTCCATTAAATGCCAAGAGAGTGATACAATTATTTAATTATTTTAGTTTTTCTTTTACACAACGCTTCAGTTTGAAAATCTCTATGTTATTGACATTGTTGATTTAACTAACTTAAAACACTAGGATTTTTGAAGTTTAGCATTTGTCGTGATACTATAGTAAAAAAGATTTCAACTTAATTTATTAACATACGCAAAATAATATTATTTATTTCTGCATAACGTTACACCCCAAGCAATTGTTAATACTGAAGTAACGGTGACAACTCTCATACACCCGTCTGTTTGTTCAGGTCTGACGAGCTGTCAGCTGTTTGTATGACCAGGATTACCAACCGCGCACATTCAATCAGCTGTGGCATTGTTGTTTATCCATACCACATGTAGTAACACACCGTAACAGCTGGTGGATGTAACAGATTATGGAATTTAACGTTGAATAGACGTTGAAACCAAACGGGTCATCCTTGCGGCACTTGGGTCAAACTAAAATGATTAATATAATTTATGAAGTATCGAATAGTTTTTTTTTATGTGAGCTGGATAAATGTTTTTGTTTCACAAGCGCAGAAAAATTATATTCGCCCTTTTGTTTAAAATAGGTGAAAATGCAAATATACCTACTGTTAAACATTAAGTTATATTACATTCGTTAACTACAATTTGCTTATTCCCTCCTATGAAAATAAAGTACAAGTAAATAAATTGTGTTACACGAACGCAGCTATAGTTGTAGTGCATTGTAGTGGAAAACTACACAATTGTGAAAGCATTCTTAAAAACGCAAGATTTTGGAATGTGTATACATACTAATTTTTAGAATGTTTGCATTAAAAAGGCTGTCTTTTTAAATAATTTACTCATCAATTGTCTCTCTGTATGCTCCTGGTTGACATTAATTTGATTCAGTGACAAAAAGACAGTTGTAGAATGTTTTTAATCTATCATGATATATTTATCCAAAAAACTACTTATTTGAGCGGTTTTCTTGAATATGTTTGGTAAAACTCTAAGGCTATGAGCAAATTGAACACTCTCTAGAAGCTAAATGCAATCAAGTTTAAATTTTAGTATGAGTCCAAAAAACCCCTTCATCTGGCATCGTAGGCAAATTCATCAGTGTAGTCGTATTATTTGGCACTCATTGTAATATATATATCCTAGGAACCTTGGTTTTTAACCATTGATCGACATAACAAACATTTTAAGCAACCTCTTGTGGGCAACTAAAACAAATAAAAACATTTTTAAAACTCATCTTTAATGGTTGGTATTGTTACTTCTTTCTTCTCTTAACATTTGTTTACAGGAGATTCATGATTTTCTTCATCACTAACGCAAAGTCTTGCGCTAAAAGCGCAACTGACGAGTACCTGAACAGGACGAAACTTTGCAAAACAGAACTAACCGCAAAAGGGCGTTGGTCTGGGGACAAAGAACGAAAGTTCAAACGCTGAACCTCTCCATCACCCAAAATTCGGTTGGGACTTTTGCTTGTTTCGACCTAAACTTGGTTGAAATGATTTTCTTAACCACTTTTCAACTATACCGTTTCATTTAGTACGAATAGGTCTCCCAAAGTGTTACAGTTATCATTTTTATCTTCAATTTTAAACGTATTTCTTGAAATACAAATGTATATTTTAATCCTGCCAAGTAATAAAAAAATAAGAATATTATCAACGCTAACCTAATAGACAAACTATTTTTGTAAAATTTGTACCTATTTGTGTTTGCTCTGAACATATTAACCCTCACACCCTATAAGCCCAAGGCTCATGGCTTCATTCATTGAGTTATCACTGTAAGAGGCTCTGGCACAATAATGATCTTAAGTTGAATGTCGACAACAATCATAGCTTCCAAAATATCCAGTCTTCTCCATGTGAACAGTATGATGATGTTTAAAATGTGGGGACGTATTGGTTGTATTTCCACTAATAATCCTACCGTTAGTATTAAAAACACTACAAACATTAAAATATTCTATATAAATCTATAATTATGTTTCATTTAAACTAATTCGGAGTGACATTTCGTGTTAAAATTTAATAATGGTGAACTATCAACTACAGTTAATTACGAAATTATGTTTTTAACGAAACTTTTGTGCAAATTCAACTAACTTCAAAATTGTCCACGCATTTCTAAGATAACACACCTTAATAACATTAATATCTTTGACATAATTTCACCTAAAAGTGTTAGATATGTCAGCGGTATAGGTACTTACTTACTTACTTGATACTTGAGCACTGCATCGGTGACCGACAATGTCGGAATAGATTGCGTCAAACTTATAATTAAAAAAAGAATAATAAAAACTTATGATGGCGGCGGGTTGCCAAAAAGTGGTGGTATTTATTCACGTAAGAAATAAATGGCAGAAGTGTTGAGTATTTTTATGAAAAAAGTGTAATGGCAAGGTGTTTTGATACAACACTATGTTTCTCTAGCACAAATGCCTTACAACCTACATTTTTATTTGATAAATATTTCTAAAACAAGAATTTTTTATAAGATTAGCGTATTTATTGAACATTTCAGTTTTTTTTATCAAACATTACAGGCTTACAAGAATATTTTAGTTGCATAACATATTGTCCTGAATTTATTTTAATGTAAAAAGGGGGTTTTTGACAAATATCTCCTCATGATACCTAATTTAAATACTTTTAAAATATGATGGATATAAAGATAATTTATTAAATAAATTACATCCTTCTTGCTCCATCAGGTAAGCAGATGAACACAAAGGATACTAAACAACAATTGAGGCCAAACCGACAAAATATTTAACTAATTAAAACTACATAATAATTTGTATCTCGATCAGTTAGAGTATAAATGATGTCTTGGAATTGATATTGAAGCTTTTAATGTTACAATCGAAATTTTCTTACAAAATCAATGCTTAATTTAGGCTAAATGTTCTAATTCCTCAATCAGTGATGTATCAGCTGGTAGTACAGAATGAGCTGTCAGATGTTTGAACATGAGTGACATCTTGTCAGCTGATTATACCACAGTGATTACTAACCACTGGACTTTCGATCAGCTGTGTTCATAGTTCTTGTTTAGAAACGTGTATCTTTACTAATAACACAAACGATATAAGATTATACAAGTTTTAATGCGAATGTTGTACTTAGTGGGGCAGTTTTGAATATTTGGAATAGTTTAAATTTGTGTTTTGAATTTGCACATTATTGATAATTTGCATTTGATTTTTGTAGATAAGTTAATGAATATGAAGAGTTTTTTAATCCGGATTCTTTACTTATCAAAACATTTCAGTCAAATAACTGCAACACTATTATTATTACTACATTTATGATATTTTGTTTGCTTAAAATAAACTATTCCATCTTCTCCAAGCAAACAAAGTTAAGACTACTTACCAGGAGAAAATGTTTAGGGTTAGGTTAAGAGATTCGCTAAAAAATTAAACAAAGCAGAGGAAAATCAAACATATAAACATGTAAACATCTACATACAAATTACTAAGCCCGATTAATTTTTTAGTTGAAAATTCTCCCAATCACAACCATTCAACTACATTTCACCCTAAAACCATTCAAACAATTACTTTGTACATGAACTTACCAAATCCGCATTTAACTCAATATTTACAACAACGCTGGGATGTTGAACCACGCATTAGGAGATGTTGTTGCAAGGAAACCCAACACTTTGGGTCCACTTTGTGTCATTGTTTGGTTCCCAATAGTTCCAATACTGGAGCTGTCGATACGTCGAAACTCCCTTACATTGGGAATTGGGCTGGAAAAACTAATTGGAAAATCGTATGCTCGAAGATGACAATTTTGAAGGTTACTTTCATTAGTTTATGTTAATTTTAATACATTTTGGACCTTGTACTTCATTCTGTTGGTAGCCTAATTATTTTCATGCACACAACATCTCAATGCTAAAGTAATAAGATGCTAATAGCAATACAATAAATTGTTTTCATTTTGTTTGACTGTAGTTTTCTGGGTTATTTATTAAAATTACATTTAATAAATTATGGAATTTTCTGTTGTATTTTAAGTAATTAAAAGCCATCAACCTCAAATGGACTAGAATCACTTTTGGGTACACAAACAATATCTGACTTTAAAACTACCAATTAAATAATATTGTGTAAATTTAGCTAATACAGGCAATAACTGTTTTATAGCAAAAGAGCTGAATTTAAAGTTTAATTATTATAAATTAATTAGGAAATAATTTTGCAAGTTCAAAAACGATCTTACATACTACGCCAATCCCATAAGCACAGTAGTAAAGAAGTTTATCTAAGTATTGATTGCATCTAATAGTTTTGAAGCTATGTCTAAGAAAATATTCAAAATTCCCTCATTAAATCAGTTGGCTCTAGCATTTTCTTACTAAAATATATACAAAACTTACTTTTTAGGCAATACGCAGATAATTTTGATACAAAGTGGCAATACTTAGCGGGCACATGATTTTTATTTTAAAGTTTCTTGTTGGAAAGTAGTATATTTACCAAAGTTACACCTCTAAAAATTGGTTAAGTTCACATCTAAGTAAACAGCCAGTAAAAAAATGACAAGTAATTTTCCACAAACCTGTGCACTTTGAGACGTAAGATAAATATTCGACACCCGAGGTGTCGACAAGGATTTCTACAGGAAACAATTTAAGACTTTAAAATATGTTTTGTCAAACTGAGAAGCTTACAAGTCGTCTACGTCACAACTTGGCTGATCCTGAATAATATATTACACAAATGCAAAGTCCTGTTTGTAACATTGTGGAAATGTACGCGAGGTGTGGTGACGGGAATGGTATGTTTGTGAAAATAAAAACGTTTATATTTTCGAGGATAAAAGGAGTAACGTTATGGAACTATATACAATTAGTTGGATAGTTAGGCTTAAAATTTGTTTTCGGTTCATGCAACAAGCATTAGTAAGCCTTCAGTAAATTAATAAAAAACATTAACTTATTAATAGGATAGGCCTACACTTTGTTAAATCGTAATAATTTCCTTGATGTTTTTGTGTGTAAATACGCGTACAGTTTATCAATGAGTACCTACTTATTATTTTGTACCAATATAAAAGTAAATCGTGTATAATCTACAAATAAACTTGGATCAAATGAAATAAAACTAAAATGGCTACACCCGAAACATATTTTTGAAATGTAATCGACCTCATTTTCATTAATATCTAAAAAATATAGTAAATATTAAAATTTTACAGTTAGAAATAGTCAATATAAGTATTACTGTTGTAGAAAAGTTCCATAACTGATTTGAGTTTGAGCTTTAAAAGTAAAATATTTACGCTGCAAATTATAATTTTACAAAACCATATCATAACTCAAAGTCACTCTTGAGATTGCTGTTTTGCCTTATTTTAATGGTAGTTTAATTGCATATAAGGTATTTTTAGGCACACCTCTACGTGTTCTCATGAAAACAATAAATTAATTTTTCCCCAATAAACTCTTAACATATTAACATATTATATGGTTAATAAGGGAGTTAAGGAATAAGAATAAAACATTATAACAGTACCACATATTAATACCACATATAAGCCTAAAAAAAATATTTATTTGACGTATTCTATCTACAGCACATAATGTATGCGTATATTGTAATGTATAACACAATTCCATACAACATGTACGGTTGGTAACAGTGAGAGTTGGCGAATGTCATCCGGGTCTTATCTGGCATCCGGTCACTGTCCACGTCTCAATGGTTTTGTAATACAAGTTTACATTTATTATAAATTGTTATTAATTTGTATTTATTTTCACAAAAATTCTTATGACAGTAAACATTATAATGATGGAGCATATTTGAATCTTACATTATTTAAAGCGTGTTAATGAAAATATAAAATCTTATATTTTACTAACACATTTCGTAGATGGCAAAATGCTTTTAAGGACCAGCTGTTCTTGTTCATTGGGCTTTTAAATGAATAGTCTTGCATGATGAAACAGCTGATCTAGTCAGTAACAAAGCTACAAAACGCATTTCACTTCATTCTTCACTCGTATTTGGGTTAAAATACGCACCTATAATGCATATATTATTTGGGATGGTGTCAAAATAATCAATTGTTACAAAATAAATAGGTCAGATGATAAACAATTAAAAAGCCCTATAATACTTTCTGTAAGATCAACGAATAAGTGGATGGCGAACGAATAAGTCACTTGAAAGAAATAAATGAAAAAATATGTCACGAATCAATAAAAAAGTTGATTAATTATACTACTAAAATGAGGAATAGATGTATAACAACTATAAATTAATGAAGCTGCTTAACATTTTGTGCCATGCTACAAGGAACCCAAATAATATGAGTTTTGAATAAATTTGAAAATTTTACTAATAAACATATACTCAACAATATTTTGGGTGAGATTGCAAAAAGATTAAACACAAATAAACTAAGGACAAGGTTTAAGGATTAACTGTGACGACAAAAGTAACATCAACGGATCGTTTACTTCCGGTCAAGTATTACCGGCTTTCGGTCCCTGCCCATTACCGTTTTGTGACATTGTTAGATTACTGACGATAATATATATCTCTAAATGAAAGTCTGTCGTTGTTTTTAAGACGTTAAAATAGAGAATCCGTAAGTATTAACATTTTTTGTGTAAAACTAACTGCAAGCTCATACTGTATCATATTTAATTGATATTTTTTAAGTTGTAGTGGATAGTTAATCTTATCTTACTAATATTAAAAATTTGAAAGTTTGTGAGTGTGTACGTTTATGTGTTGCTCAATCACGCATAAACTACTGGACGGATTGGGCTGAAATTTGGCATGATGATAGCTCACCTTCCCTATTAACATCTAGGCATTTTCTTTTCTAAAAAATCCTTCCGGGCTCCTCTCCAGTGGCTCTGTAGTTCCCCATGTTAACCTTATGAGTATTCATATTTAAAGGGAATTAAAGAATTTAGCCAGCTGTTTCAACTAAAAGAGTTGGTTCTATGATATGCAAAAGCATTAAAAATTTATAAGATTTACCAACAGGGTGCAGCACTATTATTTTTTTCATTATTTATGAAAACAGCTAATTTGAACTAAGCAGCAACAAAAAACTGTAATACACAATGAGAACTGTCAAAGTAGGATTGTTTACAGTTATGTTTATGTTTTTAATTTCATGAACAATTTATGATATTTTGCGAATTTATAATAATCTATCTTTCTCTATTGTGTAGGTGAAGTAGTAGAACATTATGGCTATGGTAGAGGTGTAATACTATCGCATACCGTAAATTTTAGGAAGCAAATCATCTCAAACCGTGTTTTCTCACATCGCAAACGCGGGTGATAATCGGTAAATGATCGGGTATAACTGCAATAAGCATTTTATAGTTATTTGCCAACCCCGTACGAAGGACGGGTACTCTGCTAGTGGTAATATATGTTCGAGTTCGTACTGTATTTGACTCCCCAAACATATGGTATCAATATTTATTAAATTTCTTTAATGCTGTAATTTGATATTGATGTAACAAACAATTAAATTTAACATAGTCAGTCCTCATAAAAATATTGTAATTGTAAACTTATAATACTTTACTTATATAATGTTATGGAAATTCTAATGCCAATTTGAGTATAACAAGTTATCTTTTCATCTCATTGAAATATCACGTCTACTAGACTTAACTATCGGCACTCACTTGATTTACAAACCTTCTTTTCCATTACAATTAATTACCTTAAGTAAGTTTAGTTGGCGAAGTGCAGTTTAACAATTAGCAGAAAGCTTTCAAATTGAAATAACTAGTTTTATAATTAGAAACAACGGAGGTTTGAGATCTTAAATACATTACCTTTTACATTAAATTGCATATTTTAGATTGAAAATCATATACATTGTTTGAAAGTTTAATTCAATGCTGATTTTGAATAAAAAAAAATATTTCCCATAAAATATAAATAAAAAATAAATCTTAGAATGCTAAAATATTTTCTCATAGCTTACTAGGTTGTTTGAGATATACGTATTATTCGAATTTACAACAACATAAAGATGGACGATTAATTGATGTTCTGGAAACTTAGTATTTTTGTAATATTTACTAACTTAGTAACTTAGTTATTTTGTAACTTAGTATTTTTGTTTTATTTGCTATTGTGGGATGTATTAAATTTTGAGTGAAATGTACCCCATCAAAAGCTTTTATATATTAAACATTTTGAGAGAAAATGAAGGAATTCTCTACGTGAACTATGTTAACGGCTTTAACCAAACGACAAGTAAATTAGTGTAGGAAACTTAACACACTCATTTATTGGAGAAGCAAAAATTAATTCATGTCAATTGAAATACAAGTTACTTCCAATAAAAAAATACATGGATGAATTTTAAAAAGGTCATAAAGTGACAGAAGGATTCGTCATATGATTCAAAACCCGGCATTACCGGTATCCGCATTGCCAGTGTCCGGTAAACCTGGGTCTAAACACATACAATGGCGGCTGATTGAAATTGCTGATCAGCGAATCATAATGCTTGGTGAATTCACTTGTGATACCGTGGGTAGGAATTCATTTGGCATAAATAATCAGTGGCTAAACATTGTCGATTCTAAAATGTATTAGTAGGTATTATAAGAGTAACTTTCATACCAAGTCATTTTTAGACGTTAGGTCAATTTAAACGAAAGGGCACAATTTACTGGGAAAGATTTTCTTCCAAAACAAATTTTACCTATATTGAAATAGCTGACTAAAAGATAACTTTATAACCATAACCTCTAACAATAGAATTATCTTAATTATGTTTAAAATTGGAAGACTTGTAATTGATATAGTTTATGTCATTGTCGTGGTCAACTTCTAAACAATTCTAATAATATACAAGTAAACAAATTTGTTTTGCTGGTTTTAGTTATCAACTACCTACACTCATTATCCAAATTAAGCTCAAACAGGTGTTAAAAAAATAACTGTATGCTCTAGTGACACAATAAAATTATACAATTTTCTGCCATACTGGAAAGCTAAGATTGACCAAAAGTAGTTGATTTTACCGAATTTCCTTATAGGAAAGTAGCTATTACCGTAGGTCTCGTGGTATGACTTGAGCCGTACCGATGGGAACGGGGTTTTATGGGGTAAAAATTGGGTTTTCTCATTTTTGACCATGAAAACACAAAATTTCCCAATCTTTCTCTTTCCTAGACCATTTAAAGAGCTTAAAAAGACAAATAATTAGTATATTTAAGTGTTTTTGTGCCGTTATTAGTTACGGAGAAAATTTAAAAATTTTAAATTCCCATGTTATTTTTATGGAGAATATTGTTAAATGTTGTATTTTACTTGTTTATGGGTATATTTTTATCGAACTATTTTTATGTGGCATATTAATTTTATTTTATACTATGCCATTAATATTTTACTAAAAACACACTTTATTAGTCTCCCTGTAGCAAACCTAAGTACTCACTTAACCTAATGTTATTTAAATCAATTTAATTGTACAGTATCTCAATTCAGGCAAATAGAAATTCGCTTAGTCTGCAGGTTTACTGTAGCGGGGGTATTTATTGTTTTTTTAGGTACCGTTCAATAGTTTTAATACATTTTGGATTGTTTTCAATACTTTATACTCGGTGTATTAGCATATAAAAAAATAAATAAAGGTGGACTAAAAGAAACGTAGAAAAACTAAAAGAGAACTTTTGTACAGATTTTAGTTTTATAAAACAGTAAAGTTAATCTCAAAGGATATCTAAGTCAACAGCATTAGGGGAGTAATTAAGTCTAGCAAAGTACAGTTTATACCAAGTCCTATCACGAGATCTAGCCAAACAACCCATAGCTGTTCCTAGGCTATTGCCAAGCTATCTGCCAGGGTAGATGTAGTAAGTAGGGTGAGACAGAGAGTAGTGAAGTGCCTCGTTTGTACGTCAGATGGAAAACAAGCACGGAGTAATTGTAGGACAACTCATTAACTGGTGAGTACTGCGACGAATAGTGCTGAAATAACAGCTGTAGTAGACACATGTGTAACCCGACACAGCAAACCTGCAGACTCATTTGGTGTTGAGGAATTAACTTTATGTAGCAATGTTCTTCCAATATTCTTACCTAAGTAAATTACAGCATTTTTGAGCCCCTGGTCTAAAATTAGTACATCTCCACTTAATTAGTACTCATCAATTTTGTTTGGTTGGTAACCTTAACTACAAATACACACAAATATACAAATTATCCACGTATAAATCTATATATTAATAGGCAAGCATCTTTCTCTAAAACCTTTTTTATCGTGTGCATCGCAGGGAAAATCTACGGATACTGTTGGAAAGATATTTTCCTGTAGATGTTCAGAATACCTTCATAAATTAAAATAGGCTCAAAAATTAGCACAAAAAATGAATTAAAAATTTAAAAAATCACATGGGCTTTACGGGTTACCATGCTGGTGAGGAAATAACATCGCAATGTAAACAGAAAATCAAAACAAATGGAAGGAATTCCAATCACATGTTTTATTTACAGCGTAGGGTGAAATTAGAGAAGTGTGTACATTATATATATTTGGTTGAGTTTTTGACCACCGGACGACCTCTAGTAAACACAATCTGTTATTAAACACAAATAACAATATTGTTGCCCAAGTCTTTGTTACTTAGAAATAAAAAAACCGTTGTATGTAGAGCATTGAGTTGAAGTTTTTTCTTAGTGCGTTTAAATTAGTAAGACTATTTTCTTAATTACTTCAAAATCTAAAAAAAAACCATCATTAAATAATAAATCATCAAATACTGTATGCATACTATACAGAAATTTTAGGCCTATTTTATGTAGTCAGCGTGCTTAATTTTCATCCTCATAATACAGTACGCCTGTGTATATATACTATTCTTAAGGATCCATAATAAAATCAAACTGCCACTAGGGAGACTATAAAAGCATTCGGTCATCTATCTTGCTTCATTTACAAATAATTGTTTCATGGTTCAATGGAGACGTATGGACGTCCATATTGATATGTGTCCATAGAGAAAAATGACAGTCAACTGTTTACAGTAGCTCTTCCGGGGCCATAATGTTGAAATATGAGCACTTTACTGTACGTTTTTGTTAATAATGAATTTGCTACTAAATAGGGGATATTACTGTGATATTCTTGGTAACATCTAGTTTCTGAACCTCTTTATTTTTACGTTTTGTGCCCCATGAAGCCAAAAGTACTATTCGTTCAAACTTTATACATACACACACGCGTACAGAAATTATTATTTAAGTGTCTGTTTTTTGGCACACACACTAACTCTCGTATAAATTCTCCTTAGTAAGCTCATATCAAAATTGTACAACAACATAACGGTCTCTCTTTGTTTTGGAAAATCTTTGTAAACTCTACATCTTCACTTAGTTCCTCTCTAGAAATTGCAAAAAACCTTTTTTGTCCTAGGACGCTAGGCACTAACCCGGAATTGTTTTTCACATTACTTCAGGCTCGACCTAGGGGTTACGGCACTATCACTGACATAAAATCCATTGGTGATTTGGCGGGATTTGAACCCGGGACTCCAGGAACCCGAGTCCCACGCTCTAACCACTACACCAGCTTTCTCCCCCAAGCAAAAAACATTTAAGAGAGATACTGATAATTAGCTAGTATTTTAAAATAACGACTATGTGTTGGTTATAGTTTTCATGCAATTCTATTTTTAAGTAACGTAATTGTAGTATTATGGTATATTTATGTTATTGGAATGGTTTAAGTTACGTCCCATTTACTCGGAGATAGTGAAGCAAACTATGAAATTCTCCTCCTCAAACAGCACAGCTGACCAATGCATTATATAACTTCATTACCTGCTGTGAGACCATGTGAATTATTCTACCACTGCTTTGCATTTTCCTGGTCGCCCTATGTCATGCCAGATTTGTTAACAAACGTATTCCGTTTGCTAATTATGGAGTTGTTAACGTCCACAATGATTGTTACTATAACAAGAGTGATGTTACGATGATGTGTACCTGTGGTAGTCCGGGAAATCTATTCCATTGTCAGACAAACTATATTTATTTTAGAACACCTTTGTGAAAACATAATTGCTTTACGTGTTTGTTTGAATGATATGCGAAAAATAATCAAAAAAGATTTTTAATCTAAACAATGTAAAGCAATAACAACAACAAAGTCATAAAACCTAATATTAAACTAAGAGGTTTCATTAGAGATTTCGTGGAACATACTTTTTAATTTCAAACCGTACATATTCAGTGTTAATCAAATTGAAGGTACTGTTTGGCTACTTTTAAACATAATATCTTCCAGGGTTTATTCTCAAAAGTAAGTTCTTCCTTGAAAAGGTTTGGAAAAATTTTCACACTGAGGTTAACCAACTTGTAAGCAGCTTATTTAAAACATATGTGCATACATAGCTTGTAGAGTTAGAATGTAAATTATGTGTGATCAGTTTCAACATCAGTTTAGCAAATTATAGCTAAGTTGATTTTCGTCTATTGCTAATTCGATATCCCTACATTGTCTTTTTAATCAATTATTATATTCGCTTAGGTTTTAGGTATAACTATAATGGAATCCCTATCATTTATAGGTTTTAGTAGGGAGTCTAGAATTAAACTGGTATAAATTCCTTAAACAACTTAAACACATTTCAAAAGCTTAGAAGCGCTCGTGCACAACTTGCAACAAAGTAAAATTGTTTGCAGTATTCATATTTCTACTATTACCTTTTCAAGCACAAAATAACCGCTGACCAAGATTTTATACGTGGTGTACATATAACACACACGAAAACTAAATAAATAACAATTAATGTAATCAAAACCTCGGTCGGTTGGACAGCAAGAAATAGTGACGGATGACAAAGTCTCCATCATAGCGGCAACTTGTCTCCATTACGTCACACAACTCGTATTAACGTCCGTGACATCCGTCGAATGTGTCTTTTGCTGTAACGCATGTGTTTTGATCACTCTTAACCCATGAAAGCCAGCTTAACCTAAACGGAATTACCAGGAGTAATTATGACTTCGTACGTGGTTGGAATATAAGTATAAAATGCTTATTGCAGTTATACTCAAGCTTTGCGTTTGCAATAAGGGAGGACACAGTTTAATAAAATTTGCTTTTTTAAATTTACTGTATACTTTAGTATTACACATCTACCATAGCCATAATGTTCTACCACTTCCCCTAAACATCAGAGTAAAAGAATATTAACAATTTGCAAAATATCACAAATTATTCATGAAATTAAAAACAAACATAACTGTAAAGAGTCCGACCTTGACAGTTCTCATTGCATATCACAGTGTTTTGTTGTTGCTTAGTTCAAATAGTCAATGGCTCAAATTAGCTGCTTTCATAAATGCATAAAAAATTATAGTGCTGCAACCTGTTGGTAAATCTTATAACTTTTAATGCCTTTGTATATCATAGAACCAATTTTTTTAGTTGAAACAGCTGACTAAATTCTTTAATCCCCTTTCAATATTATGAATACTCATAAGGTTAACATGGGCAACTACAGAGCCACTGGGGCGGAGCCCGAAAGCATTTTTGAGGTAAGAATATGCCTATACGTTAATCGGGAATGTGGGCTTTCATCATGCCAAATTTCAGCCCAATCCGTCCAGTAGTTTATGCGTGATTGAGCAACACACACACAAACTCACAAACTTTCAGATTTATAATATTAGTAAATAATACTTTGTTATATATGCAACATTACTATTAACCAATATTGTATTAACAATCAAGTCAACCTTTACTATTCATGTATTAATTTCAAATCACAGATTATACAAACCAGTAATGTTAACAAACTTAATTCAACTAAACTACGTATGATAATTTAAAATAAACTTAATACTAAATACTCAAATATATCCATGATATATGACAGGATATATTCCTATTTCACAGTATCATTAACAGGTAATGTTCTCATATGGGGTATTATATCGACAAACCAATCACTCGGTCATTGGCTGTTATATTGTAACTTGATTACCCGTTATAATCCCGTTTGTAATACCTTTTATTTCACAACTCCGATTATACTAATGGATCTATTAGGGGAAATTGTCATAGCTATAATTTTAATAATGTTTGTAAAGGGAATAGAATATATATTTAGACGTTATTGGTTTTATTAATTGAAGCTCAACGATTAAAATCAAGCTAATTGAATGAAATTAGCTTATTTCATGTTAAATACTAAAAGATTAATTCTTATTTTTGCTTTTAGCGAATTCCCCAAATAGGGAATAAGTTATTACAGTAGTATTCGTAGTAAGACCTGGACCCGGGACCGATTTACTTGATCATTTTGAGATCTCTAAAGTTTAAAAACACCGTCCGTTCAAATTCATATTTATATAACACTAGCTGTAACCCGCGGGCTTTGCCCCGTTTAACTTCTTAATTTTCAAGATTATCTCGTTCGCATGGCTCAATCACGTCCTGGTTGAAGTTTGTTCACTCACCTTTTGGTTGCAAATTAGCTGTTGTCATAAATGTAAAAGAAATAATAGTGCTGCACCCTGTTGGTAATCCTTGTAACTTTAATGCTATTGAACATCATAGAACAGAACCAACTTGTTTAATTGAAACAGCTGTTAATATTCAATAATTCCATTTCTCATAAGGTTAACATGGGAAACTCCAGAGCCACTGGGGCGGAGCCCGAAAGGATTTTTGAAATAAGAATATGCCTATATGTTAATCGGGAATGTGAGCTATCATCATGCCAAATTTCAGCCCAATCCGACCAGTATTTTTCGAGTTTACTTTTCCCATACACACATACACACATACAGCAACCACCTCTTTTTTATAATAGTATAGATAGATAGATAGAAGATATATATTATTACATCGTTTAATACTGTTTAACATGTTGCCCAGCAACTTGTTCACATACTACACGTGAATGGCACGTGCCATTTTTTATATTGGCACGCCATCCTCTGGCATGGCACGTTGTTGCCTACACACTTGATCTCAGTGTAGCCTGCAACATGCTAAACTACATAGTCTGTTCGTACAAATTAAATGCAGAAGACACACATATGACATTTTTTAAAGACATACTTAATTAATAAAAAAAAAAAATATTAACTATACATATCCAAAACACCTTAGATTTAGTTGTTCCATATCGTGAAGTTTTAAATCCAAATAAAAGTGAAAGACAACTTAGAAACAGAGAATTTAATACGAAAAATTTGTACGAAACCAACCCTCATTCTATTTTCTTAGCAATTATTTGTAAAGAATATGCGTTTTTAGATTATAATGAGCAGATTTTATTGTTTTGTTGTAAAATAAGTTTTTTTTGTTTCAGGAGGAGAAAAGAGGCGCATCATCCTTTCAGTCCCGTGAGTTAAATATTTTTAATTATTATTATTTTGGAGATAAAAGTCATACCTGTGATCTTTATATGAAATACCTATAATAAAGGCCACGACTAGAAGCTATTACATTGGTCACGAGCAACAGAGATCTTGAAAGTGGGACGTTTAAACGGATTAGGTGAACAAACGCCAAACTGTTTGTTTACACTTCTTTGACCTTCCCCACTTCACAAAGAGTGCGGCGAGCAAACATTGTTGGCTTTTAAATACTCGGCGTAGAAAAACGCTGTTAAATGTCTCACAGTAATTTTAAATTTACTGAATTTAGAGCGTTTAACGTGATAACAAGTTTGATTATATTAGTTCCAGCATTATAAAAAAAACCCATAAAAAACTGCCTAAATAGAATGTGGTTTGTGACGTGGCATAGTACAGTATTGATTAACTGTTTGAAGTTCCATCAAGAATAGTTTACAAAAACACCAAACAGCCGTTTGTTGTAGTTTTTAATAGCCATAACTTACCTGTGTGAAACAGTCTAAAAAAAAACTGCTTAAATGATCTTTTATAATGACATTATATAATTTTTTTTTGCGATCCATTTTACCTATATTCAATAATAATTGTGTCATTTGTAACGGGGGGTCGTGATTACCAGATGCAATATAATTAACAATGATGTCCCAAGCATCAAGTAATAAAAATAGCTAAGGGAGTTCACTCGTCAAACAATATATTTAAGCTCCAAAGTAGTATTTACTTAGTATAGAAATGCCAAATGAAATGCAATCTGAAAGGGATTGATTGAACTCATCTTAGATAAAATAAACTCAAGTACTTTTGACAGATTTAATGAACTAATCAAAGGATTAATCATCGAACTTATTTGTACCTAAAGACGGGTTTTCAAAGTTCTTAGGGATTTTTCTACATTTTGAAAAGATCAAAGTAAATTTTCAAGTACAATTAAGATCTAAAAATAAATTATGTTATTGTGAACTGAAGAATCTGTATTATACAGTAAATAGTAAAATTGATCTATTTTACGTACTGTTTACAGGTATTTCTATGTGATTTCAATGCAGTGGTAGGAAAATCCATTTCCAAACATATAATATTGAAAAACCATAAAATTTTGAAATTCATCATTCTTCAAAACTTTATAGAGAGGTTCCTGTAAATTAGTATATTTTATTAGCAAAACCTCTTAAAATGTGTTTAAAATGTTTCCAAACTAAATACCTGGAGAAACTATTATCAGATATAGAGTAAAATGTAATCCCTTAATTGAAAGCCATCCATCGGCTCCGGATAAAGCTATAAAAGTTTAAGAGCGCAACGTGAACAGCTCAGAACTGGGATCTTCTTTCTCGTTGGTTAAATATTAACAGGACCTCCGTAAGTGAAAATCAGTTGCTCAAAATAGGAGGTTATCTTATGAGATCACCTCTCAATTTCTACCCCAATTCCGTATGGATCATAACAAATTACAAGGGATCGATGGAGTAGATGATTTTTTTCAAAAATAATACTTGACGAATGAAAATAGTAGTTAGAAATCTCAAAGTGTTGGTTGTAATACACAATTCATACTATGTTTATTGTATGACGTTACAAACGTGTATGACCGTGTAAACGTAAGAAATGTTAATAAATCTGGACATACAACCTCTAAATAACTAATACTTTGCAAAAACTACAATACGATTTCAAATTTCAAAATCATTATTGATTTCGTAGGTAGTAACTGTTATTGTTAAAAGATGTTGAAGGGAATAATTTTACTTTAGCACTTTACTATTAGATTTTTTCGTGCGCATAAAAATCTATTTGTTATTAGGCTCCACGGGTAGGAAAAACAAAGTTTTAACTAATTTAACCAATGTAAACTTTTGGTGTGTTGGTAGCCTGGTCTAGTGGTTAGTGTCTCATTGTTGGTGCGGAAGGGACGGGTTCAATTCCCAACACATCCAAAACCCGTGGGTTTGAACCGTTTTCCCTAAAAGCGTTTAACTACATCCCCCATAAACTCTTTTAGTAAAATTGCCAAGAGAGATGAACTCACGTTAGAGTTATAATATCGATGAAAAAACTAAATTGACGAAGAACTTTGTAATTATCTAATTTTAAACCCCCTTTTGATTTCACCATCCACCATTTCTTCAAAGCTGTATTTTTAACCGTCTATTTACATTGAGTTAACCAGCTTTATTCTACGAATTCGACCCTGATCAACTATTTTCTCTCTTCTTCTTTTAGGAAACTCTAATTTCGCAGTTCATTAAGATCGACTGCAGTTTTAATGAAGTTTTGTTAATTTTGAGTTGTATATTGGTGAAAGTAAAAATAAATAAACAATTCTCTTTGAAGTGAAAATACAAGTTTGTTTTATAACGCAATATGCCCTAAACATTTTAGTTATAAGCTTCAAATTGATTATAGTAATCAATTGATTATAGTAATCAATTTGAAAGAATTTCCTACATAGGGAATAAACTATTACCCTAGGTCTCATGGTGAGACCTTAACCCGGGACGGATTTACTTTTAAACCAACTAATAAAAATCCTCAATAGGAAATACTAAGGGTAATGAGGTAACCAACTCAATCACTTTGTTGTTCCGTCAACTCTTGTGAAATAAAAGTCTGCACTAAACGACAATTGGCTGAGCTATCATACAGTGTGTTACAAATATTTGCACTATCCTGGGAAATCATAAGTCCACTAGGTCCTATCTGTGAAGATATTACACTCTTTAAACTACTTTCATGACAAATCCACACTTGGAAAAAACAACACATTTGTCTTTCTTATGATTCGAAACCTTGGTGATTACCAAAAAAATGTTAATCTTACTAATATTTTAAATCTGAAAGTTTGTGAGTTTGTGTGTATGTTTGTTGCTCAATCACGCATAAACTACTGGACGGATTGGGCTGAAATTTGACATGATGATAGCTCACATTCCCTATTAACATTTAGGCATATTCTTATCTCAAAAATCCTTTCGGGCTCCGCCCCAGTGGGTCTCTAGTTTCCCAAGTTAACCTTATGAGTGTTCATATTTAAAGGGAATTAAAGAATTTAGTTAGCTGTTTCATCTTTACAAGTTGGTTATATAATATGCAATAGCATTAAAAAGTTATAAGGTTTCCCAACAGAGTGCAGCACTATTATTATTTTGTTTGTGCATATATGACAACAGCTAATTTGAACTAAGCAGCAACAAAAAGCTGTGATACACAATGAGAACTGTCAAAGAAGGATTGTTTACAGTTAGGTTTGAGTTTTTAATTTAATGAATAATTTGTGATATTGTGCGAATGTTTGATAATTTATTTTTTTCTATTGTTTTGGTGCAATAGTAGAACATTATGACAATGGTAGATATGTTATACTATATCATACCGTAAATTTATGAACCAAATTTGATCAAACTGTGTCCTCCCCCAATTATAAACGCAAAGCTTGAGTATAACTGCAATAAGCATTTTATACTTATATGCCAACCCCGTACGAAGGACGGGTGCTCTGCTAGTATTAATTAATTAATTGACTAATTGCTCGTTATAAGATTTTCAATATTCATCACTATTAGGTATAGAGAGTTGTTATTGTTGTTGTTTGTAGGCTTATTTTTGTTGTTTTCTATACAACAATTTTTGTCACTTAGTTATTTTGGTGTGTTAATGATAAATTATTATAGTGTTTTTTATTTAATATTAATTACTAAAATGATTATTATGTGATGGAAATTCTGTAAAGTGTACCCTGATATAAAAGACATTCAATAATAATTAATAATAAATAAATATTCGATAATAAGCACTCTTAAACGCGACCCGTCATTAAATAAATACAGCCTTCAGATCCTATGTGTGCTGAAAAGTTTATTTTCTGTCTGTAAAGTTGATGATTAATCAACACCCTGATACGTAGGGAGCTAAAACAATTTTTAGTGTTTAATTATAATTCAAGCATCTAGTTAAAAACACATATTTTGGAACCTCAGGTGCTACTCAGGTATCTAGATTAAAATTAAATACACGGTATCAGCAATCCAACACATACTGTACTTTCTCCCATAAGCTTGCCAACAACCTTTATCATGGGTAGTGGGAGTAATTATGATAATTTTGTATGAACAAATCACAAAAGTTGCATTAACTTTTGAACCGTAATTGTTACAGTAATGGTGGTTGCATTATTTTGTTTCGAATTACAAGGACCACGACATATAAATTTTAATTTTTGTACCATTTTGTTCAGAATCTAAAGGACTATAACATACTAAATTTTTATCAAAATCGTTTGAGCCACTTTTGCGAAAATCTGATTTCCCATTATTTTATGGGTTTTTGTGGGAAAATCCCCATTAAAAATCAAAATATCGAAACAATGAAAAAACACCTGGAAATACCATGGATTAGTACCTACATACCAAATTTCATCAAAATCAAACTACAGGTGTAGTCTGTAGCTCTGTGCACATCCACACACACAGACATCACTTCGAAAACCACTTTTTTGGGTTCAGGGGGGCCCAAAATGGATATATCCACTCAAAACTCAAGCAACACTCGAAAACGTTTATGAAAACAATACTTTCTCCATATTCTATGTACAATGTCTTTGCATGAGCAGATTCCAAATATTTTTGTTACGTTTCTTATAATTATTGTTTGAAATCAGAAGATTACCAGTATTAGATTAGGGGTGCAGATTAGATAAACTTTGGCTGAAACAAGAAAACAGGTTAGTTGAATCGACCACCTAACCAAATACAACTCTTTGTTCTCAAAGCTATCACAACCCATTTGTATGCTAATTGGCTATAGATGTTCGGTGTCTACGCTACGTTCAACAATAAGGGACTATCTGATAGACTGTCACAATGGTGATAGACAGACGAATTTTGAATAGCAGCAACAATGTATTCTGTATTGGCAAGATGGAATATTTTATTATAATAAATGTTAAAAAGTGACAAAATAGATTAATTTGTTGCTCGAGTTCTATACAGCGAATTTCACTGCTCATTTTCAGTATATTGTTCAGGAAAATAACCTTGCTTAAAAATAACGTATCCCAAAAAATACCCAAACTTTTTAAACAAGCAAAGAAAATAAATATGACTTTAAAATCTTAATGGGATAATCATACGAAATTAAAAATCAATTAATACAATTTAATTCAATTTTTTAATATTTCAACTGTTGGGTACGATTAAAAAACAACATAAATTAAAAGCGTTTCTTGTTTATTGTTTATGCTAATTACAAATCCTAAATTCGTGTTGAAAATTAGAAAGAGCAAGGTACAGTCAAACTAAGTTGCTAAATGTTATCAAACATACCTAGTAATTTGGATAATAGGCTCTAAATATCATCCAAACCTTTATAAAACGTCACAGAATATCATATTAAAAATGAATATAAATTTTCTTTACACAAACTGTTGTCAAAATAGAAAAGACAAATGGTTTTAAATCGAATTCGTGTAAACACTAAGAAGTGCAGACCAAGAATCAATTACTCATTTTGATTTATTGTGAATCAGTAACCACCGGTTTTAGAAATACTGAATTTTACAAGGAAGACTTAGTTTTGATCACACTTTTTTGTATCACTCATTTTGTATAATAACAAAATATACTTTTTTCTAGATGCGCTAACACTGTATTTACACGTAGCCCTATAAGGTTGAGATTTTTCTTGTTTCCTTTTTTACACAAAAAAGCCAAACTAAAAAATTTAATGAGAGCCACAACATTTGATTTTCTTTTATTTAAAACGCTCTTGGACCATCCCAAATATAACTCAGACATGTTTTAAGTAGAATTATGGACCTAATTATGACTAATGCTATGACTAATATAATACATTAGAAAATGCTTATAACTAATAGTACTTACTTAAAGATTAAATGGATTACAAATACAATGCGAATGGTTTACATAAACTTCGATTCCAATCCAAGTTCGTTTTATCAAATCTGTTCAAGAAAAAGTCCGTGAAAGACCTATAAAGGTTGTATCTTTAACCTTCCAGGTAGGTTTGTGAACACAGTTCCTTGGTTTGGTCACCTACTATGTATTTTTAACACGTTTTATCCCATCCAGTATACTTTATTCTGTAGACAGTGTCAGAAGGAATGACCGCGCAATGTATCACAGAACCGACAAGGCTTAACCTAACCGTCGAGGGAGTGCAAATAGCGTGTCTACGGTTATTTTAACACAGGAAAATGTTTTATAGAATAAGAAATCCACTGTAGTATTTAAAAAGTCATATGTTTGTGTTTTCATTGTGTAAACACCAATATAATATTTTAGATGACAGAGTTTTGAACAAAAGTAGGCTTAGTTACCTTGGATTGTAGTGTAATTGGTAGGTAAAAAGATTAGGTCTAGACACAGACATTTATTAGTAAATATTGATAATTTACCATAAAAACAAAAACTAAAATGTACATTATTTTAATTTTATTTCCGCCATGTTCTAAAATGGTTTTATATTGCACACACATAAAGCTGATCAAAAATAAAATTGTACACACATTTATAACGGTATCTTTGATTATAAAACTGCATTGTGCTCTGTGATCAAAAAGGGTACATTCAAATTATCTTTCTTTTTGATAAAGCTACTGGCATAAATTAATGATTAATGCTTGAAATAGTCGTATTAATATCTTTATTTTTAAATGTTTTAAATTGGTATCAATTTCTATCCTAATTAAAAAAGAGGTATATTTATATTCGTGCTAATTTTATTCCCATATGAACACATATTACTTGCAACATATAAGTCCTAAAGCATGCAGCTTACAGTATTTATTAAAATTTCATAATTGACTAAATTATGATAGTTTGAAATAATCGTTTACAAAACCGTTAACATGCGGTAAATACGTGCAGGGCTCCAATGGGACTTTCTGATAATATTAGGACCATAACGATAATATGCGAATGTGTTAAATGTTACACATTTACATTTACATTTACATTATGTGGTATACAGTTAATAGCATACAATTTGGCAGAGGTGTTTCATATTTATGTTATATAGAGGTCGTCCAGTGGTCGAAAACTCGACCAAAAATAATGCAATGTAATGTAAATGTATAATGTAACTTTTGATTTTATGTTTATTAGTCACCAGAATGACAACCCATAAGGTCCATGGTAGTTTTAAAATTTTTAATTTAATTTTTTGTGCTTATTTTTGAGTCGATTTCAATTTAAAAAGGGATTCTGCTCATCTACAGGAAAATATCTTTCTAACAGTATCCGTAGATATTTCCTGTGATGCACACGAGCTGAGAAAAAAGGTTTTAAAGAAACATGCTTGCCTGTTAATATATAGATTCTATATTGTTTTTGGTCAAATTGGAAAATAGTGCATATTAGTTAAGTGCCATGCTTGAATTTTACTGTATAGCACATTAAAGCCCACTTGAAGTAGATGATTTTTACTACATTAGGAAACAAATCCTAATGCGTTGTTGTATACATTATACATTACCCTGATATGAATCTTAAATTTCAAGGACAAGAGGTTTGATTTTCATTCTAATGGCAATAGGGTCATCACTTATTAACCTTCTCAACCTAAGGACATCAAAACGAATAAAACAAATTTATCAGGATACAAATATCATCAAACCCATTTGGTGTCGGGAATATAAAACCTAAATTCAAAAAATTAAACCATGTTATAATATTTTATTTCAATAAATCTTAAAATGGCTATAATAACAAGAGATCTTGTGCATTTTCAAGTCATTCAAATAGTTATGACTTAAAATTGTTTGTTCAGTATGTATAAAAAGTGGGCCAGCTGATAAGAGTGACGTAATAGAGTCAATTGCACAAACCCCTAATGGCCTAATGGCAACAATACATCAGTAAGCATTGTTATTTACCACTCAAAGTACTTTAAATTTCAAATCCAAAATTCAATTTAACATTCGCAACAAATACAGTCCGATCAAAAAACATTCATAGGCGTACTCATCAGGGTTACACCGAATAGAATTGAAAATTTTAATTAAAAACATGTCCGAAACATTTTATGACTAGCCGCAGGATGTATGGGTTTCAGTTGGTAAAACTGCTCGGTAACTGTTTTCCCCTCACACACACACTCAAACGTATACTAACACACACAGAGACGGACAACACGTCTCGCATCGTACAGTCTGTGGTACAACCATAAGACCTAACGTAGAATAAAAACTCGGACTATTCTTAGGTTACTTCTTATCGAATTTCAAAATCTAAATGTTACTTTTGTTTTTACGACTTATAACTCAATTTTGCGTTGATTTAAAACACGTACTTTTCTTTCTTATTTAAAAAATCACATTATGATTTAAGCTTTACTTATTAGTTATGATAGCAGGTGGAATGGGGGAAACAGTAGATAATCCTTACTGTACCAATATTTTCAAGTGGAATAACCAAAGAATAAATATAAGGCATCAAACACGAACATATTTAATTGTTACTGGACATTAAAATATCATACTTAAAGCCTTTTCAGCTAATTCCAAGGCTTAACAAATCTACAAATGGGGTTATGTTTAATCTATGGCTATACCATTATACTAACGTAATCAACCTACAATGTGGTTGATGCCTGGCACTTGTCACGGATGTTGTATGAATTAATTTGTCATCCACCATTTGATCTGTCGTATTGCAACTGTATTTTGATGGAAACATAGGTTGAATGCGACGAAAAATTTAAAAAGTATTTTGCTTAAAATTTACTGTTCCAGTTTTTATTTGAAGAAATATTAAATGTCTGTAGCTCAAACATAATAGGTAAAACAAGTTTTTTAGTAGCAATTTCCTTTCATTTGTACATATCTATCGATCAATATAAATACTGTATGCATTTTATTTGTAACGTCATAAGTACATAAAACGATTTATCTCAAGCAGATAAGAACAAAGCATGATTAAGGAAAAGATGCTTAGAGGCCATTGAAGGTTAATGTCTGAACACTTAGAAATGTTGCTTGGAAAATATATTGAAGGAAATAGAAATCATTGGTGTAACACTTGTTTGGTAAAAATTAAGTCACATTTTGTACTAACTTATAATTAATTAAAAAAATATTTTGTTTAAGAGGTTTAAATAAATGGTTAGTGTTCAAAATGTAATCTGAAGCTACATAGGTTTTATTACCAAGAATGATTTAGCATTTTTATTTTGCTTACCTATTTGCTTTCTCACGTCCAAAGCACCAAAGGTAATCCAAGAATGTTAACCTACACTCGGAAAGAATTATTGGAGCTAAATATATTTTTACCACGGAGAAAGACGAACTTGTTTCTTTCATTTACTTAGGTTAGTTTATTTAAAAGGGCCAAGGTGCCACGGTTTTTGCAGCTGCTCTGTTCCCATGTTTCAGTAATCTCATTTAGAATTATTTTAGTTTAAATAGTGTTACAACGACTTTCCGCTAATTTTCTTTAACCTACTTTACAAAAAGTACTGATGCTCTATCTGATTTTTACACTAAAATAATTTTGGATATAGTAAATAGTACCAGTAATTATTAAAAGTAATTATAATTTCAAAAACCTCAATAAAAAAATGTCATGTTTTAGTAGCCACATATTTTACGTTCATTTTACTACAATCAAATATAACTTATCTCCAACTTCTCGATTTTTCTAATAGTTCGATTGTTCTAATAGTGTTCACCAAGATTCAAAACCAATAAAAGATTTATCAGGTTTGGAAGGGGGTAAATTGTAATAGCTGTTTGTAGCAAAACAACTAAATAGTTGAAGGCGATTTTTTTCAATAATTTGTTTACTTATAACCTTACCTCAATGGAGCAGATGTACTTATGTCTGTATAATTTAACTTGTTTCCTAGGTGTGTTTTCTACGTTATTTAGGGTAGGATTTAATCCAATTATTTTAGTAAAATATAAAACCGTCTTAAGTAAATACTATAAACCTATAAACACGATTTGTGACGTATTGTTCTAAAATTATTTTAATTGAACGAAAACTAACTTCTTTTAAATAAACTTAATTAGTATTATTTGTGTGAATAAAGTAAACCGCTACATATAAGCTACAATCAGCCATGTGTTGTTTCACATATCTGGGGAAATCTCAGTTGAAGATGGCTGCGGGTCCCATGGAGGCCGGTGTGTTAAGTTATTACAACTTTTGGTGACTTCTGTCAGCTGTTGCTTGAAGTTAGGTGGCAATTCATAAATAACTAGTAATCAAGTTACTAACCGAATGAATGAATCAGAAAATTTCTGTTTAAGTGCAGGAATTGAATCTAAATAGTGAAAACTTTATAAGTTAAAAACAGTACAAGTTACTTTACTTACATAAACTTGGCTGACAAATACTTTTGAAAATACGAGCTATTCTGTATGGTGAGATTTAAAAGACAGCCACTTGTTATAAAGATGCTCTATCTTAACCTAAGCCTTAAGTCGTTTTACGGATTTGGTCGTGTTACTCATACTTCTACTTCCTGAAATAACACCTTATTAAATCGGTATGAACTCTGTTTTAACCCAAAAAAACTATTTAAAAGCTATCCAACAATAAAATTCATTAAAATCGGTTGTACCCTAGTACGTTTAAGTTGAACTAAATTATCTTGCTAAAATACCATTCTAAATATAAAAGATGTGTCAGACATAATAATCATTTTTTTTGTTAAAATTCTACATAGTTAAAATCTATTTTTTATCAGGAAACAACGGCCTACCGTTGGTTAAAAAGTTACCACAATTGAGGTTCTTTGCTTAGCTTTAATGAGGAAACGGGATTTTACTTTTCCAACTTGTAAGCTTTGTACTGGGGTTAGAGTTTAGAAGGTGGGACACTTTAGGAAGTAAAATCCTGTTCTGGGTCCTGGTGCAGTAAACTTATTTATGGGGTTTTACTTATTTAGATTTGATTATGATAGGAGAAGGATTTCCTATGATTATCCGTGATGTCACTGATTGATTACCCAGATACAGTATACATTATTTTGGTTTATTCTTATCACGATAAAATATGTCAATGTAGTTTTATACACTATTGTATTGTTCAATTTCGAGCTCAACATAAGAATCAGTCCTTTTAAGAGCAAATGGTATTTGTTTGAAACATTTAAACAATATTTGTATGTAACTTGTACATGTATTGGGCCAAGTTTCTGTCTTGTTGTCTTATCCCAGTAGCCTATTCATCACTCTGCTAGTTTGTCAATATAAATATAAATTTTTAATTTAAAAATTTGTTTTATATAATAAATTATTTAAAGTATTATAAACGTATAAATCTTGCTATTCAATATCGAAAATCATCCGGAAGATGTTAATATACTCTACTTCATGAAATATACATTAGATCCGTTAGCGAGTTTGCAATAGTAAATCTTTCCACTTTATTTCACTTGTTATTTTATCCTTACAAAAATAACGATCTGTAATAGTTCTGTATCTCTGTATAAAATAAACTACGACTGCTTTCGAAAGACAACGCAGTCACAAATATCGGAGAGCCTTTTCATTTTGCTTTGACGGTCAAATGGTTGGTTATGAGTTTTACAACTTTTCCTGGTTTGGATATGGACGCTTTTTATTGAAATAGTCCCAAACAATTTCTGTTTAACTCGGCAAATAACTGGTTTTAGGATGAATAGTTTCATCTGTTAACTGTTAACAAACAATTTCACCATTCAGAAGCTATCTGGTTAGTATTGTATCAGAAAATGTTTACAAATTATTTCCATCATTCTCTTCGTTTTATTTTTAATTATGATGTTGCGTTGATATTTTATTCCAATTGCCATCTTTTGTACATTCATACTTTGGTATAGTGGTATTATAAAACACTGTCATAAATAATTACTTTATTGTGATGGATTCAGTTAATTATCTTAATTTGACCTCCAGCTATAGGAAATTAATTACGTCAGGTTTTACTCTGGATTAAAACTTTTCTGATTCGAACTTCTAAATCTGCCCCCTGCAAGGTAGATATATCATTCAGGATTAAATAAAATGTAAAAGTAGTATTTAAATTTTCGTCATCACACACATCAAACTTCATCTTTAACATAAATCTCACAATGCTCTAATTCGAGCAAAGTCTGTTTGTCTGTCTTCTGTCTGTAATTTTAATCTTGAAATTCAGCGAAAGGATTTTGACTAAATTTTGGAATTAGAGACTTATTGGCGACAGCCACTACCTCAGAAAAATTACTATTACTCTACAGAACTCATTTCAAAATTTCAAAATTTTACATTGGCCTTATGAATTGCCAAGTAACTACGTTGGTTGAACAAAATAACATGGAAAAGTAAACAAAAGACTTGTAACATGTGTTTATAACTAGCCATCCACAGTATACTAGTAAATTATAAAATACAGTACAAAGTGATAACTATTGAAATTATGAGCAAAGATTACACTGATGATTACTCGATATAGGGGAAAATAGTCAGTGTTGATAAGTGATGGATGTTTTGTGTTGGTGCTGTTTGAGTGCACTAGCGTCAACTCAATGTATCACCCTTATTTAAGGGTAGATTTTATAATTTGTATACACTCTTTTTTAGTTTACATAATTTGGACATCTGTATAATAAATTGAAATTCAACTGGAACTCATATAATAAAAATTTAAAATTAGTTGTTAAAAACGTAAGTTTCTTTTATATCGCTTTTAAAATCGAAATAAACTATAACCGAACCATGGCTTAGTCCCTCGGTTCTATTTCATTATCCAAACAAACAACTCACTCTTAAAGCTATGTATTTCAATGTTAATATTTAGTGTATCAAAGTTAATCTTAACTACATATTTCATAACTAACGGATTATATAGATTCGTGGGCATCACGTTGACCAATTGGAATATTCTGTTTGACTTTAAATGGGAATTTTTAATTAAAACGTGTTTCGCTGCAATTATATTCTACGAGTTGGACAACAGTCACTGCGACCGGTGAGTTTAGTTTCACCTCTGGTTGAGATTGTTTTGTCATAAAATAATTAGAAAATGTCGACAATATAGAATATGTAGTAAGTAATATCTGAATAATGTGTTCAAATACAATCAAATAACACATCCTTGGAAATCTTATTAGGATTATTTTCGTAATACAAACTCAATATCAAGTGTAATAAAGCATACAGTTATTCTTATAATACTAGCGCTCTTGTGTAATCATGTGTTTACTATGAACAGCTGTTATTAATACAAATTATTCGTCTGTTTAAGTAGACAAAATATTTTCGTCATAAGAAATACATTGGGATTTTGATGGCCTTTGGGGCAAGGCCCGAGAGCTTTTATTACAGGAATTGGTAAAAGGGGGAGTCTACACAAAAAATACTTAATTTTGACACACAATCTGTCCATTATTAACGGAGGAGTAGTATTTCGTAGAAGTCGCCTTGACGTATTATATACAGGGTGTCCCGGAACTCTCTACCAATATTTTAGGGCATTGTTCCTGGGTAAGAAACATATCTAAATATCATATTTAAATTGTCCGGAAGTCCTTATTTACTCAGATAGCCGCCATTTTGTTTTTTTCACTTATTAATTTTTTTCTGAAGATTGGTTAAACATACGAAGTTGAAACTTTGCACAAACATTTATGACATTTAGACAAAGCTACAAAAAAATTATGACGATTTTTCAAATTCATAAAACAAAATGGCGGCTGATTAAAATTTTGTTTCTTAAATCTCTCGAAAACCGTTGATTTTACAAAAATTTTACAAAAATAACTTTTTTAAGGCAATTTTATTAAAAATCGATCGACACCTTAATCTTTAAGATCGGACGAGTATTAACTGAGATATGACGGTTTTAGTGATACGTGACCGCTTTCAGCATGCGCTGCAACTAATATCCGGCGGTCACGTATCACTAAAACTGCCATATCTCAGTTAATACTCGTCCGTCCTAAAAGATTAAGGTGTCGATCGATTTGTAATAAAATTGCCTTATAAAAGTTATTCTTGTAAAATTTTTGTAAAATCAACGGTTTTCGAGTAATTTAAGAAACAAAATTTTAAACAGCCGCCATTTTGTTTTATGAATTTGAAAAATCGTCATAATTTATTTGTAGCTTTGTCTAGTTGTCATAAATGTTGTTGCAAAGTTTCAACTTCGTATGTTTAACCAATTTTCAGAAAAAAATTAATAAGTGAAAAAACAAAATGGCGGCTATCTGAGTAACTAAGGACTTCCGGACAATTTAAATATGATATTTAGATATGTTTCTTACCCAGGAAAAATGCCCTAAAATATTGGTAGAGAGTTCCGGGACACCCTGTATAAGGATATCGATCGTAGATAATTATTTTATACCTCTACTGGAGTACGTAGTTGGTTATTTAAAATTTTCGGTAGATTATTTGGTCCTGTAAAAAAACTTCCACAGAAGTGGGGGGGATATAAACTAATAAAGGAACATTACTTTTATAAATTTCAGATCCTACTCATATGAAACATTATACATGAGGAACAACCATTCTAAAATTAAGACCCAATAGTTAATAAACTATAAGCTCCCATTTATGAGATAGAAATCAAATTTAATTTACGCGTAGTATTTATTACTAAACTCCGTTTACAAAATCTAATCTGTTTGAGGGGAAGTTCCCCCACCACATATTTTTGCTTTATGTATATGTTGCAGCTGATTGACGTTTTGGCAAACCTCAGCTGTTGAGCTGTTGTTGGGTAGGATCAAGTGGAGGGGGTAGATTTGTCCACTAAAACCCCCTACATGTTGTGAACAGAGTATAGATGAATATAGTAAAGCATTGAATAAGCATTGGTATTAAGCTCTCACAGAATTACATACTTGTATGTCTACTTATTGTTCGACATTATCTTTACGTTCAAATGGGAATAGGAGGAAAAAACTAATAAGAAGATTCACAACTAAGACGAAAAAATTATAAATGCAACTTTTCGCTTTCATGAAGCAAAAAAAAAAAATAAACACAAGAAAAACTACATCAACACAATCTATAGAAAACAGAATTTTTACATAATTGTTTTATATTTACCTAAAATCTAATTAAAGTAAAACCTTCGTCCTGTACTTTGATTAGCTAAATAGCCTCGACCAATCATCTTACAAGCTTTGAGCTTTGGTCCGTACAAATGTACAGTATTCAGTAAACATGATATGTTGCTCTAGTAGGACTGCTAAAGGCAAGGACACATTGAAGCTATCCTGGGGCAGACATCACAGGATATACAGGTCCTGTGATCCTTAACTAGCAACTGCTGGAGTAGAACTACTTAGTTTAAATAAAGCATACATGTTTACTGTAAGAAAATATTACTAGTGAATTTCCCTATAGGGAAGTAGCTATTACCGTAGGTCTCATGGTAAGACTTAGGCCCGGGACCGATTTACTTTTTCATTTTGATGTCCCCAGAGGACAAAAACACCATTCGTTCAAATTTTTATATATGTATATATATATATGTGTCCGTGAACACGATAACTTGAGTAATTTTTATCCGATTTTGATGAAATTTGGTTTGAAGGTGTAAGGCGGGATAAACTTGAATGAGTTCGCGATCCAGCATGATCGAACCATGGGAACAGGGTTTTATGGGGGGTTTTATGGGGTAAAAATTGGTTTTTCTCACTTTTGACCCTCAAAACACAAAATTACCCAATTTTTCTCTAAACCTTCTTAAAGAGCTTAAAAAAACAAACAATTCAGTATATCAAAGTGTTTTTGTACGGTTATTAGTTACGGAGGAAACTAAAAAAATTGTAAATTTCAAATTCCCATGTTATTCTTAAGGAGAATATTGTAAAATGTTGTAGTTTGCTTGTTTATGGATATCTTTTGACCAAACTTGGCAAATATATTCATTTTCTACTAAGCAATAATTATTTCACTTAAAACACACACTTTATTAGTTTCCTTGTAGCAGCAAACCTGGGTACTCGTTAAACCTAATGTTATTTAAATAGATCGATTGAAAATTAATTCAGCCAAATGGAAATTCGCTTAGACGGCAGGTTTGCTGCGGCGGGGGTATTTTTATTATTAATAGCGAATGTTTATTTTATTAGGTGAATATAATAAATGGTGTGATTAGCCTTGAAATTTAAGATAGGTATTTTGTACATGAAACTAGTTCAGTTTACATAAACCATCCTAAATATATGCTTGGGTAGAAAACATATTTGAGTTAATTTTTAATTTAAAATTAAGCAAAATATAGGCCTACAGATTTTTTGTTTTGAATGGCATTATTCAAATTTTTTCCTTTGTTTTTACTAACAATAAGTATCAAGTGGTTAGTGAATTCCAAGGTTTAAAGAAGTTATATTTTATAAATACAACATAGGTATACATCCTCGTGATATTCATTTATAACTATTATAACAGTGGATTCGTGTTATAACAAAACCAATATATATTTTGAATTAGTGATTTAAAAAAGTGTACCTGTATCAATAGTTTTTTTATTTAATTACAGTATATTAGTTTCAAGATGACTCTATAACAAAAATTTAAGTTTCTTTATAGTTTAAATTATTAACATGAATACAATATTTGCTAACTAATATTAATATTCTGTACTGCGTTTTCGTAGCCATGATAAAGTAGCAGAAATAATTCTACACTAATTAACATTAACATCAGTGTTTAAACTTTCTGATATAATACCGGTAGTATAACACGATGAGGAAAGTTGTTAGAAGTTGTTGCTTGTTAGCCTGAACATAAGCTGTTAATTAAAATCAGTTAAGTAAAATATTAAATAGAAACTTTCCAAATTGTTAACTAGATTTTCAAAAAATGCCTGAAACAAATAGGGGCTAAATAAAAATTCAACGAACTGTGTCAGGAATGTTTGGTACACATTTTTAGCAAATGACCATGATAGGGTCACTTTTTAACCGGAAATGTATTGCAGATAAAAAACTTAGCAATACAAAAAGAAATGTTTACCTTAAAAGTAAAATATCAAAAACATTTTTTTCCCTTTAACATACTATAATATACAGCTTATCAACCACCTGAAGGTGGTTGGGTATAACCGAATTAGGTAACGTCGCCTAAACTACTTAACCTAACCCGACATAACGTAGCATAGCTTAACTTAGCCTTCAAATTGGTTAACCTAACCTAACAGCACTAACATTCATTGTTTTTGGTACTCCGGTTTTATTTCTAACTAGGACAATGTTTTGAACATTCATTGTATGCAATCGAAATCTGTACTTGTGGCCCCAGATACTATTTTTTATTGGAGTGCCATTAAGAGGTGCTATCTAACAAAAAGGTCGCCGTTAGATAGTAACAAGACTAGGGTTTAGACCGTTCCCTTTCAAGTTAAAAATTCAAATAGCTCAAGTATACTTAAAAATAGACATACACAATTCTTCATAATCTTGTAAGTAACCACGAATGTGAAAGTAAATTGACAATGCATTCAGTTAAATGTGTTTACTCAATAAGTGAAGCAGAACATCTGTACAAAGCTGATGTACAAGGTGCACTGTTCATTGGTCTGAGCTTCCCTTTGAAACAATGACCAAGTCAGCATGAAGCTTGTACAAATAGAGATAGAAGCTCATAGTGGCAAGCTTTATTGCATATATGGTATTTATAAACTAATAAATAATGGTACTGGACTGCTTTTGTTCCTTGAAAATATGTACCTTTTGTCGAACAACTAAATATAATCTATAACAATATTTTTGTATTAACAGGAAGTCAAATCAGTGTCCAAGTTAATTTTCATTCAAGGATTTTTTACAGTCATGGCTATATATTTTTAGGAGTTTGTGGTATCTGTATGTACCTATACTACCAAAAGAATCATATGATTGCTCCACAATCAGTTGGTTATGTTATCAATATGAAATTTACTCAAAAGTGTGACAAGCTACTAAGACAGTTGCCAAAACACCTATATATTTTTCTATTTTTTAAATATTAATGTGAAACAATCTAAAAAGCCTTAAAATATAAGATTAAGCTACTTAATCTCAAATAATCTATATCATTACCCTTACCTGTAAGTCAATAATTTGATCAACAGATTGAGTCCTTAATATTTAAGATTGTAATATTAAAGTTAGATTTTCTTATAAAAAAACATACATGTTAGTCCGATTTATCATTACTAGAGGTCGTCCAGTGGTCGAAAACTCGTCCAAAAATGTGTAATGTGCAGACTTATTTTCATTCCACGCTGTAATGAAACATGTGAGTGGAATTTATTTAATTTGTTTTGATTTTCTGTTTATATTTCGTTGTCATTTCGTAACCAGCATAGCAACCCATAAGGCAAATGTTAATTTCTGTTTAATTTTAAATTAATTTTTCGTGCTTATTTTTGAGCCTATTTTAATTTATAACTGAATTCTGCACATCTACAGGAAAATATATTTCTAACAGTATGCATAGTTTTTCCCTAAGATGCACGTAACCTGAGAAAAAAGGTTTTAAAGAAACATGCTTGCCTATTAATATGTAGATTTAATATTTGAACACCCGTAAAATATTTGATTTGCTTACCAAACTGAAATAAAGGCACTAGTAAACATGAATATCAATGTATACTGTTTTTATCTAACACTAAAGCCTGTGACGATGAGTTATTATGAAGTATGACATTTGTACACTCTGCATGCTGTATTGATCTGCAATTAATTGATTAAATTATTCAAACTGATAATTAATTGGACATGTATTATACACGGAACATCTACCACAAATTAGCATACAAATTGCATGTGATCACTTCTCTGAAAGAGTTTTTTTTTTACCACATAAACAATCATCCATTTTCTCCTTATATAAAACCCCATATTTGTAACCTGTAAAAAATACTCCTAATAGTTTGAACGGAAAATAATTAATTCTACATTTAAATGTGTTTAAACATTTACTTTGTTTTATATGTGGATGTATTAATTGTTGTGTGTAAGTTAATTATTTGTCTAATTAATAGACTTCGTAGATTTAGATCGTGTTTAAACTTACATAATTTATTGGTTTTAATAGGTACCTATACCCAGCTATACTTCTCAGCTACGTTGGTTTTCGTGGGTAGCTTAAGGTCAAACACAGTATCAAAACCTATAGTTTTTGTCTACATATTTTTCATATCATCACGTGCTAAAACCGACCTAAAAACCTAATCATAAAGTTATTAATTTTAAAACAATCAAAATATTTCTAATAATGCAATTTAACTTTGTAAATCCTTTCCCACGTTTGCTTGGATAACATTTTAGTTAGATTTTCGCCAAAAGCTATTTGAACCAGTTCTTCAACAATATAATTCCAGCCTGAAGGATAATATGTTAGACATTTATATTAATACTTAATTTTAAATTTCAGACATTTGTGGACTAACTTTTCATTAAATAGTTATCACAAATACAGTGTTTATAATTATGAATTTCTTGAATCATCAGGACTTTTATATTTTTCGATTACTGTAATTAAGGTCAAACATGAAATACATTGTTGGATATTAGTTGCAGGTAAAAGTAGCCACAAGTATTATTGCTTAACACACCGGCCTCTGTGGAATGAAGTGATCTTCTACTGTGATTTCCCTTGGTACAATATATGTGAAACACAACTAGACATCTTACTTGGCTGATTGTCACTAACCTCAAAATACAAAACACAATTTAAAATGACATTTAAGGAAAGCATGGTTTTAATGAATAAACAACAAAAGATAAAAAAAAAGGATAAACCGCTAAGTTAAATTAAGGTTTGAAAGCACGGATTTAAAATAGTTTAGCTTAATTGCTTCTTATAATCTACCAGACGTTATATAGAACAGATATGTAGTGACAGTGAGATGGATGATGTTGTTGCTATCCTTTTCTACAAGATCAAGCGACGTCTCTCCCCACACAACCCTCACAAAACCTACCCTTACCACTGCTTCACTCCTCACTGCAGCATATCTGACGTTTATATGGGACAGATCTGTGGTGACAGTGAGATGGATGATGTTGTTGCTATCCTTCTCAACAAGATCAAGCAACGTCTCTCCCCACACAACCCTCACAAAACCTACCCTTACCACTGCTTCACTCCTCACTGCAGCATGTCTGACGTTTATATGGGAGAGATCTGTGGTGTCAGTGAGATGGATGATGTTGTTGCTATCCTTCTCTACAAGATCAAGCGACGTCTCTCCCCACACAACCCTCACAAAACCTACCCTTACCACTGCTTCACTCCTCGCTGCAGCATGTCTGACGTTATATGGGAGAGATCTGTGGTGACAGTGAGATGGATAATGTTGTTTGCTATCCTCCTCAACAAGATCAAGCGACGTCTCTCCCCACACAACCCTCACAAAACCTACCCTTACCACTGCTTCACTCCTCACTGCAGCATGCCTGACGTTTATATGGGAGAGATCTGTGGTGACAGTGAGATAGATGATGTTGTTGCTATCCTTCTCAACAAGATCAAGCGACGTCTCTCCCCACACAACCCTCACAAAACCTACCCTTACCACTGCTTCACTCCTCACTGCAGCATGCCTGACGTTTATATGGAAGACAACTGTAGTGACAGTGAGATGGATGATGTTGTTGCTATCCTTCTCAACAAGATCAAGCGACGTCTCTCCCTACACAACCTCACAAAACCTACCCTTACCACTGCTTCACTCCTCGCTGCAGCATGCCTGACGTTATATGGGAGAGATCTGTGGTGACAGTGAGATGGATGATGTTGTTGCTATCCTTCTCAACAAGATCAAGTGACGTCTCTCCCCACACAACCCTCACAAAACCTACCCTTACAACTGCTTCTTTTCCTCTCTGCAGCATGTCTGCCGTTTATATGGGAGAGATCTGTGGTGACGGTGAGATGGATGATGTTGTTGCTATCCTTCTCTACAAGATCAAGCGACGTCTCTCCCCACACAACTCTCACAAAACCTACCCTTACTACTGCTTCACTCCTCACTGCAGCATGTCTGACGTTAATATGGGAGAGTACTGTGGTGACGGTGAGATGGATGATGTTGTTGCTATCCTTCTCAACAAGATCAAGTGACATCTCTCCCCACACAACCCTCAAAAAACCTACCCTTACTACTGCTTCACTCCTCACTGCAGCACGTCTGCCGTTTATATGGGAGAGATCTGTGGTGACGGTGAGATGGATGATGTTGTTTTTATCCTTCTCTACAAGATCAAGCAACGTATCTCCCCACACAACCCTCACAAAACCTACCCTTACCACTGCTTCACTCCTCACTGCAGCATGTCTGACGTTTATATGGGAGAGATCTGTGGTGACAGTGAGATGGATGATGTTGTTGCTATCCTTCTCTACAAGATCAAGCGACGTCTCTCTCCACACAACCCTCACAAAACCTACCCTTACCACTGCTTCACTCCTCACTGCAGCATGTCTGACGTTTATATGGGAGAGATCTGTGGTGACGGTGATATTGATGATGTTGTTGCTATCCTTCTCTAAAAGATCAAGCGACGTCTCTCCCCACACAACCCTCACAAAACCTACCCTTACCACTGCTTCACTCCTACTGCAGCATGTCTGACGTTTATATGGGAGAGATCTGTGGTGACAGTGAGATGGATGATGTTGTTGCTATCCTTCTCAACAATATCAAGTGACGTCTCTCCCCACACAACCCTTACAAAACCTACCCTTACCACTGCTTCACTCCTACTGCAGCATGTCTGACGTTTATATGGGAGAGATCTGTAGCGACAGTGAGATGGATGATGTTGTTGCTATCCTTCTCAACAATATCAAGTGACGTCTCTCCCCACACAACCCTCACAAAACCTACCCTGACCACTGCTTCACTCCTCACTGCAGCATGTCTGATGTTTATATAGGAGAGATCTGTGGTGACAGTGAGATGGATGATGTTGTTGCTAACCTTCTCAACAATATCAAGTGACGTCTCTCCCCACACAACCCTCACAAAACCTACCCTTACCACTGCTTCACTCCTACTGCAGCATGTCTGACGTTTATATGGGAGAGATCTGTGGTGACAGTGAGATGGATGATGTTGTTGCTATCCTTCTCAACAATATCAAGTGACGTCTCTCCCCACACAACCCTCACAAAACCTACCCTTACCACTGCTTCACTCCTACTGCAGCATGTCTGACGTTTATATGGGAGAGATCTGTGATGACAGTGAGATGGATGATGTTGTTGCTATCCTTCTCAACAAGATCAAGCGACGTCTCTCCCCACACAACCCTCACAAAACCTACCCTTACCACTGCTTCACTCATCACTGCAGCATATCTGACGTTTATATGGGAGAGATCTGTGGTGACAGTGAGATGGATGATGTTGTTGCTATCCTTCTCAACAAGATCAAGCGACGTCTCTCCCCACACAACCCTCACAAAACCTACCCTTACCACTGCTTCACTCCTCACTGCAGCATGTCTGACGTTTATATGGGAGAGATCTGTGGTGACAGTGAGATAGATGATGTTGTTGCTATCCTTCTCTACAAGATCAAGCTACGTCTCTCCCCACACAACCCTCACATAACCTACCCTTACCACTGCTTCACTCCTTACTGCAGCATGTCTGACGTTAATATGGGAGAGATCTGTGGTGACAGTGAGATGGATGATATTGTTGCTATCCTTCTCTACAAGATCAAGCTACGTCTCTCCTCACACAACCCTCACAAAACCTACCCTTACCACTGCTTCACTCCTCACTGCAGCATGTCTGACGTTAATATGGGAGAGATCTGTGGTGACAGTGAGATGGATGATGTTGTTGCTATCCTTCTCAACAATATCAAGCGACGTCTCTCCCCACACAACCCTCACAAAACCTACCCTTACCACTGCTTCACTCCTCACTACAGCATGTCTGACGTTTATATGGGACAGATCTGTGGTGACAGTGAGATGGATGATGTTGTTGCTATCCTTCTTTACAAGATCAAGCGACGTCTCTCCCAACACAAACCTCACAAAACCTACCCTTACCACTGCTTCACTCCTCACTACAGCATGTCTGACGTTTATATGGGACATATCTGTGGTGACAGTGAGAAGGATGATGTTGTTGCTATCCTTCTCAACAAGATCAAGCAACGTCTCTCCCCACACAACCCTCACAAAACCTACCCTTACCACTGCTTCACTCCTCACTGCAGCATGTCTGACGTTTATATGGGAGAGATCTGTAGCGACAGTGAGATGGATGATGTTGTTGCTATCCTTCTCTACAAGATCAAGCGACGTCTCTCCCCACACAACCCTCACAAAACCTACCCTTACCACTGCTTCACTCCTACTGCAGCATGTCTGACGTTAATATGGGAGAGATCTGTGGTGACAGTGAGATGGATGATGTTGTTGCTATCCTTCTCTACAAGATCAAGCGACGTCTCACTCCACACAACCCTCACAAAACCTACCCTTACCACTGCTTCACTCCTCACTACAGCATGTCTGACGTTTATATGGGACAGATCTGTAGCGACAGTGAGATGGATGATGTTGTTGCTATCCTTCTTTACAAGATCAAGCGACGTCTCTCCCAACACAACCCTCACAAAACCTACCCTTACCACTGCTTCACTCCTACTGCAGCATGTCTGACGTTTATATGGGAGAGATCTGTGGTGACAGTGATATGGATGATGTTGTTGCTATCCTTCTCAACAAGATTAAGCGACGTCTCTCCCCACACAACCCTTACAAAACCTTCCCTTACCACTGCTTCACTCCTCCTTGCAGCATGTCTGACGTTTATATGGGAGAGATCTGTGGTGACAGTGAGATGGATGATGTTGTTGCTATCCTTCTCAATAAGATCAAGCAACGTCTCTCCCTACACAACCCTCACAAAACCTACCTTTACCACTGCTTCACTCCACACTGCAGCATGTCTGACGTTTATATGAGAGATCTGTGGTGACAGTGAGATGGATGATGTTGTTGCTATCCTTCTCAATAAGATCAAGCAACGTCTCTCCCTACACAACCCTCACAAAACCTACCCTTACCACTGCTTCACTCCTCACTGCAGCATGTCTGACGTTTATATGGGAGAGATCTGTGGTGACAGTGAGATAGATGATGTTGTTGCTATCCTTCTCTACAAGATCAAGCGACGTCTCTCCCCACACAACCCTCACAAAACCTACCCTTACCACTGCTTCACTCCTCACTGCAGCATGTCTGACGTTTATATGGGAGAGATCTGTGGTGACAGTGAGATGGATGATGTTGTTGCTATCCTCCTCAACAAGATCAAGTGACGTCTCTCCCCACACAACCCTCACAAAACCTACCCTTACCACTGCTTCACTCCTCACTGCAGCATGTCTGACGTTTATATGGGAGAGATCTGTGGTGACAGTGAGATGGATGATGTTGTTGCTATCCTTCTCTACAAGATCAAGTGACGTCTCTCCCCACACAACCCTCACAAAACCTACTCTTACCACTGCTTCACTCCTCACTGCAGCATGTCTGACGTTTATATGAGAGAGATCTGTGGTGACAGTGAGATGGATGATGGTGTTGCTAACCTTCTCAACAAGATCAAGTGACGTCTCTCCCCACACAACCCTCACAAAACCTACTCTTACCACTGCTTCACTCCTCACTGCAGCATGTCTGACGTTTATATGAGAGAGATCTGTGGTGACAGTGAGATGGATGATGTTGTTGCTATCCTTCTCAACAAGATCAAGCGCTTTGCTTTATAGTTATCAGTTCGTCCGCTTTTTTACACATATAAGTAAATAAAAAAGAGCAACGTTTGAGTTTATTTATGGTATCATGGATAGAAATAACTACCACAAAATTAAGTAAAATAATCAAAATATTTGTATTTAATGTGATAAAAATAGTGTTACAAATAGTGTGTTATCCTAACCAGCTAAGTAAAATGCCAAAAACAAAAATGTTAAATATTTAAATCAATTTTAAAAATAAGATGGAAGAGTCAAACTGAAACAAAGTAAGTTAATAGCTTTACAAAACCCAACCTAACCTCAAAACCTAATGACAAAGAGACAAATCAAACATTACCCAGTTCTCCAAACACAGCGGTTAAGCCGCACCTGCGTTGTGTGATCTGCGATGTTCGGGGTCAAAGAATTAGAGGTTAAACAAACCAGTTTATTAACGCATTAAGATTTTACACCAACATTTTACCACATTTGGTAATAAATATTAATATTGTTGATCGTGGAGAACCAGATTAAAAGCTAACCCATGTACACTAAAGTCTTAAATGTTGTATAAGGTAAGTTTAATCCAGTTTCTTCATTAAAGCTTGAAACAAACCCAAAACTTTAATCTTCAGGCTAATTATTGGCTTACAAGTAGGTGGATCAAATTATAAACGGCACCTGATGTATTATATTAATTATACCGCATTTTGTGTTTGTGAATATATGTTTATGGATGTACTTTAGAAAAGACAACATTTCCATCTAGTGTACAGCTTGAAACTTTTTTATGTGAGTGTCAAGACCGGTTACAATTAGGTTGTACTGAAGACGTCTAAAAAATTTGTTTTCGTACAGTAAGTTCACGTTTTTATCTTCACTCTTCGATTGTCTTAACTGGAAAAGAGTATTGAATAATATTTTGTATATAAATACTTTTAATTGTCTCAAATAATTGGTAAAAAACGTATTAAATATACAGTATTATTGTAATAAACAACAAAGATGATAAATTAGTGTACTAAACACACTTTTATGTATTCAAAAAGGACAATAATTTCAAGTTGCCTTAAAAGTATCTATATATTGTGTAGGGTAGTATCCCCTGTATTCGTATGATTTTCCTAATAATAAATTATATTCATCCTCTAAAGAGTAACACGAGAAAAGAACTGCATCATTGTATTAAGAACTGTATCAGTAATATTTTTGTTTGGCTGTGGGTTATATAAAATAATAGAATATTTAATAGAAAATCTTTATATTCTCAAAACATGATTTTTGCACATGAATATCTTTCTTTCTTATCATGTAGACCCTTTATTTAATTCATTCACTTGTTACAATCAAACATCCAAAAATCTTTCTTCGCGTTATTGAGTTATTCCTCTCTTATTTAGTTTAATGAATATAAACGTTTTAACAAGAATTAAACTTCTAAATGTTTGTGTCTATACTTATAATTATCAAAACGAGGTCACGAGTTTTAATGACAAACCCATGAAAATTTTCTTCTTTTGCTGCAGTAATATTTTCTCCAAGACCTATATTAAAACACTCGGACTGTTTGCTCAGGGCGAGTCCTGGCTGAATTTACACTTTGGATTTCTGAGTCTGACTAGCTCTTCTTTTTCCCTCTTACCTTTTAACGAAGAACTCCTTTTTAGTGAATCAAAATTAGTTGAAAATTACGACCAAACTCTTAAAACAACCGGATTTGCAAGTTTGTAGGAGGAACAGTCAATTTTCTTATTTTATCCTTACAAAACACCTTAGAAAACCCAATACTAGTAATATGTCTATCATACCTTAAGTGACAGAAAGTTTATGTCAGCAAATATTTTATTGTTTTTTGGACACAATTAATGCAGAGATGTTTTAATATAATGGCAATAAAACGAGTATAGTGTCACAATAAACATGGTATAGTAATGTAAAAATGCACGTGAATTCAAATTAAATGGAATTTTAGACAAAATAGTATAAAAAAAAAACTAATCACCAATCAGGATTTTAAGAATTAGGCACTAATCTTGTTTTAGGAGGGTCTGTTTATTTACATGTTTCGTTTTATGTAACTAGAGCTTTGAATCAATATTTTAACTACTTAAGATATTGCCTTAAGATATTGCTTAAGATATAAGATATTTTAAGACTTGCCCATACAGGAAAATTCACCAATGCATAAATCCTACAGTATTTCAAACATTTTATTTGGAAAAGAGATAATTAAATCAAATTATTTCAATACCTGTGGCAATGGAGGCAGCAAAACAACAAATAATAACCAGGGAATTCCGGATTTGAGAATCCCATAAAAAGTTACTAATTGCCTCCCTTTGACCTTATTAAAACGGAGCTTTCATATGATACAATTGAGGAGCTATTGAAAAATTCAGTGTTTCAAATATATTTCTCATAATTACTACTAGACATGGACATATATACGAACAATTTTGTATCAAAATATCAAATTTTAATCTATTGTTTAAGAAGAATCTTCGTCACACAACAATATTATTTCCTTTCAATTAAATTGTTTCGAAGCAATTGTACATTGAATACATTTATACTATACAATACTTATGTACAAACTTGATCAAATTAATTGTTTATGCATAATAAATTATCATTATATTATTTTTAGTTATTTCATTTTGTTATTCTTTACAGTTGTAACAGAAACACTGTCAAGGCAATATCTTTAATTTGTCTCCTAAAACAGTAGGGAGGATGATTTTTCTGCATATTATATTTTTAATTGGCATACCAGTACATCTTTTAAAGGAAGACCATGAAATAAAGTAACATAATTTCACTAAAACTGGAGTTATTTAGTAATGTCGATCAATACTAATGTTGTAAAAATTGTATTAATAGTTTTTTTTTCATACATACTTTTTTCCAAAGGATACAGTTAGGTGTTAAATATTTAAAATCAAAAGTTCTCACAAGACTTTAAGATTGGAAACCAAACTATTAAATTAGTTGTTATAGAGTAAGATAGCCAATTCCTTATCATTTTAGATGCGGGAACAATGAAAACAATCAAAATGTATTTGGTATTTAGATTGAATTTCCAAGTTCGATTGTTTAAGCAATCTGTTCTCAGGCTTACTTCAGATTGTCTAATACAGCTGACCTCTTCAATGTCACGTTCTAAGAAGTTCAATATTGCAATCGTGAAATCCCAGTTAAACTTTATGATTAGGAATCAGCTGTTATGGTCAGCTGTTTATTGTATCAGCTGGTATAAGATGTCATTTGTGTTGTTCTGTAGAGATATAATGCACTTTGTTGAAACAATGGTTTATTTGTTCATAGAGGAGCAGCTGTTTAGTTGTCGGAGCTCGATCGCTCTACAGGCATTGGTCCAATCCTCAACAGTCACCAATACAAGTGGTACATTAAAACATGATAAATTTATTTTGCAATTTTTAACATACAACAAAGAGACTTATGCCTAAAAACTGTAAACTTTTACGAACATTGTTTTTGGGTGAAGATAATGTGGTTAAGATGGTTAAAAAAACTAGTGATTAATTTTGTGATTGAATCTTCTGTAAAAGGACTTTTACACTTTTAAATACTAGCAAAGCTTTTAAATACTAGGACTTTTAAATAACTTAATCTTATAGCAATGAAAATGTTACAGAAATTAGTACAAGGGTGGAATTAAATTATAGTTTTCTACTAAAGCACATCGTGTCTATGTATTTGTTATCAGTTCATTTATAGGTTCAACTGAATGTTATTTTCATATCATTTCCTTTTTTCATTAGAAATTATTATTATTGAATGTGCATTTTACTAATTTCAGAGAGTTACAGTATCGTAAATAATTGTTATTAGTCTGCTATAGAATTTAATGTCCATTTAAGTTTTGCAGGCATTTCATGTAAATGTGAGTGGGATAGCTGTTGTTTGATGTAAAACAAACTCTCAATCTTGATTATTAAATGTCTTAAGTGATAGTATTGTAATCTATTATATTATTAAAGTGATACAATCAAATTTTATGTAAACGGTTAAGGCCATTTACCAAGTAAAAATATAGGCATATGTCACATCAAAATGAAGCTTAGAGTGTGTAGATTTGCCGAAAAGTATTGATATGGACGAATTTCCTAAGGGCTCTGACCCACAGGCTGATTTCCAAAGGGCTACGCCTGGCATGCTTCCAAAGATTACATGATTTAATTTAGTTAATGAAACAGCTGGTCAGTACAATGAACTGGTGTTTGTTTATTTACTCGAAAAAGATGTTTGTGATGCTTTATGTAGATTTAGGAGGGTTATGTTTGGTTTTAAAGAAAGGTTGTATACGTTTTGTAAAGTATTGCTCAAAGTTTCATTTTGTAATTTATATAGTAAGCTACATGTAAAGAGGCTTGACTAAAGTTGAAGAATTATGGTAAAACATGTCATTCGCGAAGCGTCAATATGAAACAATTGATGCTGTTGCTGCACTAAGGTATTTTGTCATATACTTTTGGATCTATTAACATAACGAGTAGGAGTTTGAAAGTAAGTTGATTTAGACTTTTAAACCAGTTTATATTTTCAAACTAAATCATAGAGTTCCGTATTTTAAAACACACATCAGAACTACTTTAATAGCTCTCTAGGTCACATTTTCTTCCCGTTGCAAAGCACGGGTATAGCAGCTTGTATATTGTTAATATGTGTTTTTTTTTCAGGTAAGTGTTCATCCAACGATCCCACTTGTATCAAATCGTAAGTTTTGAGCTATTCTTGATTGAATATAGTAATTAATTGTGATGAATTATGATAATGTTCATAGTGATAAGAAATTAATTTGTTTCATAATTACTTATACATTGTCTTTGCACCTTTTATTCGTCCTACATATTATGTTTCATGCATGTATAATAATTTAATTATTACCTATGAAATCAAATTAAACCACAAATCGAAATGTTTTAATTTTGTGGATGCAAAAAGGCCCATGAAACTTTATAACTTTGAGCCTTGGTCCGTAGAAATGTACAGTATACAGTAAACATGATATGTTGCTCTAAAGACTGCCAAAGGCAAGGACACATTGAGGCTATCCTGGGGCGAACATCACAGGATATACAGGTCCTGTGATCCTTAACTGGAAACTGCTGGAATAGAACTAATTACATTAAGTTTGGATTCGGTAAATAATCATAAATGCAAGTGGGTATTGTTTTTTTTCATAAAAAATCTTCTCTTGACTTGTTAGTTAGTTTGTTTGGATCATTTTAATTTTCTAAAGTATAACTTAAACAAAACATTAATTCATGTTATGTTTTCTACTCATTTTAAACATTTACACGTCACATGGCACTTTTGCACTTTTGTGTACTCAAATATAAACGATTATAAAAACTTATAAAGTCGTTCAAAGCTCAATAGTGTATGTTTCACTGCAGGGTTTGCATAATTTAACATGGCTGAATTTAAAATGGCGGCCATTTTGGATTTTTTAAAACTTAAATTATGAAAAACGGCTAATTCGATGAAAATATGCCAAGAACACTTTTATTTAGCATTTTTTATTCCCTGTCAAACGATACCAAGTTTAATAAGGTTAGTGTCATAAAGTTTATAGAGTTTCCCTAGAAATTCTGTTGTTTTGTTGCGCGATTTGTCAAAATCGGTTATTTGTAAGACAAATCCCTAAAAAGTCCAATGAAATCTTGAAGACAGAACAATCTAACTTCTTACACATCTTAACCCCCTTGTCACCTTCACGGAGTTCCAAACTTATTTACATTCGATGAATACTTGGACCAAGTTAAACTTTATTCTAATTTTATGTTAAGAGGATTTCAGTTCATTGAGAGGATATGCAATGTAACATGCTTAGTTTGGATTGTATTTATGAATTAAGCCTTTACGAACATAAAGCATTTACTATGAGACCATAGATCATAACAATTCACTTGATATAGGAGGACTTTTAGTACTTTAACTAAAATTGAACTATTTGGTTGGTAATTTCTTTTAAATACCCAAATTAGTGTGGAACGATTAACAAATGGTTGATTTTGGCACTTACCAATAAGGTTAATGTTTAATCATCACAATTTAATGCCCGTTACAGTGAAAGTTGTTCTTTGCCAACGCATTTTAAGCTCACGTAAAAGTGTTAAAAGAAAATTGACAAGAGAACATTAAATCAACTTCGCGTATGCAAACTTGTGCGAGTATGTCGACAGTTTGTTCAAAGACTAGGGTTATATAAATGCAAATTTCGTGTTTTGGGATAGCCTAGTGAAGTTGATTCTACCACATACGAATATTCAGGTTTATTTCAAATTATATTAGTCAACATTCTTTATATCTATTAGTCAACCACATAAAGAAACAAAAAGCTAAATATTTTCGATCAGTAAAGACTTATTTTTGTAAAAGCTTTATCAATATTTTGCAATTTACAAAGAAAATTCTTCATCTACTCAGAGGTAAAAGGTTAATTTTCTAGATCACTGATTTCTTGCAACGCCATGTTTGAAATCGCTTAGCTTGATAAATCTTGGAAATGATTGATTAAATAACAGAATAATATGGAAAATTCCAAGTTATCGTAGTTTACAACTAAGACAGGTTGAAATCTGGTTTTGTTATTAACATGTACTTCGAAACCTATTCTGCATTTACACATTTTAATTTATTTATTGAAGTTTCTTTCTATAAAAGTTATAGAAAACCTTTGTTAGTAACAGAAATTCCAATATATTATCGGAAATCTTTCTACTTTTTTTACCACAAGTTCACTTAATTTTCGACTTTGTTTGGGAAACGGAAGAGATTTTATACTATGTGCTGTGCACTCAGCTTTCTGCTTCCGTTTATCTCCAAGTAAGCTCATATAGGATTACTGTGTGTTTAGCAGAAGCAAGAATTCGCAGTGACATCAATACAGTTATCCATTTTAACCTATCACTACCAAGCGTATCTTAAGCCTGGCAGAAATAATTAAACTTGTATCACAGCTGATTCTTGTCAAATTGAACGATAACTTTCCACACGTACAGTATAAAACATACGAGTATATGTATATTACTTTGCATAATTTGTATAATGAAACATAATAATAAATATAGCATTTTAAAATATAATAAAATATATTCTGTTTGATAAAGATAAAAACATAATAAATATGATGGATTTTGATTCGATTTCGTTATTATAGGTGATACGCTTATTATTTTTATTGCCATTATTATTTGTTTTCAGTTTAAAACGGTTTATTTCTTAACAATATCAATATGATGTATAATTTGTGTGATAAATTGTGACACAAACGGACACTTGCCAATCCTTCCTTCAGTTTTTTTTTAATGTTCATTGACTACGGAGAAAATTAAAGAAATTGTAAATTTAAAATTCCCATGTTATTCTTATGGAGAATAAATAAACTGTTCTAGTTTGCTTGTTTATGGATATATTTCAATCAAATTTGGCAATTTGCCTTATTTCATACTAAGCTATCAATATTTCAATTGAAAAAACACACCTCAACATCTTTCCAGTAGCAGCAAACCTAACTACTCACTAAAATTAATGTTATAGGAAATAAATCAGAAAATTTATAGGGAATATTTTAGTAGAAATCAAGCCGGGTGAATGGAAATTCGCTTAGTATGCAGGTTTGCTGCGACGGGGGTATTTTAACTGTATTCTTTATTTTTTGCAACTCTAATGCTTTTCAAAAACATGTACAGCCTTACAATTGAAAAGTTTACATAGATATAACTAGTATAAACTAGTTACAGTAAAAACCTCAAAATATTTGCTACTCATTACATACCAAGCAATTTCAAGCGATATATTTTTTTACGTAATTAGTAGTTTGGAAGTTTACTTAATCAACCTTCCAACATGTAGGCTTTGAAGTTTAAGCTGGTTTGAAACTTTACCACAAAATAACCCTTGAGGTAATCTGAGGCCAGGAAAGATTATAATCCAAGGGTTATCCAGAATATTGATATTATACATTATATTAATATGATGTAGACATTTTTGATGGAACTTTCCTATGTGCATCTTCTATGATGTTAGTTTTTTTATGTACTTTTAATTAACAAATAATAATAAGATAATCATCACTAATTTGATATCCTCTAAGTTGGATGAGAAAGTTTTTTTGTAATTCGTAAAAAATACTTTTGTATTTTTTTGTGAAATATTGGGTAAAAAAGCCTCCTGTATGTGTTGGTTTGGGCGTGGTTGTTATTACACTTTGATTACGTACAATTTAATCAGTTTGTGTAAAAATTTATCAAAGTACAGTGGGCCTGGTTAAAGATCTTACAATAAAGAATCACAGGAAAAGGCTTAAGAGAGAGGCAATAAAAACAGAAAATAATAAACTTCCAACCAGATAGATATACTAAACAATATGAAGAAAAAACTTAATTATCCAACAAGGGAGCATCCGTTTTTTTGTATAGCTGATTATCATTATAAAAGTTACCACATAAACAATTGTACCACTGCCGTTACAAGTAGCTTCGAATATATTTTCATTAATGAAGTACTCTGGTGACGACGAGTATCATGATTTGAAGTATCTAAACGTGAAATGAAAAAAGTTCATTATTTTTCAATAGTCGAGTTGATACTTGTAAATCAAATTAAAATCACCTTTCCATCGAGTTGGTTTAGTATTCGAACATAGTTCAACCTTGTATTCATTATTATTTATTTTATTTTATTTTTTATTTTCTGTTCCGAAAATGTTACCGAACATAAATGCATTCTGAAAACAAAGGATTTGCATACGTTTTGTATGCTGTTTAGTGATTGTTGATTTTAAATATTTGTTTTTATTCCGAAACATAACCAATATGCCTATATATTCTTTTTTGGGTCATAAAAATACATAACTTTTACAATTTCCCCATGTTTATTCGTTAATTACCTTTGAGGTATCATGGGTTTGTCCAACAATATCACTTGTGGTGAGGCTTAAGGTTTACAACAATATCTTGTTTCAAGATGTCCTCTTTTAGCCGCACTGTATATAGCTTTTGGTTTCAGTTAAAACCTTTATATCATAGTTTTAGGTTTTTTTTAATCAAGAGAAGTATTTAATGGATTTTATGTTGTTAAGATTGAGTATTTATCAGTAATTGGATATTTTATTTTCGTTAGATATGTAATTTACATTTAAACAAACATAAACATAATTTCTTAATCAGCATAGTCTATTATTTAATTACTCTATTTCCATTCCTACAAAGCTAGATTGTTGCAATATCAATATTCAATTGATATAGTATCTTGCCAATTTGAGTTTGAATAGCTCTATGATGTTGTTCAGTTGGTATCCGTGCAGTAAAGTTTAACCAGGATTGGTCGATTAAACTGGACAAACTCAGGTCAGTTGGAATCAGATGACGCTACGTGACTTTAGTTTCAGTTTTACCAACTTTCAAGTCTAATAGTGTTGTTGCCCTGACTGCCTGACTAAGACTATATCGTGGGATAAGGATGTATACAGCATTGATATTGCACTATGGAAGCAAAATGTTTTTGGTAAAATGCAAATGTAATCTTATATGACTATAAAAGTTTATGTGTAGTGTCCTTTCGACTCTGGCTTATTTTCCAACCTCGGCATCACCTTGGTCGTTTAACTTGGACTCGGCCATGATAAAAATACTTTGGGCTCTTGTGAGAAAGTATACTATATTAACGGTTACTTTTCGTCTCATACAAATAGTCTACTAAGGATTAAACGTTACTTTACAGTAAAGGCTTTAACAGTGGAATACGACATTGAATTAGATCTGATGACGTGGTCTATATGGAAAAAAACTATATATTTTGAAGGAAGAGAGAGCTGACGTATGAAAATTGTACTAGGTAGATATAACAAGCCATATGATCCGTAAAGCTATTACAGTAGAGCCTCAATACCAAGACTCTCTCGGGCATCATGAAAAATACCTATTATCAAGGCTGACTTTTTATCGAGATTTTCAATCAAATGTTATTATGGGTCAAGCAATTTCTAGAAAATTTGACAATGACACTTGTTATCAAGGGTGACTTGTTATCGAGGTTCCGCTGTACTTACATGGGTAATCGGTAACTTCCATGTATCATAAGTTGACATGTATTACTCACTATCACATTAGGTCAAAAATAATTTATTGACCAATAAATAAAAGTAAAGCTTTTGGTTCTCTAAAAATCTGTTGACATTCAAAAATATTAAAACTGTCATTTATTATATTAAAATGAAGGCCTAACCAGAAATATAAACATTTTCCACTTTATTATTTCCTAGAATAGAGTAGTTTATCATGTTCTATCCATCAAGACATGTTGTTGGTGTATAAAATCTTATAAAGGCTCCAGAGTATTACAACTCCCTGAAGTTGTCGTTTACCGAAATGTAAATCTTTTACCATAAAAACATGAAGGTCACACAATCTTATGACATGCTTCAACTAACCTTTTTGGTAAACGGATACATTTTATCTTCAATATCAAATTAATTAAATTCAATAACAAATCAATCACTATACAATAAAAAATAACTCATTGAACTACTTTAACTTCATACCAGCCTAGGACAACTTGGGAGATGACATACTCAAAAATACCATATCATAAAAAAAATTGGTAATGCAGTATAGAGCAAATTTTTATAGTCTAGGTGTTATGTTTACATTACTAATCCTCTTCTACACGTAAAAGGAGCGTACAATGTGAAATCGAATGATATTTGTCGCTATGTCAATTCCAGAAACAGGCCGACTGTTGACCTTTTATGGCAATCTGACATATAATGTTTAATATAAATATTTTCCAGGCTTGGGATATTGACTATTTACGTCATAAACATTCTAATGTGCCTTTTACATACAAAGAACAATGTCGGTTATTACTTAACGAGTTGTTATGTACCGTCATCCGTCATTATACCAGACAACCAAACATGTATAGCAAAACCAGCTACGAACAATAGATTATTTTATTTACAGTAGCTATAACTCAGATCTATCCTTTAATCTTGTCTCGAAAATTGAACAATTTCTCCAAGAAAATTCTGAGGGTTTAGAGTCTTATTTGACCATTTTCTTCTTGTTTATCCATACCAAGAGTTTTAACAGGGTTTTTTCTCTTTTTTCATTAAGGTAATGGAAGTTTTGACCATCCAACGTAAACTTTTCTTAAAAAGCATTAATAATCTGTAGTTGCTCATTGACAAATAGGATCTCTGCTCACAATTTATCCAGTTGGGGATTGAACAATAAACCCTCTGCCTCAGATAAAGGTAGCCGATTTAAACCACTCGCCTACTCATACAAGAAGACAAAGTGTTTGGAACTTAAGGATTACTATATACTTTATAAAGATTAAGATCAAATTAATTACGAAAAATACTTCATACAATTCAAAGGTTGTCAAAGGTATTGTTGTATATTTATGTTTTATATATGAAGTTATTGGATTATTATGTACACCATTACCATCCCAAATATCAATAATAGATTGACAAATTATGATGTAAACCCTTTCAATTGCTGATAAATTAAATTAAGACAAAAATCTAACACTTCAACTGTTTTAATAGCTACTAAGTTATAGCTTGTCACTTATCCAATTTTGTTTTGTGTTCATTTCATTTTTACATTTCACCACAAGTAAAATTTGACGTAGAGTGCTGAAAGCAGTTGTTAAAGCGTCACGGTGTAGAATCAAAGGCTGCTTTAACTCATTTGTTCGTTTTACTCACATTCACAAATCGTTAGAGAGTGTTTGTAGTTTTATCTCTCCACAACTTCAATTCTGCTTTTGAAAGTTAAACACTGAAAGGTTTGTTGGTAAAAGCATGGATATGTAAATTAAAAATATATTTACCATAGTGTAGGCTATCCAAATGCCTTATTTCCCTTTTTCACAAATTTGTACCCCACCTTCATGAAGAGTTGCACCACTATTTTTCTTAAAAATATTTAAGTAATTTATAATGGAGGTTAAATTTAAGGTTCTCAACTTTTAAAGAAATAAGATTAAATAAAATCTATTTCGTCATATCGGTACACAATAAATTATTTTAAGGGTTATGGGGTTTCTCTTTGTGAAATCGAATATACGTAATTAAACAACAATCGCCATGCACTTTTAAAGTTCATATTTTTACATAAATAATATTTTCCACTGTGTCCTCTTACAACATAATATCACTCTTTGTTTTTTTTCTTTCTTTTTTTTATGAAAATTCTTCACGAATATGGTTTTATAAGTATCCAGGTATGAAATAGTAAATTATTGCTATAGACAGCTTTAGTAAAGTACATTATAAAAAGTGAAAACATCAAGTTTGTATCAAAGATAATTGCTGTAAATCGATAAGCCTATCCATGAAATTGTCCCTTGGGCTGTTTACTTAATCTGGGAAATGCAAATAGCTAAATCACACATTTATTTGTAAGAAAATATTTTAAAGATTCATATTTAACTCAATATGTCATAAATATAATTTGGGCAATTCTACCTAATCAATCATAGCGTTTAGCTATTTTCAAGACTTTTTCTAAACTGCAATACTGTACTTTGTTTTGACATAAAATAAAACACTTACTAACACTTTTTACACTCTTAATATTCGGTTTATCTGTCAAATATAAATACTAAATACATTATACATTTTAAAACCTCCATTGTAGATAGAAGTAAAAAGAGAGAGTTTGAGAGGAGTTGACAGATGCAATCACTACCGATTAGTTTAACAATGTTAGGGAAGGTTGTGCTCATTTGGGGGGAGGGTATAAGTCGGGGGGAGGGGGTTGCAGTAAGGGGAAATGTTTGGGGGAAACGTATGATACTAAATATTGCAGTATTGAATCATCTCTAGTACTTAACATAAATAGGTGACATTCTATTTTTTAATGGATATTTTTGTATTTTATTTGGACTTTAATTCTTTGAGAAAATAACATTTACTTATACAAAATTTAGTTACATCGTATATACTATTTCTCTAGCCTTTTTTTGTCGATCAATCGAATCTTTCTTATTCTTTTATTACATTTTATGAATTGCACCTTCTTTCAAAGCTTGTGATGCTGGCCAATGAGAAAAATGGTAAGTAATTTAGAGACTTTTGTATCTATTTCACGAAAGGTATTGGTCAAACATTCTTTACTCGTCAAAACGTAAAATTTGCACAATCAAATATTTTTATTTCGCCAAACCAAGTATTTGGGGGGAATTTCTAAAAGAAACTCCCAACAAAAGGATTACACACAATAAGGTTTTTCTGGCAGAGCCATAACACGTGGTTCTTTATGAGGTAAAGAAATAAGTAGGGGTAAGTATCACAACCTCGTCTTATTAGTCCAGGGTTACTTCTGACAGCTGTTCTCTCTTTACCTCAGAGAAAAGCATGATAATTTTACCAAACTTCGAAAGACTGAATGTTTACGATTCGTATACATGAATACCTTAAATAATTGGATTTTTTTACTTTTATCAACACCACTTTAAAATTAAAATAATTTTAGCCGAATCTTTCCAGTTTGGAGTAGTTTAATCCTTACCTATACATTTTGCTAAAAGGCCATGAAATGATTTTTTACTTAAAGAATATGATTATTATTTATTTATGATTGCTTCCAAATGAATTCACTTCGAGATTAGTTAAAGAAAGTATTGAACAATCGGAAAAACTGTTACCGTATTTATTATGGTGCAGTATAGGATATTATTGGTCCAACTGCAAAATTTGGTACTGTAACCTAATTCAACACATATCATACTAATATTATAAATGTGAAAGTTTGTGTGTTTGTTTGTTTGTTTGTTTGAAGTTCAATCACGCATTAACTACTGGGCGGATTCGGCTGAAATTTGGCATGATGATAGCTCACATTCCCGATTAACATATAGGTGTATTCTTATCTCAAAAATCCTTTCGGGCTCCGCCCCAGTGGCTCTGTAGTTCCCCATGTTAACCTTATGAGTATTCATATTTATAGGGAATTAAAGGATTTAGTCAGCTGTTTCAACTACAAAAGTTGGTTCTATGATATGCAAAACCATTAAAAGTTATAAGATATATCAACAAGGTGCAGCATTATTATTTTTTTTATTTATGAAAACTGCTAATTTGAACTAAGCAGCAGCAAAAAACTGTGATTCGCAATGAGAACTGTCAAAGTAGGATTGTTTACAGTTATAAATGGTATTCATTTCATGAATAATTTGTGATATTTTGCGAATTGTTGATAATTTATTTTTCTCTATTGTTTAGGTGAAGTGGTAGAACATTATGGCTATGGTAGATGTGTAATACTATAGAATACTGTAAATTTAAAAAAGTAAATTTTATCAAACTGTGTCCTCCCTTATTGCAACCGCAAAGCTTGAGTATAACTGCAATAAGCATTTTATACTTATATTCCAACCCCGTACAAAGGACGGGTACTCTGCTAGTGATTATTATTTATGTATGATTGCTTCCAAATAAATTCACTTCGAGATTAGTTAAAGAAAGTATTGAACAATCGGAAAAACTGATACCGTATTTATTATGGTAGGTGCAGTATAGGATATTATCGGTCCAACTGCAAAAGTGGGTACTGAACCTAATTCAACATATATTTTTATATAAATACCCCCGCCACAGGTAACCTGCAGACTAAGCGAATTTCCATCTACCTGGCTGGAATTCCGCTAAATTATTCTCTTAAAATTGTCAGATTTATTTTCTACTAGGATTGCAAAATTTCATTAAAATATGTCCATAGACAAGCAAGCTACTCATTCCCTATATGGAAAATTTGCTAAAAACATATTTTGTATTTAGCACACGGTCGTCAAAATTTAGCATTGAGTATCAATTACGAATTTTCTGCTTTTAATGGAAATGGCTCTTTATTATAAGACTCTTAGTGAAACAGTTTAGAGTAATTCAAATTGCTTTGACTCTATCATTATAAAACTGAAAATGTATTGAATATTAATCAATGGATCATTTACACACAAATGGGTTTTGAAATAGCGCATTCCACGTTTTGCGACCAAATTGAAATGAAAGCAACTAAATTAGGCTATCAATGCTAATAGAAATAAGAATAAATGATATGTTATTCCAAATTAAGTAAGTGTTTCTGGCTCAAAATACTGTATATTTCAACAAAGCTAGATATGTTTATTATTGATTGATACGTTATAATACCCAATAGTTGAATCTTTGACATATTTTAGCTCGAAACTAAGAGTTATTTGTTCATCGATTAACCTCCGATTTTCATTTTACTACAGTTACAACCATAAAATACATAGAATACCTGCAGAAAACATGTTTAAAATAGTTTTCGATGAAAATATGAGGAAATAACCTTAATTAACCATATGTCATTTCCATGTGTAAATATCAAAGCTGCATGAAAAATATTATGAAAACCTTAGTAATTAAAAGATAGCCAAACACAAACAATGGTATCTACCGTGCTCTAGATGTAACTACACTAATTACTCTATGTTTACCTAACCTGCCACGTTGTTTTAGTGATACAAAAATGATTTTGTTGTATGCAAGTTTTAGCATGTTCTTATCTTTTGTATTCATTAGATATTTAGAAACAAAAACTAAAATTATTAAATAATAATGTTAAGAATATTAAATTGTGATCCTAAATTGTCTCATATCATGTTATTTAAAACCAAATATGATACGATTGAGATTCTTTTCTGTGACTCCAAAACCTCACACTATCGATAACAATACTGTTCATTTTACTTAGCACATTTTTATATTAGACAGAAAATTTAAATTTAAGCTTTGGAATTTGGTGATTAGTTTTATGAAATATCAATAACAATAACGATCCTTCTTTGACATGTTTTACGAATTATCTAAATTCAAAACACGAATTAATTCAATTCATAACAAATATTTTAAATTTTTTTGCCTTCGTTGATTCATAAATTAGTTGATAAACATTTTATAATGCATCTGAAAAATTCAACTGGGTAGTTCTAAATCAGAATTTATTCAATCATACAATATTTTAATTTTCAATCAAGTGACATACCATAACACGTACAAAAGGCACCATACGTTGCGTAAAAAATGTTGTATATTCATAGTATCAACTAGTAAATGCTCTCATCATTTGTGGATATATTTTATTGTTTTGTGTTGACTTACTGGGTGCAATATTACCAATTTAATCAGTAGTATTCTTGACTATGTATAATTAAATGCACCCAAATATTCTTAAATATTCACACAAAAAGTCTTTTAACGTTTTACGTACTTACTTACGCAAACAACTCCTTAAAAACTACATTACGTTAATTTCCTAAAGCAAATTAGACGTATTGAACATAAAATACTTTAAATGTGTCATAAACTGTATTTTAAGTGGTAATTAAATGTTTACGATGTCGTAATCGGTTAACCGCCTTTCCAACTCTTTGATTGATTGATCATTTAACTACTGTACTCGGTGAAGTCATTTATACACAGTTTCCAGTAAGACTTTGTTAAGTAGCTTTTTACTATATTGTACTTTTATGCACAGCCAAACTACTAACTGTAGAAAATTAGATTCAAACACGGTTTGAAATTGTGTGTACTATCTTAATGTTTAAGTTTTGAATTTTAAATAGTTCAGGGATAATATTTTTAATTGAAAACTTTTAAGTAATTAGTGGTCGTCCATGTGTTACTGTGCCGAATTTAAGTTACAAATAATGTTGTACTGGTTAATGAATGATGCTTTATAACTTTTTAGGCCTACAATAACGTTTGTGAGTTATTCTTAAAATCCAGTTATTTTATTCCTATTGTACATCAATGATCTCCATTATGAAGGAAATGACTGTCACATGAATTTATTCGCTGACGATGTAGCACTTCTAATCAAGGCCCCAAATGCAACCAGCTTAGAGAACACCTTCACTTCGGTCATAAAGAGCTTAAATAGTTGGTTTGAGTACAATGGTCTTCTCCTTAACAAAGACAAAACACAATGTCTCAATTTTGGTCTGATTGGTTCGTCTCAGAATAATCAAAGTAGTCCTGAAACGCAGCTCACTAATCCCTCATTGACCACAAAACTCCTAGGTGTCATTTTTGATTCCTCCATCAAATGGTATGGTCACGTGCAAAGTGTTGTTAACCGCACCAGTTCTGCTCTGTTTGCCATTCGAATTCTTAGTTCAACTTGTAGCAGGGAAGTTCTTGTGGACGTCTATCGTGGATATTGGAAAGCATTTTACATTATGGCATTGCTGTTTGGGGAAGCTCTTCTGATTTGGAAAGAATACTTAAGCTCCAAAAAAAGATTCTGATGCGCATTTTCGGTCTCTCCCATCGCCATCCTTGCAAGGAAGTGTTCAAAGATTCTGGCATCCTTACAGTACATTCGTTGTACATTCAGCAGGTCCTCATTTTGACCTTTGTCAACAGGGGTCAATTTCAACATCTAGGGCATTCCCATGACCACCGGACGAGAAATGGAGGCATCCTCTGTTATCCGAGGCACAGAACTGCGGCCTTTGAGAGGAGTCCGTTTTACAGGGGAATCGAATTTTTTAACAAATTGCCTCAGGCAATAAAATCCCAAGACTCTTTGTCCCTATTTAAGAGACACTTAAAATATTTTCTATGCTCAAATGCTGTTTATTCCGTCTCAGAATTTCTAAGCCTATAATGTGTATATATGTAGATTCTCATGTTGTATGTTTTAGTTTTAGTTTGTAAATATTGACGATGCATGATATTTGTTACGTGTTATTGTATACAAATCTAATGTGCAAATAAACGATTTGATTTTGATTTGATTTGAATGCATTTGAGAAGTTCGCCATATTTTTATCGACAATTTTAATTCTCAAGTTCAGTTTGTTTGATTGTTAATTATTTTATTCGACTATTAAAGATTAAAAACTACAATCTATAATGTATAATCTTACGTCTATAATCTATTTATCTATAATCTTTGGATCATTATTGATTTGTCGAAAGTAGATCATAAAGATCCAGCTCAATCCAAACAATATTCGACTTTAATTTTCAACCCACTCTAAAATAACTTTATAAGTAGAGATTATTTTTTTAATAAATAAAATAATAAAAATTTTGACGTTTAGCAGTCAAGTCCAACTTCGGTGTAATTGCTTAGTTTGTTGAGGGAGATCCAACGATCCAAGTTTAGATTCCTGTCAAAACAGTTACAAACTTGTAAATGCTCCAAACTGAATCCACCTGTCGCTTGTATCGGTATTACAAGTTTGCGAACTGTCTTACGTAGATGATACAATAGATATTACAAAGAAATTTAACTTATCTGTAATTAACTCTTTTTTCTCGATTTTTAAATGAGTAAAAACATTATCCTAGTTATAAGGATTAGGTTATAAAACGTAGTTACGGATTGTAATGGATGAAAATCGAGTTCACGATTTAGAGATATCAGAAAAAAGGTGTTCCTCAAAATAAATTAATGGTTCAATGAGCAGAATTTTTGGAATTCAAGTTCTCCTTTAAATTTTCCTTGATAACTTATGAGTGTATAAAATGCTTCAATTTATATATATTCCCTTCCAGCTTAACCTGACGTGTACATATTTATTTTTGTTCTAGAAACGAGTAAGACTTTACAAGGATAACATAGCCAAGAGATACTCAAAGAACTATGGTATTCCGGTGAAATAGTTTGATGGTTTTCTGTTATGCTTATAATAATAGGCATACGTAAGAACTTTTTGAGTGGACGTCCTAAATATCAGAATGACTGTTTGATGTTTGAAATATTCGTCAAGCTGTTTAATTGAGACACTTTTACTATCAATTGAAACATGAATTTACGAAGAGAAACTCATATATTCATCGTAGAGTTATAAGATTTATCTATTTGGAATTTGGCAAAGTTTATTCCTTGAATGTAGATTAGCAAATTCCCAATGATTCCACATTTACTATATATGAAATAAAAAAAGTCATTGGCCTATTTGTTATCTAAAATCTGGAACACTTTGAGGGAAATTTAGCAATATCATACAATCAAACGTCAATCTCCTAAATGTAATCAACAGTTCAATTCATAACTATTTCTTAAGACTAAGACAATTTCTAAATACCACTGAAATCACTGGTGCGTCAAATTAACTTCTATATCAATCAGGGTTCTCTTAGGTCTAGATACGCTTTGATTTTAGTAAGAATATACCTTTTTAAAGGTAAAAAATTATGTTTTCTTTTTCTTCAATCAGTTATTCCACTTACAGTAAACCTAGAGAATATGGTATCAATGTAAACTAATTGTAGTTCGATTGTTATGTTTATCTTTGAGTTTTGCTTGCCTCTCTTCAATATATTTTTATACGCCTTGTTTTAATCTAGGTTCATATTAAACTGAGAAATCATTAGATAACTTGTTCAATATCCTAATTAGTACACGTTCGGTTGAATATCTGCTTCAAAATACGATTAATTTAAATAAAAGTATAATAGCACAACGCATAAAACATAAGCTAAGCAGAACTCGTGTAAGACGAGTGAATTGCACTTAAGATAAGTGCTTAGAAGGTGGATTGCTTAATGTAGATAGTTATCAAACTTAGCAATTTAAATGTTCAAATGTCTTGGGTGTAATAAAATGTGACCTTGAAACTTTATTAACATTTATTACAGAATATGATAGTATTTGACTCACTTTAGTAAAACTGATCGGTTTGACGAATTTGTGTCAAGGAAACTTTTTAGTCTGGCAAAGGTTAAGATTATGGTTTTAAGTTTGAACTTTAAACCAACATATTAGTCAAACTATTTACTATGAAAGTATTTAAACAGTATTGATCGGGAATTATACATTACTTTATATGCACAAACACTTTTATGTACAAACACAGTACATACAAAAAAGTATAGCTATTTTTAAGTATTTAAAACGTTTCATTAGTTACAACAATGTAGGGTGAGTTAATTCCAGTCGAGAAGTAACAGGTGGTGGTGTGTTAATATGTAAACAATAGCAGCCGTCATAATAGGATAAAGGGATGACTGGGGTCAATGGTGTTTCATCCAACGCAAAGACTTTTATAATAAGCGTCATTGCTAAAGTCTTGAATAATTTATGGCGTTGACTATTGAATAATTTTAAATTAACATTAATATAAGATTAAATAAGTGTCAATAATGACCATATGTTTCAGGTAATTAAATGTTTTTAGCGAATTTCCCTATAGGGAAGTAGCTATTACCGTAGGTGGCACGGTAAGACCTAGACCCGGGACCGATTTACTTTTTCATTTTGATGTCCCCAGAGGCCAAAAACACTATTCGTTCAAATTTTTATATATGTATATAACCAATTGAAGAAAAAGAAAAAAACATTTTTTCACCACTAAAAAGGTATAGGCTTGCTAAACTCAATATATATATATATATATATATATATATATATATATATATATATATATATATATATATACTTATATATATATATATACGTCCGTGAACGCGATAACTTGAGTAATTTTTGTCCGATTTTGATGAAATTTGGCTTACAGGTGTAAAGCGGGATAAACTTGAATGAGTTCGCGAACCAGCACGATCGGACCATGGGAACGGGGCTTTACGGGGGGTTTTATGGGGTAAAAATTGGTTTTTCTCACTTTTGACCCTCAAAACACAAAATTTCCTAATTTATCTTTAGACCTTTTTAAAGAGCTTAAAAAAACAAATAATTTAGTATATAAAAGTATTTTTGTTCGATTATTAGTAACAGAGAAAATTAAAAAAATTGTAAATTTAAAATTACCATGTTATTCTTATGGAGAATATTGTCAAATGTTGTAGTTTGCTTGTTTATGAATATATTTTGATCAAACTTGGCAAATTTATTTATTTTGTACTAAGCTATCAATATTTTACTCAAAAACACACTTTATTAGTTTCCTTGTAGCAACAAACCTAGGTACTCGTTAAACCTAATGTTATTAAAATATATTTAACTGAAAATCAATTCAGACAAATGGAAATTCGCTTAGTCGGCAGGTTTGCTGCGGCGGGGGTATTTTTATATGGTGACTGTTTTTTTATGTTGGATTTTTACAGACGTATTTGCAAGGATTGTAGGCCTACATAGTCATTTAAATTTGTACATAGCAATTTCTTTTGTTTATTATGTAAAAAGTGCATTGTTAATTGTTGAGCATCTTTCATCACTTTATGTGCTCAATATTTTCAAACGATATTTATTATTTGTGCTACCAGCCAAAAGGAAATTTATTTATTTAATTTATTTAACATTTAGCCAGTTAAGCATGTCTTTTGTTTGAAGCCCTTGTAATTTTGTGTTGATTAGGTTCAAGGTTGAAAATAGTGCTTTTTCAAGTAGAAAATAATTGTTTTTTTCTTATTAGATCTTCGTTTACGCTGAATAAAAAATCGCTTTTAAGTACTTTCCCAAACGAAGTGTTATTAAATTTTGACGAAGGTTTTTAAGGCAATGTATTTCATCTTTGCTGTTCTTTAATATTCTTTCATTCTAAATATTCGTTGATTATTAGTACAAAATCACAGTACAAATGTTTATACACCGGTGATGAACGAAAATATAGACCATTTCCAACATTTTTGTTTTGCAATCGTGCAAAACTTAAATCAAGTACGATATCAAATTTAATTCCTATTTTATCAAAAACCGTTAGACTTGTCACAAAGTAGATTCAACTGAAAAAAAAACTTAAATTGCTTTTTTTCATCAAAATAACGTGTATCAAATTCAAAACAAAATGCTAACTATCATTTTTTTATTTTTTTTCTAACAAATAACCACAAATTAGCACTTTTCTACTCAATACTCTTTAAAGAGTCGTTTTATACTCTATGTAACACTAAACACTTACTCCTTGTATTCAGGATGGCCAGTTAAAGTTGGATTAGTTCACTTTGACGAGTGAAGGTTAATTTCCTTGCTAAACATGACGATGAGTTGTTGATTATGTTACTTCAACCTTCTGAAAACCACTTGACAACTTTCCAACTTTATCTCACCGTCTATTCACCTCAGTTGAAACATAGAATTTAGTTTTTATTAACTCTTGCATTTAATGGGTTCGCATACAGTTCATAACTAGTTTGAATTCTAGCTATAGAATAATATTTGTCAATTGATAGTTTGTTAAACCATTTTTCAAAATGTTGAACTTTTATAACTAAGTTTGGTTGGGTGAATTTGTTCTTTAAAGCAGTATTTTGTATTTGTGTTCAGCAAAATGAAAAAAGTGAGGAAAATAAACTTTCTGAACTGTATAAGCAAGTATATCCTTTCTCAGCGCAAAACACTATCTTAGGTTGGATTGGTATCTTTTTGTTCATGTATTTTTAATAGCTCTTAAAGTACAAGGTTTAGTCTGCTTGTAAACAGGCAAAAGAATTTGCCAATTGTATTATTTCAAAAAATTGCATTTTCATTTTTACATAACTTTTACAGTATATATTGAGTAAGTAAGTGTTATAATATATTACTTATGAGCAATAACATGTCCTGGGTCGTCATTACGTTCAATAACTACTTTATGGTATTGAGTTATCTAGTAGTCGAATAACATTAACATATACATTGACAACAATCTATAATTGCATATAAGCTGGACTTTAGTTTATGGCAAAGAATGTTCAATCGTTCAGCTAACGCTCACAAAATTTTTGATTTTCTTACTAACCTAAGCGAAACTATGTAGATAAGGAGAGTTAAAATTACGGAAAATAAAACTTTTATCACTTTGAACTGCCCAATAAATGTCTACAGAGGAATCAAATTTTTGATATTTATAAATTCGATTTATAGCCCATTTCTACAGTCTATCTAAAGTTCATCCCTTTAAACGATTATTTAACGTGACGAGGTAAGAACTACCCTCAGGATCAACCAATAACGAGACCCCTGGATGTCGTTGACCAATAACGATGTCGTAATATTGTCGATTGTCGTTAAACACTCGTTTTATTTACAACTCGTGTTTCCTTAATAATCATGGCAGTTGCTTTACACTGTTAACCTTTAAAAAGGTTATACCTCGTATTGCCTAGTGATTTATCTGATTCTATCTGATGATGTGTCTACAACATCGAAATGCGTAGTCCATTCTAGGTTCAGATAATCACTAGGAAGTATTAGGTACCTTATTACATTTAATTTCATGTATCAGATACCTTATTACATTTTATGTATCAGGGACCTTTTTACATTTTTTGTATCAGGGACCTTTTTACATTTTATGTATCAGGTATCTTTTTACATTTTATGTATCAGGGACCTTTTTACATTTTATGTACCAGGTACATTTTTACATATTATGTATCAGGGCACTTTTATATTATATGTATCAGATACCTTTTTACATTTTATTACCAGATACCTTTTTACATTTTATGTACCAGATACCTTTTTACATTTTATGTATCAGGGCACTTTTTACATTTTATTTATCAGGTACCTTTTTAAATTTTATTTATCAGGTACCTTTTTACATTTTATTTATCAGGTACCTTTTTACATTTTATTTATCAGGTACTTTTTTACACTTTATTTATCAGGTACCTTTTTACATTTTATTTATCAGGTACCTTTTTACATTTTGTTTATCAGGTACCTATGTACATTTTATTTATCAGGTACCTTTTTACATTTTATTTATCAGGTACCTTTTTACATTTTATTTATCAGGTACCTTTTTACATTTTATTTATCAGGTACCTTTTTACATTTTATTTATCAGGTACTTTTTTACATTTTATTTACCAGATACCTTTTTACATTTTATGTATCAGGTACTTTTTTACATTCCATGTACCAGATACCTTTTTACATTTTATGTACCAGGTACCTTTTTACATTAATGTATCATAAGTCGTAATCATGCTTGGGTGCTTTTTTGGGCAAGGTTATAAATCGGTGAAAATAAAAACAATCACCATAGAAACAAACTTAGAATAAGAGAGTATACGCTGCTCGTATTCTAGCCTTCAATAAAGTAATTTTATAAAAATGATAAAAAAACTCTATTACAGTTTAGTTGGTTGAGTTGTTTGCTGTTTGTGTTCAACCGAGCAAAAAAAAACATTAAAATGTGTTAAATTCTGATGAAAGAAGCTGTTTTTAAATTAAAGAAATAAAACAGATTATTTTAAGTAATTAAATTACTAGGACAAAATAATCGTAGGTAATCGTAATCACTGGATAAGATTTCAAATACATAAGGAATATTCGTATCCAAAGATTGAGTCTCGGGGGCAAATTTTAAAATTAATTTATGAAAATAACAAGTGAAAAAAACAATACCTGGAAAGTACTTTCTTTAGCTTAACATACAACTTAAAGTAAGTCATGTAACTTATACGAGGGTAATAGCTGCAAGTCAAAAAATAATGTTTTAGTCTTATTATCAGTAGTTAAAAGTGGTTTTGTCGATCCAAGTATTTTTGCAAAAGTTGAACCTAGTTAAGAAAGGAGAAATTAGTTGTATTCTTGGGGGAATTTCATCATGTCTTGTAGTTTTATTACCAGAGTCAACTTGTTTTAATATTTAATGTTTTGATTACAGAATGAATTGAAAAGGTCATGTTTCCATATTAAAAATGCATGAGAATTTTTGTTTTGACAACTCAAAGAACGACTTAAACTTAGAATTAAGTACAGATAAGCGAGGTTCGTGATCTCTTTTAGAGTCATATATTCCTTATATGATGGTATACAAAGTATGCGAAGATCTATTTTCGCATCTTTGGAAAAGGGTGCCAATTATTGAATCATTATTTCTATCAATTATAATATTCCATCAATAAAAATCTAAATTACCTCTTTTAAAATTAGTAGAAAATTAATATACATACATAAGATCACTTAAAAAAATAATATAAATAATAACGTCGAAAAACGCATTTTCTGTTAACAATTGTATTTGTACAGTCCCATTATGAGTTTTTGTGAAAATTTGTGCCGTGGCAATGATTATTCATTAATTACTAACAAGAATACAAATATTGCCTATTTTAATGGTACTGGAGGAAATTCACTAAATCAGAACGTAAAAGCCATGACAAATAAATAATTGGGACAAAAACTATGGTCATACACTTATTTCCTATGTTTCTCTTTGAATTTCTGCGCATGGTCTCACTTAAACTTACTGTATAATTAATTGTGATTCTCACTACTTCAATCCTTAAGTAAGCAAATCATACTTCCATGCTATAGATTAGTCTATGTTACATTTGGCTAAATCCAAACAATCGTGTAAGACTTTTAATCAGATTCAATTTACATAAAGCAGGGTCGTCCCATTGCGTATGCAACTGCTACAATTTATTGTTTCTTTTAATTAAACCCTCTACATGATATGAATCTCGTTTAATCTCACTAATTAATTGATGGTTCATTAGTTCAATAACCCTTAATGATCTAATTGATGGCATGGTTTTGTAATTTGATTGGAGTACTTGCTCACCTAGGTCTGAATTACTGTATGTCATATTTTAGTTTACTGTACACTGTCGTTTTAAGGTACTGTTCGTAGGTTTAAGAAAAGCATGATTATCTTCATTGATAATAATATTTAGAAAAATGTTTCTAACCCTACTTTCAAAAGTTATAATTAGAAAATCCGGGGTTAATTACTCAATTACTTCCTTAATTGCTGTATCAAGGAAGCGACACACTTATAACGTATTTTACAGTGAACTTTAATGAATACAAGTTTGGGTAAAAGTGTTGTTACTGACTAAGATCAGCTGTTTCTTTAGACAGGGATAAATATTCAAATGGCAATGATTAAGGAACAGCTGTATCCAGAGTCAAACCATCATTTAACTACTGATTGTTACCAAAATTTAACCAGCGACCTTCGATTGTTAAACGAGTACTTTAATTTCTCAGCATACAAATACATTGGTAGACATTTTAAACGTGTATGAGTTTTCCTGCAACAAATTTCGTTAGGTCGTAAATTAATAGGTCTTGGGTTGGGTTCAAGAGCCTCTAACAATCTTAAAAAAATAAGCTGGTCAATATTATTTGTGCATTGTGTCAAAATAATAAGGCTTAATGTGAGAAGCAATGTGGAATTTTTTTATCTCTGTCTACCAAACCGTTGTATTATATTCGCGGCTATAGGATATTTATATGTAAATTTTAAACTTATAGGCCATGTACAAAACGTACAAGTTTTAAGTCGTTTTGAATATTACATTGGCAAAACAAATTTGCATTTATATAGGGAAAAGACTTTTCTGTCAAGGCCTTGCCCACATGAGTTCACTTGTATATCTTTTGACGAGAACTTTATGATTACGGAGAAAACTAAGTATTACGTAATAAATTTAACCCTTAGAGCAGCTTAAGGCAGTTTTCGCGAAGAAAAAATATTTGTTGCATATAATACGGTTTAAGCATAAAAGTAAAAGGTACTCTAACTCATCTATTTTTTTAATGAATCACTTTCTATGGAAGACAATGTAATATAGTTTAAAATTTTAACAGTGTAATCCAAAAATGTCCACAATTTGTATAAAAAATTGGTAATTTTTGTAAAACATTGTCATCAAATAAACAATCCATTATTCTTCAAAGTGCACTTATTAATGTTAAAATAAAATTAACCAAGCTACACAGGACATCTCACTCCATTCTACACTTATCCTGATCATTTGGGGCTTTAAATAAATGATCCTGACCAATGAAACAGCTGATCTAAACAAAGCAGTCAGTAACAAAGCTACAAGGATCACCACAACCCATTTAACATTCATACTTTGCTCATATTTGGGTTAAAATACGCACGGAGTCCCCATCTCAATTGATAATGACAATGAAATAATAACAATTCGTTCTTTTTACTGTTTATACAAAACAGGTGGGTTTTTCACTTAATCCAAGAAATATAGTCACACATTTAAAAAGTCTTTTAAAAGTTTGGAAGACTATATAAAACTGTAAAAACTGCCTTAATTAACATCTAACCCGTTTAATAGCACCAATACCAAAAATGGTAATCAAGAAGCTAATAAAAATATGTATATGAATTTTCACAGGAAAATTTCTTTCAAATAAAATTGTCTGTTCACAGACCTGTCATTTTACTTTGTACAAGTATTTAACGCTTTAGGTTGACTCAAAAAACCGGTGCCACAACATTTCTATGTAGTTAAAATCATTCGTGATTACAGGTATTTGAACCCAAAACTCCTAGTTCGAAGGCTCAGACTGTAATCACAAACATAACCTAATACTCATATAGAGTTACGACCATAATTTATGTACGAGACACTAAAATAAAAGACCAAAATTACTAGTAAATTCTAGTAAATTACTAGTGAAAAACATAACCCAGCGATAATCACTTGGGGAGTAAGATGGGGATTTTTACACTTCATTGTTGGTAATGGCCCTACAACCGCGAAATATTCAATATAGGCAAGACTATGTTCAACTCCATACCTATCAGGTATGACATTGTGTTTACGATATTACCATTGCGTTCCTGGCTTTAACTAGATATTACAGGGTGTTGACGATATTATCATGGCATTCATGGGTTTAAATTGGTACACTGCTATGCTGCTATGGGTTTAAATTGTTACCTTACAAAACTATTGCGAGTTATTAGAATTTACGTGTATTAGGTCGTGTTCGAATTAGGATACAGAGGTTGCAAGGTTAATAAGGGAGACTTCTGTATCTGTTGGCACAAACAACCGAATGAAAATATCGACTATTCTATTGTTTCATTCGATATGTAGATCGATATTTTTATTCTGTTGCTTGTGCCAACATATACGGAAGTCTACCCCACATATATATATATAAAAAAAAAACTATTGGAAGTAGAGTCACAGGGGTTGTTTTATTTTAAATATAAACTCATTGGCTAGTTCCTTATACAAGGTTTTTAAATTATCCATAAAAATAAAGTTTTTATACACAATCTTGAAAAATATTGCAATTTTGAAATTTTGTCTTACTAAAAGATATCATAATTTATGTTGCATAAAAAAATAATACAGAATCCCTGTGTATGGAACTAGTAAGTGGTTGTATAAAATTGGTGTGGAAATTTGGCCCTTGTATCTCTTACAATTTTTTTAGAAATGTATCACCAAATTTAAAAAAAAAATTAAAAAAACGTGAGTAAACTATAACACTCACAAATGCTTTCGTACTTTTATTTATATGTTTTAGGAATAACAAAAAATTACTTATTGTAAGAGGATTAATGTAAAGAGGAAATTCTAAGGAGCAAACCCAAATTTAAAAAAATTAAATATTTATTTTTTCCAATAATAGGTTTTAAAAATAGGCCAATATTAAGACGGAAACGGTTAACTAAAACCATAATTAGTTCTCAAATCAACTGGAGGTGTGAACATTCAAACAAGCTAGTTTGCAAACAACAAACTGTATTCCACAGTCGGTGCTTGGTTATCCAATGATGATTCGACTCATTAACTGAGGCAATTCCGATCACGGAGGTTATACTAGTCAAATGTCACTTAAACTCTACATATACAGCTTACTTGAGACAAATATTACGATATTAGTTAGCTGTGTCTGTGTACAGCTTGTTACATTTGTTTAGCTCCGAAGATACTTTATTTTACTTTCGCTACACTACTGTGAAATGATCTGTTTTCGCTACATGTTTATAACTTGCGAAAATCTATCATTACATTGTTTACTACGGCAAAATAATGTTTAATATGCGAAAGTAATGTTTACTATCTTTTTTGGATTTTGCCGACGTAAACAAACAAATATTTGTTATTGTTTTTCAGCTGTTTCAATTTTCAACAACTAAAGTAAATTATTAACTTTGAATTGAAGGCATAACCTAAAAAATGCTTTGAGTTTTGTAATGAAGAAATTAATTATTCTTTGTTGAGTAGTGAAAAGTAACGGCTCAAAAGTAACAAAATTAAAAATAAACTCGACAAGTGTGTATTTAGACCATTCAATCCAGTAAAAATCTTACTAAAATGTGTACATTATGTCTTAATTGTACTTGTTTAAAAACTGCTAGCCAATCAAACGAAATTAAAAAATAATAATTCATAAGTAATCATTTAAATTTATTTAGTAAAGCTTTGAAAGCTAATCGACCTTCTTTTAATTTTTTTCTATTCACTGTTTGTTTGTTTTGGGTTCTTTTACCTTTCATTTTGATTCGGAAAGTTTTCTAGTTGTTCATTAATTAATTGATGATCATTTAGTAAATTATTTTATAAGGATGCCTTTATTTGATCCCTTAACAAGGTATAACCCCTAAGTTGCAGTATAATACCCATTATTCAATAGTTTGTACAACATATACATATAGTTCAGTATAAGCTTATACGAATTTTCACCACACTCATTTACTTAACAAAGTAACATATCCAATTAACAATGAAGCGTAATTAATAAGGTTTTATAATAACCTACCTTGAAGGTAAAAGCAATTATAACGAAATGAAACAAAGCAATGAATAATCGTTTCGGTTATGAATGCGCTGGATGCTTACTTTAACTCTCCAACGAAAAATACTCATAGTTTTTACCGAAAGAGTTTTTGGATACGTTTCTATTTTACTGTAAATTGTTATTTAGAAATTATATACAGTGTTTAAACTTACTCACTATTTACTACTACTCTACTCCATAATTTTATCATCAGAATCAGTATTGCTTAGATTATCAACCGTTACAACTAGTTGTATAAATAAGGTACAACTGTTTAGTTAGTAGTTTTAGGGGAATTTAATGTGTGAAACTAGGATTCGTAATTATGTAAAATTCAAAAAATATCATAACATCTGACTCCATTGGATCGTAAGCCTTGAAATTACATCTCAATGATATAAAACGGTAAAGAGTGAAGTTACGGATGAAAAGGGGTGTTACAGAGTGTAAATTGTGGGAGGCTTTTGAATTGTAATAAGTAAATAGATAAATATTTTGTTTATTTACTTTTTGATATTACAAATTTACTATTTACGATATTACGAAGTCAGAAGATACTACAAAGATGTGAAATAAGATTTTAAAAATCGATTTCCGTTCCATCCTAAATTCTTTTCAATTACAAATTATAAAGTCTGTGAGCACTTTACGCCCATTAAAGAATAGTTATGCATGCACGACTCTGCCAGGCTTCCAATACTAATCTAAATTCAGACTTAATGATTATTAATTGGTTTCGATCAAAAGGAACAATTCTTTTCATACAGTTGAACATTTGACCTTTGCTTTCAAAAGGTATTATGCCCAAACCGTAAAGCTATACTAAGTAAGATTATACGACTAGACATTGTTTTGTTGACGCATTAGACTATTATGTTAATTAATTGTTTTAGTTAGATTGTAAATAATCAATAACGGTTACTTGGTTGAAGCGACCATATACTTCATACATCTATATACTTAATACAATGAAGATTTTTAGATCAAAATCCTTTTTTCAGTCGTTTAACTGTACCGATTTTTACGATTATGGTGTCATTTTAATACTTAAGTGGAGGAACGAATAGCAACGAAAAGGTAATTTTCATTAGGGCTTTGCACCCTGCATCTAATTTATTTCTAGAATGCGCTTCTAAAGGTCCAGTTAGGGTAATGAACTTTTTATAACTTTTTAAATCGTAATTTAACAGTTGATCGTTCAGCTAAATATTTAACCTCAGTCAGATTGTTTATAAGACGAAACAGTTTATGAAAATGAATTCGGAATATGATAATTTTTTTAAATATTGTAACCTGATTAAGGTATGTGAAACTTTATTTATGGTGTACGAATCTAAAGTCAACGTATGTAATTTATTGCAAATTAGTAGCAGTCCTATTATTAACCTAATAACTGCCTTGAACAAAAATATTCATTGAAAAGTACAAGTATTGCATTGGATTCTTTTTAGTGTGGAATAAAGTGTTGAACTGCAAATTTCGACCTGGTCCTCTCGAGCCCCTCATATTAAATTACACATGCTTACTCATACGCTTAAATTGTGTATTTAATCACGACGAAAACGTGTTATTCAGCCCTTAAAAAAATAGTACTACACAACTCATACTACAAAAACAATTACTCCTATGAACAATTTACTATCACACAGAATCATCTGTTAATTCAACAGATTCTACATATGATCCAGGACTTAAATGGAATCAAGGCAAATCATTTGTGATCTAAAGGCAGGTAAAGTGGCTTTTATGTTCGTAATGGGAACGCGTTCTTATCATTTTCGTCATCTCGACTCCATTACGTCGACAATAGCGGAATTCACAGTAAGGTAGGCAGATCTTGAAACCCACATGACTCACTCTTGCATTGACTGATATTTCTTTTTGAAAATATACTATTTATACAAGTTGTTTGTATAAATTAATAATAATCATTCTGGTTATAACATTAACCATGTTTATTCAATTGATTACTCGATTAGTCCACGTCAAAAGTAAAGTGTTGATAGAAAAACTACCATAATAGTACGAATTTAAAAGAAATAATCAGAACCTCTAACGTTTTAGTGCTCGCCTGGTAATTAGGAAGTTTTCGGTTCGACCCTGAGAAAAATCGTAAACATTAATCTCAGAAATTTAAAAATCTCAGAAGTTCAAAAAAGTATCAAGGTTCTTGAACTGTTGTTGAATGTATTCGTCCGTAACTATTTTCATGTCGACTTCGTGGTCTAATATTTAGACAAATTTGGCTTAAGATGTGTTACGGTGTATGTTTCCAATATGATGGATCATAAACATAAACAAATGACGTAACTGGCCCGAATCTTGTACTAATGACATAAACATATTGTTCTTTCTGTCCCATGAAATAATAATTTGTTTAATTTCGGTCAAGTGGCGACATTTTTGATAACAGGCTTTTAAAAGTGACTGATTCTATCCAAACCGTTTCTAATGATCGTAGAATGGACACATGACTACTATATATACTTCGAATAGCACAAACTTCCTGTATGTCCAATACGAGAATTCGTTCTTAATTTGGATATCCCAATAGCAACTGATGTGTCAAAATCATAATTGTAATATTTCAATAACACAAAAACTAACCACTTTTGCAAATCGATATCTTTAATCAGTTAAAATAAATGTTTTCATCGAGAAAACTGGGTAATTGCAAAAGAAAATATTTTCTCGCTCGTATTCCTCCCTTGTGCTTTTATTTAATCCGGTGTAAGTAAAGTAAACAGAATACAAAGAACAAACACAATATCACGTGTGGGGTAGTGTAGCGACACGCATGTTGTGAGAGAGATAGATGTAGCGCGTTCCTTAAACTATAATTTCCTGTCACAAATAGGACAAAAATGTTTGATTCTTTACTTTACTTTTTAATTTTTTTAGAGTTATATATAACGGCATTCATGTTTTATGTGCCAAACTATTTTACTGAACTGTTAGTAACCGTATTATTTATTTAATATTTTTAAGTAAATAAAAAACAAGCAATTCAATATTGTGTTCGAAAACTACTACATTTTAATCATAACCTTTACAAACACACAATATTTGTAACAATTATTGAAAACACATACAACAATTTAAATACGTCTTTAATTAAATTTTTAAATACCTGTGTTAATATATCTCCTTTTAGGATATACTTGGTATCACTCCAAAATAAAACGATTAGTAAAATTCTTATCCCGAATTTTCAATATTTAAACTTTAATAAATATATACATATCAATCCGAAATATTTCTTAAAGTTTTCACCAAAACTTAAGTGGTGTCTGGTTCTTCAAATATATATAAGAAATTACAGAGCTCCTATTTGAATTATCTTGGTGTTAGCGAATTTCCCAAATAGGGAATAAGCTATTACCGTAGTACTCATGGTAAGACCTGGACCCGGGACCGATTTTTTTTTCGTTTTGAGGTCCCTAGAGGCCAAAAATAGCATCCGTTCAAATTCATATAAATATATATATATTTATATATATAGGCTATATGTGTGTCCGTTAGCGCGATAACTCGAGCAAAAATGATCCGATTTTGATGAAATTTGGTACAAACGTGTAAACCTACGTTTATTCGAACGAGTTCGCGAACCAGCATGATCGGACCATGGGAACGGGGGTTTATGGGGGCTTTTATGGGGTAAAATGGGTTTTTTCCATTTTTGACCCAAAAAACTTAAAGTTTTGCAATTTCTTTCCAAACTATTTTGTAGAGCTTAAAAAAACAAATAATTTAGTATATTGAAGCGTTATAATGCGCCTGATCGTTACGGAGAAAATTCAAAAAGTTTAAATTTAAAATTCCCATGTTATTCTTATAGAGGATAAGTAAACTGTTGTAGTTTGATTATTTATTGACATATTTTGCCCAAATTTGGAAAATGTTTTTATTTCTTACTAACTATTAACATTTTACATGAAAAAACACTTTAACCCTCCCTGTTGCAGCAAACCTAAGTATGTGTTAAACTGATTTGATTTAAATAGGGAATAAATGTGATATTTTTAAGGAGACATTTTAGTGTAAATCCAGTCAGGCAAATGGAAATTCGCTTAGTCTGCAGTTTTGCTGCGGCGGGGGTGTTTTTATTTTATCATTGCTTTTCACACAAAGCATAAAATAACTTACATAGTGTTAGTTTGATTAAAAGGAATCGGTTCCCACAAAATGTTAAGATCTTTTTGTTTGTCACTTTCAAACATTAATAGACCTATCTCCTTGGTTAAACTTATTTAAAAGTTAGAGTAATACCAAAAGATAGAAACTTGAAATCACACTCTATACACTAGATAGAAGTACACGTTCTTCAGCTTTAAGATTGATAAAACATAGAGGAGTATATTTAACCTAAAAATAGAACCTAACCTCATTTATTACACTCTTTAGCTGTCAATTCATTCTTCAATGTTACCCAACGAACTCACTAGCATACAAAACATACTACAATTGCAGCTTCTTATATGTTATTTTTTTAATGTCGACTACATTCTATCCAAAATAGTTAAATTACGATGCATCCCCACCTAAAATATATACTGCAGTTATAATACCATAGATTAAATGCTAAAGAGGAAATGTGCATGAAAACATAACTTTGCTGACCAAAAACACATACAAAACATTAAGTAGCTCACATTTGTTCTCTAGAGAGATCATGAGCTTAAGTGTAGTGTATTGGAGGACAGGGTCTTTTTGGGGAGCAGTAGGCCTATCCACTCATCTTAAAACTTTTAAATACTAGAACTAACAGTATTTTAATGGGGAATTTATTATTGCAATTTGTTTATTGACATTCTTCCACCTACAATATTTTAAAATTCTTTGACTAATTTATGTTAAGAATATTTTTAAAGAATTTTGAGTAACATTTCTGACCTGCCTTCTCATCCAAAGCAACTGTTGGTGAAACCCAAGGTAGACACAAGGTATATCTACGATATCCTATGCTACCATAAGGTCTTGTCCAGAATCAAATATTTCCCATCAGTGTGGTAGTTGCTAGTTTTCAGTTTACATAGTTATACCGTGTAGGTGGTGGGTGACATAGACCACCCTAATCATAGATGAGCCTCTAGGGGTTGTACGAGTGTTGACATTGATGTCACCTCCCTTAGGCTGAGGTTTGTCTTTGAGAAGGCTCCGAGACTAATATAATTGCTAATACATATGTGTAACAGGTTTAGTATTTGGGACAAATATTTTCGGTCATAATACTTCTCAAGTAATTCATTAAATTAATCACAAAATAAATTATATATTTGATGATTATTGTTTATTTCAAAATACCAGAACAACAATGATCAGAAAATTAATCTCTCGAGAGAACAATAATATTTTTAAATGCTCGCCTAATGATATGAAAAATTATATTTTTAACTAATTAGTTTGATCGATAAAATATATCCGATCTGTAATTAATTAAATCTAAAGGATGTAAAGTAATTCTGGGCCTAATAAAATTTTTAGGTTTTGGTATGTTCATTTATCAATTAATTATTTATTCGTTTGTTTACCTAATTATAATACTAATTGGATTGATTATTTAAGGCCAAATAAGGATTAAGAAGTATTTTTATCATATATTGCATTCATTATTTTAAGTTATTACTAACCGTTTAAACCCCGGTTTACATAGTACAGTATATTTCTTTGACCATATAAAAATATATATTTCATAGTCTTATAATAATTATAATCATGTATGAATAACACATACTCCTTCATACTTTGGATTAAACTATAAATAGTTATTTTTTCTCAGGGTCTAATTACATTCTATCCGGGCTTGAATATCTGTATAACATGATTTTGTGTCAGAAATATTACTTTTTACTTAATTCTGTACAGGTCTTCTGTTCACTGGCAAAACAATTTGTTTATTCCCAATAAGAGTTTACAAACCTTATTCAAACAAGTAGACACATTTTACAGTAGTTAAATAGTATATACTCGTAGTACAGTAATACTTTGGAGACCTTACAACTCAAAAACGTGACTTTTCTCAAGTTCAGTGTATTAAGCAATCTTCTATCCCTTGGTAGGAGATTCTAAACCAATCAAATGTTATTGGTTCAATCGTTGATTTGAATCAAAGCCCACTTTGTAATTTTCCCAGTAAATCCAGAAATTACTTTGAGTACTTGAATATAAATAATTGTATAACAGTAATATGTACAGCCAAAAGCAAACAATGAGGAAAATATAGCTATAAAAATTAAATATCTCCAGAAAATTTCATTAAATTTTATATTGACTAACAAATGGTAACCTTTAAATAAATTTGAATCTAATAGAATAAGAAAGGTATTTATGTATTTCTAAAATATTAAAAATATTCAATGATAATTTAATTAACTTTATGAACAGGGTTTTGATTTCATTTCAAGAAATATTTTCTTAATTTAATTTTAATATTTGTAAAGCTATTGTAAAAGCAGAAGACGATCCCATTGTCTGACTCTGTCTGGATCGTATTTCCCAAAGGCAGACCTTTGGGAGACGAGCTTTACCTTTAAACATTTATTAAATCTTACGTAGAGATAAACATGTATTATCATATCCAAAATATGTAAAATTGTTGTTAGGTTTATTTTATACTTATTATTTATTTACAGTATTTTTTGATGGTGATATTTTTCTTCAACCTTTATTGCACATTTAGTTTCTTTGCCAACGTTAGTGCGATATATATAAATTATATGGTCATATTACATAATACGGGTTTTCTGAATGTGATTTGTTTGTAAGTATTTTAAGATTTTGATATTTTTTATGATATTATCAAATAATAATTATGATAAATTTCAAAATAAAGTGTTACAAATACTAGTTTAAGAACCATTACAGTTGTTGCTGAGACACTTTCTGAGGAGGATGTATTTAAAATTTTAAAGTTTGCAAGGTTGGTTTAGGTGTTAATATTTAGATCCATATTTTATTGTAGCTAGCAAGCAACCAAAGAATAAAAATAAATGAAAATTCATAGAAAGAAATATTCTTATAAATTGGGTGTATCAAAACATATTTCATTAAACAAAGATTTTCCTCTTTTCGTTACATTATTCCATAATGTATAAATAATTACAGTAATTTATGTGATTTCCCGCTAAGTGTAAACCTACCGTTACCTTATGAGTGCGACTATTTTGTGGATGGAACCCGGGACTTTTGTCGTGAAGTTCCGGGTTCAAATCCTGCCAGTCACCTTTTACCAATGATAATTCCACGGTTTAAGGGCCCAGAGCCAGAGCCCACCATAAGGAAAATGAACTCTGAAGAACTCTTTTCATATTTTTTGTGTTTTTCCTGATTACATATTATAAAGTGGATGCTGCCACCTAGTTAAAAATTTATTGACAAAAGAATCGTACAATATAGCTTTATTTGTAGCCCTTTAGCGATAATCACGAATGTTAGTTGTGTAATATATAATTTCTGCTTAGTATTTCCCTATGTATAATATTATCTTACAGCAATAAACAATTCAGATTCTAAAACGCATCCACACACGTGTTAAACTCCAGTGATATTTTTCACATCACAAAACACTAACGTCCGCTCTTCGTTATTACCACCTCATGACCTTTAATGTTATTGTTTGAGTTTTCTCGCCACATTTAACTGTGCGATCTGCTTGCTACTCCTCTATTCTTTATTATTTGTTCATCGAATTTATTTGCTGTTATACAAAATGTTGGTCGATTTTCAAGTCGTAAAATGTATAATAGTTGAATACAGTTTTAACTATAACTTTTAGTTACGTCCTCTATCTTTTCCCTCGACAGATGCATATTTGTAACCTCAACATTAACTTATGTGAATATTCGGATTAAAATCTCTTAATGATACAATTGTATATTTCTTTAAAAAATCTCAATTAAAAAATTGATTGAATGTAAATAAAGTTTGATCAGTGATGCTTTTGATGTATAATTTTGTGTTCTTGAGCAATTGATTGTTAAAAGTCAATACTCAATTTAATATTATTACAGTAACTCATGTTTATTATAAGTTTTAAAATTGATTATTTAGAAGTTAATCACAACCAAGATTCGTTGTACTTTAGTTCTGTCCCTAAATTACTAAACCATAATTAATTATTCATATGTTTAATGTTTCTAAGATCTTACAAATGAAATTGTATAATAAAATGCAGTTATGAAGATTCAAATAAACTTGAGAAGACGATTTAAAGAACTTTAAGACGGTTTGTGTAAAATCATTGCCTGACCCGTACATAATTGATCCAAAATCAGTTTCAATACCTCTCGATATACTTAACGTTGTATAAGGGTATTTTTTTTTTATGATTACCTTTACACAAATCTCCTTAGTCATCAACTCGTCTCTCGTTTATAGTTTATTTTCTTTGCCCATAATCAACTAAAGCCAAAATTGCACTTGGGAAGTTATGAATAGAGAAAGCTAATATATGTAAATTGTTCTTACAATCGACTCAACCTTACTCATATCCACATTAATTATGTAGTATGTATTCATCATTAAATTGCTTTGGATTTTGATGAACATGTTAACAAGATTACTTCTGCTAACGTGGTTTACTAACAACCGAGATGTCGGAGATGGGGACATAGTGAACGATCCTCAACCCTTAAGAGATAAGGGACACAATCACCACTCCTTAACTCTTTTATTACGCTACAAAGTTATGTTACCGACATTCTACTTGTGATCCCATTAGGTTAAATTGGGTTTGGAAAGATTTTGTGCTTGAAAATATTTGTAAAAGATTACCATGTAAGGCTGTGTAACACACTAACGAACTTCGATATAATATTTTACGTTTCTTTTAGTGCACCAACATCTATTAATAATTCTTTCGTAAAATTTGAAACTTGTTGTTTGATATGATTCGTGTTTTATTTTGTTATTGTTTAGAGAGCACTGATGTTAAATAAATGCTTCTCTTTTATACTATGGTGGGCTTTAAGACCTTTGTTTGCTAATAGTTCCAGTGACAAGCTATTTTTTATAACTCAATCCGTAACATTAAGTACGATAAATTTACAAATAAGCTATGTAACTAGAAACAAACATGATAATGAAACTTGACAGTGGACAATTTAGGGTTGGTAATAAATTAATCAGGAAGGTGCCACACTTCGTTACTATCTAAATAATATTACATGCTGTATACTAACTATACTTCGATCACAATATTTATGCAGTTTTAGTGGAAGAAATCTATTTCCTCCACTTCATCCTTACCTTTAAAACAATAGCTCAACAGCTGTTTAACCAAAGTACAAAAAAAGGTGGTGGGGGAACTTCTCCTCAAACCGCCTAAATATTGTGGACTGAGTATAGTTATGTGGATAATATACTGTAACCAATTTGCTATCAATATTTGTAGGTGAATACAATAGCACTGGAATCTCTTTAAAATAAAAAATAAAATACGAGGTGATTTGTATCAAGTTTTGTACAAAAATTGACATTTTTAATTTACTCAACCTGCATTTTCATGTGAACCATAATGTTTTTGTAAATAAATAAATCTTTCTGGTCATAAAGTGTGTTAGACAAAACACAGTTGACATTTAGAAAAATTTAGTTGGATTTTATAGATCCAATGGATCTACAATAAACCACAAGGATGTCCACACAGGTATTGCTTTAAACGTTCACTATTTCATCAAACTCTGTGGGAAAACATATCCTTTTGAATGACATGTTGGATATGATATTATAAGATATTATTTGATGAACTAATCTTATCATTATGTATGTAGTTATGATACACACTATAATACTATAATATTATACACTAACAAATCAAGAAAGCAAAATTAAAAAATCAAGTATTGGCATATATTTTTAATGGGCTTAAATTTAATTTTTTTACATGGTTAACTCCTAAAATGGTTTCCTTCTTTGTGAACAGCTGAATTAAGTACAAACATCTGTTACTGCTATTTATATACCTATTTTTATGATAGTAAATACAAAGAGATATTGGTAAAGATGCAATATTATTTTGATAAATCGGGCTTATTTGCTTCAGCAAAATCAGCTGACTAATTTAGAAATCAGACCTCGACTCCAAACATTACAAAGCATTCTACAAGAACCATAACCTTTATATATCAAATTATTAATATTGCTAATTTGTTTTTTAAAACATTATCATAAAAATGGTACATCAATTAAACTAGTTTGATGATGTAATCACGTATAGTCTACGAGATGTAGCCTAGTTCGGCAACTAGAGAAGAGTAATTTCGAAAGGTGAGACAGTAATTAAACTTGTCTCCCTGTAGAGTACCTTTTCATGTCAACACCTTTAGATCTGACATGTCATAATCAAGGTCAAATGTCATCTTTGTTCGATTGATGTGCAACTTATCTCAACAAACATAGTTTTGAGTCTAATCGATGACGCTTAAGAAGCAGATAGATTAGATGGGAAATGTTTTCAATTTGTGACTGCCGGTGCCAATGTTTCCAATATTTCCAGTCGGGAAAGAATAAAGGTGGAAATAATGTATTCCTAGAGTTGGGTGGGAAGCTATCAGGGAAGTGAAAAAAATTCCTGCTGTCAGGGGAATGGAAAATAGAAATCTTCTACCGTGGGGGAATGGGAGTGACATATTTCATTTTTCGTGCAGAGAAGAACACTTTACCTGTGGTTAGAGAAGTGAAAATAATTCTTTCTTTGCGGGAAGGTAAGTGGGGAAGATATTTTACTTGTGGTTGGGAAAATGGGAACAATATTTTACCTGCGGTAAAGGAAGTGGTAAACATATTTTATATCCAGTTAGGGAAATAGGAACAATATTTACCTGCGGTTAGGGAAGTGGGGGAAATATTCTACTTTCGGTAAGAGCAGTGGGAAAAATGTTTTACCTGCTGTTAGGGAAATGGGAAGAACATTTTATCTGCGGTTAGGAAAGTAGAAATACTTCATTCCGTGCTGTCAATAAATTGGACACAAATTGTTTTTCTATTTGGGAATAAATTTTACCTACTGTGAGGAATGGGAAGAAAATTTTCCCTGCGGTGTTCACCGACAAATCGGATTTCAGCAAGCGGATCAGACGGAGTAAAACTCCCCGAGCGATTACTGCCTTTATATGTGGATTGTATCAATCAGACCAATTCTGGCCAACGCGGTGCTAGTGTTTAGTTTATATACTCCACTTCCTTCCTACGATTTTAATAATGCATCAGATGTTAAAATTTAAGAACTCTTATTATTACTGTGTGCATCAAACCACTATTCCAATGCTATTATAAGTACAAACATTAATGATCAACTGTTTCAACAATTTGTTTATGTAATTGATAACATTTTTTATCATTATTGGAGTGTTTTCCCTTGAGGCCTCATCAGATGTAGTCCTCAGCTCATCTGTAGTCCTGGTCCTGGTCGTTGTTTTGTCAATCAGTCAAGTTGGTAGTCCTACATTTACCTTGTACATGTTTCAGATGACGATGCCCTCATCAGCTGTAGTCCTCAGCTCATCTGTAGTCCTGGTCCTGGTCGTTGTTTTGTCAATCAGTCAAGTTGGTTGTCCTACATTTACCTTGTACATGTTTCAGATGACGATGCCCTCATCAGCTGTAGTCCTCAGCTCATCTGTAGTCCTGGTCCTGGTCGTTGTTTTGTCAATCAGTCAAGTTGGTAGTCCTACATTTACCTTGTACATGTTTCAGATGACGATGCCCTCATCAGCTGTAGTCCTCAGCTCATCTGTAGTCCTGGTCCTGGTCGTTGTTTTGTCAATCAGTCAAGTTGGTTGTCCTACATTTACCTTGTACATGTTTCAGATGACGATGCCCTCATCAGCTGTAGTCCTCAGCTCATCTGTAGTCCTGGTCCTGGTCGTTGTGTTGTCAATCAGTCAAGTTGGTTGTCCTACATTTACCTTGTACATGTTTCAGATGACGATGGCCTCATCAGCTGTAGTCCTCAGCTCATCTGTAGTCCTGGTCCTGGTCGTTGTTTTGTCAATCAGTCAAGTTGGTTGTCCTACATTTACCTTGTACATGTTTCAGATGACGATGCCCTCATCAGCTGTAGTCCTCAGCTCATCTGTAGTGCTGGTCCTGGTCGTTGTTTTGTCAATCAGTCAAGTTGGTAGTCCTACATTTACCTTGTACATGTTTCAGATGACGATGCCCTCATCAGATGTAGTCCTCAGCTCATCTGTAGTCCTGGTCCTGGTCGTTGTTTTGTCAATCAGTCAAGTTGGTAGTCCTACATTTACCTTGTACATGTTTCAGATGACGATGCCCTCATCAGCTGTAGTCCTCAGCTCATCTGTAGTCCTGGTCCTGGTCGTTGTTTTGTCAATCAGTCAAGTTGGTAGTCCTACATTTACCTTGTACATGTTTCAGATGACGATGCCCTCATCAGCTGTAGTCCTCAGCTCATCTGTAGTCCTGGTCCTGGTCGTTGTTTTGTCAATCAGTCAAGTTGGTAGTCCTACATTTACCTTGTACATGTTTCAGATGACGATGCCCTCATCAGCTGTAGTCCTCAGCTCATCTGTGTAGTCCTGGTCCTGGTCGTTGTTTTGTCAATCAGTCAAGTTGGTAGTCCTACATTTACCTTGTACATGTTTCAGATGACGATGCCCTCATCAGCTGTAGTCCTCAGCTCATCTGTAGTCCTGGTCCTGGTCGTTGTGTTGTCAATCAGTCAAGTTGGTAGTCCTACATTTACCTTGTACATGTTTCAGATGACGATGCCCTCATCAGCTGTAGTCCTCAGCTCATCTGTAGTCCTGGTCCTGGTCGTTGTTTTGTCAATCAGTCAAGTTGGTAGTCCTACATTTACCTTGTACATGTTTCAGATGACGATGCCCTCATCAGCTGTAGTCCTCAGCTCATCTGTAGTCCTGGTCCTGGTCGTTGTTTTGTCAATCAGTCAAGTTGGTAGTCCTACATTTACCTTGTACATGTTTCAGATGACGATGCCCTCATCAGCTGTAGTCCTCAGCTCATCTGTAGTCCTGGTCCTGGTCGTTGTTTTGTCAATCAGTCAAGTTGGTAGTCCTACATTTACCTTGAACATGTTTCAGATAACGATGCCCTCATCAGCTGTAGTCCTCAGCTCATCTGTAGTCCTGGTCCTGGTCGTTGTTTTGTCAATCAGTCAAGTTGGTAGTCCTACATTTACCTTGTACATGTTTCAGATGACGATGCCCTCATCAGCTGTAGTCCTCAGCTCATCTGTAGTCCTGGTCCTGGTCGTTGTTTTGTCAATCAGTCAAGTTGGTTGTCCTACATTTACCTTGTACATGTTTCAGATGACGATGCCCTCATCAGCTGTAGTCCTCAGCTCATCTGTAGTCCTGGTCCTGTTCGTTGTTTTGTCAATCAGTCAAGTTGGTAGTCCTACATTTACCTTGTACATGTTTCAGATGACGATGCCCTCATCAGCTGTAGTCCTCAGCTCATCTGTAGTCCTGGTCCTGGTCGTTGTTTTGTCAATCAGTCAAGTTGGTTGTCCTACATTTACCTTGTACATGTTTCAGATGACGATGCCCTCATCAGCTGTAGTCCTCAGCTCATCTGTAGTCCTGGTCCTGGTCGTTGTGTTGTCAATCAGTCAAGTTGGTTGTCCTACATTTACCTTGCACATGTTTCAGATGACGATGCCCTCATCAGCTGTAGTCCTCAGCTCATCTGTAGTCCTGGTCCTGGTCGTTGTTTTGTCAATCAGTCAAGTTGGTTGTCCTACATTTACCTTGTACATGTTTCAGATGACGATGCCCTCATCAGCTGTAGTCCTCAGCTCATCTGTAGTGCTGGTCCTGGTCGTTGTTTTGTCAATCAGTCAAGTTGGTAGTCCTACATTTACCTTGTACATGTTTCAGATGACGATGCCCTCATCAGATGTAGTCCTCAGCTCATCTGTAGTCCTGGTCCTGGTCGTTGTTTTGTCAATCAGTCAAGTTGGTAGTCCTACATTTACCTTGTACATGTTTCAGATGACGATGCCCTCATCAGCTGTAGTCCTCAGCTCATCTGTAGTCCTGGTCCTGGTCGTTGTTTTGTCAATCAGTCAAGTTGGTAGTCCTACATTTACCTTGTACATGTTTCAGATGACGATGCCCTCATCAGCTGTAGTCCTCAGCTCATCTGTAGTCCTGGTCCTGGTCGTTGTTTTGTCAATCAGTCAAGTTGGTAGTACTACATTTACCTTGTACATGTTTCAGATGACGATGCCCTCATCAGCTGTAGTCCTCAGCTCATCTGTAGTCCTGGTCCTGGTCGTTGTTTTGCCAATCAGTCAAGTTGCTAGTCCTACATTTACCTTGTACATGTTTCAGATGACGATGCCCTCATCAACTATAGTCCTCAGCTCATCTGTAGTGCTGGTCCTGGTCGTTGTTTTTCCAATCAGTCAAGTTGGTAGTCCTACATTTACCTTGTACATGTTTCAGATGACGATGCCCTCATCAACTATAGTCCTCAGCTCATCTGTAGTGCTGGTCCTGGTCGTTGTTTTGCCAATCAGTCAAGTTGGTAGTCCTACATTTACCTTGTACATGTTTCAGATGACGATGCCCTCATCAACTATAGTCCTCAGCTCATCTGTAGTGCTGGTCCTGGTCGTTGTTTTGTCAATCAGTCAAGTTGGTAGTCCTACATTTACCTTGTACATGTTTCAGATGACGATGCCCTCATCAGCTATAGTCCTCAGCTCATCTGTAGTGCTGGTCCTGGTCGTTGTTTTGTCAATCAGTCAAGTTGCTAGTCCTACATTTACCTTGTACATGTTTCAGATGACGATGCCCTCATCAGCTGTAGTCCTCAGCTCATCTGTAGTGCTGGTCCTGGTCGTTGTTTTGTCAGTCAAGTTGGTAGTCCTACATTTACCTTGTACATGTTTCAGATGACGATGCCCTCATCAGCTGTAGTCCTCAGCTCATCTGTAGTCCTGGTCCTGGTCGTTGTTTTGTCAATCAGTCAAGTTGGTTGTCCTACATTTACCTTGTACATGTTTCAGATGACAATGCCCTCATCAGCTGTAGTCCTCAGCTCATCTGTAGTCCTGGTCCTGGTCGTTGTTTTGTCAATCAGTCAAGTTGGTTGTCCTACATTTACCTTGTACATGTTTCAGATGACGATGCCCTCATCAGATGTAGTCCTCAGCTCATCTGTAGTCCTGGTCCTGGTCGTTGTTTTGTCAATCAGTCAAGTTGGTAGTCCTACATTTACCTTGTACATGTTTCAGATGACGATGCCCTCATCAGATGTAGTCCTCAGCTCATCTGTAGTCCTGGTCCTGGTCGTTGTTTTGTCAATCAGTCAAGTTGGTTGTCCTACATTTACCTTGTACATGTTTCAGATGACGATGCCCTCATCAGCTGTAGTCCTCAGCTCATATGTAGTCCTGGTCCTGGTCGTTGTGTTGTCAATCAGTCAAGTTGGTAGTCCTACATTTACCTTGTACATGTTTCAGATGACGATGCCCTCATCAGCTGTAGTCCTCAGCTCATCTGTAGTCCTGGTCCTGGTCGTTGTTTTGTCAATCAGTCAAGTTGGTAGTCCTACATTTACCTTGTACATGTTTCAGATGACGATGCCCTCATCAGCTGTAGTCCTCAGCTCATCTGTAGTCCTGGTCCTGGTCGTTGTGTTGTCAATCAGTCAAGTTGGTAGTCCTACATTTACCTTGTACATGTTTCAGATGACGATGCCCTCATCAGCTGTAGTCCTCAGCTCATCTGTAGTCCTGGTCCTAGTCGTTGTTTTGTCAATCAGTCAAGTTGGTTGTCCTACATTTACCTTGTACATGTTTCAGATGACGATGCCCTCATCAGATGTAGTCCTCAGCTCATCTGTAGTCCTGGTCCTGGTCGTTGTTTTGTCAATCAGTCAAGTTGGTTGTCCTACATTTACCTTGTACATGTTTCAGATGACGATGCCCTCATCAGCTGTAGTCCTCAGCTCATCTGTAGTCCTGGTCCTGGTCGTTGTTTTGTCAATCAGTCAAGTTGGTAGTCCTACATTTACCTTGTACATGTTTCAGATGATGATGCCCTCATCAGCTGTAGTCCTCAGCTCATCTGTAGTGCTGGTCCTGGTCGTTGTGTTGTCAATCAGTCAAGTTGGTAGTCCTACATTTACCTTGTACATGTTTCAGATGACGATGCCCTCATCAGCTGTAGTCCTCAGCTCATTTGTAGTCCTGGTCCTGGTCGTTGTTTTGTCAATCAGTCAAGTTGGTAGTCCTACATTACCTTGTACATGTTTCAGATGACGATGCCCTCATCAGCTGTAGTCCTCAGCTCATCTGTAGTCCTGGTCCTGGTCGTTGTTTTGTCAATCAGTCAAGTTGGTAGTCCTACATTTACCTTGTACATGTTTCAGATGACGATGCCCTCATCAGCTGTAGTCCTCAGCTCATCTGTAGTGCTGGTCCTGGTCGTTGTTTTGTCAATCAGTCACGTCACACAGTCCCTGCCCTACTCAGGGTAAGTAAATGTAGAGTAATATTTTGCCAAAGTGTTAGTTTAGTTCTGGTGGTAAGCAATAAAATTATTGTTGCACTCGAATAAGTGCACTGAAATCCCTCTAAAGTTTATATCTGTCCTACCTGAGAAACGATTAACTTTTAAATGTATAGTTTTTTGCCACCAATGAGGATATTTTTAACTGTTTTCCAACTATTCATAGTTAGCTAGGTACAATGCATTCCATCCCCATGTTAAAGTTGTAGCCAGGTTTTTAATAAAATTTGTCTTAGTTGATGTGAGCCACCTACAGATTGCGCTGATTTAAATTACTGATTTCTGCCGATTACATGATGGTTTTTACCAAGTCAAACTGATGGAATGACTTATTATGACCTATAGCAACTTTTGTGACCCAGTAACTATGTCAGTAATAAAAAAATAAGGTACAAAATAGAGTTTTAGACACTAGCGCAATCTGTGACTGGCTCAAACAACTACATTCTTTTTTAGTAAAAAATTGGCTACAGCCGATCCATATAGATGGGATGTCTTCAATGGTACAATATTTTTATATTAATTACACAAATTTGCTATTGTTCTAGTAATTAAATGTTGAGAATTTTTCACGTTTCCAACAAACCATAAGGGCTCTAATGTGGCACAAATGTCTTGATGCGATAAATGCAATTTGCTTAAGCGGTTACAGACTAATTAGAGGCATTCTAGATAACTGAGACTGAGTTATATTGTTGCTTGAGCTATCCAACAGTTCTATTTATTTGCTTAAGGAAACATTTCGTAATACAAGTGTTTAAAACGTATCAAAAAAATTACAAATTATCCAACTAGTAAATAATACAGGTTCAGAAATATCTCTCTCAAAAATATAACGCGACATACTAAACATACACAAATTTTACTGCACATCTACATACTTATTTTAACTGTACATTTCAAACTATAACTTTTTAAATCCACAGTTTTATCACGCACAAATGAACTGTGTATCTTTATCCACTTCACGTTACTCAGCCGATATAACCACAGTCGAGTAACATTTCAGATTCGGTAATAAAATACGAATGTAGGTAAATCCCCGAGTATTACGGGAACCTCTCGCTCAATCTGTAGGTATTAGACTGTGATTGATTGAGCGAGCGGACGATATTATGAACTGTCTCCAACTCACGTTTACTTACCCAAACATATTCGTGGAATGAGATGTTTTTGCTAAATTGCGTCATAATTTTGTTATTTGGCGTTAATATGTTTACTGTTCAAACCTAGCTGGATATGTTTGTTTGTCAATAGACCATACTGAACTTCAGTTTCTTGAATTAAATTTCTTAACTGTGTTCATGGATGACAGTATAACATAGTTATCCATTTTGAGAGAGAAATTCTATGTACGATACTTGTTGCCGTTTTTTTCGTTTATTGGGATCATAAACAAGGAATAAAACAATAAAATGCCTACTCATAAACAATAAATAGGGTAAAATACAGTAATAGGTTTTATGTTCTTTCATCACTAACATTAGGTCGTTTAACTTGAGGTTCCAGAGTTTTTTGGATGATTTTTTAGCTAACGATTGTTATATCTAAATTGTTTTACATGTACGAAGGGGTCTCGAAAACGGGTAGTGTGAAGATTTCCTTCACACGTTATAATATTACTCTATTAATTTTTCCATATTAACTTGAAATAATAGTGGTGAAAACATGGTCTAAGAGAAGTATGTATGCTAAATTAACAATAAACCTACTTTCAATTATAAAAAACAGCATTCAACAGATTTATAAAATAACCCTACACATGTTTTCGAAAAAAGGAATGTGTATACATTTAGAACAATGTAAAACTGATAACATTGAAACCAGATTATTCTCCTTAGCCCATTAAGATATACAAATACACTGTAAAAATATTGATTCGTTAGAGCAGCACCCATGTGTAACAAGAAATGTAAAATTGGCCAAATTATGTCAAGTCTTATCAGAAAAGATTTATAAGACTTATCAGAAAGTCCAGTGATCCTGCGACTCTAGCCTGAATCTCTAATGTACAAGGCTAACGACCTCATCAGATCACTAACATCACTAACATTAGACATTAGCCTCACCTACTGTAAGTACGACCATAATGTACACAAAGATAACGATGGATACAACGTCAATCAGTTCTACAGGTCTACACAACAAATATTGGCCTGTATCACTAATGATGTACATAGAGAATATTCCAGTTGTTGCAAGAGACAACGATGCAGCGTTGCATAAACCAATTACTTATGCTTTGTTGTCTGTTTGACCTTTGTTGCGACAATTAATTAATAAGTGCATCGAGCAGAAGGTGTGCATGTTGCAATATATAAGGTTATGTGTAGTTGAAATATTTACAGGTTTGCTGTAGTTTTGGAAGTTGCATGTTTTTCCTTTTTGGAGGAGCTATTGTTTTTCGAATTTTTTCAATTGCACAACCAAATTTTGATCGCCAAAATTACTTGATTTTAAGGTGGTACATTGTGCAAAGGTTTTCCAAAAACTTCCCAAAAATGTGCGTGGCAAGAGTAAAATCTGTTTAACCCTCCTTATCCTTTTAACCTTAATTAATTCAATTATTTGTTGTCTCTTTTATAAGAAAATTGGGGTAGACTTCCGTATCTGTTGTCGAAAAGAACCGAGTGGGAATATCGATCGATATATCGATTATTCCATTCGATATATCGAATAATTTTTCATTTGGTTGTTTTTGAGATCAGATACGGAAGTGTACCACCAACGAATACTACAAAACCACACATTTTGTAAAATATTGTTATTTTAATTTCTTTATGTCGTAGCTAAGTGGCACATTGACAAGAGAGGCAATATTGCATTGTACTGAAATAACGCTTTTGAAAAAAGCAGTGCCAACCCATATGTGTTGCAACGGGATTCGAACCAATCCCTCCCGTACTGAAGTCCAAGATTACACACACCCAAATACACAAATTTACGGTTCCATCAAATTATTTCTAAGCTCACTACTACTTCTTACCTATATATTTAGAGATTTTAATGTATTTTGAGCATGTGTTCAAATTAGAGATCATGTAATCATCAATTTTGTATTTTCTAGGCACAAGGGATACCTGACAGATATTGAGAATGACGCAGATCCAGAACTGATGTTGGAAATTCTAACCCGACTGGGACAGACTATCATGAGAGCTAACGATCTTGAAAAGTGAGTATATACTCGTATATTTACTGAGTATGTTCTCATAAATGAGAGGAGTTTTGTAGTACCGCGTCTTCAGTCAGTAAAGCGGAAAAATTCCAGTAAATGGTAATAGGTCAGGTTAAGAAGACAACGAAGAATTTTCTTTTTGTCAAAAAATGTTTTGATTGAATATTTGTTTAAATTTTTAAGTTTTTCCTACCAATATTTGTGTAACCCTTAATAGGTGGCAAGTAGAAGTTATTTAAAAAAATCTATGGATAACCCAAAGGTGAGTAAATAAAGTTCTAAAAGGAAACAGAGGAAGTAAGGCAATCTTTTTCACAAAACCCCAATGGATAAGCAATAATATTTTTTACCAGTCGACCAAATGCTTTGTATTAATTCAATATCCATTATTTAATGGTTTCTTTCAATTTTACATGATAACCTATGCCTAAATGACCAATGATGTTTTGGAGCCTAAGTGTATTTACAAACGGTTTTATGTACGTTTACAATTTAAATATTAATTTCTTTGGTTCACACAACTACCTTAATTAGAAACGCGACCTTGAACCCTTGGATAAACGCATTGTTTTGCGGCAAGCAGTTTAGGTAGAATTAGTCTTAGATTGAATTTTCAACTAAAAAATATAAATCTAAAATTACTTAGAAATTAGCTTAAAGAAGCCTAATACTATGCTCCAAAAATGTTCCAAATTTTATTTTGTCTCTAAAGTGTATCTCTCAACAACATTTCTCCTTAATAATGTGCACTGTTGATAAGTTTCCTTAAGGACTCGTGGTTTCTTACATCTTACGCTACAATGGTTCTTTCTTTACGAGAATATTAGTTGTGTGTGATTTTTACCATTTTATCATCAAGACAAAGTGTAATGTTACAATTGGAATGGAAAATGCAGTAATTGGAAGCAGTTTCTAGGGAATGTTAAAAATGGAAAAATAATGAGCTGTTATTCTACTGTTTATTTTGTATGACGTCTCTTGCATTCATAGCAGAATGTATATCAAAGGTTTTAACTGAATAAATGTAAAGATATGAAGGTCTGTATATGTAAATGAAGGGTATTTATACACAGTTGATTGATTGTATTTGCATTAAAATAATAGAAATATATTTAGTGAATGATGTATCAGTATTTATAAATATGATTTCGATATTTATAAATTCTAATACATGACATACTTTTACTAAACACCTCACAACTGCAATATGTAAGCTACAGGGTGTTTTAAAACGTAGCCCAAATTACCGAAATGCCGAGAGATACTGTTTAAGGACAAAACGTGCTTATAATTTGGTATTTCTGTTTTTTTTTTGTTTTTTTTATGGAAGTTTCTCTAAATATTTCCAATTATTTTAGGGTAAATTTTACATTGTAATTTACTTTTTAAAATGCCAAGAACACAAACAATGGTTTTTACACTCTTTTTTAATACTTCCGGATGGAAACTAAACCCAAACTTGCCTTCGGTTAATCCAAAATAATGCCAAATTTAAGAGGGGATATATTTACCATCATTTCTAATTGATGATAAAACAACCAAACATCCTTTGAAAAATAAATTGGCACAAATTAACTAAAACTGCCCATAAAAACTGTCAAAATTCTAAACTAAACATTAACTCAAACCTTGCACTTATTTGAGCCATTATAACAAAGTAGATCCAACATACAGAAATATTTAGTCATATACGAGGTGCATATGGTAATAAAATACATAAATACTGACTGCACTGTGCAATGGAGGTTCACTGTCACATGCTAATGAACTAATAAAACAACAGATTAATTGTCGAGTAATGGGGCATTACTCATGGTTTATATCTTTCACTAATCCTATTTTATCTGATTCGAGTATTGCTGTGAAGTTGACTGAATTTTGTATTTAGATGTTATTTTACATACTGTGATTCAGTGAATTTGTGATTTTTTTAGTTTTTCTCTACTAAATAGGCCTACAATAGCACAATAATTTTAAATATTTTTAAAATAAAAATTAAGTTTTAGATTTGGATTTATAAATAAGTCAATAACTAAAGCGAATGAAGCAATAATTTAAATGACTTGACTGAAATTTGTGTAATGATTTGTAGTTTTTTGGAACCAGTTTACAAATATCCATTTTTAATGTGGTTTGGTCCTAAAAATCACTTTCAGTCATGTTATCACATCACAAATTAGTGTACATAGTTTAATTTTTTTCATGTGAACAACGTAAGCAATGGGACATGATGATGAGGAACTTATCAACTAATATTGTTTGTTCTATAATATATTTAATTTAGAATATTTTTATTCGATTTGGTAATCAATTTATACTTACAAAAGGTTTACGGATAAATGGACAGGATCCACTTAAAACCCTACTATTTTCTCAGAATCCAACTTGGGCACTTTCCTATTACTAGGCGCTCACTGATATATCCTATCATCTACCCAGCTCAATTGATTCAAAATATGAGGCGCAAAGGAGGATATACCTTCCCAAGTATAGCCTGTCATTTAGAACAAATCCCTAAATTTTCACTGTAATCACATGTACAATAATTAGGTAATGCATAAAGGAAAGAAATATATTATGTATTCGAGCACATATAGATTGTTCAAATAACTATACTTGAAGTAAACGTGTTATAGTATTACCTATGTAAATATAATGTCTAAAAGACGTCTACTTTACACATTAACAACATACACGAACAGATTTCTAACTCATAAAAGTAGGTCGTAAAAAATATAAAACTCAAGATTAAACAAACTTGTAACTACTTTGTCCACTATACGCAAGGGTCCAGTAGCAGTATGAAACTTGCAACTTTTATCGTAGAAAGTTGTAAAATTCTAAACAACTTGCTAATTTCCAGGTCATCAAGTCTTATGAACATTTGACGAGTCACCATTGTTGGTGAAGCACTTTCCTGCTTTTGTCATTGTTGTCTCGTCTACCTTTATAGCTTATCCTAAACAATGTCCACACTCATGCTATACTCGTGGAACTTGCCCTGGAATTTAGCTTGGGGTTTGTATCATTATGTGTATTTAAGAAACACTTTGGCAAACATTTGATTTTTTAAATGTACTGTAGTTTACTCCCTTAATAATTTTCATACTAATCAAACCTCCAATTGTGTGATTTAACACAGTAATCGGCCTACTCAATAGTCAAGACATGAAACGTTTTCACATAATTTCTCAATTTAGTTGATTTTCAAAAGCAATGATTCATCAGTTCTACGTGCTATCAACCGTATGTGCTACAAGTTAGACATTTTAAGAAGTCGAATTAATTATGCATTTTGGATTTCAAGATTATTGTTTACACGTTGAAACTGGGACAAAACTTGTGAACATAACTTGAATTTATTAAATTAGTGCATTCGTGTTAATAGCATCAAGCTGAACTATGTCAAACTATTTCTGTTTCCAATTAAATACCGTTTTATAAGTCACACAATTATTATAAAGTATAAAAAAAGGAAAATAAAGTATAGTTATTATAAAGTATATACTAGTATGTTATTTGTTTATTTGCAAGTAGGAACTTTTAAATTTACACGTAATTCTAGAAGATTTCCCATACGGTATAAGAAATAATCTATTACCAGAGGTCTTATGGTAAGACATAGACCCGGAACCGATTTACTTTTACGTGTTGATGTTCCCATAGGCCAAAAACACCAATCATGTAAACCTACATTTATTCGAACGAGTTTGTAAACCAGCATGATCGGACTGTGGGGACGGGGATTAACAGGGATTTTATGGGGTAAAAAGTTTAGTTTCCCATGTTTGATTCCTCGAAATTAGTTTGCAAATTCTTTCCAAAGTATTTAGTTGAACTTTAAAAAGATTGTGAGTGTTGAAGCGTTGTTGTACGCCTAATGGGTTACAAAAACAAAAAAAAGCATAAATTAAAAATTCTTAATTATTATTTTTTTAACTTAGTTAACTTTATGGGTGTAATAAAAGATTGTACATTTCTATATTTTAAACGTAAAAATGGGGTAAAATTTAAACGGGGAAATATCAAAACCTCGTGAAACTTTACTTAAGTTCCCCGATTTTGCTGGTTTACGATCTCATTCAAGTATATTTAACTCTACACATTCGTGCCGAATTTCGTCAACATCGGACTAAAATTACTTAAGTCGCCATGTTCACGGGTATATCAACGAATAGTGTTTTTGGGCCTATGGGGACGTCAAACTAAAACAAGTAAATCGGTCTCGTGTTTAGCTACTTCCGTATCACCTACGGTAATAGCATCTCTCTATAGGGAAAATTTGTTAAAATCAGAATGTTAAAATGTCGCAATACATGTGACACAAGGAGAACACCGGGTCGAAATATCGTGGCAAAGTTCTGTCTCGAGTCATTACACAAAGACGTGTATCCGCTCCTTACAACAGGTTACCAATATCGTCTTGCTAAACATTATATTAACATATTTATATTACCACCACTAATATCAAACGGATTTCGGGATACGCTTGTAATTTTGTACTTGTCATTTTGTGTCTAACCTTGTGCTAAATACACTTTAAAGTTAACAACACGAAAATGTTCTTACAAAAGTTGTAACAGGACAATTGGTTTGTTATTGTATCAGACGAAATTTGGCGCCACATCTTCATATCGGAGTAAATGCATATTTGCATGTTTTTTTACTGTATAAAATTACCCTCAAACCTTAATTAATTGTGACATTCAACAAGCAAAAAATGTTTATTTTGTGCAAGAATGAGTATAAAATTCAAAAAGCTGCATGAATGAGTGTTTACTTTCCCGAAAACAACTTAATAACGTCCATTAACAATGAACCATGTTTCAAATGTCTTAAATTAAGAGCCTATTTGTTTTTTGCACATTTTTAAAAGCCTCTAGCACCACGCACATTATAAAGTACACCACAATTTTGAACGTCGGTTATATTTTATACAGGGTGTCACGGAACTCCCTACCAATATTTTAGGGCATTGATCCTGGGTAAGAAACGTACCTAAATATCATATTTAAATTGTCCGGAAGTCCTAAGTTACTCACAAAGCCGCCATTTTGTTTTTTTTTTCAGTAATTATTTTTTTCTAAAGAATGGTTAAACATACGAAATGTAAACTTTGCACAGACATTTATGACAACTAGACAAAGCTACAAAAAAGTTATGAAGATTTTTCAAATTCATAAAACAAAATGGCGGCCATTTAAAATTTTCTTTCTTAAATTACTCAAAAACCATTGATTTTACAAAAATTTTAAATGGCCGCCATTTTGTTTTATGAATTTGAAAAATCGTGATAATTTTTTGGTAGCTTTGTCTAGTTGTCATAAATGTCTGTGCAAAGTTTCCATTTCGTATGTTTAACCATTGTTTATGCAAAAATTAATAGCTGAAAAAAAAAACAAAACGGTGGCTGTGTGAGTAACTAAGGACTTCCGGACAGTTTAAATATGATATTTATTTATGTTTCTTACCCAGGAGCAATGCCCTAAAATATTGGTAGAGAGTTCCGGGACACCCTGTATATATCGAACGTATATTTAACTCAATAAACACTTGCTAATTTTTAATTTGAGAAACTATACTATGTACTATCATTGACTATCGAAGTCAAAAAACGATCATACACTACACTTTATCGACAAAACCATTAACTCACCAAACATACCCCTTTCTCAAACAAAGTCATCCATATCGATGTACAACTTGGTAGACAACAGCCTAGTCCCACGTAGGTTGCAATGACGTTTTAACGAGCTGCTGTTCACGATGAGTTTGTTAAAGTTAAGTAATTAAACTCTTTGTAAAGCGGCGAACCTCAAAGTCGCACATTTCCACACAATATGTTTTATGAAAACAGCGGGAAACCGTGTCATAAGGCAGCTGGGTGAAACTTTCGGAACTATTTTTGTTGTTTTAATAAAATACTCTGAAGTTGTATCGCTGCAGTACATAGTACAAAATGCTCTTCTGTAAAAGATCCTGAAAATACAAGTCTGTGTATTTTTTGGTTCGTTACATGTATATGTATTTTGACAACATTTAGGCCCTAATTTCTTTTTAATCGATTATTTTACCCATATCAACTGAATAATTGAGGTATTGCATGTCTTCTGGCATTACAAACATAGGGCTCACATTGAAAAGTTGCCCCTGAAAAAAAAGCATAACTTTAAACTATTTCAGTGCATTCAAACATAACCAGACTTGAAATACAAATAAACAGACCAAATATAATAGGCCAAAACGAAGGTTTTTCGTATCCACACCCCATGCCAATATTTAGCGAATACGTACTGGTTTTATGACAACTTATTACCTAATTTTTACTGTTTATTATCAAGTTCTCGTTTTGCCTAGGGTTACTTCAAACACATCTTAAAAGGTTTGTTTGATTGAAGTTGTTCTTACGGAAGAATAGCTTTTAATTGTGTTATATAGCATTTTAGTACAATTCAAATCTAACTATGAAATTAAATTTATCATTTCAACTGTATAATTAAAGTCACTGACTGCATGAATAAGTATAGTTCTTTTGATGGTCGAGTTAACTCATAATTATGTTCTACAGTATTATGAAACCCTTAATTTAGATTGGAGAGTGACAGAGTAATACAATTGTAATCAAGCCCAAAGTTTAGCATTGTGGGACAAATTTGTCAGTACAGTCGAAATAATTAAGATTTGAGAATATTAAGTCGGCAGATTCTGACCAGATAGCCTCATGTGTTTTAATCATTTTATAACAATGTTTGTTCTTTGTTTTTTTGCTGCTTTTGTGATATTCTCTCCCCCTGCACTTATATTCTGTTTTCCTATTTTGAATTTTTAACTGATTGAGAACGATTGCCTTCTAATCACACAGAAGTGGTGCTATTTCCCTAGGCATTGTCCATAGGCAACAAAGAATATGCTTTTATAGCATTTTCCAAAGTATATGAGTAAATTATACTCTTATTCATTCTGAGGAAACAACTATTGTTTCAAAGTTTGACTTAAGTTGGACTATATGACAAGGTCCTTCTTTTCGAATTTGTGAACGACTTCTTATACCAGGCCTGCCCATTTCCATTTACCGGACCAAATATTTATTGTAAAAGTGAACATTAGATCGGTGGTGCAAGAAGAGTGTTTATTACTGTATATAAACGTAGGTATAGTTATTTGTGCAACTAGTGAGAAAAGTGAGCAATTGACTCACTCGAGAGAAATCCTTACTCACGAGCCGTAGGCGAGTGAGGAATGGTTTCTCGAGTGAGGCAATTGTACTTTGCACTCGAGTTGCACATTATACTTTTCCTACAGTTACCATAAAACAAATAAATTGGTGGAGAAACATAACCTAGTTTCACACAGAAGTGAACTTTTAATATAAAATTTAATGTGAAGTGACAAATACAACAGTACAACAGCTGACCAGCTGTACAGCCAGTGCTGCCAACGTATTTCGCGCGCATACGACGTTGCCTGCATGTTACGCGCTCACTATTTCGTGCCTTCACGTTGCAAATCTGGAGTGAGACAAAGTAATTAGAGTGAGACAATGTTAACATTGTGTCACTAATGAGCGAATTGACCACTTTGCTTTCTCAAATCAGTGAGAGAACATGTACATTGTTAGGTAACTGTATGAAAAAATAATTATTTATTTTACGCAAATTATTGAGTTTTCAACAAATCAATAGTATTTTAACCGTTGAAATACTTTAAAAAACATTTTTTTATATGGTTTGTCCTGCTTAAATGTTCCTTTTATACACCGATTTACCAACAGCTGTTTTACAGCTGATCAGCTGTAGTAATTTAAACACTGAGTATTTTAACACCAAAACTAAACCCAGTAAGGATTTTATTTATCTATTGTCTCTCAAAACAAAGAAAGTTCCCCAGCTATACGGTATTGTACGTTTAACAAAGGTAAACAATATGCAACAAGGAAGAAAAGAGAGTCTGTTGGAAGAAGTTAAAAGTTAGAATGTGCATTGCCAACGGCACCAGACCTTTGTAGTAAAATATTCAATTGTGTGGGTAAACATAATTTTGTTTTCAATAAACTGCCACCCGCAGCGCTGTCCCAATACTGTGTGGCATCGGCTACTCCTTGCTTCTTTAAAAAATAATTTTTAATCCACGATTCTCAGCACTAAACATAGAAACCGAATAAGTGCATGTTTAAAAATTCTCCTTATAATATATATCTTTCTGTATTAGCTAAAGATAATTTAAGGTCGGATTTTGTCGAATTAGGTAGAGAGCCTATCTTATTAACTACTTGATTCTTGTTATTTAATCGACTTTAAAATAATTTAAAATAATAAAAGGATGTTTGTAAACTATTGCTTGTTTGTAACAAAATAGTTTAGTTGAGATTGCTAAATAAACCCTGAATAAAGAATAGCATACGATATCTGCACACTGAAGGTTCACAAACATGGAACACAGAAAAATAGGTTTCAGAATTTGCTTTTGGCAAAAACCTACTTGTATTTTTAAAGTCAGGCAATATTTTTTTAGATACAAATACATACTGTATAATCTAAATTATTATACAAATAAGGTTTCTGTTTGTCGTTCCCTTATGTAATACAGATAATCAAATTAATACGAAATGTTACACAAATATAAATACTAGACTAAGTGTGTTAGGATATTAGTACTGAATTCTTTGCCCCAGGCTTTTAAAATTTTGTTGGAGAAAACCTATAGTCCAGTCAAGGAATGAGGTGTAGAGTGCGTGAGCAGGTAACTAAGCGATTCCTGCAGAAACTTGTTCAGGGGGCTTAGGGTGTTAACATACCAAAAGTCCTGACTCCTAGGTGGTGAGCCAGGGGGTGGAGGGGGGAAAAAGGGGAGGAGAAAGGTACGCATTTTGGGTTTTTTGATTATATCTCGAAAACTATCAACTTTTTGTATACTATAGTAAATTATAAAATTGAAGAAGATTAAATTTTCTACAAGAAAAGTATATAATGTGTTTATTTTGGTTCAACAGATTACGAGTTATAACTTATTTAATTGATATCTTATTAAAATACTCCTTCCATAAGAAATACATGTAAATTAGTATGCGAAATGGGGCGAATCCTATCCGCCCAAAGGAAATATAAATGATATTCTGGAAATCTTGACAAAATTTCCAGTAATTTGACACTTTAATCATTAAAATTGATCCAAAATTAAGGCGAGGGCGAGGTAACAAAATGTCAAGTTTTGGCGTTTTTTTATTGGAAATATAAAAAAAACCTCAAATCATTCCATTTTTAAACGCTCACCCTGGCTTTAATTTTTGACAAAATTTCATGATTAAAGTGTCAAATTACTGGAAATTTTGTCAAGATTTCCAGAATATCAGTTATATTTCCTTTGGGCGGATAGGATTCGCCCCATTTCGCATACTAATTTACATGTATTTCTTATGGAAGGAGTATTTTAATAAGATATCAATTAAATAAGTTATAACTCGTAATCTGTTGAACCAAAATAAACACATTATATACTTTTCTTGTAGAAAATTTAATCTTCTTCAATTTTATAATTTACTATAGTATACAAAAAGTTGATAGTTTTCGAGATATAATCAAAAAACCCAAAATGCGTACCTTTCCCCCCCCTTTTTCCCCCTCCACCCCCTGGCTCTCCACCTAGGAGTCAGGACTTTTGGTATGTTAACACCCTAAGCCCCCTGAACAAGTTTCTGAAGGAATCGCTTAGTTACCTGCTCACGCACTCTACACCTACTTTTGGATCATTCATTGACTGGACTACTAATCATTGTTGGTGAAAATACCCAACGTTTTGAGGTTCAATCCATCTTCCTACGTAGCCTAACTGCAGCTTGAAGTTATTGTATCTTGCCCCGGATTGGTGTATCAGAAGCCTATGTTTTCGCAAAAAAAAAGCTGTCATCTCCTGAAAACCTGGATTTTTCATAGCAAAATTAGTTATTTGACGCTGCTAGACATTTGATTGAATTCAACCAACATGTTTATTGTGTTATATGATTGGTACATTTGTAATTCTCCTATTGTTTCTGGTATAGAAAATGCTCGTTGCGAGAGGCACTGGTCCGACAGTTTTAGCATGGTCAGGCACTGCTCCGAAAGGCGAAAGGCAGTACTCAGAAAGGCAGTAGTCCAAAAATGATTTTCGAACCAGTGCCTTTCGGAGCACTGCCTTTCGGACCACTGCATGGATCTCGTTGCGAAAGGGGGTGAAACAATTTGTTATTAAATAAAAAAGGAATTATAACATTACGGTGTCATTTTAGTTCTCCTGATCGTAGTATTAGATATTAAATCCAGAACGTATGAAACGTTTGATATTGTATACTACGTTTGCGAATGACACTTCGATAATTAGTCTTGAGCTCTCAGTTAACCTTCAAGAATCAAACTCCTTGACAGTTGAAGGTGCAGAGAATTGGAGTATAGTACGTTAATCTGTAATTTATTTCAGATTATTTTCTCATGTTTTCTCTACTGGTCATATGATGTCGTTTTTCAAGCATTTATTATTTCAGAATTTATATTTATATTCATCCTATATAATGCTTCCAAGATTTAGTAAAAATATTTATGCCATTTTCTTGAACGCAATTAATTTTTTCTTGTCCAGATTTTTGCAATTTAGGTCGGTTCCATTGTACATTGAGATATTGTATACATTTTACATTGTTATGAATAGTTTCTTACCTGTTTACTAATCTAAAGTAGCGTTTGCCAAATGTATAAAAAAACTAAACATTTTTCTATTTATTTCAAGGCAGGTAAATAATGTTTATTTGGATTGTAATTCTAAATATTTAGTGTGCACCACAAAAATTTAGGATGGTTTGTGTACAATTATAGCTCCAAATTTGTCTTAGTACATAATTGTTTCCATTGCAATGCATTATACAACGAGCTCTTATTCAAACGCATGTGACATCTAATTAACTTTAAAACCAATTACAATAATTAACTTAAATCACAAATTTGATTTGGAAAATTCAATAAAATGATGAACGTGCATAGGCCTATTAGCCTAAATTCCATCTCCTCTGCACCTATACTATACCCCTGATTCAATAATATGTGTTTTTTAGCGAATTTCCCTATAGGGAAGTAGCTATTACCGTAGGTGGCACGGTAAGACCTAGACCCGGGACCGATTTACTTTTTCATTTTGATGTCCCCAGAGGCCAAAAACACCATTCGTTCAATTTTTTATATATGTATATATATATATAGACTTATATATATATATATATATATATACGTCCGTGAACGCGATAACTTGAGTAATTTTAGTCCGATTTTGATGAAATTTGGTTTAAAGGTGTAAAGCGGGATAAACTTGAATGAGTTTGCGAATCAGCACGATCGGACCATGGGAACGGGGCTTTACGGGGGGTTTTATGGGGTAAAAAATGGTTTTTCTCACTTTTGACCCTCAAAACACAAAATTTCCCGAATTCTCTTTAGACCTTTTTAAAGAGCTTAAAAAAACAAATAATTTAGTATATAAAAGTATCTTTGTTCAATTATTAGTAACGGAGAAAATTTAAAAAATTGTAAATTTAAAATTCCCATGTTATTCTTATGGAGAATGTTGTCAAATGTTGTAGTTTGCTTGTTTATGGATATATTTTGATCAAATTTGGCAAATTTATTTATTTTGTACTAAGCTATCAATATTTTACTCAAAAACACACTTTATTAGTTTCCTTGTAGTAGCAAACCTAGGTACTCGTTAAACCTAATGTTATTAAAATATATTTAACTGAAAATCAATTCAGACAAATGGAAATTCGCTTAGTCGGCAGGTTTGCTGCGGCGGGGGTATTATAGTATGTATCTAACTGTGTGTATTTATATTTAAGTATAAAGTATACAGTTTAACCCAGGTTAGCACTATTATTACCTACATATGGGATTACATAAAATGTTGGCATCTGAAAACAAATGTATCTAAATTATAAATTCCAATATTAACCAAAACTGATATTACCCACTCTTAGGTTAACCTGAACTATTGGTGGCTTAACTTATACCGTTAGTCCCAATTTATGGGTTAACTTGAAATATTCCTACCATATTTTAGGTTAACTCTATCTATAAAAACATACTAGCACCAAAGCCCGGCTTTGCCCGGGTAAAATTATAAAATGTACAATAAATCGTTATAGAATAATTTTCTTTTCTGTTTTCATAGATGTACACATATCTTGTTTTTTATTAAATCTAGAAAAATGTTAAATATTTTTTGTAGCACACGTTTCCTTAAATTGCAATCAAAATATTAACAGCAATAAATTATCCAGCTGATCATAATGTAAACAAATGTTCTTCATAAGGATAACATGGAAAAATTTAAAAGCCATTGGGTACTTTTAAAAAAAAAAGTACAGTTTGCAAATTTACACACCTAGACGAACATTTTGGTATATAATATGTGGGGTTAAATCTTAAACAAAAAAGTCTCATGGTTCACGATGTTTCATTTAGTGTTAATATAGATATGTTGACATAAATTATCAGTAAGAATAATAGGTTAATTTAAACCAATGTATACTGCCAATTTAGTTTACCTTAACTTCATCCCTAATGTGTGTACATCCTCTAAAATCTTATACGAGCTTTAATATTTGTTAAGTAATGTTATTCAAAAAAATAAGTACCAATTTCGTTTGAAAGTTTTAGTAGATTTCAAGCAGAAAGTTAGTCTTAGCACCGATTGTGGTGCTTGATAACACAGGTAATACAAACAGGAAAGTACTAAAACTTGCAAGTACCAACATAGCAGTGTTGTCTACGGGTATAAAAGTTAATTACTGTACTTAAAATATTTTGATGAACTTTTTCAAAGTCGGCTCATCTAAACTTGCACCAACTTGTTCCTATGATCCCCTTAGGTTGTGTAAATTTTGAATATTCTCTAAAAGTTGAAACAAGATTTTGTTGAGGAAACTTTATAACCTTAGTTTGTAGGGTATTGTATAATTTGTAAGGAGTTTGAATTTGGATTTTACACATTACATTTTCATTATGAACTTTCAAAATTAATTCAAACTCATTATGTAACATCTGATAAATTGTTGGTTTTATTTTTTCATGTATACCGTTTTTGGTTTTTCTATGGGTTGTAAACATTTGATGCAAAAAATGCCACTTGATTATTTTGAAAGTAATTGCATAACCATAATTTGGTCGGAAAACTACACACAGTGCTGTTATTCATTTGACAATGCACATAAGGCAAAATTTTATCAAAAATAAAATTAAAATAGCTTCGTGGGAAGGAATATTTTAACTTTAAAGAGTGACAAAGGTGAAGCCATAAGATGAACCTCAGAGTTTCTAAGCTTTGACCCGTAGCTTAGTTCCCCTCACGTTGGGTTAACAAACTTTCCTCAATGAGCCAAAAAATAAATATTACATCATATTGTGTACTAATTTTTATAAGTAAACTAAATCTTTAGATTCGGGAAGAAATGTGATTCATAAAAACTTTAAGAAGTACACGTTTAACACATTGTTTTCGGGTAAAAATGGGCTAAATGTTCGTTTATTAGTACAGTTGGTTTTTTTTCAACCAATCAATTAAAACCGAGTAACCTCCAAAATCTGATTGAAAATGGGAACGCCCGAATCTCAAACTCTTTTAAAGCTTTACAATAATTTCTGGAAGTACAGATGAAATTGCAAAATTACATTGCCGTATGATTGTCTTTAGACTTCTTATTCTGTTTTTAAAACGTTAGCCTGTTTTGATAGAGACGACATGTACAAAGGTAAGAAGAGTCATACCTCTTTTTAACCGATTCCAAAGTTTTCAGGTTGGTAAGATAAGAAAAAATAATTAACATCGAAAAGCTCTCTACAATTATGGGACGTATACATACACAAAGATTGTTATTTAGTTGAATCATATAAATAAAAAATCACAAATCTATAAGAGATAGTGGGGTTATGATTAAACATATCGCTAATTAATCCAACCGTTTATTACTCTCCCGATTGCAAATGCAACAATGATGTACAGCCCGCACTATCTAGCGGGCAAACATCGCAACAGTGCTTTCAACCTTCTCCACCGCAGCGCTACAATCGCCCGCACCGACTCACTAGCGCTCTACTCGACGTAGTTCACAGAATCACCGCTAGGTAGCACTCACGTTTACTTCTCACTAACCTTTCTGGACCAATTAGTGCGGAACCATACAATTGCGTACTGTTTACATTTTTAACCAACACATCGTTGCTGTAAGTTGAGTTAGCGGCGAAATTTAAATTTCATATTGCCCAGGAATATAACACCTCCGCGCCTGGTTAGAGGGGTTCCCAGTGCTAAGTTGTCTTACAACATTTGCAGTCTTGTTATCGGACAAAACTGTATGCAGCTTGGCAGATAAGAGCTTATGTAACGAACCACTGTTTCATGGCTTCATGTTGAACTTTATTTTTAAATACATTTCTATAAATATAGGGAGTTAGTGGGGTTTTCATGTTGTATAATAAAACTGCTGTATGGATGATTGTTTATTAAATTGTTGTACAAACACACATTTTACAAACATTGACGCATAGTAGTTTTCTTATTTGAAACAGTAAGTGTACGTTTTGACCTATTTTGTCATTACATGCAGAAGTGAAGTTATGAGAATAAGCACGCCATTGACGAGTAGAGAAATGTTTTGCTTGGAAAAAAACATAAGCGAATTAACGTACGAAAGTCTTTACTTTTCAACATAAGCATTCATTCAGATGCAATATTCATTTTAATTCGGACGCTCGTATTAGCATTGTGTGTTTTAATTGAGCATGGTTTTATATAAAATGGATATTTTAGAAACTTTTTAAGATAATTCGGTTTACCGTGAGTTGGGCACAAATGGTAATTATTATTCCCATATTAATTATGTTTCGATATTGTCGTTTACAACATAGCTCCATATCACATAAACATTAACGAGTTTAAAATACCACTCTATGTTTTTCCCACAAATTTCCCACTGTATATTTTTCTACTTCTCTATACAACATTGCACGAATTACGCATAGTAAATAAAAAACACAACCCCACACTAGGAAAACTTGATGAATCGAATGTGTAAAGGAGTAGCCGGGTGGATTACGGGTTTTGATCTAATCATGACTATCAAGCAGCCCTTGGTAAGCACAAACTTCGCCCCCCCCCCACAACCCCCACCTGCCCCCACCCCCTTCAACCCCCTATCAGTTCTTTGACAACACCATCGGCGACTGAGAAGCAATTCTTTCATTTACTTCCCAGCGACGTCGGAGATTGAAAAACTGTTTCCTCTAACCGGAATAGTGTTGCAATACTTTTGTGGAGAAAAATCCTTATTGTGTTTTAAACTTAGAATCTGTTTTGATAAATGTAGTAATTTTCTTCTGGTTTGTGTTGCTACGCTTTTGGAGTTTTTTTCGTTTTTGTAAGGAAACAATCCAAATATTCGTAAAGATTGTCAGTTAAAAATTATATAAATAATAAATACAGCGCTAAGCTTTTCGTATATTGCTTGCTTTATTTATTTCAGAAAATTGATGTCAGTACATCGTTGGAATTGACATTTAAAACTCTTAAAAATGTTACCAAATGATTTAACATGTTAACATATAACATCTAAATTTTACTATTGATATTCATTAGATCCTGGACCATTGTATGCCTACTCCTGTCTTGAAATTCCATACCACGTTTAAGCACAGAAAACATACTACTTAGTATGTTTTCTGTGGTTTAAGTTCCATGACGTAGTTGTACAAGCCACTAACATATCAGAGAGGAAATCAATCAGGAATTGAAAATGTGCAATTTATTGGAAGTTTGCTTTAAAAACTACTTTTAATTATTTTTACTTACACATAACATTTTAATCAGTTTGCACTTAAACTATAACAAAAACAAAACTGTTACCCAACCTATATAATAACCGAATGCTAATCCTAAAAAGAATTTTTAGATTATCATAACATTTTCCTGAAAAATACCAGAAATTAATTAATTGAAAATTTTATAAATTAACTACTCTCCCGTTTTTTTACCAAACAACATTGTTGTGTTAATTTTAAAACTAAAATTTATGTTCTTGGAATTTATGTTAAACAACAAATTAGAACCACGTCTGAAAGGAACATCGTCAATGTTTATACAGCCCAGTTTCAGCCTATCAGCCTATGAAGATGAGATGGCCTGAGGGAATAGTAGGGGGGGATGAATGTATGTTGGGGGGGGGGGGTTTCTCACTTACAAAGACTCGAGAGCTTCAAGCAGCGTTTCCAATGATAATTACAGCTCTACTTCCATCGCCATAGAGAAAGGTCAAGGGCGATGTGCATAGAGGAAAACTTTGTATAAAAATATACACATGTAAAATATGTTGATAATACCGTAGCTACGATTATATGCGTTAAGGATATATGTAAGGGAATATTATAAAGATAAAAATAACTGTGAGATTTTCAGTCAAAACTTTAAGAATAAAAGTCAAAATTTGTATATTAAAAGTCAAAACTTTGAAAATAAAAGTAAAAATTTTGAGATTAAAAGTCAAAATTTTGAGATTGGAAGTCAAAGTTTTGAGATTTTAAGTCAAAACTTTGAGAATAAAAGTCAACATTTTGGGATTAAAAGTCAATTTTTTTAAACTAGAAATCAAATTTTTGAGATTTTAAGTCAAAATTTTTAGATTGTAAGTCGACACTTTGAGATTGGAAGACAAAATTTTGAGATTTTAAGTCATAACTTTAAGAATAAAAGTCAAAATTTTGAGATTAAAAGTCAGAACTTTGAGAATAAAAGTGAACATTTTGAGATTGGAAGTAAAAATTTAGAGATTTTAAGTAAACATTTGAGAATAAGTCAAAAATTTTTTATTAAATGTCACAATGTTTAAAAGTCAAAATTAAAATTAAAATTTAAAGTCAAAATTTTTAATTGTTTATCATAATATACAAATGTATAAATATTGTTGACTATTTATTTCTAGAAGTTGATATTTCTCTAATAAAGGCAGCTTATCTCTTTTTACAGTAGAAGTTAAAATAATTTAGTTTTGGAAGATTTATAAAGTTAGTTTAATATTGACAGTAGGTACTTTAAAACACCTCCTACTGCAAAATCTAAACCTAATGTTGTTTTATTCAATGTTGAAAGTTGTCCGATTCAAAAGATTTTTGGTAAATAATGACGTGTGCAAATGCATGCAGTATGTTTAGGTGTATAGCAAATAAATAAATGTCATATTAATACAATCTACATTTGTTTTGGTGATCAAATACTGTTGAAAAATAAACAACATTTCGTTGGCATGACTACGTAGGCGGACAGTTTATTTTGCGTAAAAACTTTGAAAGTTACTTTGTGGACATCAGCAAATTATTGTGGTTAAAAAGCAAAGGTCTGTTCTCAAGGAACAGTCTGCATGTTGCATGTTAGATTGTCAAACTGCAGTCTAACAGCTGATGTAATTATTGCAACAATGTGCTCGTCAGTCAATTACCCCGTCAGCTGTCCAGAGCTGCGAATGTTTTTTACTCTTTTGCAGGATGCAGTGACATGCAAGTTATTTTTGCTTGGTTACAGATTTTCCTTTGCACATAAAAGTGACTTAGTGAACAAATTCATAGGATTTAAACACCCTCTCTCATATACTTATGTTTTTGTATCCACAGAATATTTTCAGTAAAGTTTACTTCCGGTATGTATAAAAGACTTTGATGATATTTGTATTTCAAAACTTGTATACTCGTAGGCTGAAGAGTTGTATCTTAGCGGCTTATACAATATGCGGTTCTAGCGAGCACAAGTCTTATCTCTAATGATAAGACAAGAAAGACCGCATCTTAGTGCTCAAACCCATGATAAGTAACACCTAAAGTCTGCACTACATATTAGCACTAGGTCTGAATGATATGATTCAGTGTTAACAAATCTTTTAGGGAAAACTTGTAGGTGAAAATTTAAAAGATTATTTTATTACCGAAATGGGAGGTGTGTGTAACATTCGAAGTTAAAAATTGGGGTTTAAATAGTAACATATCTGTGTGCATGAGGAGCCCACATTATTTACATTCGTAATACAAATTTGCCTTTTTCACAAGCGTAACTACAACATACAACACAAAAGTGAACAATAATCAAAATTAACTACGAAATTATTTACTTAAATAAAATACACCTTTTTGAAAAATCATCAAAATAATAATCAAAAAGAGCAACACTTAACATGAGTGAATTGTAATCTGTTTAGATAAAGGCCATAAGCTCTCTAATCTAGTAACCGTTTTAATTGAGTTTATGTTTATGGATTAAACTCAAAGGGAAACTTACTGCACATTGATTAAAATTAAATGATTTAGTTTACTATTTAATAGAGTCAGATTGTAACATTCGCACACTATTGCTAATAAATTGAAAATTTGAAAAAAGTGTTATAATCTCTTTGTAATATTAAATATTTTAATTAATGTAACTATATTAAAATTATGACTAAAACATATAAAGCTAACTACTAATTTAACTAAAAAGTATTTTAGTATATGAATAATTATTGTAACAGTTTATTATGTATTTACCACGTAAAATCTCCTTCGAAAATACAAAGAATATAGGAGTGAGTTTCCTTGCCAATATAAAACCTTAATATGTGTCAAATCTGTCATTCTAGGATATCGACGTTGTAAATGGATCCTGCAGGTGTAAGCTTTGAATATTGGGGAGGAATTGTATTGGCACCTGCGTTGTTCAAAAGTAATTTGTTTACGATTGAAGTCAAAGGTAAATTAAATGTAACTAATTAACCTTTAATTAGTTGTAATATATAATGCTTATCCACGAGTACTAGGCCTATTACCAAAAAATAAAAAGGTGGTGTGTAAAGTTTACTCTAAAATAAAATAAGAAAACACCAAGTCTGTATGAATGTACTAAAACGTATCCGACATTAAAGAAACATCAAAACAAATCAAATGAGATGTGTTCCTGCAGTATACATAGTCAATAGTGAAAATAAACTTGAGTACTGTGCTATATATATATACTTGCATATTTTATTTAATTACTTTCTTTATAAAATTTAAATGATAAGATTTTCTTAATTTCCTCTCAAAAAGCATTATTTAAACTGGTTGTTTTTCTAATAACAATGTTGCTGTTTTGAGTTTCAATTTTACTTCTTAAAAAATAAAAATATGTTTGAATATTATATTTTTCCTACAGTTACCTAACAATGTACATGTTCTCTCACTGACTTGAGAAAGCAAAGTGGCCAACTCGCTCATCAGTGAGACAATGTTAACGTTGTCTCACTCTAATTACTTTGTCTCACTCCAGATTTGCAACGTGAAGGCACGAAATAATGAGCGCGTAACATGCAGGCAACGTCGCATGCGCGCGAAATACGTTGGCAGCACTGGCTGTAAATCAGCTGGTCAGCTGTTGTACTGTTGTATTTGTCACTTCACATTAAATGTTATAAGTTCACTTCTGTGTAAAAATAGGTTATGTTTCTTCACCAATTTATTTGTTTTATGGTAAATTTAATTTATGTAATTTATGTAAATAATTTATTAAATTTATGTAATTTATTTTCTGTAGGAGAAGTATAATGTGCAACTTGAGTTCAAAGTACAATTGCCTCACTCGAGAAACCATTCCTCACTCGCCTACGGCCACAGAAAACGTAGTACGTTTTCTGTGCTACGGCCACAGAAAATGTGCTACGGCTCGTGAGTAAGGATATCTCTCGAGTGAGTCAATTGCTCACTTTTCTTACTAGTTGCACAAATAACTATTTCTTAAGGTTTTAACTTAATTTTAATCAAACTTTTTTAATAATTGCTTAACTAGACTTTAACTTGGGATTATTTCACATTACTTCAGGCTAGGCCTAAAGAGGTTGCAACATTATCATTTTGAAAAATCCATGTGAGTCTTATCGCAGCTGTTTTATCCTGGGAAGATTTTTATATTTTTAAAACACAAAAATATAGTATAAATGCAAACTTATATTCTACTGTTTTCTAACTAACACAAGCATACAATAAACTATCGATGCGGTATACAGCAACAATGCAGCACTGCGCCATTATGTATATAAATGACATAGGGCTATACCAGGCCAAGTTAACCTATATACAGTGGCACTAAACGGCATATGGCAGCCATAACAGAGGTCAGGGATGAGGAGGGAGCAATATGTCCCCTCTCAGCGCAATCCTTTCTTTGTTGCTGTTTACTTAAAAGTGTTTTATGTTAGTTTTTGTTCAACACTAAAATCTCCAAAATAACGGTTCAAAATTCTATGGTAAAACTTATGCATAAGGAATAAAAAAATAACAAAATATTTAGCTACCTATTTGTATTTTAAATTCATTAAGTGACATTATGAACCCTACTTCTAAATTAAATTGATAAATATTATGCTTTTTCACCCAACAATTAATTATTAAATCCTTGAGATTTTGGTTCAATAATTGTGTTACACCATGTAGAAAAATTCTACAGTTTCATAAATCGGATGGAACTAACCTTCTAGTCTTTATGTTAAACGTAAGAATTAAGTACACCTATAAATAAATTAGGTCTGATAAATTATCGTGTAACTATTAAAACTTGTACAAGGTGTTTGCAAATCCATATCGGCATTTATTTATTTTTTCAGATTAAATAAAGCACGTTTCATACGGTTCATAGACGGATATTGCAACGGAATTGTAATATATTTATATTAACTAGCAGAGTACCCGTCCTTCGTACGGGGTTGGCATATAAGTTTAAAATTCTTATTGCAGTTACACTCAAGCTTTAAGTTTGCAATGGGGGAAGACAAAAGTTGATCAAATTTGCTTCTTTAAATTGACGGTATACTAATGGTATTACACATCTACCATAGCCTAAATGTTCTATCACTTCATCTAAACAATAAAGAAAAGGAAATATTAAGGAACGCGGCAGCGTTCCGCCCCGCCAAGTCCCCCAGCGGTACTCAGCTGCTGCAGTGTATATATACATGACGTGACAAAGTGGCTTTTTTACTCGTTTACGAATTCACAAAAAATCACAAATTATTCATGACATTAAAAACATAAACATAACTGTAAACAATCCTTTTTTTCACAGTTCTCCTTGCGTATAACAGTTGTTTGTTGCTGCTTAGTTCAAATTAGCTGTTTACATAAATGCAAAAAAAAATATAGTGCTTCACCCTGTTGGTAAATCCTATATCTTTTTAATGCTTTTGTATATCATAGAACCAATATACTTTAGTTGAAACAGCTGACTAAATTCTTTAATTCCCTTTAAATATGAATACTCATAAGGTTAACATGGGGAACTACAGAGCCAATGGGGCGGAGCCCGAAAGGATTTTTGATATATGAAAATGCCTATATGTTAATCGGGAATGTGAGCTATCATCGTGCCAAATTTCGGCCCAATCCGGCCAGTGGTTTATGCGTGATTGAACTTCAAACAAACAAACAAACACACAAACTTTATCTATTTATATGATCACGTTACATAGATAGAAAACAGATTTGTAATATATTTATATCAGTAGTCTACTACTAAAATTTACATTTTGTCAATTTTAACAATGCGTCTTAGCCCTACTGCGTGTTTCTGTTTGGGATTCAGGATAAATCAAAGACGCCACACTTACCTTTGAAACACGAACCTTCCTGACCCGGTCAGATGGTCATGCGATCTCACTCTTTGTGAGTCATTTTCTTTTTTAGTTGTTGTAATCTTGTACTTTTCCTGAATAAAACAGGTGAGAACATTAATGAACATCCACCATGAATTGAACAGCGTTCATGAATTGAAAAGCCTTAATTTTTTTTTACTATCACACGTTGATTGTTACTCATAAATTTCTCACAGCGTTTAATGAGACAATAACTAATAAGAGGCTTCAGATCCAACACTTAAGCTTATACTGACGTTTATACATGTACTTCATAGATTCTTATGTTATACTTTACACGTTTATAATAATCCGAAACTAGTTGATTATGTATAATAATTCTGCACTTCAATTCTAGTAATCAAGCATTTCATTGTATATAAGATTTTGGTCCCTTCCATACTTTAAGGATACTTTTGTGATATACAGAAATGTAACTAGAAATGGTTAACCACCATGATGACAACAAATACAAATCATTTATTGGAATACCCTCTTCAGTTTAGCTACAGAATATAACCAAACAAGTATGTTAAAACTCACTCATATTAAACTATTGCAATTCATCAAGGAGTGTGAGCTGGTCTAGTTGTATGGCGCGGTACTTTAGTCATATGGTTCAGGGTTCAAATCCTGCCTAATCACCATTGGATTTTAATTAAGTGGTAGAGTCGCAACCCCTACTCCTAAAGTAATGTGTGAAAAAAGATCTCGTACTAAAACTTCGCATCAGTGGACAAAAAGATCACAATACAATTTTTTTCATAAGACGCTAGGCACAAGTCTGAGAATATTTTTCACATTACTTCAGGCTAGACCTAGGGGTCGTGGCATTATCACTTGGATAAAATCAATCGGTGATTTGGCGGGATTTGAACCCAGAACCTCAGGGACTTAAGTCCCGCGCTCTACAGTTCAATACATAACAGTAGCCTATTACACTATGGAATAAATGTAACACCGTAATAGAACACCGTCAAATTCCCACATTAAACAATAACAGGGACAATAACTGTTATATAAATCGTTCAACAAAGTATACAAGCGATTATTTTAATTAACGGACTTTGAAATGTTAAACCAATGTAACACATATTCTGATCCCAAATCTGATAGAAACAAGGTTTATCACCTAAGCTAGCTGTTGGCTTGCTGCTTTCACTAATGAGTGGTTAATTGTGTTAAAATCGTGTTTTATCTGAAAGTCATGATCACCATAAATGGAGAACAATTTGCATTGCTAACATTACTGCCTATTTGTAATGTTGTCGTAATTGTGTATTTATTTTTTTCCTTGTTTATTTTTATTGCTTAGTTTATAAAGTTTAAGAAAGCAAGAGTGTGGAGGTTTTTACGAGCTTGTTGATACTAGAAATAAAAATAACAATAAATAGAAATGATAACAGAAATTAAGGTTTGTAGAACTCACAACAATTATAACTACCAAAATGCAAAAAAAAACTGTTTTGTTATGTAAAAGATGGATTTTAAAATTTTTCTCACAAAATCATGATTTAATAAATTTCTTCTAACTTTCAATTATTGGCATGTATCCTAAATCATTATTTCACTTTGTCAAAATTATTTTTAATTCCCGCTTGAAAAATTACAACAGTTGCATGTAAGTTATCTATGTAATATTCTTTGAGATACTTTGCTAATTTAATGAAAGAAATTATGAGTACTTTTATCTGGAAAATAATGTAGACCATACGTCGTAAAAAATTCCGAGTTTACTATTTTATCCATAATATTGCAATGTTTAAAATCCCCTCATTTCCCATGCGGGCTAGAAAATATTAAGACAACGTAAACAATCGTATCAGCTGATCAAATAAACAAGTTAGGCCTACAGAGGCAAATAAAAAGTACTGTAAAGTTTACTTCATTACTTCAATATGGTTCCATTTAGGTAATTTGAATGAATAACATTTAGCTAGGCCCAGCATTAATATCTTTACTGTAAACTCTGTTTTAACATTTGCCTCACTATTTCTTCACCAAGAACAATGGTTGTTAACATGTGTCACTTCCAGCTGACCACAAAACAATGCAACGTATTGAATCAGCTGATTCTGTTTTGTATTGTTGTCGTTTTCAATTTGTTTCAATTCATCTTCAGTTGAGAAAGATTTGGTTAAAATTTTAATTTACAGAGTAAAGCGTACATTAGATCAAAAAATATTTTTGTATTTGGACTATAATTATACTACTCTTTATTTTTTCCTGAAAGATACAGGTACAGTTTTGTATTTGGTAATGTTTTCGTGTGTTTTGAAATTTGAGCTCGAGATTGATATAGTATATGCTATTCATTGTGACCCTTGGTTGGAATATATTATTGATAAAATAAAAAGATTACCTTATCCATCCACAGTTGCTGGTATGACAACTAGTTTCGTCCTAGGAACTTCGTCAGGGTATGCAACCACATCATCAATGTATTAATACATTGTGGTAGGCCTATGTCAAAATATTCTTTAAAACACACACTGTCACAATAGTAAAAACTAGTCATATTGATCAATTATTAAAATGGAATAAAAGTGATACAACTGGTTAAAACTGTAAAGGCTGGCCAGCACTGTCTTATCACTGTCACTAACAAAATAAAACTGACTGAATCATAAGGTGTCTTCATCTCTCTAGTGCCACCTGTATTTCAGTTTGTTTTGTTCTTCTTATTTAATACTTCTTTGATTTGTTTGTCAATATATGTATCAAATATATTATTAGACTGGGAATATTATATGTTTTTTGCCGGCAATAAATAGTAGCAGGAAATAGTAAACGTATTTTGACTAAGAAAACAAGAAAACACTGCAATGAAATAATTTATATAAATTCAAATTCCAACGTTGAATATAAATATGAAAACGTAATTAAATTAAACCAGCAATAGAGTGTGCTGTTATCAATTACTAATTTATATGGCAGGTACACACTATTTAACCAGTTTAAACAGAACTACCACTAATTGTAAGCATAGCACCATAGTCACAACTTTAAATAAAATGTAACTTTAAAAGGGACAATACCTTCTGTGTGGAATTAATTCTACTCTGTAGGCTACTGTGTTACTGTGTTCTATTTAAATAAAATATTGGATACATGTTGTTCATGTTTACCTTAGTGTTCAAAGGTCATTGTCTTCGTTTCTTTTTTTAGTTCCCTTTGTTTAGATATTTGAAACACATACATAGACAACTGCCTACAACATTAATTTACAGTACTCAAAACAGTTCCAAGAAAAAACAACTTGTTTCATTTAACAGTGAAATATTTTCACACAAATGTACCACATACAATTTCAACTACTCTTAATCGACTTACGAAAGATTAAATTAGATAGGTATGGTAATAATTATTAATTCCTTTGTGTTTTATACGAAATACAGGCTTTGCCCGGGTGTAATTTAATACGTTTAAAATTACCAAAATTAAATAAAAATTGAAACATTTTAAGGTGTTAAATTTAGTATTAATATCCCGTTTTGAAGTTAAATGTGTAAGTGTAAATGAATTGAATATCAAATCAACAATAATTAATTCATACTGTTTCGCACGATAACTATGACATGAATGAATCAGCTGATTGTGTAATAATTAATAACTATTTAATAATTAATAAATAATTTATAAATAATTAATTTAATAATTAATCCTATGTAATACAATATAATACAGACCTGATACAATGTAATTAATTATCTTCTTACTCAATGCAAACCAATGTTCTACAACATAGATATTGAATACTGATTCTTCCTAATTATTTTGACAAATATTTTTTCTATGGTTTGACATAATGTTCGTATTAAACCAAACCTAATTCTTACAGTTTAGTTGGAACCATAATTTTATTCTAGTTGATAGTTTTTAAATATACGAAAATATGGTAGGATTCAATTTCCAAAATGAAGCCTATGTCAGTTTTGTAATATTAATAACCTTAATTGACACACTACAGTAAGTTTTCGAAGGAAAAGCCGTTTTTTTGTTTCTTTTACTCAAAATTTTTAAACATTTTAAACTAAAAAGGGTATTTCATCACAGGAAACATCATAGTATAAAAATGCTTAAGTTCTTTCGATTTAACAAATAGAAATTAAATACTTTCCTTTGCTAGAGGGTCATTTTCACTTAATATTTAAGCAAAAAAAACTGTTAGAAATGGCCCATAACAATTCTATGTCTACTTCAGCCAATGCAATTATTTTAGGCCAAATCCATACTTCTATTACGATGCTAAATATGTTGTAATCTTATCAAATAAAGTTTAAAAACTACTACCATATTTGTTTTGTGCATCCATCAACATTGATATTTAACAACTCATGTAATAAACAAAAGACACTGTATTGTAATAACCATAATCTTTTGCAGTAACATTGTAATACGCCCTTCTCCAATGTAATCCTCAGAACAATGTCATCCTGTGTTTACATTATCCTCTCATTACAATGTAATCTCGTTCACACAATGTAACTATTCATGTAATGTATATTACCATTGACTTTGGATATTGAAATATAAAATTGTATTCTGTATACACCAGCTATACCTCAGTGCTTTTGCATAAACAGTTTTTTGTACTGTGTTAGTTGATGGGATCAGAAAAATGTAGTTTGAAATTGTTGTCATTTTATTTTTCTATTGTAATGTTATTGTATACGAAAATTTACATTCAAATCCACCAGAGGCTTAATTTAACTGACTTGTAATCCTAAAATTGAAAATGACTCTAATTGGTAGACCCAATGTAGTTTTTTTAAATGACGGTTGTGTTTCTAAGATAACGGTTATGGAAAAGTACACAGTAGGCTTGTACATAAAACTATTAACAGTAACAAAACCTTAGTAAGGTTTAGGTTTTTATAGAATAAATTGTGAGAATTTGCAAGCCCAAAACGTATAATTTACGACTCATTTAGTGGTCGGGGGTCTTGCTTTGGTAGTTAACTTATTTAAAGTGCCACAGGTTTGAATTATTGAGCGCCTGCGAAACTTGGTTCCCTTAAAATAATTATCTCTAAGGAAACCTGGACAAGTTCCTTTTCTGTTAGACATAGTAAAAAAGTAGTAGTTGTAAAAGAAAGAAAGCTGTGTTGTGCAGTGAAAACTGTTTGTGGCTAAATTAGTTATTTTACAATTTTAAGCTTAACACTGAAATTAATGTTATGCCTACTTCAAGTTGTTAAACATAGAGGGACTTGAAAAATACTGAAGATTTTTGATCGAACCAGTAGACATCCTTATCATAAAGCGAATACGATACAGCTACTCAGCAATACATTGCAAGTGTTTTTGCAAATGTAATGGAAACTGAACCATTTATTTATTTTCACTGTTGTGAATCTATTTTGTAATAGTAGTTTACGCAACGATTGCGTAAAGATAGTGTTAACGACACGAGTAGAAAATTTAAGGTACGAGCCTTGGCGAGTGCCTTAAAAACTTCTACGAGTGTCGTTAACACTATTTACGCGAGTTGCGTACACTAAAAGTAGTGTTTAAAAGTAGTGTGTCGTAGGTAAAGACCTACGACATTGTTTTAATTACTAAAAATCTCTACTCATAACTTCCAAAAGAGGTTATGTTTTCGTTTATAACCTCTCATTGCCACTGGCAGTGATGCAACGAAACATTGTATCAAACACTAATTGCACCAATCAACAATTAAATTTGCCTGAACAGCTGATTAGTTGAATTTCGATTCATTACAATTTTACTTCTCCTCTCTTAATCCTTGAACCTCACTGGTCCGTTACCCGTGTTGTTATGAGTAAAACTATGCTGTTATGAAAGTAAACAATGCTGTTTTGAGATACTTTTCAATTCTAATAACTGTACTGAAACGGCTACTTTAATAAACGATCGAAGGTAAAACATTTTACCTCTAGACAAGATTCTTTTAAATTAATATATGAGCTTACAACACTCTTTTATAGGAAAGCAACGTCTTTATTTAACAGTGAAAAAGTATATTTTCAAGGTAGAATCAGTTGTTTCTATGTTAAATTTGTTATGTTATAAATTGTTTTTACACTAAAAAAAAACATTAGATAAGAATGTTTACGTTGGTTAGTCTGTAATCAACGATTTAAAATCTCAACAACATTATTGCTTCGAGAAAAAAAAAACAATATACCAACTTGTGAAGAAAGAATCGTAAAACTCAGTTCTCGCGGACAATTTGATGTTGTATTTGACGTCTAGTGGAGATCTCCGCACAGAAATATCCGTGATATAAATACAAAAGTCCGTCTGTCTCGTCCAACATTGTCGTTTTTCGCAAACTGGGAAATTGAATCAATGCAAGCAAATGAAGGTTCAAATTTACCTGTGTGGTTATTTCTGTTCCTGAGTGGGAAGTGTTTAGCTCTAGGTGTTGTGAGATCTGCTGCATTAATCAATTATTACGGCGGTTAATACTGTTCTATGAAATGGTGACCATACAATGTAGGTATTTTAAGCCAAGTATGAATGGAGATGAGTGTAGGATGAGTGGCGCGATCTTGTAGTCTTGTTAGTGACTAAGGCCGACATTCCTTAGACACAGCTGTTAATTAATAGCCCATACAGCTAATTGCAACTAAGGGACCTACAGTTTATAGTGGAATCCGAACCACATTTTTGCCTTGGTAATTACGAATTGGTCTAATTATCAGGATAGTACTGCGGATAGTCGTAGTACTCACTAGTGCGGGCGTTAATCCACACCAGGGAGCATCGCATCCACAGTGCATGCCTATAAATATCCACAATTCGTGACCTCCTAGTAGCTGGATTACAGAACGACACCACCTGTCCCAGTCGATCATTGTAAAATCCCAGGTTGCGATGTTAAATCACTAATTAGGGAAACTGTTCAGGGTTGGCACTGGTTAGTATTGGTCAGTTTAAAAGTAATAGTTTTTATCTAAGGATTAAGTATTGTTGATGGTAGATTTATGTTGTTTAAGGAATTATTGCAGAATATAGAACCTGAGTACGATTTCAGGTCTGAAGGAATAGAATGTGGGAATATTACGTTACAATAAGTCGGGTAAACGTTGAAACAACAAATATTTCAACAGTAAAATGAAAAAATATGTAGGATTTTTTTTTAATTACTGGATCCTCATATTAAATCGATTGCACTATTTTGATACGAATCTAGAAAATAATGATGGAAATGTTCATAATCCTTCCTTATACCTAATGAAATTGTTAAAATATTTAAAGTTATTTTAAGTTTTTATTCATGTAAATTGAAAATATCTGATGAAAATATAATTACTTGAAAAATATTTGTAACTTAACTACCTATATTTTTTTGTTTAAATTTGTCATTAAAATTTCGAAATTAATTATATTTAAGTCAAATAATGATTTAACAAATTATAAGACTGATACTATTCCTTCAATATTATTCCTTCAAAGGAAAATTTGTTTAAATTAATCCCAACAAAACGAGAAAATTAAACGTAAACCTATTGGTCAGAACAAAATTAATCTAAATTCTAATAAAATATATGGGTCCAAGATATCGAAAATAGTTTGTTGCTTATTTTATTACTTCTTTATTTTTCATTTTCAATTGTTACAGTATAAAGAATTTTATTTTTGATTGTTTCAGCTGAAATAGTACATATTTATACTACAGAGATAAATAATATTCTTTGAGCCCACACCCTCAGATAATCAAAAGAATTGTCTCTTTCTCTTCACTCATATAGGTACAATTTTTTTTTTAGTGACGTGTTATCTATCTTTGCCATTGCTGTGAATATTTTATATCTAATTTTAAAATGTTGACGAATGACAGTTCTCAGCAAATTCAAATAGTTTACAAACGACAGTTTGCGTCAATTGTATTCCTACGTCTATGATACAAGTGTTTTATAACATATTCCAACATGTTGAATAAACTTACAACATGTGGCCGAAAACACCTGGAATTAAAAATTGGTTCAAACTTTACGTAGGTGATCGTAATTTTAGGTTATTTTTATTCAATATATTGCTTCCAATGTCAAAGTATTAATTACTTTTGAATCAACTGGGATTTTTACGTCAATAACCCCTAAAAGCAAAAAAATCCTCAAACTAACTAAAAACTAATAAAAAATAATGGGTTGGTTTTGCTATTATTTTTGGAAACCTATTCGGTTAGACATGGCAATTTGCTTCACTGTTGCATGTTGTATGAAATCTTTCAAAACATTTACTTCAACAAATTTAGGTAGGTTTTTTAAATACCTAAATATAATTTTGAGTAAGCGTGTAGGTGAGGACTGTTCACCCCACACCTCATACAATAATTGATTTATAACACTCAAACCACATACCACATTGTTGATTTTGGTATAAAACTAAAAGTTCCAATAGAGGGGTTTTTTTTAAATCAGAATTGTATGTGTACCAGTAACTATTTTATAAAGTAGAAATACGTTAAATAATTGTTTAAATTTCGAAGCAGCGTAGCAGCTGGTTATTTATAATAAATTATTAATAGCGTATTTTTTAAGTACTACGTTATAACTTAGTTAGACATAATTTTGAAAAAGTTTACATGTACAGGGATCAGTTTTTTTCTCACTCGAATGAATATTGAAACGCAAATCAATGTGAGACACTTGTGAAGCTGTGCTGGGCCACTAATGAGCCCCCTACCCCCCCCCTTTACCCCCCCCCCCCCCAACCCCCCTTTTTAATTCCCCCTCTTGGGCCCCTTCGCTGACACCCGCTGAAGTGTTTCCTTGTAACAACTTATTAATATTTACTTAGTTTCTGATGGTTCCATTTTCAAACTCATTATTCCTGAAAGAGGAAATAAATCGGTTATTGTTCAACTATCAAATATTTTAAAGTATATATAGTATAAAGCGTCATTGCTTGATAGTGTTAAAAGTTTTTTAAATGCTAAATTTCCAATTTTCTTAATTTTTTTGTTAAAAAGGAATTTACAAATATTTTTGCCAATTAAATTGAGTTTATTTTAATCATTGCTTTGATACAAATATCTTTTCATTGCTGTCCCAACAAATTTATTGATTGATTCAATCAAATACAGAGTTTTATAGTCAATTTTGACACTAGTTGTGCAAAATTACTTCAATGATCAACTATAAATCATTAATTAACAATTATTTTTGGGGGCACCACCTAGGTGCGTATTTTCACCAAAATATGAGTAAAGGGTGAGTGTAGAATGTTGTGAGATGATCTGTGTAGCTTTGTTACTGACGATCAGCTGTTTCATCAGCCAAAATCATTTATTTAAACCTTATCAATGATCAGGGACAGCTGGGTACGATTTCGAATCATCAACAACTGACTTTTCTCAGAATCAAACTACCCAGCCATTATTTATAATATCAATTATGTAACTTATTTAAATTGTGGGTTTATCTTTCTATTAAAGTTATAATCCGTCGATGAAATAGTCTATTCCTGACAGTTACAAAAAGTTTAGATATCCTCAAATACTACCAGAATTTTCTCGCACAAATAATCATGTTTACCAGTTTACCCTTCGACAAAGAAACATTTCCTAGGTACAACTAAGCACAATTCCAGTGTAGAGTTGCCAAACAATGACATTCATATCTAGTTATTTCTGCACTGCGTTTGCAAATGCAGCGGTGTGAATGTGTGTGTCGATGTGTGAGTGTGTTGGTTTTTTGGCGAGTTACATCTCCACCACGCGCAGACCAACAAGCCAAATTTCTTTACAAAACTTTCTTTGTAATTTGGTAAATACCGTAACAGGTTTAACAGGTTGATATGAAACCCAACATGCGTTTCACCACACTACGATGTTTTTAGCCGTTTTACAAACGTTTTGGAGACCGAAAGCTACGTATGTCCATGCCAACTGTCGTCTTCATTGGGGAACCGAGCAGGTTTTTAAATCCCTAGGGCCAAAAATCAGCTGTTCACTTACTTTCTTAAAACATTAATGCATATTAAATACACAATCAGTATGCATAGTATTGCTATAGACTTGTTTTTTGTCAGCTCTGCTTAGCAGCTATTTATAACTTTTTTTGCTAATTCCTCTTATTATTTCTTCACATTATCTGAAAGTTGTAGTTGTGTTGACTGTTTGTGCGCATTATTATTTTGGTAAACCGTGGTAATAGGGTGAAATAGCGTTTGTACCACGGACCGAAATTTATTTTCTGGCTCGAGACAAAGTCGAGAGCTCATTTTCGGCCCTATGTACGAAATATACTATTTCAAAAGATTTGTAAAACACTACATGTTAATAGTTCATTTACTTAATTCATATTTTGGATCCAGGGTGAGTTTAAAAAGCCATTCAATGATTGTTTGCGAGTATTTTTAAATCATGTTTTAACCTGACAAATGGAAATTCATAGGAAATAATCGTATTAAAATAATTTCACAGTCCTATTTGTCAGTAATGTGTGTTATGATGCATAAAGTGCAATATGTGTAGGTGTCCTCATCAATATAATTTGTTAGGTTTTTTGTTGAAAATGTCTTATTAGTGTGTTTTACAATGTATTTGATCTATATACGTAAATTGTCATAGTTGCATTGTGCTTATTACCCATTGTCTGAACTTATCCGTATGATTATTCCATATTTTACACATTGTTAATTATTACAGAAAATTTCAATGCAGAATGCCACAAATATTTTTCGTGCATTTAATTTTAAAACAGCTAAAATTTACTTAAAAAAAAGAATGCAAAGGTTCGCATAAAAAATATGTCTAAGTCTAAATAAATTTATTTTTAAAATAATATATATATGTATGGTTTACTTTCCTGGTGAAACAAAACGGCTTATTCATTTACTATCATCGGCTCCATATTTTTACAATTGGAAAGCTTAGTATGATGTACCATAATAAAAAATACTTCTATCGTTTGCGCAGACAAATGAAGACATAACCGGAGTGGCTGCACGTACGCGTCATTTCCACACTTTATCGCGTTTCTACGACGTGATCGCGTAAGCAGTATCGCGTAGCGGACGTGCGCGTCGCCGAGTCTCTGTATATGGTACATCTACATTCCCTAGCACATATTTGCCAACATGTCGTCCTATAGTAATAATCACAGCTTTCACTTCTTTGGATTTTTTTTCATACTATACCGCAGGGACTTTGGTTGTACATACGTTTAGGGTCTAGTTAGTTTCAGCGAATTTCCCTATAGGGAAGTAGCTATTACCGTAGGTCGCACGGTAAAATCTAGGCCCGGGACCGATTTACTTTTTCATTTTGATGTCCCCAGAGGCCAAAAACACCATTCATTCAAATTTTTATATATCCTACTAATATTATAAACTAGGTGAAACCCGTCGAAATCGACGGTTAGTCTACTTTCAAGGCTTACGTTAATTCATCTAACTGCGATAAATTGGGTGAAATATACATATTTTGAGCACTTAACATTGTTTAAAGAGTAATAAGTGTAAAAACAATAATGATATTAATTGCATTAGTTTAAAAATGTTGTTGATCATTCAATGAATAAAATATTCCCCATACCTTACGTCATCGGAGTTATTATTATTATGTTATATGGTATATCGTCCTTTGGAAGAACGTTTAAATAGTATCAAAATCGTATTGATGGATCTTTTGTAGTTAAACACTTTCGTGATTTCATCAGTGTAATATGATTTTATTTCAAAAGAAAATATTTAGAAGACATATTCTAACTTCAAAGGGAGGGAGGTATATCCAATACAGCGTAAGTTTGATTTTTCCTTCGTCACGTCTTGTCAGTTCATATCGTACTTCTGTGCCAAGAATGAACCCTTAGCATATTTTTGAGAAATTATTGATTGTGGGGTTACTGTTAAAGCTGGAATTCCTTGACATGGGGATGTCAGTTAGTTGTATCAGCCTTATCAATAACATAAAGTTGTCAATATAATCTCTCTACGAAATATTAGGTGTAGTGGAATACTTGAAGTGAAGTTGGCTTTTATTCTTGTACTGTTAGGGGTCTCCTCGTTTATATGGTCTTGCGGCTTCATAGGCAACATATAATGCAAATGACATAGCAATGGGACATTTCCAAAAAGCAAAAATACTGTAAATTGGCTGTTACGTATATATTGACGTTTACATATTGTTAATCAACGTATCTTATAAAGGATTATGTGATCTAGTTTAAAAGGAATATGACCTTTCTGTCATGACAGTAGCTGCTTAAATCGTATTTTCTCTTTGTACCATCTTTTACAGCCAAAATGTCGTGTTATTTTCAATAATGTCACCGTTATATAGGCAGGTGCAAATAATTTGTCAAGATGGGTACCATTTTAGACAAAGTTTCTATGTTTGGATTTTATTAGACACGATAAGAGCAGATATTTCTACATAAATATTTGATACGTGTAGAATAATATGATAAAATGTAAACAAAAGTGGTGAAAAAGGCAGACGCCAACCCGTACAATAGATATAAAATACAGTAGTTCAATAAGAAATAATTTAAGAATTAATTGCTGTGATAAAAGGATTTTCCACTGATTTCGTAATGGAACGTTATATTACAAAACATGACATGATAAAGAAGAAAATCAATTTTAAAATCAGAAAATAACAGTTCAAATACTTATTTGATAGAATTCACTAACTCCCAATAAATGTGTGTTGTTTGAAATACAATTTAAAAAATGAACAGCTGTTTCATTAAAAAGTATTATTCACATGGCCAAAATGTAAACAACTCTGTGGAGGGATCTTTAAAGGCTTCTGGGGCAGAGTCCTAAAGGATTTTTATTAGTTTTTCTTTTGATACCTCATCTACAGACCAAGACCTTTCTTTGGACACCTCTACCAAGTTCCTACGCCCAGCCGTTCTCTCAAATTATTGGGGACAAAGTTTCCAATTAAATATTTAGATTCCCATGTTAATCTTATGAGAGAAACTCCAACTTTGATGGCCTGTGGGGCAAAGCCCGAGGATTTTTACTACATGAATTGGTGAAAGGGGGCGTCTACACAAAAAATGCTTTATTTTGACACGTCGTTTGTAAAAATCCGTCCATTATTAACGGAGGGGTAGTGTTTTGTAGAAATCGCCTTCACGTATTATATAAGGATGAGAAAGTTTGGATGTATGTATGGATGTATGGATGTATGTTTGTGACAAGTGAACGCGAAAAATACTGGTCGGATTGGGCTGAAATTTGGCATGATGATAGCTCACATTCCCGATTAACATATAGGCATATTCTTATTTCAAAAATCCTTTCGGGCTCCGCCCCAGTGACTCTGGAGTTTCCCATGTTAACCTTATGAGAAATGGAATTATTGAATCTTAACAGCTGTTTCAATTAAACAAGTTGGTTCTGTTCTATGATGTTTAATAGCATTAAAGTTACAAGGATTACCAACAGGGTGCAGCACTATTATTTCTTTTACATTTATGACAACAGCTAATTTGCAACCAAAAGGTGAGTGAGCGTAGCGAACGAACTTCAACCTGGAGGCGAGTTAGCGTAGCGAACGAGCTAACCTGAAGGCAAGTGAGCGCAGCGAACACGCTCCAACCCAAAGGTGAGTGAGCGTAGCGAACGAGCTCCAACCTAAAGTTGAGTGAGCGTAGCGAACAAACTTCAAGCAGGACGTGATTGAGCCTTGCGAACGAGATAATCTTGAAAATTAAGAAGTTAAACGGGGCAAAGCCCGCGGGTTACAGCTAGTGTATATATATATATATATATATATATATATATATATATATATACGTCCGTGAACGCGATAACTTGAGTAATTTTTGTCCGATTTTGATGAAATTTGGTTTAAAGGTGTAAGGCGGGATAAACTTGAATGAGTTCGCGAACCAGCATGGTCGGACCATGGGAACAGGGTTTTACGGGGTGTTTTATGGGGTAAAAAAATGATTTTTCTCATTTTTGACCCTCAAAACACAAAATTTCCTAATTTATCTCTAGACCTTTTTAAAGAGCTTAAAAAACAAATAATTTGGAATATCAAAGTGTTTTTGTACGGTTATTGGTAACGGAGAAAATTCAAAAAATTGTAAACGTAAAATTCCCGTACTATTATGGAGAATGTTGTAAAATGTTGTAGGTTGCTTTTTTATGGATATATTTTGATCAAATTTGGCAAATTTATTTATTTTATACTAAGCTATTAATATTTTACAAAAAAAATACACTTTATTAGTTTCCTTGTTGCAGCAAACTTAGGTACTCATTAAACCTAATGTTATTTAAAAAGGTTGAAAATGAATTCAGACAAATGGAAATTCGCTTAGTCGGCAGGTTTGCTGCGGCGGGGTATTTTTTTCATTATGTACCTACAATGGCAGTTTTCAATATACAAGTTACGAAAAATGAAGTTAAAGAAATTAGCTAGACCCATTTTCGTGGACACATCTTACACACTTAGCTAATCCTTCCGCAGATTTTGTTTGATGAAAATACCGGAGATTAACAAATACTTCTATGTCTTTATCCTCGTGTTATAAGTATATTTCACTAAAACGAACAATACACATAATTTATTGACATTTTGACATGGTTTTGTCGAATTAAAATGTATATATGTTATAAAGTTAGTGTGGTCAGGTTTTTGTGATCAAAAGTATATTTTAAAGCGACATCACTAGACAAAATACAGTAGTTGATGGGTAATTTGATTAATTTTTGAAAATCAAAATTCAAAAATTTTAGGTGAACAAAGGTTGCTTCTGAGGTGTAAGTAATAATTCCAATATTAATCCAACGTAAATCGTTTCTTGGATTGGAATTCTCGAAGTTCCTCCACTTGGGGGGACGATTGCCCCGAAGAGCTAGATACATCTTAAAGATGCCGAAATGGGTTAGTGAGTTACCTCATTTGACACCTAGAAGCATCGGTCCACCAGCAGTGCTTACCAACCGACCAGTATATATGCCGAACGTTGGGCACAACTTTCCTGCGAGAACCAAAACTTACAAAAACGTTTCAAACCTCTATATGAATTTTGTACAGAGTATTCAACCAGCAATATGTATGGGTACAGTGTACATTTTGTTCCGAAACCCACTAACTGCCGATTTGCATTTTTTATGAGTTGTTTATTGGTAAATGCGAGGTTAAAATCTACATTACCGACTCCACTCTAGTTGTGTGAGTGTTCGCTAGATAGCACTGCGTGTGACAAGCAGTACAGGACGTTGTATTTGATTTGTTTTACGAGAATTATCTCAAACGCTGTAAATCTTTATCTGTATTGTTAAAAGAATTAACGGTATTTGTATAAAAAGTAAAAAAGAAAATGACTTACGTTGGATTTTGTGATTCATAGTATGTATGTAGCAATTATAATTTTACTAAGATGCCTCGAAGTAGTCGCGCAAGCATAAAAATGGGCACGCAATGCAGGGATATGATAGGAAATAATCGTTTTCGCCCTCAACTATATCACATACGGATTTTGAATTCACGAAGTGACACAGGCTGCTATGAATTATAATACTTTAATGTGAACCTAATAGTTAATTGTGTTGGCGGGGTAATACATATTGTGTCTAGCAACTAAAATATCAGTAAAAGCTCGTTTTATATACGTTTCCCTTACTGCAAACTTAGGCCAAATAAAAAGTTCTGATTAATACATTTGTTATCACGTCATTATTACAATTTACTTTTGCTTATAATTGTGATGTATCGGGAATAGCAATTTGTATACATTGTTGTCTTTGAACTGGATCACCTAACAAGAATGGTACAGCATTGCATGGAGATTTTTTTCATCACTTACTTGGTTAAATTCAATTTTAGTGTTTTAATAGGTTCACTACCAGTCGTCACATTCCGCTTGATGTGTTAAAACACTTTAGGAATTGAAATATACTGCGTCTCCATACTGCAGGTTGTTAAAATACACGTGTTGTGGAACTAAAATATTTTTTCAAATCACTAAAGAAAAATTGGATTGGCAGAAGTCCATAGTGACGTGTACTAAAAAAGCTATGAAACTATTAAAACTAGATCATAAATTGTTATACTATTTTTTGCAGCAACCCAACAGGACTTTTTAAAATTATATGTTCATGACGTGAATCACGGGTTGGAGCTAATAGTTTTTCATGATTACGGCTGATATTATCAACAGCTAAGTTTCAATGCATAGAAAACTGCATCCATATTTAGAATCAAAAATTACAGCTTTGGTTGTCAAACACTTTTCAATGTCAATGTCTGCGTTACAAAACACCCTTTCATGGTAAATGTCAGAGACATCTGTGCTGAATAAACTGTAAACAAATAAATCGATAGCCTCAAGTTCATCCTTAGCCTAGACACTGCAAATATAAGAAAGAATTATTTAACTGTATCGCCAAAATATTGTTTAATCAATTCAAATTCAAAGTGTTTCAAATCTAAAACCTGGTTAGTCCAGGCGCTAAACGGGTTGAGTATGCACTGAAAGTCTGACAAAATTTGACTTTTGATTATTGTTGGGGACATCTAGTAGATGAAAAAAATCGATGATGTCGCATTTCTAGGGTGGTCACAACTCGGGGGGGAGGGGGGGAAGTTGCGTGGGTCATCGGTTTACGTTTCCGCGTCTAACTCACAAACGGATAATGATAGAAAGGTGGTTTAAGCGTCTATCGACGCCTAAATATGTTTTCCTTCAAAAAGGTTATTACAACCTTTCTTCTATCTCTTATGCTTTAGGCCTCAATCAACTTTTATTGCAAAAATTTAAATTTAAAACTACTTTAAAATCAAATATTGGAAATATTGTACGCGTTTAAGACATGTTACAGAAGATTTATGGTTAGAAAAACTAACAAATAGTACAAAAACACCAAGTTTAAGGAAATATGTGCAAAAACAACAGAGCTACGTTTCATTACGTAAGAGTAAACGTGGAAAATTCGTAGTAGTACCGAGGCGCGCATGGATGGTACGTAGCCCACAGTCAATATAGGTTTGATGTTGTAAGTAACTATGGGAAAGCTGAATTTTTCTATGCTGTTAGACCATGTTGAGATGAGCATTTTCCCAAAAGTCCCCACTCCTACCCCTTTGTGCTTTCCTCTACCCCCCCCCCTTTTAGATAAATTTACAGCCTCTTAGAAATTAAGCTACAACTTTAAAACGGGTAAGGGTAATAACGCAATCTTTTATTAATCATTTTGCGTTACGATATTCTACAAAAAGTGTATTTTACATGGTATCCAAAATATTAATAGTTAAAAAATATCATAAACATAAAAAAATATTTTTTACGGATTAATTTATGAAACTTTTCTTTGTAGATTTTTTATACGAGGTCGCACAACAAAATGTTTGATACAAAATTTGGGGTGCATAGTTTACATTTTAAAATGATACATAGTTATTAACAGTTTGTTTACATATAGTGGTTATAGATAGTACAGTATATTGTTTTTACAGGACTCAGGCTTTTTTGTGCACCGCAACAATGAAAAAAATTATGTATATTATGGTTTTTGTGTTTGAATTTGCCGCTCTATATAGATTATATTAACGTTATGTAGCTCATTCAGTACATATACAGACTGTAGTGGATACATATGAATGAATATCGTGCATTTGCTGCTGTACGCCAGAGCCTCATTTTTTATACAGGGTGTCTCACCTAAAGTGAACCAATAGATAACTTTTTATTATGAGATATAGAGTTAACTTCTTATGGGACACTAGCCTTTATTTTAAGATGTTTTTTTAGTGGTTTCGAATTTTAAAAATATGTTCGCAATTTTCCAATATGGCTGACAACTTTGTTAGTCCTATGGAATACCCTGTATTTTATGATTGTTTTAGAATGTAAACGCACAATTTTTAAACCTTTTTATTCTTGACATTTTTCTCTAAAGCTTGTTTAGGAGTTACATCGAAAAAGAAATGGTTTGTGAGTACATCCTGCATCCTGTAGCTCATAAACGAGTAAGTTTAAGAGCGGAAATACAAAGAATAAACAAGTTTTCAAATCACATCTACATAAAAAAAACCATAAAATAAATTGTTCCAATATCAAAGTAAGCTAGCATTTTTGAAAATGGTGGCCATTTTTAAAACAACAAAATCAGTATTTTTTAACGTATTTTATATATTTTTTTGAACGAGGACTTATATGTGACTTATTTATTCTTTGCACTTTCTCTCTCAACTTACTCGTTTATGAGCTACAGGATGCCGAATGTACACCACAAGCCTTTATTTTAGATATAACACGCTGTAACTCCTAAATGGGGTAGGTTTAGAGAAAAAATGTCACGAATAAAAAAATAGCTTTTAAATTCTAAATGAATACTAAAATACAGCATATTCCATAAGAAATAACAAAGTTGTTGGCCATATTGGAAAATGGTGGATATATATTTTTTATTCGTAACCATCCCTAAAAACATTTTTACAAATAAAAAGGGTCGTCTAATAAAAAGTTAACTCTATATGGAAAATAAAATTTATGTATGTTCACTATGTAATCTCAACTGGGATGAAACGTGTACCCTTTTATAGCAGAATGTCCAATTTTAAAAAAGATACGTCAATTTTGGTCTAACAAGCTATATTTAAATGAATATGAGTTTTTTTGAATTTTTAAATGGCAAAGATTGGCGGGCACTTGGAAATTATTTTAAAGAGGCGTGGAGTAAAGGGTGGGAATTGATAATGGAGTATAATTATTAAATTTAAGAATTGAGATATCAATACAAAAATTGGAAAAATCTATGTAATTTAAATTTTTTTTTTTTATATTGTTTGTTAAGTATCTATCAAAGTAAATTATAAAAGTAACAGGTTTGTTTTATGAATTATTAACTGTTTGTAGAAAAAATTCAGATTCTCAGTAGGCTACATTTAAATTTTATTATTTATTCAATTGATATCTGATCTATTAGTATGTAGTGCTATTTGTGTATGTTCTGTAGTGGAAATCAGTTTATTTTATGAATAATTGTATGTGATTCATGGAATTTTTTAAACTGCTTTAAAATATTTTAAAATCAGTGTGTCTAACACAAAACAGACGGTCTTTGACCATTGTTCTATGCATTTAAATAAAAAACACTGTATTGATATTTTATTACAATTAACACATTTTCTTCTTCTTCTTCTTTAGAAATCTATAATAATTCTTTTTAAATATTTATTCATCTAATAATTCTTTTTGTAGATTATCGTAACGCAAAATGATTAATAAAATATTGCATTATTATCCTTACCCGTTTTAAAGTTATAGCTTAATTGTTAAGAGGCTGTTAATTTATCTAAAAAGGGGGGTTAGAGGAAAGCACGAGGGGGGAGGAGTGATGACTTTCGGGAAAATGATAATCTCAACATGGTCTAACAGCATAGAAAAATGCAGCTTTCCCATGGTTACTTACAACATCAAACCTATATTGACTGTGGGCTACGTGTACCATCCATGCGCGCCTCGGTACTACTACGAATTTTCCACGTTTACTCTTACTGAAATCAACGTAGCTCTGTTGTTTTTGCACGGATTTCTTTAAACTTGGTGTTGTTGTACTACTTGTTAGTTTTTATAACCATAAATAGTTTGTAACATGCCCTAAACAAGCGCAATATTTCCAAAATGTCATTTTAAAATATTTTTAAATTTTATTTTTTGCAATAAATGTTGATTAGCGCCTAAAGTATAAGAGATAGAAGAAAGGTTGTAATAACCTTTTTAAAAGACAATATATTTAGGCGTAGATAGACGCTTAATTCACCTTTCTATCATTAACCGTTTGTGAGTTAGACGCGGAAACGTAAACCGATGACCCGCGCAACTTCCCCCCCTCCCCCCCAAGTTGTGACCTCCCTAGAAATGCGACATCATCGATTTTTTTCATCTACTAGATGTCCCCAACAATAATCAAAAGTCAAATTTTGTCAGACTTTCAGTGCATACTCAACCCGTTTAGCGCCTGGACTAGGTGATGTCCTGTAATCCAGCTCCTAGGAGATCACAAATTGTGGATATTTATAGGCATGTACTGGCACTGTGGATGCGACACTCCCCGGTGTGGATTAACGTCCGCACTAACCGGCACTATTGAGTACTACGAGTATCCGCAGTTCTATTATGGTAATTAGACCAATTCGTTAATACCAAGGCGAAAATGTTGCTCGGACTCCACTATAAACTGTAGGTCCCTTAGTTTCCATTAGCTGTATGGGCTATTAATTAACAGCTGTGTCTAAGAAATATGTAGGCCTTAGTCACTAACAAGACTACAAGATTGCACCACTCATCTCCATTCATACTCATATATTTCATACTAGGCTTAAAATACCTACGTTGTATGGTCGCCAATTTAATGAAAATAATTAAAAGTGTTAAAAAAGTTGTTTTACTACCATTCATTATCTTGAATTTCAAATAACTCTATAAGAAAATATCCCATATAATATATACCATATCATGGATGCAAAAAGTCCGTAGTCCTAATGCGCAATAAAGTAAGTTTACGTTTGAATTAGTTAAATATAATTTTAAAATATTAAGAAATAATACTGACCTTTATAAGGCGCTGACACTTTACAAATAATCTATTGTCCTAAAAGTCATAACTGTACCATATTTAGATTGGATTCATGTACTAACCTCCTTTCTTTCCAAGTCTAACGAAACGAAAGGTCAAAAACAACAAGGCATAATCCCACACATATTCTTACCTTTGGTATGACTGCAACCTGCAAAAAAACTGTGTTTATTATTCCTGAGCTTAAATTATCTACGCTCTACTTTGGTAGTCTATACATAGCATTAGTAGCCGATAAAGTAGCTATTTCGTGTACCAAGTCATTGATTATGTTTTTATTTCATATAAAATTATCGACTTTGTAACAAAAACATATTGATGCAAAAGGTTCCCATAAAATTTTAGTCACAAAAGTTACCTATTCGCAATTCCTTAGTTTTGAATGACGATGAAATAGCACGGATTTTAGGTTAATGTTGCTTAAAATACCAATATTTAAACTTTAGGATTCAATTTTTATCAAAAAATATTAAACAAACTAAATATTTATTCGTAAAAATAGGCAATAAAATATTATTTAACTAATGATTTTCTTAAAAATATTCTCTTCAAGTATCTTCATTTAAGTGCCTTTTATTTATTTATGAACATCTATAATTTCATAACACTATTGACTCTTTGAGGCAGGATCCCAATTTAAAAACAAAGCTCTTAAAATATGTCTTGAGCATTTATTTTATTAACGTGTCTAATATGTCAATATTTAATAAAAATTTATTTTTTTCGTGAATTTCCAACCACTTTATAATTTGTAAGTACAGTAACAAATACACGGTTAAAGTTTTAAGATGTATTGGTTCTAACCCTAACCTAGCCCAAGATATATAACCAAATCCTAAACAGGGTTTATAGCTAATTAGCATATTTTAACCTGAAAAACATAGTAGTAAATTAACGGAATAGGTCCAAATATCATTGCTACGTTTAAAATCGGTTAATTCAAGGCTTAGTCACCATTTCAATGCAGTGCCCTTAAAATAATATATCAAAAAGTGACCTTGATAAATACAAATATGTAATTGAAAATACTAACCTGAGTATGCAGTAATCACCAGAACAAAGATGCATTGGAAAATATCAACCTTACCGATGTCACTTGACACTAAACACTCACTAAAACAGAATAGAGAAACTTATATATCATGAAAGATTTACGTAATGTAATAATAATTACTACACGGACACACACAACCAATATTAACGCGTAGTAACACGAAAATATTGTACCTTACGAAAAGAATAAGACGACAATGAACCAATAAGAAACTACTACGTCATGCGAGTGGAGGATTTACTAATCAGCTGATTCGGTAAAACTTTTGGTTCGTATACTAGCCAACATCTGAATAAGCTACAACATACTGTATACAATTAATTATTAAAATAAATGGTTTAATGCACTATATTAATCGACATTGCTTTAAAATTAGTAAAAAGCTAATTAGAAAAAACTATTGTTGTTTTCATGATTACGAAAATATGTTATAAGCCTAAGTATTATTATTTTCACTAAGAATAACTATAAATTCAATGTATGTTTTACTCAGTTCCGACTTTTAAAGATACTATAATTGAGTGTTATAGTCCAGTTATTCGAAAAAGTGTTGGCTTAAAATTGATCACACTAGCTTTGTTTATGAATAACTACAATTGATCTAACAAAGTGTTTCGGCACATTATGCTAAACTAGAACAGATGTTTTCCTAGTAAACAAGCTACTTTTGAGGGAATATAGGTCCAGAAGTAGTAAAGGTCTTTAGTCTGGAGCATGAATTGTAGCCAGGACATTATACCTTAGATGACCTTTTAGTTAAAAGGTGGATAGGAGGGGAACACCCACGATTAATAGAGTCCGGAGGCTAAAATTTATTCTGTACATTAAGCTAAATCATTTTTGGTGATCTTAAACGAGTGACTTCCAGGGGAATGTGTGTTCACGTTGGAAGTCATTATGGAAGTAGTGAAGTAACTCTGGAGAATGAAAATCGTTAGGCACATTATTCAAGAAGAAAAGCAAAGTACATTAATTTGTCCAGAAAACTTAAGTGTGTTTTAGCACCCTAAACTTTCGTAAGTAGTTGTTTAGTAAACAAGTTACTTCACCTAAGTAAAGGTATTTTGTCCTGATCATGAATTTTATTGCACATTGTATCCACTTTAATAGGTGAAGATACAAACTAACTAACACTATTCTTCCTTCCCGGCTTAACTTAGTTTTTGCATTGATAGTTGATGAGGTTTGATACTGGAGATTTTCCAGGTGGATTTGTGGACTTCTGGTAGTAGCACAGAATAAAGTGAATCCACTAAATACTCTGTGGTACTACAGAAGTACTTCAAATCGTACACTTTATTGGCTTGAAAATAGATAATGTAGACAACACGCCTGATCATCCTCTTGGACCTCGTATATCACTGGACTAATTAATCTCACAATCATTTCTGGAAGCCATTTTACCCTATTTTGTCTTAACTTCATACGAACATCTCAACGAGCTAAAAAGTTTGACTATTGTACGGCAATCATTTGATATTTCGTATCCAACCATGTAGGTTGTAGATTATTTTACTATTAAATTTCACAAACTATGATTGCCTATTTTCTGTTTCTTGTTTAAAGTTTTGGTGTGTGTGAGGTTATGTAATTTAAGATATTACATTGGTAATTTCCCATCACTATATCGGAATCTGAAATATGTTCCCTGCCTCTGGCAAAACCCTTAAACACAGACGTGTTGGAAGATGTATGCAATAATTTATTAGCTTCTACTTTCTACAGTTTATTGTGGTGTCTCTAGCGTTGGATTTTTCTGTACAAGCTGTCCATCTTGATGTGACGCGATCGTGAATTTCCTGAGGGCTGAAACCTACAGTGGTTTTAGGACGACGCCTTCCATACGTTTGTTCCCTTCGAGGAACCGATGGTATTACGTAACCTTTCACAAGATTTGGGTACACTTCCGTATCTGTTGTCAAAAACAACCGAATTAAAATATCGATCGATATATCGATTATTTTATTCGGTATATCGTTTGGTTAGTTAGGTTAGGTCAATCTAACTAACCAACCGATATATCAAATGAAACAATCGAATAAAAATATTCGATATTTTCAATCGGTTGTTTTTGACAAAAGATACGGAAGTCTACCCCAAGATTGCCTATCAGAACGTCTTGACTCACACTGTCTATTCTAGGAGAGCGAGCTGGTACAGTAGAAGAGATCGGGGCTTCAAAGCCCGAGGTCCTGGGTTCAAATCCCACCAATCACCAATTGACTTTATCCAAGATAATGCCGCAACCCTTTTGCACTAGTCTGATGTAATGTGTAAAACAATCCCTAGAATCCTAGCGTCCTAGGATGTGAAGGACATTTCTGTATATTCTAACCTCTTCTGTTTTGTTACAGCTCCAAGCGTGGTCTAGACCTGGGTCTGTCCCGTGGGTTCTCTGGGTCCCAGGCAGCCAAACACCTGATGGGCCTAGCCGCCGCCAACTACGCCGGGGGTCCTGGACGACGACGGCGTGAAGTCCCACAGCCCCTGACTGTATAAGCTAGCCCTGCGCTACCTTCACTCCAGCTCTATTTGCAATGTTGTTGTTCACCTTTTTAAACTAACTGTCGATATTTTGTTGTGAATGAGCTTAATCGGGACCTTTTTGATCCCACTCTTAAGATCACAATACTTTTTTCTGTTTTCTAAATAATGTTTACTATCGTACTACCTTAAAAAGGTGATTGTTATGTGTACTGTCCTTTTCTTGAACAAAATTGTATCATCTCATCCTTGAAATCTTGAAAAAAATACGGCTGCACTTTACGTCCTACACTCATTCGAATGAAAATATCGATTATTCGATTGTTTCATTCGATATATCGTTTGGTTAATTAGGTTAGGTTAACCTTACCTAACTAACCAAACGATATAACTTATCGAATAATCGATATATCGATCGATATTTTCATTCAAATGAGTGTATGACAGTGTAAAGTGCAGCCAAATTTACAGTTTGACTAAGTTAGTCTTGTTTAGTGCCCCAAAATATTAATTCACTTATTTTCCAGTAATTCATGTATTATCCTTTTTCATGTGTAAAAATGTCGACTCGGGGAAGGGGGTATTTAAAAGCATATTACATTAATTTTACACATTGTTAATCAAAATGATCTTAAGAGTGTGGTCACTATAAGACCCTTTCAAAAAATGAGGACATTTTCACGTTGTGTTCTCTTTGATGCATGTGCACAGTAAAATCGGTGTTTTGTAACAAAAACGTGATTATTTATTTGTAAATATAGAAATTAGTTTTATTTTATTTCTCTCAAATCTTTCTCGAGCCAATCGAAATTTTCTAATTATCGTAGCGCCCTGTAACCCCTCATGTGATTGTTAGACGAAAGCTGATTCTTTTTTTATTATCTTTGGTGTCACGAATAGCAATTTATTCTTAAAGATAGTAGTGTGATTATTTTTATAGATGTAAAATACATAATGTAATAATAAACTTATAGATGAATGCACGCACTTATTCTTCCATTCCTTGTCCTGAGTTAAACTTGTTTCAGTTTGTATAAGTGTTATCATAAAAAGTCAATGGTAATAGCGGTAATAGTATATTACGTTACTAGTCCGGAAAATATGTGTCTACCGGACGAGTATGGTTGTTCCCGTGCAAGACGAAGTCGAGAGCGGGAATACCATACGAGTCCGGTAAACACATTTTGGACGAGTTACACACGTACGATATTTTACGCCATACTACTTTAAGCTAACTTAACAATAGAAAAACTGTAAAAATCCTTATACAGGATAACTCTAAGAGAGGTTATGCTTTTTTGTTTATAACCACTCATTGCCAAATATAATCAGCTGGTTGGTGTCCAGGGAAAACTCATTACAGTACAGTAGTACGTAATGAAACCCCAATTGATTAAGCTGGTGGCAAACAGATGTTTTCTGAACTAAATCCTTGCGTGGGAAGTTCGTTAAAACAGTTAGCGTAAAAGATATTTGACATCAACCAAAGTTCATAATTGTGTTTGGTTTCATCGTCATTGGAATCATGACCTCCTGATTCACTACAGGTGACGCAAGGCCTTTCGAACAGAGAAGTGTGACGGTTGGTAAGCAACGTGTTAGCTGTTGTAAAATCAGCCTATAAGAAACATGACATACAATTACATAGCATAAGTAGCAGCAATACAAAGGTGGACAATACATACAGTTATGACAACTAAGATTATTTATTAAATTTATTTAATCAGCTGACTGGATCTACGTCACAAATCCGCCTAAAGTCTTTGACATCTTTATTAGATGCACTTTGAGATATTCAAGACAACTCTACATGGCCTGATAAAGATATATCCATTGAAAACACAGAGAACAGTAACAGCTGATATCCTATTATAAATAGACAATGTATTGTGCTTGTACGACATAGGATAGATTGAAACAAACCAGTACAACAGACCCACCTGGCCCGATGGTTAGAAGGCAGGACTTCTTGCCTGAAGGCTTGGGTTCAATTCCCACCAGTCACGAATCTTGTTTTGTACCTATGTGGTTTCAATAATCAATTCTACCTAAGCGTTGGAAACGAGAGTAAGTATTTAGACCTTACTCCGATATCAACTTGGAGTTTTAATTCAACCAGTTTTTTTTTACAGAATACAATTGGTCCAACATGGGTATACAGGATGTTATTTTTAACACAACCCAAATATTGCAAGTACTGTTTGCCACTGCAATCAACGACAAAACAAAATTATATGTTGGTATCTCTGTTTTCTTTACTTCAATGCAGATCAGCTGATATGCATTGTTGCATAGTTATCTATGATTTTTAGTGTTATTGAGAATTGATTGTATTTAACTCACAACATGGAGTAACTCAAGCTCAAATAGAGTAGATATTGTAGGTCTAGGTTTTTTTTTTTACAACGGATTCGGTTTTCTTAAATTAAAAGTAAATTTAATTTCAAACCTTTTTTGGCATAAAACCAATGATTTACTTTTAACACAATCTTCGAGCTTGGGAAAACACCATGTTGATTCATATTTACAATAAATTCCCCAAAACATTAAACCTCGTAAACATCAATGCAACATTACATATCAGCTGATCGACAATGAAGTAAAGAAAACCGGAATACCAACATACAGGTTCAGGTTGGTTTTGTCGTTAAAATTAGTTGTAAAAAGTAATCTCAAGGTAGTTGTAATTATTTGTTTTGCGTAAACAAATTTTATAATCTCTACCTAAATAGTGTGCCTATAGTCAATTTTTTATCGTGTAATGCTGATAAACTAACCTAACTTGCCTAACTTGGTGACGTTACAACCAATCAAACACTAAATCGCACTTCACACCATGTACCATCAAAAGCGAATCAAATACTACAGTATGTGCATTTAGCAACCATTCAACACAAAGTTAAACCAACTCCACTATAGAGAGTCACAGTAGTATAGTACACTGATACACAACTACAACAGAGGTGGGTTAAGTGTTAATGAACTGCAGTTTAACTTGTGTTAATGAACGAGTGGAAATAAGTGAATTGGACAATAACTGTCTAGTTTGTCCAGTAGCAAATACCGCCAAGGTCAAAAGGTCAAACCCACACACACAATCGTTTGTTGTCAAGACATCAAGACATGTCTCTGATTTCAGCCGAGTCATCCTACGAAACTGATTTTGCAACTGTGTTGTTTGTTTTATTTTTCTCTTTTTGTGTACTAACTGTACATGCTGAAAATGTTATCCGGATTGTAGTGGATTGAAAATATTTAGATGATCGAGGATACTCATAATGTCCAAGTTTTCGTATTTACAACATAAATTGTATGTATATACAAATCACAATACATTACTTGACTGGATATCCGAGTAGTGCTTACCATCAAATATGAAGGTCGCTGGTTCGATTCCAAGCTAAGTCGTTTCCAGACCATGATGCTATCTAACAATTAGGTTCTTCCTTATAGAAAAACTAGATAAAAGGTTGACGTTAGTGCGTTCAAACAGCCATGGCACCTGAGATATTAGGAGACCCCAAGGGTTTCCATGGGGTCTCCTAATCCGTCAGATGCCACGGCTGTTTGAACGCACTGTAGATAGTACGAGTAACAAGACTGGGGTTTGAACCGTTCCCTTTCAAAACGTAAAAATGCCATTGGTAAAGAAAACACATGAAATAAAAACCAGAAACCCGCAGTTTTCTTTGTTGGTGTTCTTTGGTGAGGGACATTCAAACCTCCAAATCACCATTGTTTGTTATTCTTTGGGTTGTATTTTCTATCCATCAAGTGTTCAGTAAGTTTACTCAACAAAATAAAACTATGTTTACAAATACTGCAAGACTATAAAAATCAAACAGATAAAAATATTATTTTGCTTCTTCCTTTTACCTAATGCTTGCAAGGAATAATTATAATCAAGGGGCAGCTTACATGCTATAAATTTTGCTCAGAATTATTTATTGTATAAATTAATTTAGACTAAATTGGAACACTTACTTAAAACCTTACATGCATAACGATCAAAAAAATTCTTCATATCTCACTATAGAGGGATAATTCGAAATGGCTGATTTTATGAAAGAATGTTAAAAACACTTTTATTTAGCCATTTTAAATATCCAGTAAGCCATTAAAAAAACGTCTGGGGGAAAACTTTTATTCTAGATTTTCTCTTTATTTTGACCCGTAGAACCATTTCCCTTTGGCTGTTTGCATACGGGACACCCTGTATTTGAGTAGCAGCTTAAAATTTATTTACGTTTTAAGTATAAAATGATTGTACAGAGTGATTGGATCAACGGTGATTCATTGAAGCTTAGCTCTTATCACATAATTATTAAGATGACTGATAGAAGGCCATTGAATAGCATTAAACACAACCACGCGTCTAATCTGTCACACTTATACTACATAATGTATTACGGTATTTTATTTTATAAATGTTCATATTATATTCGGAACATTGGTAATAGAATAGGGCCTAATCTAAAATTTCATACCTTCTCGAAATATTCAAATTATGCTTTGTTTAATCCGAATGTTGTGGACCAAATATTCTCAAAATTATTTTCTAAAAAGCTATAACAATATAAATTCAACGGAGCACAAGGAAACACATTAAAAAGGGATTAGACTTTTTATAAAAAAAGAAGTAATATTGTCAGTATATTACTTAATAAGATAATTATATTATTATTTTAAATTATTGACAACTTATTGTCAATTGTACAACAAACACAGCACCAAAATATACAAATAATATTGCTTGAATATTTCAACAAAAATAGGTAGGTAATGTGAATGATAGAAATTATGTTAACGCCAACAATTATTATTCAACTACAAGCTGAAATATACAGTTAAAAAATACTAAGCCATATTTTATTATGGTACAAAATTAAAATCTACATTTTAACCACCTACACATTTCGTTTTTAAAGGTCAAATCAATTAAACAGTTATTCATTTAAAAATAACTAAACATTTTAGTGCAGTTATTATTTATATTATCCACCCACACATTTTATAGGATTAATTAATGTGTAAGCCACGAGTGAACGCAGTTGAGAATATTTAGTTTGTGCCTCACTTTCAGAACGGAACATAAATCTTATTTGCATTTTAATACATTCCCTGTCAAATGCAAATGGTCTTCACTGGAAGGTAGAACAATTAACATTTAAACTATGCTGGGTAGTTTTGAGCTACTCAAATGGAATAAATGTTTAGATCTTAACTTAGAAAACCATATATATGGTTTATATCTATGGTTTTATGAATAGTTAATTGATAAAACCAAATCACTTTATCTTTATTTTTTATATGCAAGCTATGTGTGTATGAATTACAAGTACCAGGGGACCGAGCATTGCTCGAGGTGTTTGATTTGTGCAAGAGGTAATCAATAGAACCTATAAGCATTATTGGATAGACTTATGGAACAGCTGTAGCAACATTTTTATTAAAAAAGAACGTAGTTGTGTGAGCCAGTCACAGAATGCTCTAGTGTCTAAAATTCTATTTTATATCTTATTTTTGTTGCTGACCAGGTTGATGGGTCATAACAGTTGCTATAACTCATCATAAGTCATTCTCTAAGTTAGGCTTGGTAAAAAAGTTTGTGTATTTGACAGAAATTAGTGATTTAGATCAGCGCAATCTGTAGGTGGCTCAGATCAACTACGATAAAAAAAAATTGGCTACAAATTTAACATGGAAATGTAATGTCTAAGGCCTACACGTATTTTTGTTTTTGCTTCAATTAACTAAGTTAAACTAAGTTTGTAAAAAAAAAAACACATAAATACAGACGGACGGAAAACTAGTCACCACAGACCCATGTTCCTATGGTGAAATTCGTTTGTATTGATCTATATAGCAATAACGCTATATACATGTGTCCAGAGAGTTAGGGGACACCCTGTATAAAAGATAAGAAAATGTTAATGTTCAAGAACCGACTACAGCTGGTACAAAAATATGGGTTTAATATCACATTAGATGTAATATTAGTGAAGAAGGTGAATAGGGCCTATAACAAATTTTACCACAGTACATAATATGTACTGTGGTAAAATTTGTAATATTATTATACTGTAAGACATTAATTGGTGGACAGTATACCATAATTACACCAATTAATGTCTTACAGTATTATAATATTACAAACGTGTGTCATGTATATCAGCTTTGCGGTTTTCCTTGTTAGTTAACTGCTAACCACACAAGAAGCTGTGGTTTCGACTACTGTGGTCAAAACCACAGCTTATGATTATTGCTGCTAATTTACAACTGTAGAAGAAACTACCCGTATATCATGAACTTGTTGGTTGGAATAATTGTTTATATGATTAGATTTCTTACTTAAACCGGTTAAAAAAAACACATTTCTGTCTGCAAAATGTTGTAAGAGTCATTCGGTGCAAGTACTCAAAACAAAAAAGGGGGCTTCACTGGCAATGAATATATCCCTTAAATTGTCATTGTCCGTATTAGTATCTCTAATACTTTATACTGAGAAACGTAGTTTATCCCAACAAAAAATATCAACAAACCCTAACAAACAATAGCTAGACCATTATTATCTGGCTGATTGGTTCATCAAATTGTAAACCACTCATAGCCTTATCTGGTGGTTTCATGTAAATATAAAATTTAAATTCGAACCAACATGCACGTACGTGACCAATTGACAATTCATTGGCAACAAGAATGTTTTTAAGACTTTTACGCAAGAGGCAGGGCCCTAACGAAACTCCACAAAAATAATTACTGTGTCACCCAAAACACCTGTTTTAATTTAACATCTGTTTGCATCTCCTCCGCTTGATCCTACCTTTAGAACAATAGCTCAACAGCTGATGTTTTCCAAAACGTCAATCAGCTGCGCAACATTAACACGTTGGGTGCTGATGACGGGAATTCCCGCAATTGCTTAACATTGAAATAAATGCAACTTTTATGTTCAAACATGTCGACAGCACAAATAGTGTTAAGCAAAAAAAGTGGAGGCAGAACTTCCCCTCAAAATGCCTACATTTTGTGAACGGACTACTATCCTAAGTGTCTGGTTATTTATTTTCGCTATTAGATAGAAACGTATTGTAATATTGATTAATATACTAATGATTGATGTATCAATGATGAAATTCACTACTAGTAAATTAATTTCAGTACCAGCTGATCGACAGCTGAGCCCACATAAGTCAGCTGTTCAGTGTTGGCGGGAGAAAGTAGGGTTATGTCCGGTGGGTAGAGGTCTGTCCAAATCTGCTACCGACACTGACCTCCTGCTTCTACCTCATACCGCCTGCGTGTGTGGTATACTTACTGAGTGCATATACTAACCAACACAAGTAGACTCCTCATCCCATTGTAAATTTTTTATCTTGTTTTTCGTGTCTAGTTCATTTCTGATGACACTGATTGCTAATGTGACGAAATTTTGTTTCTATTATTTTAGGGATAATTTCATTATTTGTGCTTTACTGTTTGGTTATATAACTAGGAGACGAGTTATTGTTTATGATTATAATGAGGTTTTAAATTACTGAAATAACAAGAAACAAATTGTAAACAAATCACGACCTCTACAGTGCACCGGACAGTACTAACAATAAAATTGGCTTCAGCTGACCCCTAAGGATGAGAAATCTACTAAGGGAGTATGTTTTAACTATGGTAGAAGTAGACCTACTTAATCTTTAGGTACACTTACTGTCTTCTACGGTATTCTGTGCAGGCTTTGCTGGAAAATATTATAATCGGTAATAATTTCCAATAAACTAAATACATATATCTGGTATTAGTGATTTTATAAATCGGAAAATACTTATATATTTACAATACACTTTACACTTGTATTTATTCCAATTTAGTCTTAAACCTTAGACATTTCTACCAATATACGGTAGATCCAATATACCAATATACCAATATATCTTTACCTGTATGGAAACTATCTAATGTACTTAATTTCGGAAAAGCCATTTTTTGCCATACCAACATAACGGTTCTATCGATTGAAAATGAATATATGTACTTTAATTAGTTTAATATACTAAAATCAGCAATAAAATACCAGAATTAAACAACCTCTACAACAATTTTAATACGTTTCAAGTGTGAGTTTAGTTTTTTATTCAATAAATATAGAGAAATGCTTAAAGCCTGCTACGTATCCTGGAAAATAATATCTAAAAATCACCTATACCGTTAGTAGGAGTAGTATTAACTTCATACTGTGTATTAATTTGTTCATATACTACAACCTATTTTTAAGGTTTCGGTACATATTACATGTATATGTTACTATGCTCTTTAAGATGCAATGACAACCGAGTGATGCAAGACTGGGACGGGTGGCGTCGTCCTCCAACTACAGTACTAGGAGGTCACGAATTGTGGATATTTATAGGGATGCACTGTGGATGCGATGCTCCCTGGTGTGGATTAACGTCCGCACTAGTGAGCACTACGACTATCCGCAGTACTATCCTGATAATTAGACCAATTCGTAAATTACAAGGAAAAAAATGTGGTTCGGATTCCACTATAAACTGTAGGTCCCTTAGTTGCCATTAGCTGTATGGGCTATTAATTAACAGCTGTCTAAGGAACATGTGGGCCTTAGTCACTAACAAGATCGCGCCACCCATCCTCCACTCATCCTTCACTCATATTTGGGTTAAAATACGCACATAGTGGCGTCCCCATCTTAAATAATTGATATAATTGATAATAATTGATAATTGAGTTCTGGAAGCCTGATGTGGCCTTCTTATTGACCATCATAGTCTTCAGATCTGGATTAACTAACATTGCATACAATTGATTTGAAACCCTTATAAATATGCAGATGAGTTTAACACTTTAATAATTATACCATAGTTTATCGCATATAATTTTCCAAAGTTGTGTTTTATTCAAGAACACTGTTTTAGTTAAGCTACTTATCAAGTAACTAAGTTCTCTTTTAAGCAGCAACCCGGCACAAGGGAATACTTTAATACTTCCTGCGTCAGGTTATTTCCTGTGAAGTCTTATATAATTAAAAGGTATTTGTTTGGGTTTGTATGTAAAACACGCCAGGAAAATGGTGATTCAGCTTTTATCATCGTGTATAGTATTATTTATTCAACGCATTTTTATCATACGTGAGTACTGTAATTGATTAAAAATATAGATATGTACAAAAACCGCAAAGTGTCCTCCGATCCATCAAGCTACGATATAAACCACACCTATTTATATATTTATATAAGCTTTTTTAATTGGTGATTGGCGGGATTTGAACCAGTCTCATAATAGCCTCGCGATCCATACTCCAAACCAGTTGCGAACCAGTATGGTTTGTGGCAGTTAGTACTATATGTAATTTAAATTAATCGAATCAGTGCTTCAAATTGCCTCGTATGAATTTACGATTGACAAAAATCCATACGTATTTGAAAACCCAAACAAAAGATTAACTAGACCGTTGTTTACTCATGAGATTTGTATGGGTACACAGACCTCCTCTTTAGGGGGGTTGTTTTACAGGGGGGGGGGGTTCAAATTTATTATCCTCAACCGTTCGCAGTGACACGACCAAATCAATCACCCCAACAAGCGCTCCAATCCATCTTTTCAAAAATCCACGATGATATTATCAATTCATTGCCTTCTAGAGTTTCTCGTTGTAACGGCAACTTTCGCAACTGGCTGTTGTTTGGACTTGGTCAGGGTTCGTTTTAGAAATTGATGTAGCACATTTTGGAGTAAAATACAAGTATTTAAACTATGGTAGTTATTTATCTGAACAGTTTAGAGGTGGGGGTTAGTTAGAAACACGTTTTGTAAGTTAGTATTTTTATATATTTTTTCTTTTAAATTTTGAAGACTGTTTGCTCAAAAGTAAAATAAAACTCTTTTGAGGATATATAAAACTAAGTAGTTGGTGTTTAAACGTTTTTACGTAATCCCCAGGATATTTTTGTTTTGTATGTAACGTTTAGATTTATTGGATATGAAATGCTAATGCTTTTTAGTCTAATTGTGTTGTAAAAAAAAATACATCACATATTAATATTGTTAAAGGTAATAAGGGAATTTGGTTTTTATTTTATACTATATTTTATAGTCTTGTACTTTTTTACATTATTTAATTTGTCAATATAGCTATTATGTATATTTATTACAAATTTAGACTCTGGTTTCAACATTAAAATTTTATAGATACAATAATATTGTGTGCACGTTTTAATAACTTTCAAATTGCTTCGTAAGTAAATTATGAGTATTTTCTAACTGAAAACAAAACCTAACTACTTTACTGTCTTGTTCTTTTATCCTGAAATCTTTTCATTTTATTTCACGTAATATATTAACAGAAAAAAAGTATATTTATAACAGTGTGTGTGTTTGCTACATTTCAATTACGATTGTATAACATACTGTACGCATTTTAAACATCACAAATATGTTATAAATACTTTTCTCTTAATACATTTTGTATTAGGAGTAAGTTATTTGTTCAAAGTTTTATTTCCACTCTATCGTCATTAACTATAAGGTGTTATAAGGTGGCAGTAACCTTTCACCTTTACTTTTACGAACGACGAAAATGATATAAATTTCAATCTCTTTGGAAACAGAAATATTCCTAATTAGCGCCTTTGTTGTTGTTTTGAATGGAAAAGTGGGGGAGAAGGGGGGGGAGTTAACAAGAACAAGGAAGAGTATCCAGACATAACTCTCCCCATTGTACTGTATCATTATTACTCAGCATGGTAAATGTTTCTTATAGTATAATTATTGTCACATATTTTCTTTAAAATCAACACGGTGGTTTGAAAATAGAGAAGCCTGTACCACAGATAAAACATACTCCCTACATTTATTACCTTATTAAAATCATGTGTGATTATTTGTTTGTATAACTGTATTCTGTTTTGTTTATTTCAGCTTAATCTAACCAATCAATTTATTAATACTTATGAAGTCAAACGGGGTGAAGCAAGGCCACACTGTGGCCTTGGGTGAAGCCCGTGGGTAACAGCTAGTTTTATAATGTTTTATGTAATTTATAAATTTTAACAAAAGTTTTCAATCAGCTGTTTTAATTCAAACAAACTGTCAAAACAATGTTTAAGCAAGTATTAATGCTATTATAAACTAGTTATTTTTACCATCAACTGTAAAATAAATTAACGTGTTGTAAATTGTCAGGTTAAAGTTCCCATCATAATAAATTAAATATATATATTTCCAAGAGTTAAATATATATACATATCCTATACTAGTAGATATAATACCACAATATGACCTCACTTTCGGCGTTTTAGAGGCACTTTTAGGGCACTTTTTATAGGGGAAAAATGAGAAAAAAATTGAAGAGCTTTTTTTGGCCACTTTTTTTAAAGACCCAGCTCTCGACCTATACACCCCTATATAAATTTTCTACTTTTGTTAATACTAAAAATCACGTCTGGAAATGGTGAGCTTTTTTTGGCCACTTTTTTAAAGACCTGGATCTCGTCCAATACAAGCCTATATAAATGTTCAAACTCCATTAAAATTTCAAATCCACATCCATTCCCATGTATATTTTCAAAATCATGTGAGGTTTGTGCGTGAACTCGGGCATGCTCCCGGCTCATGATGTGCTCCCTTGGACATCCTTAGTGGAAATCCATGAGTTCTGGCTACTTGGGAACCCAAGCCATTTGACATACAACGAATCACCCTTTCTCCTAATTACCTTCTCTACCAAATACATGTCCTTATACTTGGTCTTTAACAACTCCTCTGTATAGAAGCCTCCCCTGATTATATTGCCATTTTCATCTTTCAAGATATAAGTCACAGGCTTTGTATTCTTAACTTCTGCTATTGTAAATAGTTCCCCTGTCCAATTTGGAGTATAACCTTTACTAAAAACATGTTTATACTTGGAAATCCTTACGCTATCACCTACCTTATATCTTGGCTTTTTAACTTGCACTACTTTAGAAGTCAACCTCTCATGCACATATTTACTATTCTTAACATTCACTTGGTTAGGCTTCATTCCTATAGATCTATGCACTTTATTATTATATTTTCGAATTAACTTTGGAAGTAAATCCAACCATTTATAACTCCCCTGAGCACTAAATTCTCTATATAACCAATTCTTTAAAGTTCTCTGAAACCTCTCCACAATTGCAGCCTTAGTTGTAGAAAATGTGTGATAGTGATTAATATTTAATTTTTTCATTAGTTTGCTAAAATATTGATTAAAAAATTCTTTTCCATTGTCAGATTGAATGTTTTTAACCCCCTTTGGTAGAATGGTTTTAATGGCTTCTGTAACCACTAACCCTGTCTTATTCTTTAGTGGAGCAGCATAAGCTTTTTTAGAAAATGTATCTATTAAAGTTAAAATATATTTATTGCCAGAATTTTCTCTAGCATAGTTTTGCATATCAACTAAATCTATTTGTATGGTTTCGTTTATACCCAATACTTTAAAAGACCTTCTAATGAAATTCTTTCTTGCAGGCTTATGAAGCTCGTATGCAATTTCATTCATTTTTTATAACATCATCCTTTCCTGTAACTCTAAATACATCACCATTAGCCCCAATCAATAGATTATCTTCCATTCTTTTAAATACATAGTTTTCTGGTATATATGGTCTATTATCTATATACTTAAATCCACTCAAAGATGTGGGGTCAGCAACTAATAAATCAGGATTATATTCCATCAAATTAAAATTTTTTTCTCCATATACAAATTTTGATCCATCGTAATGCATAGATTGTGACATTAGACAAATATCATCCAAATGTTCCCCCTCTGGTAGATTTCTTATAAATTGTTTTTTGGCATCCCAACATTTTTCTTTTTTATCAAAAGTTATAGTCTGTTCTTTTATAACACAGTCAGTGTCATCAATGGCAGGTTTAACACGTACTAACCTTTTACTATTAAAACTCCAATAGCCTGCTTCCATTTTTGGAACTTGTGAAACATTCACAGCATCTTTACTATCTGTACCTTCCATCAAATTACTAATTTTCTGTTTCTTTGCATTCCAAACACCATTCTCTGATTCTAAAAATTCATAATTATTATCGTCTTGTACAAATTTACCATCTTCTTTTCGTATTAAAGTCTGTTGTAAAGTGGGCACATCATCTAAACTTTCGCCCTTTTCTACATTAGTAATTTTCCGTTTCTTAGCATTCCAAATACCATTCTCTGATTCTAAAAATTCATAATTATTATTGTCTTGTACAAATGTACCACCATCTGTTCGTATTAAAGTCTGTTGTAAAGTGGGCACATCATCTAAACTTTCACCCTTTTCCACATTAGTAATTTTCTGTTTTTTAGCATTCCAATTTTTATTCTTAGATTCTAAAAACTCATATTTAGTTCTACCTTGTAAGAAGACATCACCTTTTCTAGTTAATGTCTGTCCCAAAGTTGATACATCATCTACAAACTCCCCATCTTTAACGTTACCAATTTTACGGTTTAAACCATTCCAACTATCGTCTTGTAAATTTAAAGTAGGTTCACTACTAGCCCTGGGTTCTGCAGGCTTATTATATGGATTATATAAACGATAAAATTTATCTATAAACATATTTTTATTTAGTAAATAATTCCACTTTCTCTCAATTCCTCAATAATGGAATCTATTTCATTATCCACTCCTGAGTTACCGGCTTGGCGACTTAGCCAAAGAAGTCTTAACCTATCTACAAGCTCATTAGGATCATCCCAATAAATATAGTCTATTTTATTACCAGTCACTTGTCTCAAACCTTCACCAACAGACTTAAATAGAGGTTTAATTATATTAAGATATTTAGTATGTCTATTACTTGAAATTGGTGCACCATCTTTGTAACTCTTTAAATGTCCATTTGTAGCTTCCAAAATTTCTTTATAATTTTGCAAATCAGCCGGAGTATAATCCTCAGGTTCTTTTAAAGTTAACAATTGCCACAAACCTTTTGTCCCCTTGTAGGTTTTATTTGCAATTGTAACATCATCATTGGCAATGTCAACTTCCTTATTTCCAATAAAAAATTTATTTGCTTCTCGTCTAATACCATATGTAGTGTCTGTCATACTACTTTTACTGAGGTAATTTCCTAAATAGTCTGATGCTAAAAGACCAAAATCTAATTTCTGTGGGGTGGATTGCTGTAATGGTTGTAATCTTGGTATTATTGGTATTCTAGATGGAGTCATTGGGAGAATCTCCATTCGAGGCCTCTCTGTTTTGGCGATTTTTTTTAATTCTTGTAATGGCTCTATTAAAGGTTGGAATGTTTGAAACCTCTCTTCAGCCTCTAGAAACTTGCCACGTTTTAAAGCTCTATATTTCTCTCGTATTTGATTTGCAGAGTCAACCAATTCTTGTTGAATGTTTTTCATCTTTTATTTACATTTTATTTATCTCATTTGACAAAGGATTGTACTCAAACACTTTATCATGTATTATTAAACAATATGCAGATGTATTTGCTGGTACATTTTCTGCAGTTTCAATCTCTAATTTAATATCAACAATTCCTTCCTTCACTGTTTCGTTCTGTCTAGAACAGTCTATTACAATTAGTGGATATTTCTTCATAAACTCAGCCCTACTAATCATAGGATCTGGGATAGTATTATAGTAAGTCTCTCTAAACCTCATAAACATCTCATAAGCTTTAGAGACATCTCCATTTTCAAAGTCGAGATTTAAATCACTATAAGGATAATATTCAGAGTTTAGAAATACTTTGAGATTTTTTAACTTACAGTGATCAAATTCATCAGTTCTTTTTCGTGCACTATTATCCCTAGCTGTTTGGAAACCAAATATAATATACCTAGGCTTCTCCAAACTTGAAGATGTCTTTACTGACCATGTATGTCTTGTAGTATTGGGATATGATGGAAGTTCATGCAACTCTAAGCTTCTAAATGCAATTTGCAAATTTTTATTTTGCAATAACATCTTTTGTAATTGTAACTTCTCCCCATCTGATGGTATTACATGTGGCATCACCCATTGAATTGAGTTAAGTATAATTTTGGGAATTGCATCAGCAGTACCACTGGCTGGAGCACTAGTGGTTGTTAATATACAATTCAAATCATTTTTGGATCTTTTCAACACCAATTCTTGTTTGACATTTACTAATACCTTATTAAAATCCTCAAATACACCCATTAACAGTTCTAATGGCAAACAAGTACTAAACTTGCCACTTTTATGGAACTCTTTTAAATTCGTGTCAGAATCAAATGCCACATTTGACAATTTAGTTGTTTTATTGTAAGAGCTCAATATTTTCATAAGACTAGAAATTCCTGGGTTTCTTACAATGTCTATTTCTTTACCTGCGACTTCATATCTAATTTCATCAAATAAGAATGCAAATGCATTATTTATAAAATGACCTTTATCATGATTTTCAATTTCTCCCTTAATATACAGATAACTCCTACATGGGAGAGTTAGCAAATCTTGATTATTAATACATATTCGAATTTCATCAGAATTATTTATTGCTAAAGTGTTATGGGGAACATAGGAGTGATTTGTAATTTTAACCACACTATCGTCGAATTGGGATTTCCCTGTAACGTCTAGAAAATCTTCCATTTTTATTAATAGAAAATTTTAACTTTAGTCCTATTGATCGTAGGAACCTAGCATTTTGTATACTTATAGATAAATTCTTATAAATTCTCATATCTTTTTTATATGACAAGTAATTGTAGTTTCTTCTCCATTAAAGTCAATTGCCTTGTCATGCTGATCGGCAAATGTAATACTGACAACATCTAAACTTCTCTTATTTACAGGAAAATATATAATATTTCTTGGAACTTCAATAATTTTGTAGCCAGGAGGAGCTTCTGGATAAAAGCTATGTATGGTGTGTGATTTGTTTCCATTTAAATAGGACCCGTTTGCAATATTACATTTTACTCTAATCACATTTACATTATTAATGTTTATTTTATTTGTAGATTCAAACTGTACACCAGGAGTAGAAACACCTTTAAATCCCAATAAAACAGACCCTAAACATGGTTTTGTAAAATCAAACACGTGGCTAGAAAGTAATGTCGCTTTCATAGTTTTATTATTAGCTGTAAGGAAAAAGTCTGGGATTTGCTTTTGAATTTCCTTTGCAAGCTCAACCACCTCATATGTTCCTTCAGAAATTTCTATTGTAACTGGAGCTTTGTGGTCATAATAGAAAACATCATCACCTTCTCCAATGGTTAATTTGTTGCCTTTAAGTTGATTTAATTTTGGAATAAGCCCTTTAAATAAAAGTTTGGATTTAGTATTAATTAATGCTTCTCCATTTTTATCTATTATAACTTTAAGTTTACCATTTAATAATTGGTTTAAATCATCAACTAAGATCTCTCCCTTTGGTAATGTTATTTTCTCTACTTTGTAATATGTTAAAGTATTTAGTGGTTTTTTAACATTAAATATAGAATTATAACTTTGAAAATCTACTAATCCAATTACATAATCATCATTTAATTCAATGGGAGGAAAGAACACTGACTTAAGCTCTGGCTCTGTACCCGAAAATGCTATAGTAAATGAATCCATTTTTATAAAGAAACATTTTTTATGAATGATAAACATAAAATTCCACAAATAGAACTATTTAAATCTTGTATTTGATCGGTTGTATAGAAGATTTTATATCCCTCAAAATATTTAATTACTTCTTTTGGAGGTTGGATTCCAAATGGGTCAAAATAAATTACAATATCTTTATTTTTACGATATGCTGTCCAATGTGTGCCAGATGAGCTATCTAAATTAACTATTCCGCATTCTTTTACTCTTGGTGTTAGATTTTTTAGCTCGTTTTTTAGGTACACCCCCCGGAAGTGAGGCACGTCTTTTGCGGCCTCTAACAGCTGGTAGTTGTCCATATTTTTTATTAAATTTTAATCCCATTCCCATCTTTGCTTTTGCCTTCATCAAATTTGTCACGGCATAAGCAGCTGCTCTTTCAGCAAGACTTGCATCCTTGGCCGATACTCTAGTCCAAGCTAAGTCTGCTAATCTCATGTCTGCTTTGTTCCGAGCAGCGGTATCGGGATTATTCATGTAGAATATGTCATGCTCTTTACAATAAGAGTCTAGTTTATTTTTTGGAGGTACATTTTTAGCTAAATTCTCACGTATATTCGTTCCAGGTCCACAGTACCGATATGATGGTATGTGAAGTGGAAATGGAAGGTTATTTATAAGAGTATTCAATAACCCTCGACCCCTGTAAGGCTTTAGGAATAAACCTTTGCCCTTTTTACATGTTTTCTTATTATTTTTTACCATTTTTATTATATAAAAAAATGTCTTTTATTCAACAAAAACACAAATTTAAAATAGTACATACTAAGGAAAATATACCAAAGAAGTTGGGTCTTTTTCCTACCAATATTCGATGTGTTATTTGTGGTCCAAGTGGAAGTGGGAAAACGGTTGTAATTTACAATTTAATTGTAAGAAAGGAAGGATTAAAATTTACAAACCTATATTTAATATCTAAATCTTTAGAACAAGAAAAATATAAAAAAATAATTGAAATATTTAGTTTGTGTGACGAAGTGAAATTACACACGTTTACTGACTGTGAAATCACACCAAATGATGTAAAATCACAGTCAGTTGTTGTATTTGATGATATAAATAGTCCAAATATTACACAATTTTTCTCAATGGGTCGACATAAAAATATTAACTGTTTTTACTTGTGTCAATCTTACAGCAAAGTACATAAACATTTACGTGATAATGTAAATTTCATAATATTATTTAAACAAGATGATTTGAATTTAAAACATGTATATAACAATCATGTTGGTAATGATTTTTCATGTAACCAATTTAGAAATCTCTGCCATCAATGTTGGGATAAAACTAAATATGGCTTTTTTGTAATAGACAAAGAAAGGTCAAAGAATAATGGCAAATATAGATTTATGTTTGATCAATTTTATAATGACCAAGTGCAAGAGTATTGATACCATCTTCCAGAATAAACCTCTTGTCATCGTCAAACGATAGTACTTTCTTATTCATAGTTAAGGTTTGAAGATGATGATTTGTAGATTTAATTCTTGTCACATTCTCATAGTAATCTTGCCCAGTGGCAAGACAGTTCAAATAATGTTGATGTCTAAGGAGATGTTTAACTGTAGCACCATCAGCTCCTTTAGCTTTCTTCACCTCTAAAGCTTGTTTGTCTTTTTCATATAACCATTTTAGAGGAATATAAGAATATAACTTTGGTCTTAAACCACAATATTCATACATAATATGACCATCTAATTCGTCTTTAAACTTGCCAGTGACTTTTTTATTTTTATCAGAGTATAAGAAATGGTCTTTACTATATCCAGAGGTATCAAAATAGTGCAAGTCACATTCTATTTCCTTGTAAAAGTCCTCTGTAACTATAGAATACATTAAAGAATCTGTATCTGTCATAAGAAATCTTTTGTTCTTAAATTTTGACATATAATTATAGTGGAAATCGTACATTATTACTTTACTAATATCTAAAATGGTCATTCCCAAATATATCGGCTTATTAAACTTTACAACTAATTTATTTAAATGTATAGCATGTAAATTGTTATCGAACTTTTTGCTACAGTCGAACCTTGGATTAGTGACATATTTAGTTAATAGTGACTCATCCTTGAGATATATATCACGAAACTTGCGTTGGTTCATAATTGTTCGACCAAAGAGACTATTATTTAACAATTTGTAAAAGTCTTTTTCAAAATCATTTTTAGCACATTTGCGTTTTTCAATATTAAAATTAATATAGGGTGCAAGCCATTTGAACTGTCTAAATTTTAAAATTCTATGGTATTTTGTAGCAACCAAACCCAATTCCTCATATTTTTGTAATGCTTTATAATGTAAAATATATTTAGTTTTGTCATTTAAATTAGGTATTAATTTGCCATTCATTTTCTCAGGTGCTAATGGATAGTCATTATGTAAATCATGTAAGCTTTTATCATATTTTAAATCAACTTCTAAAATGTATCCAAACTCATCATTTTGATTATATTTGTAGTCTATCTCATTCGACCAACAAAATCCATCCATAGGTAGCGGCTCGCACATCGCTGTTGAGTATAGCGAGTTACAATCTAAATATATTAAATACACACTCTCTTGATTGGGATCATAGTGTTCGCCCATATATTTATTATTGGCTTTAGCGTAACGTGTGGAAATCATACTGACTCCTCCTCTGATTGCACTTTCTATGAACAAATGCATGTCAATATCTTGAAATAATTGTAATTTTATACCAGTCATTCTAAGACAGGCCTCCCATGTTAATCCAGGAAGTGAATACATATGTACGGGGTCAAGTTTATAATCTTTTAAACACAGGTCTCTAAATGTCTCAAACACATCAGCCAGTAGCAATACATCTGTTTTAAGATATAAATCATGATATTCTTGTAAATTGTTGATATTAAAATGGGTCCAGACATTTTTAGCATGTTCATATTCATTGGGAGAGATATGTTCTTTAGTTAAAGTACTGTAAAATTTTTCAATTGGAGGTAGAGACTCTGCAAACTTATCTGGTCCTGTCATATATTCATAGGGAAATACACCTTTGCGTTGTAGTAGTGGATTGTCTATGAATCTAAATGTATTTAAATTGGAAGCTAATTTGTATAATGGAAGGGACAGAAAGTTATAGGAATCTAAAAATACTAAATCATCAACAGAGAATGAAATGTACTTTTCCATATCTTTGGCTATGCAATTTAATTTACGATTAAACTTTCCCAAGTGTTGCATTATTAAATGTCCATCGTAATTTTTCAAGTTATGGAAGAATACTGGGATTTTCTTTGTTACTTTATAGTTTAAATTACAATCATTGTGGGCAGCTCCACGGTATTGGCCATTTGAATGACAATGTTCCCGTACCCTATGAAAATATAGGGGCTTTTCGCAAATGTGACAATGTGTTGAGTTTTGGAAAGATGCCTCTTGCTCAGGAGTCATTACAAGGGGAATATATATCGCCATTTGACTTTTAATGAAGTCATAAGTCTCAAATAACCTTTTGAAAAACACGTCCATAACATTTTCGCCACTATATAACTCTTCAGAAATAATCTTAGAATCTTTTACTACAACAAATGCAAAACCCGATGGAATATGCTTGTTTGAGTTTATAAAGCACTCAAAATCAGCATAAATTACAAATGGGGCTTTAAGTTGATATTTATAATTTTTAAATTGTAATGTATCTTGTTTAGACATTTCCACTCGTTGGGCATCAAAGTTTTTACAATATGTTGCATGACGCTCCAATTTATCATTAGTGTAAAAATGTTGTAAACAAAACCTACAAAAATACTTCTTATGGTCATATTTTGTAGACCGTAGCATTAACCTATCAAAATCACGAATTAAACAGTAATGTGATTTACGACCTTGTTGTAATAATAATAGATCTATGTGAGCATTACTATTCAGTTTGGTTCTTCTTAATGGATATATAAATTTTTGGTCTTCCACTCCAAATACATTAACACTTATATTATTTTGTCTTTCAAATTTATCTATATCAGATATTTTAACAGGATACTTTATGTTTGTCATATTTAACTGATTTTCATAGGGTGCATATTTCGATACCCTTTCAGCATGTTCAGCATTCCTTGGATGTAAAGCTGCTAAAATTGACCAAAGGAAGCATTTATTATCAACATTCTTTATATTTAAAACTGCTTTTGTCAATTTAATACTTTTTGGTGTGGGGATATATGACTTTGGAGTTAGGGGCTTATACTTGTAAACGTGCAACTGCCAATATTTAGTATAGTCATATATCCATCCACTACCTTCGGCTTGGTATTTGTGCATGGAAGTATCAATCTTTAAAAGAGCATTTTCAATTTGATGCTTTAAATCTCTCTTCTCAATGGTTAGGATAGTAAGGCTTCTAAAATCTGCAATACATTCTTTCTCATTAACTAATTTTCCGTTTTGATCTATTGTATATTTTATAAATTTGATTCTCCTTACTAAAGTCCATTTTATCGGTAGAGGACAAGACTGAAGAGTACTTTTAAGTTCAGTTTTAATCGATTCACCGACAAATTTAATCATTGTATATGGACATTTGTTACAAGAATTGATGTGTCTTTTAAAATGACCAACAACATTTCTTTTACAGAAATTACAAGTCTTATGAGTTTGTAATATATGAGATTTTAGAGCTATGTTACTATCACAGATTAAATCACAAACTTTGCACAGTTTCACCTTCATTTTATGTATTACCTTGTAGTGGCGAATAAGGTTGCTTTTTTTGGAGAGCGATGCAAAACAATGTTGACATGTGGTCTTCATTTTTATATATGAAATTAAAAAATAGGTTGGCATCTTCTATATAGTAGAACAATTTACAATTTAAATTAATGAGAAGTAATAATTCAAATCATAATTCTAAATTTTAATATTCAAAACAATTTTATACAATAATATTTGGCAATTAAAATTTTCTAAATCAAAACTAAATTCTAAATCTTAAATAAAAACTCTTTTTAGCAGAATGCTGAGTCTACATTTATACAGAGTTAGTGTTAGTTATATAGAGAAGACTACCTACGAAAAAATTATATAGAGATTGAGATTCGGCTAAGTTTAAAAAAAATAACTTGTACACTTTTGACTCAAAGTCCCCAGTGATTGAGATTCGGCTAAGTTTTAAAAAAATAACTTGTACACTTTTGACTCAAAGTCCCCAGTGATTGAGATTCGGCTAAGTTTTAAAAAAATAACTTGTACACTTTTGACTTGCTTAAAAATAGTAATAACAAAATAAGGTTACATTTTGGATAGAGAAGCAGCATACAATTGAAATGTAACTAAAAAAACTAGGTTGACATCTTCTATATATAGTAGAAATTACATTTTAAAAATTTCATTTAATAAAAATAATAATTTTGAATATTAATTTTATATTTTTAATATTCAAAATTATTTCACACAATTAGATTTGGCAATTATAATTTTCTAAATCAAAACTAAATTCAACTTAAAGAACTAAAAGAAACTAAACTTCAAACTAAAAGAAATACATAGTATGAGTACAAGCATCAATTGGTCACAACCAATTGATCCCATGACCCGACACGCGACAATATATTAGGCCTACACTAGTCTAGCTTACATGTTAAAACAAGAAGATTCAGGTGATGAGCAAAGTAGTCCAGGCGGGTGAGGTGGTCCAGGCGGGCGAGGTAGTCCAGGCGGGCGAGGTAGTCCAGGCGGGTGAGGTGGTCCAGGCGGGTGAGGTGGTCCAGGCGGGCGAGGTAGTCCAGGCGGGCGAGGTAGTCCAGGCGGGCGAGGTAGTCCAGGCGAGCGAGGTAGTCCAGGCGGGTGAGGTGGTCCAGGCGGGTGAGGTAGTCCAGGCGGGCGAGGTGGTCCAGGCGGGTGAGGTGGTCCAGGCGGGCGAGGTAGTCCAGGCGGGTGAGATGGTCCAGGTGGGCGAGGTGGTCCAGGCGGGCGAGGTGGTCCAGGCGGGTGAGGTAGTCCAGGCGGGCGAGGTAGTCCAGGCGGGTGAGGTAGTCCAGGCGGGCGAGGTAGTCCAGGCGGGCGAGGTAGTCCAGGCGGGTGAGGTAGTCCAGGCGGGCGAGGTAGTCCAGGCGGGCGAGGTGGTCCAGGCGGGCGAGGTAGTCCAGGCGGGTGAGGTGGTCCAGGCGGGTGAGGTGGTCCAGGCGGGTGAGGTAGTCCAGGCGGGCGAGGTAGTCCAGGCGGGTGAGGTGATCCAGGCGGGCGAGGTAGTCCAGGCGGGTGAGGTGGTCCAGGCGGGCGAGGTGGTCCAGGCGGGCGAGGTAGTCCAGGTGGGCGAGGTGGTCCAAGTGAGTGAGGATACGATAGAATCTCCCCCTTTTATACCCAAAAATTGTCAAAAAAACCTGCCCCAGACAGACTGGCACCAGACAGGCAGAGAAAATTAACAATTAGTTTTGATTGGGGTCATTGGGTTACACTCAGTCATTCATTAGAGTCAGGAGCGGGAGCATGGGGCAGGAGCCCGACCATAGCATGGAGCACGCCATGGGTCAAGAGCATGCCAAGAGCATGCCCGCGAGCAGGAGCACGCCATGGGTCGAGAGCATGCCTAGAGCACACCCGCGACCAGGAGCGCGCCCGAGTTCGCGTGCCGAGAGCCGGGTGGCCAAAAAAATGAGCCATATTCCAGACGCGTTTTTCAGTATTAAAAAAGTAGAAAATTTATATAGGGGTGTATAGGTCGAGAGCTGGGTCTTTAAAAAAGTGGCCAAAAAAAGCTCTTCCATTTTTTTCTCATTTTTCCCCTATAAAAAGTGCCCTAAAAGTGCCTCTAAAACGCCGAAAGTGAGGTCATATTGTGGGTTCACCACTACTTATACTCTAATACGAGCAATGTTTGCTTGTATGTATGCTTGCTTGCTTGCTTGCTTGCTTGCTTGCAGAAAGATCTCGAAAACGGCTCCGACGATTTTCTTCAAATCTTGTTAATAGCTTATTTTTGGCCTAAAAACGAGTTTACTGCACTTAGAACTGCCAACAAAAATCTAATTACGTAGAAAAATGAAACTGAAAGTCACATTTTTTTAACATTAGTCTTATGGGTTGCTTAGTAACCATGTTGGTTGAATTGAATAACAAGGAAAAAGTAAACAAAATACTTGTAAGTAGTCTATCCACAGTATTTTAGAAATTACAAAATACAGTACAAAAGGAAAAACATCAGCTGTTACTATTAAGCAAAGATTATACTGAAGATTACTCGATACATTGTAGCAGGACTTTTTTTTATCTATGATTGTAATAAAGGGTAGCAGTGTGGAGTGTGGGAACTGTTTATGACGATTAGATTAAGGTATTTGCAATCTTAAATGCAATGGGAAGGGAGGAAATCAGGTCCACGACGTAGGAAGTGGTAAAGGAAGTAGTAAAGGCGAGCTGTCCGGAGTGTGGGAACTGTTAATAAGGATTAGATTAAGGTATCTACAATCCTAAAATTCTATGGTGAGGGAGGGAAACTGGTCCACGACGTAGGAAGTGGTGACGGAAGTAGTAAAGGCAAGCATTCCGGAGTGTGGGAACTGTTTATGACGATTAGATTAAGGTATCTGCAAACCTAAAATGCCGTGGGAAGGGAGGGAAACAGGTCGGCAACGTAGGAAGTAGTGAGGGAAGTAGTCAAGGCGTGCTGTCCGGAGTGTGGGAACTGTTTATGATGATTAGATTAATGTATCTGCAATCCTAAAATGCTATGGGAAGGGAGGAAAACAGGTCCACGACGTAGGAAGTGGTAAAGGAAGTGGTCAAGGCAAGCTGGCCGGAGTTTGGGATCTATTAATGAAGATTACATTAAGGTTGGAACGTAAGGTGCCAATTCCACTTAATTGGAGTTATGTACAATCCTAAAATGCTATAGGAAGGGAGCGAAACAGGTCCGTGACGTAGGAAGTGTTGAAGGAAGTAGTAAAGGCAAGCAGTCCGGAGTGTGGGAACTTTTTATGACGATTAAGGTATCTGCAAACCTAAAATGCTATGGGAAGGGAGGGAAATAGGTGCGCGACGAAGGAAGTCGTGAAGGAAATAGTAAAGGCTAGCAGTGTGGTTTGTGGGAACTGTTTATGATGATGAGATTAAGGTATCTGCAATCTTAAAATGCAATGGGAAGGGAAGAAAAGAGGTCCACGACGAAGGAAGTGGTAAAGGAAGTAGTAAAGGCGAGCTATCCGGACTGTGGGAACTGTTAATAAGGAAGAGATTAAGGTATCTACAATCCTAAAATGCTATGGGAAGGGAGGGAAACTAGTCCACGACGTAGAAAGTGGTGAAGGAAGTAGTAAAGGCAAGCATTCCGGAGTGTGGGAACTGTTAATGACGATTAGATTAAGGTATCTGCAAACCTAAAATGCCGTGGGAAGGGAAGGAAACAGGTCGGCGACGTAGGAAGTAGTGAGGGAAGTAGTAAGGCTAGCAGTGCAGAGTGTGAGAACTATCTGTGGCATTTATATATCTGCAATTCTAAAATGGTATAGGGAAGGAGGACAAACAGGTCCACAACGTGGTGAAGGAAGTAGTAAAGGTGAGCAGTGTGGAGTTTGGGAGTGGATTAATGTATCTGCAATACTAAACTGCTTTCAGAGTAAACTAATGATTTTCCCCGAGCAAAGCTCGGTCCCCAGGTACTATATATTTATAGAGTTAAATTAAATATATATATACATATTTCCACTGAATATTAAACAATAAAAGCCAAAATTAGTTGTAAAAAACGTTAGTTTCCTTTACATTGCTTTTAAAATTGAAATAAACTACACCGAGCCATGCCTCGGTCCCCACTAACAATTTCTAAAACGAACCATGTACAGTACTTAAGTTTGTAACCAACTGTGACTACGGCTATGTACAGTCTATTGTGCCACAGCTGAGAGCGCAATCATATGATTGTAATAATTAGAGGTGAACAGGTGACAACGACGGGCTGCTTACATAATCAATCTTGACAATTTGCATACGTCATAATCATGAGGTGCGCGGGCTTGTCCCTGGAAGGTTCATCTTTAGTTGTGGAAAATAATTTCGTAAAAAATTACAACGAAAACTATAAATAAGTGTAATTTTCTGTTAAATTATTTGTTTGACCACACCAGGTTAGGTTTGGTTGTGTATACAATTTAAAATACACTTTTATTCCAAATGTTTGGTTAGTAAACGGAATATGTTTAATCTATGCCAAAACTTACTAACCTAATCTGGTGTAATCGGTGTAGCAGAAGACTGCCAAAATAGGTTAGGAGGATAATAGCATTCTTTTTCCAACAATAGCTTATAAAGCTCAACAATAAGCCCAAACCGGAAAACAATTTAGTAAAATATATTTACCTAACCCGCCATGTTAAACTTCCCTATCCCAAGCGTGATGTATACAACTTCCTTACTTCTCGAGTGATGTAAAGTTGAAAAAAACTCACTCGGTGATGTAATGAAACCCATTTAAATAACATTGAGTGGATAACTTAAAAAATATACCTCTATGGAGCCAACGACGTTCTACGCTAGAAATCAGCTGTGTTTGAATTTTATTGTTATGCTTTGAAGAATTTTCCTAACCTAGCTTTTGTTTGTAAATGAACGTTACTGTTAGAAGATGAGTGAAATTGATAATGAAGCATATTGCTCGTGACCTCCTGAATATTGTCGGGTCAGGTAAAATCTTGTACGTTACACGTTACGCAAGAGCGTGTTTACATCACTTCGGTGAATTATGCAACTCGCCTTCGCTCGTTGCACAACATTCACCTGCGTGATGTAAAAATGCTCTTACTACACTTGTAATGTAAATAGCTATTACCTAACCCGCCATGTTAAACTTCCCTATCCCAAGCGTGATGTATACAACTTCCTTACTTCTCGAGTGATGTAAAGTTGAAAAAATCTCACTCGGTGATGTAATGAAACCCATTTAAATAACATTGAGTGGATAACTTAAAAAATATACCTCTATGGAGTCAACGACGTTCAACGCTAGAAATCAGCTGTGTGTTTAAATTTTATTGTTATGCTTTGAAGAATTTTCCTAACCTAGCTTTTGTTTGTAAATTAACGTTACTGTTAGAAGATGAGTGAAATTGATAATGAAGCATATTGCTCGTAACCTCCTGAATATTGTCGGGTCAGGTAAAATCTTGTACGTTACACGTTACGCAAGAGCGTGTTTACATCACTTCGGTGAATTATGCAACTCGCTTCCGCTCGTTGCACAACATTCACCTGCGTGATGTAAAAACGCTCTTACTACACTTGTAATGTAAATAGCTATTAACTAGTTGGGTAATGTTCATAAATAATAAATTTCCAAATAATAGGCCTACATTTTATCATTTGGAAATTTCTTGGTTGAATTGGCATTGCTGTACTTTAAATTTATTTCTACCTATTATGAAGCTTTTAGGTCGGATTAGCTACCTATTTCTTTGCGTTATTTCCAAAAGAAAACAGTACTAACATATCCTTTGCGATTTAATGAATTCAGTGAAACGTGACAAACTTGGCCTCTTTGTGGACATTCTTATAGTCAGTGAAACTTTCACTAATTTACTATTTATTTGTCTTGTTTCAGGCTAGTGGAAAGAGAATGCATTGGAGGTGGTCTACACTATGATGAAAAGAAATGACATTGGAATAAGTAAAATTGAAGACGACGAAAATAAGTAACACTGGAATATGTAAAATTAAAGTAATTCAGAAAATTAACGTTGGAATGAGTGAAATTGAATATGATAAAGAGAAGTGACATTGTATAAGTCAAATTGAAGATGTTGAAGAAGAGTGACATTGGATTAAGTAAAGGTGAATATGATAAAGAAAAGTAACATCTGTAATAAGTGAAATCGGAAATGATGATGAAGAGAAGTAACATTGGAATAAGTGTGTATGAAATCTATACTATTATATAAAAATCTAATGGTGTCTGTCTGTATGTGTATTACTAATAGGTGCAAAACTACTGAACCACCTAAGCTTAAATTTTACAAAAATATAGCTACCATACCAAGGACCATTATAGGACTATTCACATTTCGATACTGACCGTAGGCTTTGCCCCTTTGGCTTTTGCCCCTTTGGCTTTTGCAGTTCTGAGGTGAGGATTTTAAAAGTAAATATTGATTGGTCTCCATGACTGTGATCAGAACACTAACAATGTTTGTTTACATTTGCTTCAACAAACAAGAATGTAAACAAGAAGAACTGCTAAATTGCATATTTCACAATTTCAGACAGCTGATACAAAGAAGTTAAATATAATATTTTCCATAACTATGAGGTAGGTTTATTTTAATCTAACCTTTTATCATGGATTATTTATTCTAAAACTGTCAATGATTATAGAAAAAAAATTCTATAACCGTTGCTGCATCAACTCCGGCTCTGCTTTGGATTTTTCGTCTCAGTTATGAAAATAATGTTTTTGATATGTTTTCATGGAAACAGTATGAAAATTACAATCCCTATAGATGTTTTGTATGAATTTGGAGGCTATTTTAAATAAATTTGAACTGCTTAACATGTGTTAGATTAACTTAACATAACTTGCATATCACATTGTTTTTATATGTAGGTTAGGTAAATTTAGTTATTGTGTTTTGCTAAAACTATGCTTAGGCTAAATTATACTAAAGAATATCATCAATAACAAAATTGTACGTCATTGATTTTGTGTTCTAAAATCTGTTGTATATATAACTATCTATTTTAACTATGTATATATAACTATATTAAATTATCAAATGGTAATACAAAATACTCTTATTTATCTTAACATAGCTTTCAGTTCACATTTACTTTATTTGATAAATTTATTATTTGTGTTTTGCCACACCACTGATTAAATTAAACTAAGGAAAATATCATAAAACTAAGCAGTACACAGTGTTCTTTTGTTTATAAAATCAATAAAATATCTGATACTACGTTTACTTAATGGTAAGTATGAAAATTTAAAGGCAATGGATGATGGAACTGATTAAAAGAACTGGTTTGTAAGTTGTTTGTTGATATTTTTGTAGAGTAGAATCAGAGATGCAATGAAACATATACTGTATTTTCTATTACATTTTTAGTTCTCGACGCTTTGATAATCATATTAGTTTTGTCTGCTGTCTTTAGTACTAAATTATTTGTTTAACATTTTTTATAGTATAGATATAGTTTCTTTAATATTTCAAAAGACTGTATTGATAAGGCACAAGAATATTTCTAAAGTTTATAACAGCTGACTTAGTTTGGCTGATGATTTATAGTGAGTGAAGAAACTGAAGATTGATGGATTTGTTATTTAATATTAAGAAGAGTGAAATTTAAAAAAAAATGTCCATTTAAATTTAATAATAAGTATTTATGCAACTTCAAAATTGAAATTTATAATGCCAATTATAAATACTGTAAAAAGATATGTAATTAAGGGAGATGAAGGTAAATCGTATGTGAAAGTTTAATTCGAAAATTTGGTCAGTTTTTCTCATATCAGCCTACACAAGATTTAAAATTAATCAAAACCAAAATGGTGGTATCCACTACTTACGAGATTTAAAAATCATAACTTAAACCTTTCTATTAAGGCCATAAAAGTTTAATTTTGTTTCTAAAAGCTTTGGGGGATGTGTAATTATTATATGCAACAGATGTAAAGATTAAAATGTTTCTATTTTGTGTCCTCTTCCCGTTGCAAAGCACGGGTACAACAGCTAGTAATTAATAAGACCGATTAATAACTCCAAATTAACTAGACTTGACTATTTTATTAAGAACAAAAGTAAACATCAGGGGATGTTATAAAAGGAAGTGTGTGCAGAATAGATTGTAAAGTAAAGATGAATCAAAATTACTAATTAATTATCAGTAATTTCTTCTCCACTCCCAGATAGAACAGTAAGTTTGGCCATTGGCCTTTTAAATGCTACACCTGTGGTTGTGACGACACCGACCCGTAACTGTCCATAACTACATGGGTGAGCTGTAAATGCTCTTCCAAGAGACCACGTGATTCTTGGAAGAGTATCACAAACCTACCCAGGTTTTTATGACACATCTAGCATGGCATACGGCGAATGACAAATTAAGTAATAAAATTTGCAAGTCCAATAAATTTGGAGTTATATATATAAAATAACATTACATATAATGTTAACATTAACACAGTTTACATTAAAAAACAGTTTGTGTAATTAGTGTTGGCATTGGTCTGTCCTTAAAAATTTCCTACGATCTGGTGCTGAAGCCGAGGAGTAAAAACCTTCTAATTAACAATTGAAAGACAATGTGTTATAAAATGAAATATGCACAGAATGGTTTGTCAAGTAAAGATAGCTCAAAGAACTAATCTTCAGTAACAAAGTGAAATTAAGATGATAAAGACGACAAATAACATTGAAATAAGCCAAATTGAAGATAATAAATAGGAGTAACATTGGAATATGTCAAATTTAAGAAGATGAAGAGGAATAAAATTGAAATATGTCAAATTGGAGATGGTAATGAGGAGTGACATTGAAATAAGCCAAACTGAAGATGATAAAGAGGAGTAACATTGGAATAAGCCAAATTGAAGATGATAAAGAGGAGTAACATTAAAATAAGCCAAATTGAAGATGATAATGAGGAGTCACATTGAAATAAGCCAAATTGAAGATGATAATGAGGAGTCACATTGAAATAAGCCAAACTGAAGATGATAATGAGGAGTCACATTGGAATATGTCAAATTGAAGATGATTAAGAGGAGTCACATTGGGATAATCCAAATTGAAGATGATAAAGAGGAGTAACATTGGAATAAGCCAAATTGAAATTATGAAGAAGAGTAACTTTGGAATTTGTCAAATTGAAGATTATGAAGAGGAGTAACATTGGAATAAGTCAAATTGAATATTATAAAGAAGAGTAACATTGGAATAAACCAAATTGAAGATTATAAAGAGGAGTAACATTGAAATAAGCCAAACTGAAGATGATAAAGAGGAGTCACATTGGAATAAGCCAAATTGAAGATGATAATGAGGAGTAACATTTGGAATAAGCTAAATTGAAGATTATAAAGAGGAATAACATTGGAATATGTCAAATTTAAGATGTTGAAGAGGAATAACATTGGAATATGTCAAATTGAAGATGATGAAGAAGAGTAACATTGGAATATGTCAAATTGAAGATGATGAAGAAGAGTAACATTGGAATAAGCCTAATTGAAGATGATTAAGAGAAATAACATTGTAATAAGCCAAATTGAAGATGATTAAGAGGAAAAACATTGGAATAAGTCAAATTGAAGAGTAAAAATGAAGAGATGCCGTGACGTGACAATAGTAATCACACATTCCACATCAGCTGTTACACACGCAAGTTCCAGCAGCGCTAAAGTTAACCTGAACACATTGTTGTTTACATTTGCTCTCATTACTTACATCAGAACAAAAGAGAATTGGAAGTTTTACTTGAATTTAAAACTTAAATTACTTTAAGAGTTTTGAGACACGAAAATTTCTATGTAGCTTCTAAACATTATGTTGTGTTTGGTGACCAGACGATTCTCTTGTAGTTTAAATATATTTATACTGAAAATTAACTTTTAATTATATTTTTAATAATCAATCATAACATGAACCGAGTGTTGAAAAACATGCGTTAATTTTACTTGTTAGTTAAAATAACTATCGAGTAAAAACTGCAGAACACAGAGTTTTTGTTAACAATAATTATTGATATGTGATATAGTGTTTCTGATAACCAGTAAAGTATTTATTAGCTATTAGTTTCATAATTATTTAAATATTATATTTCCTATTCAAAATACACATTCTTGGCATTTGTATGGATATATTTTGGCGAAACCCTAATCAGGTAAATTTAAATTCACCAAAATTTGTTGGGAATTGAGAATTTACTTGACAATATTTTAATGGCATTGTAACTTATAACGGTTGGTGTGTGTAGCTTGCTATATGGCTGTTGGATGGTTTCTTCATACCAACAAAATATCGGTAAATATATTGATTGCAATAAAAGTTTCGTATCTATCCTTTCTTAAGATACAAGTTCGTTTAGAACCCTTAGAAATAGAAACAGCATTATTGTATTTAAAAATCCACAATATTCTTTAAAAAATAACCATCACTAGTAGAATTTATAATTTAAATTTTCTGATTATACTTTACTGTTCTCTATCTTTCGCCGTAGTAACGAACGAAATGTATTCTTTTTCTGTGAAATCATTAACTTGCGGAAAGAAAATGGCGCCAAATCTATTTATGACTCAGTGAATTTATTAATTCCCGCCGTAATTAGGTTAATTGGACTGTTTGGCGCGAAAGTTTCATTTGCCAAGTCAAAAACACTCGAAACGTGCCCAACGAGCTAGTGTTGTGTCAGTTCACTCCACTCTGCTCCAGTAACCTACCGTAAACCGTGTCAGACTTGGAGTGGATCCAGTTAGGGCATTCGTCCAATCATAGTTCGTCTTTGTTTACACTCGTTTCAAATGAATAGCAAATTTTCTTTGTTAAATAGTTACAATTTACAATTTTCTATTCTCCAATATTATTTATTTACAGTATTAGGTATTTATCTATGTGATAGAAATCAGGGTTTAAAAGAATAAACTAAATAACTCAGACATCAGGATCCTTCATTTTTTTATAAAATAAAGTGTTAAATAAAAAAAAATAATTGAGATCTCACTATTTACATAGCTAAAAACTATCTACTTAAATCACTACAGTACACTCATAATGTAAATCACTTTCTGGTGAATACTCTTCTCAGTTATAAAAAGTATATCGAAAAGAGGACTTAAAAATGCGAATACTGTGATCCTACCCCAAATCCACTAAACATTTTATCAATAACCTTTGTTATAAATATTTATACAACGCATTCAACCACAAAGCAAACCGAGAGAATTCGAGATACAAAAATAATCCACAAATGACGCAACGAGAACGAACTGTTCCACCCACAATATTTATTTGCAGAACTAATGTGAAAAAAATTTGCGGGGGTTTAGATTATACAGGTCAGTTTATACATTGAATATATACTAGGTACTGTAGATAGCACTTGACGTAGGTATATTGTGTTAGGCTATGTAAATAAGCAATTGGTTAGCAACATGTAGTAAGTGTACGCTAGCGCTGCGAGTACACCTGGTGGACAGTTTGATAAACACTTGGTGCTATAGTGGAAATATTGTTACTTGGTGTCTATCCAGTACAATAGTTAACACTTCACTCACGTGTTTACGTCTATGTAAATAAGCAATTAATAAGCAACATGATAATAAGTGTACGCTAGCGCTGTGAGTACACCTGGTGGACAGTTTGATAAACACGTGGTGCTATAGTGGAAATATTGTTACTTGTTGTCTAGCCAGTACAGTAGGTAACACTTCACTCCTATTGTGTTAGGCTATGTAAATAAGCAATTAGCAAGCAACATGATAATAAGTGTACGCTAGCGCTGTGAGTACACCTGGTGGACAGTTTGATAAACACATGGTACTACAGTGGAAATATTGTTACTTGGTGTCCATCCAGTACAGTAGGTAACACTTCACTCATATTGTGTTTACGTCTATGTAAATAAGCAATTAGTGAGCAACGTGATAATAAGTGTACGCTAGCGCTGTGAGTACACCTGGTGGACAGTTTGATAAACACATGGTACTACAGTGGAAATATTGTTACTTGTTGTCTAGCCAGTACAGTAGGTAACACTTCACTCCTATTGTGTTAGGCTATGTAAATAAGCAATTAGCAAGCAACATGATAATAAGTGTACGCTAGCGCTGTGAGTACACCTGGTGGACAGTTTGATAAACTCATGGTGCTATAGTGGAAATATTGTTACTTGGTGTCCATCCAGTACAGTAGGTAACACTTCACTCATATTGTGTTTACGTCTATGTAAATAAGCAATTAGTGAGCAACGTGATAATAAGTGTACGCTAGCGCTGTGAGTACACCTGGTGGACAGTTTGATAAACACATGGTACTACAGTGGAAATATTGTTACTTGTTGTCTAGCCAGTACAGTAGGTAACACTTCACTCCTATTGTGTTAGGCTATGTAAATAAGCAATTAGCAAGCAACATGATAATAAGTGTACGCTAGCGCTGTGAGTACACCTGGTGGACAGTTTGATAAACTCATGGTGCTATAGTGGAAATATTGTTACTTGGTGTCCATCCAGTACAGTAGGTAACACTTCACTCATATTGTGTTTACGTCTATGTAAATAAGCAATTAGTGAGCAACGTGATAATAAGTGTACGCTAGCGCTGTGAGTACACCTGGTGGTCAGTTTGATAAACACTTGGTGCTACAGTGGAAATATTGTTACTTGGTGTCTATCCAGTACAATAGGTAACACTTCACTCATATTGTGTTTACGTCTATGTAAATAAGCAATTAGTAAGCAACGTGATAATAAGTGTGCGCTAGCGCTGTGAGTACACCTGGTGGACAGTTTGAACACTTGGCGCTACAGTGGAAATATTGTTACTTGGTGTCTATCCAGTACAATAGGTAACACTTCACTCATATTGTGTTTACGTCTATGTAAATAAGGAATTAGTAAGCAACATGATAATAAGTGTACACTAGCGCTGTGAGTACACCTGGTGAACAGTTTGATAAACACTTGGTGCTACAGTGGAAATATTGTTACTTGGTGTCTAGCCAGTACAATAGGCAAAACTTCAGTCATATTGTGTTTACGTCTATGTAAATAAGCAATTAGTAAACAACATGATAATAAGTGTACGCTAGCGCCGTGAGTACATCTGGTGGACGGTTTGATAAACACATGGTGCTACAGTGGAAATATTGTTACTTGGTGTCCATTCAGTACAGTAGGTAACATTTCTCTAATGTATTGTGGAAGTATTGATACTTTGTGTCCATCTAGTACACCGTGTATTTCTAGAGTAAGTTAAGCGTATATTTTAAAAAAGAATTGAATTATTTATACTATGAGTATATACAAGTAGGTATCATAAACTCAACGTGTCTCTCAATTGATTTTTAATACACATAAAGGTAATTTTCTATGACGAAGCAGCCAGTTTTCTTAACAGTACATTTTCCTATTCACTGTATCGAAAAAACTGATAACGAATTCCAAGTGTGCTAACCAACTAATATGAATTAGAATCCTTAACAACGCTAAATTATAATTACTTTAGAGGGAAGGGAAGTTTTAAGTGGTTTTAATTTAGAGGTAATTGTACATGTTACTTATTATAATTTTAATTACGGTGCGGCAATTGTTTGGAATGTGAAATTTACAAAAAAGACAAATTGTAAAAAGGCTTTTAAAAGTATTTTTATTAACATTGTAGAGAGAGTATTTTTTTTCTAATTAATGGTAATTACTGACGTTTTGATATAAGTTGGATTTAATGTAAACCATATTATTCTCTATCAGTCGCGAATTTTACTTTCTTATAGGATCTCTAACATGTAATACAAGTCTCAGACTAACTATAAAACTATTAAAGTTCAAACAGTACTTAAAATTTGATATATTTTTATTTTGAGAAATTATTAAGGCCTATGATTGTAGACTAATTCTGTGGGAATAATTAAAGTATTTGAGATTAATTTGCCGTAGTAGTTTCTACACCTGAAATGATAATTTGAAATAAAAATCACTTAATTTAAAATACAACAAATAGGCATATTACTTAATACATGATTTTATTCTCATTATTGGGTGGACTAGCACAAGTAATATTGGTTATTTTGTAATTATTGTACCATCAAAACATTGTGGTTAACTTAGTGATTTAGTCGTACGGTAGTTAATTAAATAACTGCTTTGATAACATTGTATACACAATTTAACTACAATAAATAACTACACACTTTTATAACTCAATTATACATTGTCTAGATTGATTAACTATAACTCCTAAGTAGCACTTTAATTACTCAGATTTAACTACTGCATTCGAAAATTAATTTGTTAGATTTTAATAGGTGTTAAATTGAAAAGTTTTCACCTGATATAAAATGAGTATCAAATTAAATTCTCGTTGAGCGATGAGGAAAAACTAGACCCGTTTACGACTGACAAATTGAAAAGTAAAATATATTACTATCGCAACACGTTGACAATTACTTTTCCGCCACCGAAGTAGGGTAATAAAATGGCGGCTGAGACGCCGACCAATCAGAAACCGCCTTATATAGAAGTCGTCGTGCCTCGTTAAGAAATAATCCCGGTCTTTAAAAGGTGAATTTCCTGATATATAGAAACTGGTTCGTCCTACAATAGGAGATCTTATCTGCCGACATTTTAATTACAGTTTGGAAAGTCTAGTGAGAACTTTAACAATGAGTGCAGGGATACATATAACATGTGGTGTCTTAGAGAGCAGTGCTTTTTCCATGGGGACAGAAGTTCAAATCCATCTAATCACCAATTGCTGATAATAATGTGGGACTTGATGGGGAACCCATCTGAAGCCGTAGACCCACCTGAGGGACTTACAGAAAATAAAATACCCCCACCACAGCAAATCTGCAGAATATGCAAATTTCGATTCGCCTGATTGGATTTGTTTCTAAAATACTCGCTTGACTTTTCAGATTTGCTCCATAATAAATAACATTACAATTTATGAGTACCTAGGTTTGCTGCTACAGGGGAAGAAAAAATGCTCCAGACTCCTCAACTGAGCCAATCAAAAAGGTCATGCATTAATTGCACCTAAGGGTTCCTTAATTGCGCCAAGCCCTCAAAGGGTCCCAAAAAAGTTCCTTAGTTGCGGCATGCCCAAGCTATGTATGGGTGAGTTGCCGGCATAAGGTATGTCCTTGTTTACGTGTCATCGTAACCTAACCTAGCCTACTCAATTATACCGTCAAAGAGGGCCGCAACTTGGCCCTAATGAACTATCGGGTGGTTCCCAACGTGGCTCCATGAAGTAGTTTGCGCAATTCAGGAATACCTGACTCAGGTCAATTGGCGCAATTAATGCCCGCCCATCAAAAAGCATTCTCAAATCGTCTGCTTCACCTGTTCCCTTACCTGCAAGTTATTCTGGGTAATGTGGATTACTTTATTCAATCCCTCGCATGTCTCAAAGCAGAGGTTTGTTGACAATCACAGCTGTTGGCTGGTCCAGAATCCAACAGTTCCAACTGGCTCAGTTCCATCGTTCCGTCGTCCAAGAGTGTCACTGCCTCCGCAGTACGACGACGACGACGATATCTATGCAGCAGTGTCTATCCAACCAACCACTTACCATTGAATCAAAATGATCGGTATAAGTTGTTGAACAAAGCGTGGTGAAGTTGTGTGTATTGCAACTGTAATTTATTGTCATATTGCTACGTTAAGGGCAAGATTAAGTCATTAAATTACTCTTACAACCCTAATTTTTTGCATCTTACAATTTATTCCATTGAAACATTGCATTCCGGTGTTTAATTGAGACGCCATCAGAGTTGCTGAAAGATTAAGTTTTCTTTCGTGTGAATAAAATTTAATGGGTTTAAAACAAAAACAACAGGTTTAAGACTATATAATCTTTTGTGTTCAAATCACAGCCAAGTCTAGCAATATTTCATTTAATTTAATTATTTTGTCAATGTTAAAGTCGTTGTGACGGAATTAACTTCAATAACACTCACAACGTATGGCTAATTCACCAGATATTCTCTTACAGAAACAATTTCTACAGCTGGTCCATATTAATGGGATCTACTTCAGTTATAGTCAATGATATCATAAGTACAAAACTTAAATATTAATAGTAAGCACTATTTTATATAACACTATCTTTTACTTCTACAACCAGAACCACTGATAAGTCACAACAGGTTAGTCGTGAAAATTGTCGCAATGAATTTCTCTTCAGTTAATTTGGTTGATTTTAAAACTAATCCATACAATGCATAAACTATGGATTACAACATTATCACAGTTTTTTATGTCATCCATGAATACAAAATCGAACTTTTAACAATAGTATCAGTCACACAAAATAGAAATAGTACATTAGCCAAAATATGTAATATGTGTAATATGTATAGTATATAAAATGTATAAAATATGTATAATGTATATTAGCCAAAATAAACAGTAGGCTACAGTACTGAAACTAAATCAACCGTTAACAATTCAGTACTGTTTATTTAGACCAATACTGTATAATAATACATTTCTAAATACCCAGAGATGACATTCTGTATATGAGTCTAAGTTGTATATGGGGATTTAACATTAGGGGAATACTTTCAAAAGGTTAACTAACGTCAAATCTACCAGTGTTAAACATCAAGTAAATGTGTACAGGAATAGACAGGGCGGGGCCATGCATCTACTCTACTGTCTGTTTCGCGTGTAGTTGTCAAACTGTCAGGTCAAATGACTATGTAAAACTACTGTAAGATATAGGAGAAGTTAATTAAGAAGAAAAACATATATTCCTAATTTTCTAATATACGTAAAAAATCAAATTAGCCTAATCAAGAATGTGTGCACAAGTGTATATCATTTACCAGGTTGTATTTATTTGGAATTAAAATCTACACAAGAAACTGTGTTGCTACGCAACAAACCCTTATTCAAAGGTCACTGTGCCACTGGTCTGTCGCCAGGTGACAAGTCAGCTGATCTATCAGCTGTCTTTTCCCGCCAATTGTCCCATTATCACACGTGCTCTGCAACAATAAACTGCAGCAACTGTCACAACCAGTTGACACTCAATGTGCTTCTTAGGAGAAAAGTTGCAACAGCAATTATTGTTGACAGTTTAAGAAATGTTGGGGAATTGCTTCCAACAATTGATCATAAAAATAATATTTTATTGATAGGAATCAGAAAAATTATTTAGGCTATTCAAACAGAGAATTTACCCAAATTTTCTTTTTCACGCAAAGAAGGCGTTCCATGTTTAATGTAGGTGAATCGGATGATAAAATTCCAGATATCAAAGCATGAATTGGTCATAAGGAATAAACATCGGATGATTATACCTAGATCGAACACATGACCAAGCTGTTAACCTTTAAGAAAGAAAATATTGAATTTGTTTGGATTATACCATGAATATGTATGATAAATCTTATACACTAAAAAACTTTGCAAAATTTATGACAGCTAGCCTGGCCATACTACTGGACCGCATTACACGGGGTTGGTACCAAATGAAAGATATTTTCCTGTAGATGTGCAGAATCCTTTTATAGATTAAAATAGGCTCAAAATAAGCACAAAAAATGGATTTAAAATTTTAAAAAATTAACATGGGTTGCGATGGTGGTGATGAAATAACAACAACATACAAACAGAAATTTCTAAACAAATGGAATACATTTCAAGCACATGTTTTATTTACACCGTGGGGTGAAAATAGAGAAGTTTGCGCAATACACACTTTTGGTCGAGTTTCCGACCACGGGACTAACTCTCGTTCTCTACTAAAAAATTATACAGTAGTCTATTAACCAGTAGTTTTAATCTTGGAACTTAAAGTCCACATAAATCAACTTAAACTCAAATTACCTTAGGTCACAATAGTAAGCTATATAAGTCGCTTATCTTAACAATGTCAATTAGAAACCATTCATTAACGTTTACAAGCCATAAACCCGACTCAACAATGAGGCATGATTACAAGCAAAACACTGAGTCATATGGCTTGTATTGTTGTATAAGTAGTGAGCTAAGAGTTGGTCGTGTAGTCCTATTCCGCCCGAGTTTTATTTCGCCCGTAGCCTAATGAATGCCGGGCAAATGCGGACACGGAATATTGGGGACACATCATTAAAGAGGGCAAAAGCGGACACTAGAGATTACTGCTACCTGACAAGGGGTTGACAGGTCTCTGCAAATATTTCAAGGGCGGAACATTGCGGACACATGTATCTACGACGGGGAAAAAGGTGCGAGGGAGGGAGGCCACGGGTATTTGGCAGTTTAAATCTTTATCTTTCTATTTAAATCTAGACTATCCCTATACTATCATACGCGTTACGTTTGTGCTTACAATGTAAAAATGCGCCAAGGATTTCAAAAACTGGAACTAATAGCCTTCAACAAATGTTGTTATTTATTATGAATATTTCGTGGAGTTTACTGTCAATAATTAAATTTTCATTAGAGATCACTTGCCAGATTGACAATGTTTGTTAATTAAATAAAGAATAAAGACGGGGAATGGCTAAGAGAAATTGGTTTTTCTTACTTTATTAGTCCGGCCAAGCTGGTTCGCGATCTCCTTTGAAAAACGTAGATTTTTACACGTTTGTTTCAAATGTTGCCAACATCGTATTTTTCTTACTTGAGTGCTAATGGACGCATGTACAAATATCTCTATATTGCACATTCATATTTGAACGGATAGTTTTTGGCCTTTGGGGAGCTTAAAACAAAAAATAAAATCTGTTTTGGTTTCGGGCCTAGGTCTTGCTATGAGACCTATGTTTAGCGAATTTCCATTTGTGCTATTGGATGCCTATCCTGTTGTGCCGCATCACGGCAATAGATTATTCCCTTTAAAAACAATTTGCTTTAACAGATTATAGGAATAATAACCGATATGCGTATCCCTTATAAAGAGCACAAGGCCTACCCTTTTGCGTAGTTGTAGCTTCCATACCGAAGGATGCGTACACTGTGACGGTAAGAAGCAAACTGACATCTAATAGTTACCTCCCAACCCAGGCAAACTCGCCCTGTGTATTGTACGTTTGCAAAATTCCAAACAGAAAAATACCAGTAACAACCCAATTTGACAATCGCGCCCCAAGAATTGTTCGTTTGCAAAATTCCAAACAGAAAACTACCAGTGAACTTAATCAATTTACTTAAACCAAATTTTAATAATAACGTATTGATAATATTGTTCAGAAGTGCATTTGATATGTTTCGTTTTAGTTTTACATGTATAATAGGTTTACAAATGTAAACTAATTTCTCTACCATTTTTAATGTTTATTTACATCGACCCCCAATATGTTTGACATTATAAATATCTCTTAAGTTTAATGTATTCTTTAAATAAAAAGACCTATTGTTTGTATTTCAACTACTTATTGAAAGCTGGAATATAAGTTGAACATCATTCTGTTATCGAGTTCTATATGATATTAATAGTTAGAACAAGTGGATAGAGTGTGGTCCATTATCATTTTGTCAATTATTCATTACAAATTATTGTCAATTGATTGTCAAGGCGATAGACATGTCGTACAGTTTTGACAGGCCTACAGGAATGGTATATTACACTACTAGCCCGGTAAATGGTGTTTTACCGTGCAAGCACGACAGTTTGCGGATTTTCACAGGATTTTCGTGCGAGAACAGTGAAGCTTACCGGGGGAGTAACGTACGGTACCTGACATCATACAACACAGAAAAATTAGTATATTTTTAACTCACGAAACAATTTGTTTGAATATAACATAAATTATAACATTTTTATATTTCAGAAAATAAAATAGGCCGTTGAATTTTACTGTTTATTCATCAGCTGACTAAGTGCACGGTAAAAAACTTTTACGCCACACTATACTGGTTTTACGAACTTCCCACACAAGGGTTTAGTCCATATAACAGCTGTTTTCTAATAAAGAAAACAAATATCTCTTAGCGATTCCTCGTCTTTATTCTTTATTTAATTAACAAACATTGTCAATCTGGCAAGTGATCTCTAATGAAAATTTAATTATTGACAGTAAACTCCACGAAATATTCATAATAAATAACAACATTTGTTGAAGGCTATTAGTTCCAGTTTTGGAAATCCTTGGCGCATTTTTACATTGTAAGCACAAACGTAACGCGTATGATAGTATAGGGATAGTCTAGCTTTAAATAGAAAGATAAAGATTTAAACTGCCAAATACCCGTGGCCTCCCTCCCTCGCACCTTTTTCCCCGTCGTAGATACATGTGTCCGCAATGTTCCGCCCTTGAAATATTTGCAGAGACCTGTCAACCCCTTGTCAGGTAGCAGTAATCTCTAGTGTCCGCTTTTGCCCTCTTTAATGATGTGTCCCCAATATTCCGTGTCCGCATTTGCCCGGACACCAGCCTAATTAGTCCTAGTTCGCCCATGGTCCCAGATTAACCCTTATAATCATCAGCTCTACCTGCGTCAGGAGTCCTATTCCATCCACGGAGGACCCCACCCACCCCCAACTATGTAAAAGCCCTCCCCTACCCATCACCCGGTTATCCACCTTCGACTACACGGTTATTTAAGCTTAAAATATTTGTTTGACAAATCAAGCAAATTTCCTTTATAGTATTAATGTAAAGTTTAAACACAAAGATATCTGTAAAATATTTATAAAATTTACTGTCCATGTACTGTTAGTTACTGTATGTTTGTCTCCCTATCCAAAATGTGCAAAAAAGCAATTTAATTATTTAAAATACTGCGCTTAACGTCAAACAGAAAAATATGATAACACTGCAATCCAAGACATGGCCAAACAAAGGCCACTAGTTAGCTGCTTCTAGTGTTAAATACCCAACTGCACACCTTTGAGTTTTCTTTATTATACAATGTAAATAATTCTCCTATTGGGTTTGATGATCATTGGAGTGTCATCGAATTGAACTCGATCACCATTTGCCATCTTGTTTGTATATTTATCGTCTGGTAACAGTATATGAGCACAAATATATGTTTTAAGTTTTTTTAGACGTATTTTTTTTCCTTTCCTTACAATGTAATATACTGCAGTAGTTTAGAATAAGAGTTATATAGTTATAGCTAAATAATAACTAATAATAACTAAATAATTGACCTCCATAATCAATTGTGAAGCCCCTAGAATCACCGTAATTAATTATGTGTTTCAAGCATGTATGATACAATATGCTTAAATGATTTAAACAGGAATTAAGCAAAGCTAGTGTCTTAGGCGATGTATATAAGAGAACCTCCCAGAATACATATTCTATGTTCTTTGGATCTCCGTCATCAAAAACTCATGCGATAATTTTATTTTAAATCGTTAGAAGGATTATAAACAAGTATCATACGTCCGCCCAAATAAAAAAACCGATAGCTCAACTCATAATAATAATGTAGATTGTTTTGTGGCAATTTTGCATTGTATATCAATGGTCGAGATACAAGATAATCAATTTAATCCTAAAAATTATATAATCGCTGTAGAAGCTACTCATTGAAAACTACAGGGTATTTTATCATTACAATATTTTAGTAACAAAAACTAAGAAAATATAAACTTGACAGAATATTCTGTGAGTGGCTCATTATGGCATATATATTCAAGTCAGGAATTGGCTACAAATGGCCCATAAACACACTGTGTACCCTAGTAACCTACAGTAATAGTATGAATATTACCATTGTATACATCTATTCAAGTCGTACTCAACAAGAACGGCCCCATAGTGTACCCTTGTTGCACACCACAGTTAGCAAACAGCTGTCATGATCTACCTCTGAAAATGGCGTCAAAAGTAATTTCTGTAGTTACAAAGGTTGCCGAGAATACCCGTAAGCATATCTTGAGGTTTTTCGCTGCAGGCGTGTTTTATAAATAGCGTCACAGCGAAGTCTGAGGACTCTGAGGTTCAGTTTTTGGGTCATCGCCCAGTCAAGGCTAACCACTTCTTCCTACGAGCTCAGCCAGCTTTGGTGTTGCACAGTTACATAGTATGCTTCACGAATGCTTCTGTGTGATAAAATTCGTGAGGAAATTGCAGTGCAAATTTGCAAAAAATAAAATTCTTGATGGTAATTTGATGTTGCAAGTTTAGAAATTATCCTGCACTTAGCTCTTTTGTGTAATAACCTTCGCGTGAAAATTACAGTGTTAAATTTTTGTAATTTTAACTCACAAAGGTACAATACTTTTATTATATTTGATGTTGTAGCTACGTGGTATGCTTCACTGAGAACTTATTGAGATAAAATGTAAAATGCAAATTCACGAAAGCATGTCTGCATAGATATTGTTTATGCATTGTACAATGTGTAGTTCTTCACTTACAATATTTTTATTAATTTGGCATTGATGCACAGCTATAAAATGATAGAATAGCTTACCTACCAGACAAAAAAAAAATTGTTACTTTTCCAAAAAAGCTTCTATCTTAAGATACGTGGGGTATGTATACAGGGTGTCCCGTAACTCTCTGGACACATGTGTATAGCGTCATCGGATAGGTCAAGACACCCATTTCACCATAGGAACGTGGGTCTGTGGTCTGTGGTGCCTAGTTTATCGTATGTCTGTATTTATAATGTGGCGATTTACAAAAAAAAAAAAAATAATAACTCCTAAACGGTTTGAGATTTTGCAAAATTATTATCTTATTAAAACCTATTTTCACCTAAAGTTATACGAAGAAATCATATTCATAAACCGTTTTAAAATGGTGGTCATTTCAAATATTTGATGCAAGATTTCACAAAAACCGTTTACCAAAAAATTGCGAGATACAAAAAAGTACATTGTATGCAGTTTTCAATGATGCCTTATTTGTTAAGAATGAATCAATAATAACAGAGAAAAGTGTTATTTTCGTATTTTTTTTTTAAAAAACAGATAAATACAGACAGACGGTAAATTAGGCACCACAGACCCATGTTCCTATGGTGAAATGTGTTTGTCTTGACCTAAGCAATAACGCTATATACATGTGTCCAGAGAGTTACGGGACACCCTGTATAGGTAGTATAAATAAATATAAAATCGTTTTTTCGTATACTTTATGTATTTACAGTATTTTTTTCATACAATGGTTTCAGCTAGTATATAGATTTAAATCATTATTATTATTAACCTTCAACTCGCAAATGTTGTGATACTCTTTGTAATACATTGTACATTAAACGTTTTTCTTTATAAAAATACTTTGTTTTACATTCATACTGTATAAATTTACAACTAAAAAATTCGTAACAATAGTAAACCAATCGAAGCGATAAAACGAATATAATAGAAGTTCAACTCACCTGCTGAATTCCCAAAGCCTCAAAGGAATAATTTTTCAAAGTCTGACACCGGAGGGTTAGTTTCTAATCGTCCATTCTTTGCTAACATTGTTCAACGAACTTAATGAATCTCTCGTCCATTCAAGAATCGTTTTTAGAAAATATGTCAAGTTCTAATGAAAGCTAAAATTATCAATATTATAAACGAGTCTTCCTTATAATTTTATTAATAGGTATTGCATTCTTCAACTATGAAAGATTGTGAAATTATAAAATACGTGACTTACCATAGCGTATTTTGTACAATGTTCTTTAGCATTTAGATAGTTTCAAAGGTATCTACGACTTCATTGCAAATGCATTATGAAATGCTATAATTATTACATCATTAGAATTCCAATCTACTTGGATAATATTTTTAGTGATAAAATACTTTTGTACGAGTATTGTATTGTGTTCATATAGTGTAATTTTTATACATCTATATGTTTATAGACAAGCATGTTTCTTTGAAACCTTTTTTTCTCAGCTCGTGTGCATTGCAGGGAAAATCTAAGCATACTGTTGGAAAGATATTTTCTGTAGATGTGCAGAATCCCTTTATGAAATAAAATAGGCTCAAAACTAAGCACAAAAATTGATTTTAAATTTAAAAACTAACATGGGTCTTATGGGTTGCAATGCTGGTGACAAAATAACAACAAAGTATTAACAGAATATCTAAACAAATGGAGGAAATTCCAATCATGTTTTATTTACAGCGTGTGGTGAAAGCAGAGAATCCTGTACATTACATATTTTGGTCGAGTTTTCGACCACTGGACGTAAGACAAACCAATAAACTGTTATTTTATTGCAACTAAAACAGTATGTTGACTGGAATATCTTTCCTAGAATTAAAAATAAATTGCTAAATTAGTTAAATATTACCAAAACTAAGCACAGTTTTGCAATATTGCTTTATGAAAGAGAATTCTCTATAAGAAACTTTGTGGGGGTTCTTTTAATTTCTAATATAAATATATTTTAATTTATATTCGTAATCTATGTATTCATAAATTTTACTTAGATGCACACGTATACAACTTATGCTCCGTTAAAGGGTTAGAATTATGTTCAAAGAAATTTTCAAAACAACGCTATACGTATATTTTATTTATATATCTTCTGAACTAATTCAAGGGGGGGGGGGGTTACTGCTCCCAACATTTTAGAAACAATTGAGTATTCGATTGTTAATTATTTTCAACAATGTTTGCAGTAGGAACCTCTGCGTGGGTTGCAGTAAAGGCGACAGAATGGTGTTTCATCACGAACTTGTGGTAACATGTTATAACATGCATCATACATGTATCTATCATATCTTCACAACCATGGTCTACAACCATAGTGGAAGGAAAATACAGGTGTGCTATTCCCGTCATATGCTGACGTCACCCAGATTGCAAACAAAAAATCAGCTGATTGTATTGCCATAAAAATAAGTATTTGTTTTTTGATTTGATTGTTATTGTTTTTTTTTTTTTATGGTAAAATGGTGTTTGCAATCTGAGTGACGTCAGCATATGAGGGGAATAGCACACCTATTCCTTCCACAATGCACCCGAACTAACATGATCTACCCTACACGGCATAAATACTATCAGTTATATAATTGACTTTTGGATTTAAGCAGCTAGTACATTTCATGTAGCCAATTTATATTTTTGAAGAACAACATTAAATGTGTCACCTACAGATTTTTATACGGTATAGAATACTTATGTCTTCATTTAGTTTTTGTCCTTTCAGTTTGATGTTATAGTCTGTATGATGGAACCTGTCTTCTTACCCTTCGTCTACCTGGAGACTAGCCAATGGTCTAAGACCCGGACTAGCCCCAGATAGACAGGAGCCAGGTTCCATATAACAGACTATAGCCTCCGAATCACTTTTGGTTTTACTGTCGGAGTCGGAGTGATTCTTATGTCTGTCTCGACTGTCAAAGGGAGTCTTTTATCAGGTCACGAGGTGTAAATTTTCTTTTATTACGGAAATTGACAAAACTTTAAAAATGCTGTTCTGATGCACCCATGAATAGTGGAATAGTGCACCTGGATCTACTGTCTATTCCATTGTGCCATTCAAATTGTGCAACTTCTATAAATTCAAAACCAAATCTTGTTCGTTATCTGACGTCAAATATTTCTGCATCATTTCCAATCAAGAAAGAACGATGTCTCCACTCTTGTTCATAGTAATAATTGTATTTTCACACAATAAATCCCACATAAAATATTAACACAGTTTATGTATTTATAGTAATTGTATAGATCTTCACTGTATGAATAAAATAAAGATAAAGGGTAAATTTCTGTTATACCAACCACACCAGGTTAGGTTGTAGGTACATTAAAAAAAATTTACTGTACTTTCATTAAAAATGTGTGGTTACCTAACCTAACCTGTTATGGGCGGTAAGCGTAATTTTTATTTCAATATGAGTTGCGGTATATAGGGCGATTCAGTATATTGATTGGCTTGAGAGAAGACCATTACCGCAACGATACGGTGAGCAGCCATCGGCTTCGGTGGCGTAGTGGATAGCGTACCGAACTGATAATCTAAAGGTACCAGGTTCGAATTCCCAGTCATGGCACTAACTTTTTGTCTAAAATTTTTTACCATCAGCAGGTTTGGTTAGTTTGGTTTGGTTATGATAGTTTAATTTTATAATTAAAATATTATAAAAATGAATTAGAGCCATTTTATTATAGTTTTATTTTATAAACATAACTATTTTTTTTCGATTAGTAAACCTTCATTGGATTTTTTCATCATCAGCAAGTTTGGTTGGTTTGGTTAGGTTATGATAGTTTGATTTTATAATTAAAAAGTTATAAAAATGAATTTGAGGCATTTATAATTTTATTTTAAGGACAGATCTATTTTTTAGATTAGTAAACCTTCATTATAGCCAGTCAGAAGCCTCCAAATGACTGCATTATGCCCTATATGCCGGAACTCCAATTGAAAAAAAAATTACGCGGTCGGTAACCTATAATAGAAAAGTAACAAATAAAGTGTCTGAAATTTGTTTCGATAATATTTTAAAGAATTCACACCAGATGTGTAGTCAACATGTTAAATTACCTACAGTTAGTATCTTGTACCATCACAATACAATAATGACAGTATTCACCGTATCTTTTCCTCCTAAAGATATCGCTGACCTAGTGAGGGGGTTGGGGAAAGTGTAAAGGGGTGAAGAGGAGGTCAAAGGGTTGTGGGGGAGGGGAGAATAAGGTTCATTAACTCCCACAGACAAGACACAAGGGCACTTAGCCTGCGGACGGCGAGAACAAACTGTGGACAAAATAATGTTATCATTCGCAACTAGAGTTTTACTACTATTTTCAAAGGTTTGAACTGTTTGGACATTTCTTGGTTCTCCAGGGGATGTATGACGAATATTAGAACATAAACAGATCATAAGCATAAACAAAATAAACGGTATCAGCATTCTGACACAAACTTGTTCCCATAAGTTTGTCAACAACCTTTATCATGTGTAAGCGGTGAGAGTAAATATACGGAAATGGGATTTGTACAGTTTTGTTCCGAATTTGAAGGACTATAACATACTAAATTTTTATCAAACCCGTTCGGGCCATTTTTGGGAAAATCAAATTTTTCCGTTATTTTATGGGGTTTTATGGGAAAATAACATAATTTACAATAACTATTGAACCGTAATTTTTACAGAAATGGTATTTTTACCATTTTGTTCAGAATATAAAGGACTATAACATACTAAATTTGTATCAAAATCGTTCAGGCCATTTTTGGGAAAATACTTTTTTTCCATTATTGTATGGGGTTTTATGGGAAAATCCTCATTAAAAATCAAAATTTCTAAAAAATGAAAAAAACTATCAAAATTGTAAGGACCATATGTTAAATCAAAACAAGATTTTTTCTAAAATCCTATTTTTCGTTATTTTATGGGAAATTAGTTATTTAAACGTATTGAAGGTTGTTTGTAATTTTTTCCCCACTTACCAAAATGAAACACGAAATTGCTTGGTAAACAAGTGTTGAACATGATCAAGTTAATAGATCTAAAAAGTTTTAAAAATCCTCTTGTACTGTCGAATAATAAAAGAAATTCGTAAAACGTTACAGTACTGGTTTCGTTACAATCTACAGGATTGTAAATGACAACACCATTCACAGTGTTGTGAATGGTCGTCAAAACACATACACGGACACAAAAGAAATTTTTATTTTCATTTGGCCGAAGTTATGTTATCGAAGACTTAGATGAAACCAATTAAAGACTCGGTTTATCCTGATGCATTTAATTTGAAAACTGTATTAATTGTTCCAGTTATTATCCATTCGACTTTACACAGAACTGTAGAAGTGTAGAATCAGACGTAAGATAAGATTTACTAGTGTAAAATAAGGAATTAAATAACCAAAGATAAGATAACCGATAGCCAGCCTAGTTTTATAACCGGTAATACCCAAAATCCATACTGATAGGTGAGAGAACTTCCTTCAACAAGTTGGTAAACTTCCTTTACTAGTTCGAGATAGAATTAACCAAATCAGGAACTTCCACAACGAGATACGAGGCTGGTCTATAGTCTGTATCATGGAACCTGTCTCTTGACCCTTCATCTAACTGAGTGGCCAATGGTCCAAGGTCCGGGCCAGTCCCAGACGGAAAGTCAAGAGACAGGTTCCAGTATACAGACTGTAATGATCATTAGAGTGTGGGGCTTCTATCCTAGAGCGGTAGGTACAAACCGAAAAACATGTAGGGCAAAACATCTTTTATAATAATACCATTCGGCGATTTGGATTATACCTTCAGAGGTCACCTATAAAAACATATTCTGTCCCTTATGCAAGAGCTGTCTCTTTTAGAGACTCTCTGAACAAATTAACCATTTTTTAACTCCAGTAACCCTCTACTAAAAGTGGAAACATTAAAATACTCCCTTAGTATTACCTTTGGGGTGTTCATTTATTCGCCATAAAACGTGTAATTTTATCTTGTAAGTATATGCAAATTATTTCATATAGGACTAACTTCTCAGTAATTTAAAAATATAGTGTCATGAGAATCAATCCATCATTCAAAGTAATTTTTCTAAGCACTTATGATAACAAATATATTTCAAGTTATCAGACCCTTTATTTTTTAAACACAATTCCAAGCTATACAAATCCAACGGTGCTATAAAATTCACTATTTCAATTAACTTATTACTTTTCCATGCATGTACTCTAAAAACATTTACGTAGTCCAAGAATATTTATCACTTGGAAAAGTACAGTAGATTTTTCATTACTCAGAAATATGAACTGGAAATAATGTGTAGCTGTATTCCTTGTTAACTCTAAAATAAATGTCTAACTCCTCGTACCATAATTGTATATTAAACCACTTTGACACTTAAGGTATGAGCTGCAAGTGATGACCAGTGGAAAGATGAGAATAGCACTGGCCAGCGCATTAATGGAACCTTGTAAACAAATATGGCGGACAGGACGTGCCAATGAATATGTCCTTGGGGAACCTCACGCTACAGACCGTGATCCTAGTCCTGGTCAACCGACAGGATCCTGGTCAACTGGGATATTGTCCCGAATATGGGATATTTTGACTCGTCGTGGGATAAAGTGAGATTGCAGACTGGTTGTTATAAACAAAAGGATTTAGAAAAATATATAGGCCCTAAATGGTTATTTTTTCTTAGCCTATGTTCTTTTTCTTTTCTCATCAGATATAGTTCTTGATCGTGACAAGTTGGCTGCCCATCTGGAGGTAGTAATTTGATTCATTGTGGAGTTATCAGTGATCGCAGAATAGTTAGGGTATACACATCCAAACAACGAAAATAAAATTATTTTCTAAAATCCAAATTTTATTTTTTCAATGAATTTTTCAGTTTTTGGGGAGCGAGCTGTTCTAGTGGTAGAGGACGGGAATTTGGTCCCTGAGGACCCAGGTTAAAATCCCGCCAAATCATCTAAATAGATTCTATCTAAGAGATAATGTCGCAACCCTAGGTCTGCCTAAAGTCAGCTTAAAATTTTTATTAGTGGGATTTTATCTCGAATGAGGGATAGATTGACTCTTTGTGAGATTTTCAGTTAGCAGTTTGATCCTGGTATACAAAGCAACAACAATTTCGACACTTGGAATACAAATTTCGTATTTTATTTTTACATGTAGAGATTCTGATTGTCGTCACCTTAGTAAGTAAACGTGAGAGATTTGATTGTGAAAACGGAAAATTTGTGACTCTTAGTGAGTCTAACCAAAAAATTCCTTAAAGGTCACGAAACACAACGCGAGTTTTAAAAATAAAACCGGCATAATTCAGTACCAAACATTTTATTTGCCAGGGTAATAACTTAAATTGTTAAATTTGGAGAAACAACGTATACATGAGAGAATTACCGTATGTTAGAAACCCGTTCGACCCATCAAACCAAGGTAATTAACTACGTTCGGAAATTAATCGATTCTCATACACAAGGTATATTCACCACGATTCATTTCAAAGACTTAAAAACCTATGTATTCTGTGTATAGTCAATGGTATTTCTCACAACTTTTCTAAAACAATAAAAATTCAGAATCCAATCTATACCCAAGTTGCAAACGCAGGTGTGCCTATGGTAACACAACCGTAGAAAACCTCAATTCCTCTCTTGCCTCACCGCAGCCAGCCTCAATTAATTCAGACAATCTGCTGGTGTGTGTGTGTGTGTGAGCGTGCGCTTCTATTCTGTCAATTTAGCCGATACTCACATTGCCACCTAATTGGTTGTAATTACTCTTACATTGTTTTGTTGTCACTCGAACAGCTAGATGAATTACGGCGTTGAATTACTTTGTACTTTCTACATCAATTGAATCGTAGCACGATTTTTCAAATAAAAATAAAGTGAAAGTGACAAAATTAAGTTAAGTGTTTGAGAATTACTTTAAGATCCTGAAAGGAGGGAGTGATAAGAGTAGTTATGTGATGTGGTTAGAATGGTTGGATTAAATTTGTAAATTGTATGACAATTCGTTGTGAAAAACATCAAATATACACGCCAAATCGACTGTCATTATAAATTTGTGTAAAAACTAAAAGTGTTTTAAAATATTAAGTTGTGTTTTAGGTAAACGTAATGGTTTGGGTTTGTATACAAGTGATACATATGGGTGCACAATATTTTTGAGGTTGGGTGCAGAAGAAGACATCACACCAACTTAAACCAGTAGGACTATTGTTTTCCAGAGAGAACAATTTCAGCTTTTCAGTGTTATACAATTATTAAACATGTATTCCTAGATTTCTTTTCTAACTTTTTCGTTTTGTCATACTATGACAGTTAATTGATTGAAACCAATAATACGTCCAATACGAAATCTAAACTCTATAGTTACTTTACCTTATTTGATAAGTTGGGAGTACAGTATATTACCATCATTATTACTTAAAATATGTTTAAAGCCAACAAGAGTCGTAAATTACAAAACGACCTTTGCATAAATCAAACAGACCTAACCTCACCTAACCAATAAGATTGACACATTCATAAAGGCGTTTGTATAATCTGGACTTTAATATCAAACTGATATAGGTATTACATTGGATAACCTATCCAACCAAGTCCAAATTAACTACAAAGGTCGTTTAACACTTGCGTGATATTCAAGGTCGTTACTTATCTACCATATTTGTTGTATGATTACTTCATTACGTTTTAGCTTAACACTGTGAAAATTTGTTACAGAACATAAAATTGAAACTGAAAACAACCAACTGATAGTGTTAATAGCACAGTAAATCGTGCTTATCAAAGTGTAAAATTGTATAGTTATTTCTGAAGTAGTTTCCATGTACATTGAAAGAATTCCCAAGTTTCAAGAACTTTTATTCTGATATACGGTTAGTGTACTTATAATTTAGTTTTGGCTTTTTACTTTCTCCCCCTATACATAGTATATGGAGAAGTATTGTTTTTGTCAACATTTTTGAGAAGTGATGTCGGGATGTGTACAGAGCTACAAACTACACCTGTGGTTTTTGATATAGGTACAGTACAGTAATTTGATATATGGGTACAAATTTATGGTATCTCCAGGATTTTTTTCATTTTTTGTCATTTGTATTTTTAGTTGTGAAATTCCCATCAAAAAGGAAAGTTCATATTTCTGACAAAGAAGGGGTTTTGTACTCCAAAAGAAGTTCACCTAGTCTTCATCTCTGCTGCAATGGGGGATTTTTTTGCCGTTGTAAATATAATTGTTTAGCTTTGTCAAACATAGTTATTTGCAAGTAATTTAAATCTTACAATGTTGACTATAGTCTGTGTAATGGAACCTGTTTCCTGACCCTCCTAACCTAGGGATTGGCCAACGGTTTAAGGTCCAAGTAGAACTGGTTAGGAGACAGGCTCCAGGCTCCATCATTCAGGCCATAGAGATGGTCTGGTCCAGGTACTCAAAAATGACTAGGCTGCTTAAAACGTTATCCTGTACAGTGTACACCCCTCATAGTCGTAAAGTCGTAAGAGGGATTTATTCTGTTGAGAACGAGTGAAATGTACAAACATTTACATACATACTCTAAAAAAAAACACTAAAATAACACTCTCTTCACTCTAACCCTGTAAAATATAACAATTATGGGCATAAGAAAAATTAGCTCAGTTCCATTTGCCTAAGGTTGTTGTATGTTGAATTGAGCAAAGAATACCAGTGGAAATCCTCTGTGATCACAATATGGAGAATGGAATATGGAATCCTCTTAACTCACTTGGAGAGTTAAAGTTACGCCCTGAAAGTAATGTAGTTTAGTGTAACTTATTTTAAGGCCTACCAAGGCCAAAATGAGTTTACCTCTTAAGTCCCATCTGTTTCTGTAGATTCACTCCCATTTTAATGTAGCCAATTTTAAAATAAAAATTAACAGAATACATTTGTGTTTTTATCCACCAACTTTTCAACTGTGGGTAACCTGTGAGTGTGTGTTCCTCAACTAAAAATATTTAACTTAAAGTAGGCCTAAATGAAACTTATAGTTTATTTCATAAGAGACTCATTCAACCAATATTCTTTAGTAAAATAAGTGGCCAATGAACTATTGAGTGTAAACAATGGAGTCTTTTAAGTATTTTTTAGTTAAAAAGAAAATTACAATTGGACTAGGCCTAGATTGTAATTTTATAAAAAGTTGAAAGAGAAAAAAGTAATTGCACATGAAAAATTATGTTCTTCTTTTCAAAGTTTCATCTGCTGGAAACAGCTGTTTTAAAATACAAACTATTATGAGAGTAGTACCACCACTAGATAAGATATTACAGGTAGCCTAGTTTAAAGTTTCATGACTCACATAAAATCTTAAATAGCAAAAACAATTGACCAACTGCTGAAACACCTAAAGACAAAAACATCTTTTACTTATATCATAAAAATTGTGGTTTTACATTGTTTTTAAAATCTGTAAAACCTAGAAAACATAAACATAGGCCTATACCAGTTTCAGATTGTTGTACTCTTTAGTAAAATTCAAACCTAAAATGTTGCCATATTGGTAAAGTATACAATATAGGGTAGGCCTATGTATAACACTCTTCAAATCTTGATACTGTATAAAATATCTGGTACTTAGTATATCTGTAAATTATATAGGCTATAGATTTGTGGTTGGTTTCCTTTGCAGACAAAAGCTCAACAAATCAAAAATATGATACAAAATTCAATTAATTTATATTATTTGGTACGGTACTTTGAGAAGAAAATTGTTAACTAGGGCCTATGTAAATGTTACAAATACCAATATTTTTAATTAAGTATTTTAGAAAACTTAATTTTAATCGTTAAAAACCCTAACCAAATTGAAAAAGACTACAAATTTGAACCACAATACAAAGGTACAAATAAAACACTGTTGAATTCTACCTGATTTTATTTGTCATTTTGAAAACATTTTCAATTATAAATAAAATTTATCCAAGCAATTGTTAATGGCAGCGACACGTTTGTAAAGCTACCAAAAACTCTTATCTGTACACAGGGGGTATACACAAACATGGGGCTTACATACACTTACAAATACAATCTACTACAATCAATCATATTAAAATATATTTATAACTTACGATCTTGCTCGGGCGTGAACTCAAACCGCAAACTAACCGAAAACCGAGTCGAACTAAGCGTCAAATTTGATTGTTTGCCGCACTGAGTGCAGGCAGTAAATTCTCTATGTACACTGACATTGAACACCTTACATATGTTCGGGTTTAAAAAAGACAAAGATCGGATGCTACGGGAGACAGAGGAAATTATTGCCAAGCTAAAGCTTCCAATAGGCACGACTGTATCAAAATAGTCAACGTCGGGATTTTGACTGATTTCAACACCTAAATGACACTCTGAAAGGATAAGTTGGGCTGATAGAGAACACCTGGAGAGGCCAAATAAACTCCACACGGAACACACTGATCGTACGACACACTATATAGACTTGTGCTTACTGCCTGCAGTAGCTTGGTGAACTGATCAGTAAGACTGTACAAACAAATACCGAAATACCCGTAGTGACTTGACCGAGTAATCCATCTTCCGGCAAGTAAAACTAAGACTTTGAACTCAAATTTCAAATGAAAGTTGGCAAACTTTGGAAGTAAATTGCAAGTTGACGATTTAGTCAAGTTCTTAAGGTGTTCGATAATCCCATATGATTGACAAGTACAATTTCTAAGCTCAAAATAACACATTTTATAATCACAGTATGAATTAAAATAGACTTAATTTATTACAAGCCAAATTTATGATGAATAAATAAGCTCGGTTTTATAAATATTTAACATAGTAACAATGCAGGAAATAATATTACAGTAACTGAGCAATGCTGATAATCTAACTGTACCCAAGTTATTCGATTAGAAATTAGATAAGATTAAAACTTACTGGTTGTGAATTTTTATACAATAACAAGTTAAAAGACTGATACTTCTGATAATTGTGTAGGAGAGTCATTTATTTAAAGAGGAACAGTTAAAATACTAACTGAACATAGAATGATAATGAGCAGTCATAGAATTCAGCTACTGTAATCAATTTACAAGTTGAGATTTATATTTACAAGTTCTCAATTTATATAACAGAGTGCTGTTAATGAAGATCACTAAATACCTACAGTGAAATGTTACAGGAATACTGTCAAAATGATAATCTTAAAAATTGATTGTATAATAGTGTAAACTTGGCCACAGACCAAAACCCTTTAAGACAAAAATATGTTATCATATTTAGCATCTTAAGTTAACAATTGAAAGTAGAATTATGACTTGTTATGGGGTTATATTTATCTCAGCATTTTTATCAATTTTACAAGAGAGTGTGGTTGTTTAAAACACAACTAGAGCTTGAATGTTGTTCCTACACCTAGAGGCGACCCCAACTTTCACCCAAGCAAACCAAATTTTGTTACATGGAAATGAATATGTCTTAAGTACCCTAAAATTGTATGTTATGTATATTTCTATGTACAAAATATTTCAAACAAACTAGGTACAAATATTCGCCACAACAGGTTCATAACCGAGACTGTATACATTGACTTGACTTATAACAAAACACAGTTAAAACTCTGAGAAGAATCCGTTCTAAACACGCCTCCGCTTTGCCTCACGTTACAAAGGACGCGGTGATAGTCTTGAGCCGAAGATGAGTATACTTAGTCCATTCTGTCACGAGAGGAATATCCATTGAAATCGACAAAATGTCATAACGTCTTTTCACATCCTTACCGGTCGAGTAAAATACTGATTTCAAATGCAAAAACACTCAACATGCACACTTTGACTTATGTGATCATAAAACATACGTACGAGGTACCTCAGTTCAAATAATATACAAATTGTAATAAGACATTGGCGCTGCGGTTATACCTACACTATACCGTACTATAAACTACAAATAAATCTACATAAACAATTCATTGGATTTGATTTGTAACTATTTTTAAAACTTTTTAAACAATATAGCTTAACTAACAAAAATAGATACAACCGATAAACTCTGCAAACTTAAACAATGAATTTATCCCTATCTGTGCCAATCTGACTTTTAAGAATAAAAATTCAACATGCTCAACAACAACGTAGATTAAAGTTATTATTAATTATTAGATTACTGTAAATATATATGAGTTTTATGATCCCTTAAAATATCAGAAAACTAAATCATAACAGGAAACATTTTACATAAAATATCAAACTTAAACAGGAGTTACTCGATTGAGTAGGTAAACATTTAGGCTACAGAGACGATCTCAAAATTCAGTTGGTACAGAAAGGGTTAAGCCAAGTGTCAACGAACCACAGAACTCACAAGCGTACAGTGTTATATTACAAAGTCCTGACGGCCCACTGACATTAGGTCTCCAACTAAACAACAACAAATATATGCGATTTGTAGGTTATCACAAAACACTAGTTTGTACACCAACTTATAGACTTCATTGGTTATAATTTTGATCACAGTGACCACACCCTGCTTTCAAAAATAATATAACGACAATCCTAACCTAAGACTCTACAAAGGCTGTGAGAATTCACAGGATGTTTGTGTAAACAGAAATGATTGTATAGGCCTATGCCAAGATTACGGTTAAGAAATTGATGAAAAATGTTTGAATTGATTGGGGTCATTTACTGAGGGAAATACTCTACAAGAGCATTTTTGGTACAAAAACTAATTGTTATACAGGGAAATTTATCCGATAAACGTTAGTAATTGGTCATATCGAACTGATTGCATTTGCCAATACATGCTAAACGATATAGCCTAGGTACCGGTAATCAAACTAGTGTTGCTTTAAATAACAATTAGGAACACTTTGTGTAAAATTATACTATTTTTTTGTTGTACTCAGGCGTTTTCACAATTAAACTGCCCTGTAAGAAAAAAATTAATAGTTTCAGTGAAATACTAGACAATTAATAATTAAATGTAACATGTGAATTTTGTTTTGGATTTGGACAGGATGAAAATGTTCATAAAAAATTAGTTTTCTTATCAATGTGCCATTTTATAGTCTATTGCCTATTTTGGGTGACAATCCTCTGTAGGCTATAGTTCTTTTTAAGAATCGATAAGTTCGCTAATCAAAATTAGGCTACCGTAAACACAATATTTAGGTACGGCCTAAACAAAAATAAGTGTTTTAATCACGAGGTAGGTCATCTTAATAACAACGCAGCCAAATCTGCTACATAGAAAAATTATTTTTGACAAAGTGCCAATGGTGGTAAGTAGTAAGTTAGGCCTAGGCTATAGCCTATAAGTTTGTTGAACAATCAGTAGACCAACTTAGCAGTTTTAAAATTTTTACCACAAAAACACAAACTTCTCCTCTTTAAGTATGATAGATTGTAAAAAACAGAGGTTATTGATAGTTGGTACTTGGTCTTGGTGCCAAGCGGAATTGTAGGCTACTCAAACTGTTTGTTTTTCCCAAACATTCAAGAAAAGGTTTTTTTTTATTTTTTTACCTACGCTTTGACTTGGCTATGTTAGAATGATTAGGAGATGTTACTGTAGGGTTAATCATTTGTGTCGTAGCCTAACTTATGAGACTTTGCTGTTGAATTGTGAGTTAAAACTTTCAGGCCAAGTTAGTTGAAAATAATGTTTTTATTTTTTAATGTGGGCCTAACAAAAAAAGTTTATAGGGTAGTTTTTACATTAAAACTTAAATTAATTAGGTAGGCATGTCAAAAAATATTTTATGACTTTTCAAGCTAAGGGCCTAGCCGAGTAAAAATATCCTAGGCCTACTGAACATTCCTAACTTAAAATTGTTGTGAACCATTTAGTTTCTGGAACTTAACTTAATTGGCTGAAACTTACTTGTTTATGTTACAGTAACAATTTTCAATGTCAAGACTAAGGCTAATTACTGATTTAGCCAACAGCGAATTTTGTTTTGATTAAATTAATTCCCACCTCAAAAGTATTTATGTAAGCTTTGCACACTTTAAACAATACTGTTTAGCATATATAGGAAATACAGTGAGGTAACATAAAAATGTACAAAGCACATAGTTTGATACCTAACCGAATTATTTAATTTATACATATGTTTGTATCCAACAAAGATAAGTTACGGTATTTAAATTTAGGGCTCACTAGAGGACTAATAGACATATTGCCAATTAATTTATACAGGTTGTGATATGATATTTTACTTGATAGATGAAGTGAATGTGTGTCATGAGTATAAAGATGTTACCTAGAACGTACGAGATGTGGGGCAGCACTCTAGTCCTCCGACTTTGGTCCATGATTTAAGATCCTTGTTAAAAACTCAAAACTCTGCAAACTCCTTGGCACATTTTTCTGTAGAGGAGATTCGCAGAGCTTCCTCTTCGTAGTCATCAAAATTACTTGTGTCTCCAGGACCCTTGCACCGTGGGATGAAAGGAGCCTCGATTTTCTTTTGGAAAATGGCGATCCAATCTGTTAGTGCGAACCACTTGTGACCTTTGATGTCATTGACTCCGTTCTTCAAATTCCCATACCTCTTGGTGAGATCCACTTGCAGGAGATTTCGTAGAAGATCCTTGAGATCGGATCCAAAATGTGATGGGAAACGGACCTTTCCTGAGACGATTTTTTCGTATATTTGTATTGGCTGGTCTGCAAAAAATGGGGGATATCCTGCAGCCATTTCATAAACTAAGACACCCAGGGCCCACCAGTCGACAGCTTTGTTGTAACCCTTGCTGAGGATAATTTCAGGAGCAAGATACTCAGGTGTTCCACAGAGCGTCCAAGTTCGCCCTTTCACCCTCTTGGCAAAACCGAAATCTGTTACCTTCAGGTAACCTTGAGAATCTATAAGCAGATTTTCTGGCTTCAAGTCTCTATAAATGAGATCTAGGTAGTGAAGGTATTCAAAGGCTAGGACGATTTGTGCTGCATAAAATCTGGAGTGTGGCTCACTGAATCGACCTACTTTACGTAAATGGGAAAACATCTCTCCCCCAGGAACATACTCCAAAACCATGTACAGATTTGAATTGTCTTTAAAATGAAATTTGAGGCTGACCAGAAAGGGAAAACTAATCGCTTGAAGGATTCTCTTCTCGTTCAGTGTGTGTTCTACCTGTTTCAGTTTAACAACTTTTTGTTTGTCTAATATTTTCATGGCATAGTATTCTTTGGTGGGTTTGTGTTGAACTATCATCACTCTTCCAAATGATCCGGTACCCAATGTTTTTATTCTATCGAAGTCATCCAGGGCAGCTGTGTTGGTTGGATTTTTCTTCCATTTTTCTTCGAACTCTTCTTTAGCCTGGTCTAAAAACTCCTTTACACTCTCTGCTGAATCGCCTTTCTTGTTGGCCGTTGCGGCATTGCCCATGGTTTTGACTTTTGTGCCTTCCAGGGCTCCCAATAGCACTAACCAACCCTTCCTTTCACCAATCTGCCAGAACCTAAGTTCTGTTTTCACCAATTCGACAAAAACTCAAAAGGCGGAGACCCGATTCCCTTGTTGTTTGTCCACCTACCGTACCTCACTAGCACATCCTTTTGATAATCGGCACCATTTTCTTCCTGCACTCTTCTTCTACCTCACTACACACTAATTCACTCCACGTACTCTACAATATGCCACTAATTTTCGAAATTTTTATCGATAAGACACAGTCACAAGCATAAAAATGGCCACCGACCCCGGATTTTCAAGAGACGTCGTAATGTGAAAATGGAGAGCAGACGGGTCAATGATAGTTTAGTTTCTCGCCACAAAATAGCAGCACCGTACAGAGCCTATATCGTACATGCAGCGCTCCTGGCATGTTTCTCACTAACTATTAGAAACTAGCAATATCTTGACAGGTGCTGCACTCTATGCGGCATTTAGCTGACTCAATTGATTTGTGAGAAATATTTAGGATCAAAAGAACTTCCGGTCCCGGTCGGCCGGAAATGAGAGAATAGGAATGCTATCCAAACCTCTTCTTCTCTTATCATCGTTTTTAGATGTTGAATCTATATTATTAGGAAAAAACAAAGTCAGGTCAGGATGAGGTAGTCCAAAAATAATTCACGAATGCATGAAATTTTAAACATCATAAATCCTGTTTAGGCATCTTTTAAGATAAGATAAAGGCTTAAGATAGGCTTAATTAAGATAAATATAAAAATTGTATTTCCTAAGAAATCGCAAACTCCTAAAATGCTATACTGCTAGAAATAGATTATTTTATTGGATTTTACTATAGTTATTAAGTTAGCAATCTGAAAATAGATAGATAGTAAACTTCGAAACACTAATTTGATTGTTAGATGCGTTTATCCTTTTTTGACGTGCATCTTTGAGAGATGAATTGTAATCAATGCATTGAACGCACTATTGTAGTGCAGTATAACTAATAGCACATAAAACTGGATTTTAATCTTTATAAGGATTTTATCTTGTATTTGAGGATGGTAGATATAAGCAGCATATTTAATATATATGAGTATTTTATCTTTAAGTTATCTTTAAGTTTTGTGTTCTTGCAGTCTGCAGAAAATCTATATAATACAGTCTAGATACTACAATATATATCTTGCCGCGGAGTGTGCTATCTTCAAGGAGATTTTGGCATATACTTTTTATAGTCTGACCAGAAAAATAATGCGGCACGTTAGTGTATGAATTCGCTAATGTTTTTCGTGTTATCGTGTAAAAAGAGGCCACTTCGCCACAAAATGTTTTGGAGTTAGAATTTCTACAAGAACTAGCTATAAAAAAGATAACTTGAAGATAAAATAATTTTAGTTCTTTCTTGGTACCGAATATTCCCTTTATATCTTGCTACTGGGAAAATAAATATTTAAAAATTTTAATTTATAAAGTTTTCCCTTCTGCTTTCACAAACTTAACTTAGAGCTTCACAACCACGTTTATAAATACACGTGATTCACGTTCACGCTCAAACTTTCCATAAGCCCGTCTATTTTAAAGCCGGGTACAGGTCCAAGTCCAAAATAACATCTATTTGTCAAGCAGACCGTGTCTTCCGTGACGGCGTGAGTAGGAATTATAAATTTTGTACACAAACAAACAAAACTACATTTCATCGCTTTCTGCTGGGTAAGAAAGTGTAAAAAAGTATTTCAGCTATTTTTTAAAAAAGTTACGCTTATGCTCTGATCTCGGAAAATGGTTTCCTATTTATTTACTTCAAGACGCTGTTCCTGAAAAAAATTGTTACTTCATTACGTATTTTGACAAATTGAGTCCTTATATTGGCACAGAAAGACCGATTTTTGACAGAAACACGTTCGTACTTATGTTTTTTTTTTTTTTTTCTTATCACTTAAAATCAAAACTCAGTTTTTCTTCATGTTAACAACCAATGATGTGCCTATTCAACATTGATATCATAACACGCACGTAAGTTGTAGCATAAAAATCATAATTTTAAATTGAGTAAAGTAAGTAATGTCAATTTTTGAACATTAACATTTCTCTAAATCAATATAAATATACATTGTTGCTGGATAAAGTAGACATAAATAAAATAAATTATCGTTATAGTCTACTCTTTATCCGTGGTTCTATTTTAAAAACATTAATGGCGATTTCCCCCTTGCGAATGATAGATTCCCTGCCTACAGGCATTGACTAAGGAAATCCCTTGTCTGAGCTACAGGACTTCTAGGCCTAGTATGACTCTCCATGACATCTCGCAGTTCCAAATTAACTTTTTGCACCTCCGCAAGCCAAGAGAGACAGGAAGGTATTCTGTTGGTCTCCAAGAATAACTCGGCACCGTTCCCCGTTGTCCGCTGTCGTGTGCGAGAGCGTAACCGAGGTCACAGACCTCGGTCTCTTTGTTCCGAGGTTCTCGGCTCGCTCCCCGACTGTCGGTGGACGAGGCATCTGCCCGCCGTCCTTAGGACACCTGCCCCCACCTCCCGGAACTGAAAGTGACCAGACAGCTGCTAAATTTGGCATCTGCTAAGTGGTGAAATTGAATTTGAATACCCAAAACTATATGCCATGATTGGGGATGTTCTCGGACTACCCTCTTCATTCTTGGATAGACTAAGTGCTTTGAGATTGGAACTGACAAATTAATTTTTTACCCGCCTATCATAACATTCTAGGCTTAGGTAGCCCGGACCGTTTCCGAACATTACTTCCGGATATGCATAGAAGGTTTTGTTATCATCAAGGATAAAAATCAATTTGTGATTGGTGGGATTCGGACCTGGGAACTTGGGGACCGAAGTAGGCCTACCGTGGCGCGCTCAACCACTATACTAGCAAATATGATAGTAACATATTAATTATGAGCAATGACATGGAATACAATTATGGATTTTTGGGATAGTCCTCAAGGCATAATTGGCATTATCAGATTGATTTACCGATTGTGATTTTTACCTCTAACAATATTGGGGACGCAACTGGAACGAAGAGAAGGAAGGAAATTATCGAATCAAGATTTCATTTACTTTATGACACGTATTTTAAGGGGAGACTGAACCTTTTATGCCTTAAAAATTTAAATTTTTGTTTTTCATCTAAAATTAATCTCATCTTCTTCCTGATTAAGAAAATATATAATACTTAGAATATTAAAAAGCTTCTTATGATAACAATATATAAACAAAGCTAACTCTACCGAGGTTTCGGCCACACTATTCTTATGGCTTTAAGTGTGTGCTGCAAAGCTTTAAGTGTGTTTTTCCGAACGTTTTTTTTATCTTTAGGTACACATAGTTCAAAAACTGTAATACACAGAGACTTAAAATTTTGCATGAATTAGTCTGGGTATTTGGTGAGTACATTAAACCAATCATATATTGATTAGTTAAAAATTTTCATTTAAAAAATAACTCATTTTTATTTTAAGAATATCGCATAAAAAATTTGTATTTTTTAATTATTGAAAATAATTTTTTATGTTGATATATTTATTTAAAAAGTGGTTTAACATAAAGATATGGATATGGTAATTAAGTTTGCAAAAAATCAGTATGATAGGTTTAGTAGTTTTTGTGATATATGTACTTGAACTTGTAGAGAATATCCATTTAAAAAGCATTGAACCAAAAAGGCCCTTCTAACTTAGTAACATTTATGCCCCCTTGCTTCCTTTGGATTTTAATTTCGGAAATAATACAGAAACCTTTCCCAGATGTTGAACAGTTTCCCAAAGTTTCTCTAAAGATATGTGAATAGTTTGTTGTTGCACACGAGGCATAAATATATTCGAGGTGAGGTAGGAATACTAATAGCTAATACAATGGTATATATTTTCACAAATAAAACTTCAAATGCCAACACACAAAAAAACACTGGTCGTATTGCAAAAAAGCTACTTAGCTTTTTTACAGACACGAACATTAGCAAGTTAATGTGAAAATGTAAAATATCACCAACATACTAAAACTCTGAAAACCTACTTTTACACCCATCTACATACACTACAACTTTAATTTTATATGTTTACCAAAGTCCATCTACATACACTACAACTTTAATTTTATATGTTTACCAAAGTCCATCTACATACACTACAACTTTAATTTTATATGTTTACCAAAGTCCATCTACATACACTACAACTTTAATTTTATATGTTTACCAAAGTCATACAATCTTACTTTTGTAAAACGAAATTACTTTAACAAGCATCTAGATGTTGCAGTTAAAACAGTTATATGTTTTTTACAAATGCTGTCTTTTCATACATGAAATGCAACAACCAAAAGCTGCACCTCGATACGCAATATTTTCCGTTATCAGTTGAAACAGTAAGGGTGTGATAAGGACAAGGTGATAAGCCGCATGCGTGCCGCAATCGATTCGACCAAAGTGACAGTGAATTACTATCCATCAAAACTCCACCCGAGATCGATCAGCTGTTCGTCGCTATTGTTTGTGTTTATGTGCGAATAATTTAGCAGGCAGTGGACACAGGGGGAACTGGAATCGGTTCAACAAATGAAATTGTGTTAGGAAAAAGAATGCTGATTGCACGAATCAATTACTCGTTTGCATGACCTGTTTTTTTTAGTTTGGAAATAAAGAGAAAATGTGTTATTAAGGTGTAAAATTTCTTAAAAGCGTTCACTTTTTAGGAAAAATGTCAAATTTTAACGAATACATCGTAAAAAATCACGTATGATAATGTAAATACAAGTAAATCAAGAAAGTGCATTTCGAATTTTTTGAAATGTTGCAATGATAAAATCGGAAAACTACACAATATTTACCATAAATTCTTACAATGGAAAACAATTATAGCATTATACTGCAAATATATTCCACATATCCAACATCCAAATACATAACTTATAACTTAAAGCAATGTAGTCTTTGAAAACAGCATTCTCAGAAAAAGTTATTTGAACTAGGTATTGATTCCGAAGATCCATTGGTTAGAAAACCGTAAATTTTGAACTTGTAACCGTGCGACTTTTTTTGTGTTGTATTTTTTTTTAATAATTGATTTCATAGCAAAACTTTCATATGACTTTATTTATGCTTTTTAAAGAGAAAATAAATGGTACGCCGTGCGCAGCCTTACTTACTGTATTGGATTACTGTATAAGTAGGTATAACAAAATAATTTACTAGGAGTCTATGATTAAAATACAGCATAATAACATAGATACAAGAAATAGTTACACAGAAGCATTTGGATTAGTTGAAATATTATAATTAAATTTTGTGAAGTAACAAATAAGTTAAATAATGGTTAAACCCCAAAATACCAGTACAATCCTGGACAAAAATGTAGCTGATTCGTAAAAATTACAAGGAATGTCTTAAAAAGTACAGTACGTTTAGTACCTATAATTATGTAAATAGCCTAGTTAGTATAATCTATACGCGAGAAAGGTATGAGAAATATTTTGTAGTTTCAGTTGTAACAGTGATGACCAGCATAACTAAGCATGATTAAATAACAATCAAGTGCCTATAAAATCTGTAATATTTGTAGAGACTTCAAATTATTAATTAGCCGGTTTAATTATTGTACATGAATTCTGAAAAAAACATGTTTCATATTTTAATAAAATAGTTCTTCGTGTAAATTACAATTCCCAGATTAAAATATTCTATTGCACATGGAATTTACAACTTTCGTATACAATTTTAGCACCGCATGCTCAGAAACTGCATAAACAAAATCAAGTAATCTATTTTGCCGCTACAAGAGATTGTGAACGCGGGAAAAGAACTCGTGTAGAAGGTCACTGAAACACTTCATGCGCAAAACCTATGCGCAGAAACAGAATTTCAAGACATACCGCCGCTCCGTGCCGCCAGACTTGTGAAGCCGAAGCTGATTCGTTCTTTCGAAGTGAGAGTTTGAGTGAAGCGGTTGTCGTCGGTGTTGTTAGTCGATTTGATACAGCTTTCTCGCCTTTATTACCGTTTTAATTACGTTAAACTTGTGTTATAATATGGCCGATACCGCAGCAGAAGTAAAGTAAGTAGTTTTACACGTTCAGTTTTATGTAAAATCATAGATTTAGCGACTTTCTAGCATCGGCATTGTTTTGGCGGTTGACGCACAACAACATGGCCGCCCACCATTCTGGTGCTTTGTAATAATAACCATTCCTTAGTTTCTCGTAAAATGTCCTTCAATGCTTGATACTCCTTATTAACCGGATATATTTTTTGTTTTTGTCTTGATTTGGAAAGGTGTAATTCCGCATTTTAACACTTGACTCTCGCTTGGTAACACGTGAGATGATCCCGCCAATTTAACCGGCATTTCAGAAACGTGGTCGTAGGCCTACCGGCGCGGTGACACACTAAATGAAATAGATGTAATAATTGTCAATACGCGTTTTGGGCCTATTAGGTAGTTGATATCTAAATGCTGTAGGAGTAGCCTAAGATAAGTAGACTAAGTTTAAGTTAATGCCTGCCAGACTTAGGAGCTAACTTAGGCCTATAACTTGGGGCTAGGATAGGACTAGGCCCAGGCCTTGGTGAATAGAAGTGACCTTGATTTTTGCATGGGTTGTTTTTTATAGGTATTTCAGTAGCAAATAGGCCCATAGTATATTTGAAACGAAGTAGCTAAATGTAAGCTATCTTATGGTCTATTGTACCTAGGCCTAACTTAATTGTAAGTTAGGCTAGCTTTGGCTAAATTTAGGCCATTAGGTTACCGAACTGTAGAAGCGATGATGTGAAAGACCCCGTCTTAACACTGCGTTTTAAAGAATGTAGCCTAGGGGTACACTCCCGTATCTTTTGTAAAAAATCTCCAAATAATAAAATGGGCTGCACTTTACTTTATGTCCGAACTTACACTCATTCGAATGAAAATATCGATCGATAGGCTATATCATTTGATAGTTAACTGGTTTGTTTGGACCGTTGGAAGCAAAATAAAATAACTTAGGTAAGGTTAACCTAACCAAACAATATAGGCCTACTTATCGAATGACACAATCAATAAATCAATATTTTCATTCGAATGAGTGTAGGACGTAAGTAAAGTGCAGCCAAAAAATGGGTAGGCCTAGGCCTACACTTCTATATCAAACAACCAGAGTGACAGGCCTGTTGATTATTCTATATATCGTTCGATATTTTCATCCGGTTGTTTGTGCCAACAGATAACTTAAGTTATGGAAGTGTAGCTTACCCAAAGAAATGATTTGATATTTATAGGTCGATCAATATATTCATTCGGGGTTTTTTTTTACTACAGATAAATACGTAATTCTAACCTAGCCTAGGCCTAAGTAAGTTACCCTGGTTTGCCTAGGTCGGTGCAGTGGTTTGCCTAATGTTAAAGGGAATTTTCATTAATTAACTTATTATTGATAATTTCTTTTCGGTGTAACTTTGTTATCGATAGCCTATTTTTGTTTTCCTCTACGATCCATAACTTAGGCTACATAATCCTTCTGTTTTAATATCTCCAAACGCTTTTAATATGAATTGAGAACTGACTTAAATTAATCTTGTTTAGGCAAAAATAATAAGTTGTAGGCTTGGCCTACGATAAAGGGGCCTACATGGATTAAGAAATGATAAGTACTAACTTTTTCTAAACTAACAAAACTAACCAAACTTGCTGTAGGCTAAGTTAACTTACCGTTTCAAAATTCCGTTTAATTACTTACTAACCTATAGTGCACTAACTTAGGAGGGCTAGGCCTAAGTTAATGTGTAGTTGAAAATGTTTGAGTTTGTGAGGTTCATCTGTAGGCTCAAGTTTCCTCTTTAACCAAGTTATTGTGTCGCTTGTTTTAGGCTTTTAAGTAAGTTACCGGTAGTTGTATGTTAAGTTAGATTCCCTCTATTTATGGGTTCAGTTAATTGGGACTTCCATGGTGTCGACAGCCAACTGCATTATAACATAACTTAGGCCTAAGTTACTTGATCTTTGTTTCAGATCTTTGTTTCATCCATAACCTAAAAAATAGTTTAAATAGAACACTGGTTTAACTTAGCACTGGTGTATTATTGTTGTGTTTGAGGAGCGAGCTGGTAACTTAGGCTATCGCGGAGGTTTGATGTCCAGTGTGCAGATTTCAATCCCCATCAAATACCGTTTTTAAGCTAGCGCCTGTGTTAATGCCGAGAACCTTTGTTAGGTCATACCTTGACATAGGCTAATGTGGAAGATAGTTTTGGTCTAGAGCTAAGTTGAGATAAGTTAGCGGTCTTGATTGTAAAGTTTCGGCTATGACAACAAAATGTTGTTTAGCCTAACTTATTTTAGTGCTGTAGTATAATACAGTCTCATCATAGTTTAAACTTACCGGTTTTCTCCATGTAGGCCTATAGCCTATAACGTCTAAGTTAGTAACTTGGACCTAAGTTGGTCATCAATTTTTTGCATAGCGGCTGGTGGTTTCCAGAACTTGAGTTACTTGGACAAAAGTTTTGATACCAGGCCGAAGTTTAGCTGTCCCTTATATTTGATCTAACACCTTAACTCAACGCGTCACAAGCGTCTTATCGGTCATAATAGTCGCTGATTTAAGTTAACCAAGTTTAAACTTAGGCGCAGGATAGGCGTCCGGGCAGTTACTGTCACAACCTAACTAACCAAACTGGCTGATAATTTTAAAAATCAAATGAAGGCTAAATTCTGTTCATAAAATAAAATTATGAATAGGCCTACCTCATATTTTAACAAAAGATGTAGCCTACAGTTAAGAAGAAATGGCATTCTAAGCAAAATCTTTGACAAAAAGTGTCACCGATGTGTTTTGATCCAGATACCTCTTGTTCATTAGCCGAGTGCTCTATCCACTACACCACAAACTCCGATGGCTATATCGTATCGTTGTGGTAATTGTATTTCGGACCCCCCACAACCCGGTGATGTTAGTGACGTACGCCTAATCCAAGTTCGGTTACCAGACGCGTATCCTTTAAGTTAAACTTATGGGGTCACGGGGGAAAATCGGACCTAACTTAGGGTAACTAATATAAAGTTCCCCAGACCTGTCTTTTGTTTTCCACCTTGCTGCAGGCAATGATTAAGTTCATGCAGTAATCGGTGAGAGGGAATATTCTGTGAGAAGGCAACCAGCTCAAATTGTTATGGCGCAAAATAATGATTATGATTAAGCTAGGCTTAGGCCTATCTCATGTCAAAGGCTATAAAGGTGAAACGTTTTCATCGTTTGTGTCCTCGTACCTTCCCATAGTCACTGAAATTTAGTTTGACCAAATGGTTAGACATCCTGTAAAACCTAGGACTTGAGTTATTGTTAAATATTGCTAGGAATTCATTTTTTTGGAATGCACGCTTCAAACTAGATGCCTATATAGCCTAGAAATTATTAGCCAATGAAAATTAATTTAAATTTTGAAATTAATTTTTAGTTTAAGTTTTAAGTGGATTATTGATCAATAACTTGCTGTAAGCTACAGGAAATAGAAATTAATTATTCATAACTTGAAATTTTTTTTAAGAATCTTTGGATTTGTGAATTAAATTAAGTTATTCATTTTGGTTGATTAACTTAGTAAGATAGGTCAACTTAAGGAGGGCTACACTTTATCGAAAAACAAAGATTTGGCGGTCTTCTAATTCCATTTATGGGTTTAACTTATTCAGTTAAAAAACTAGTTAAGTTAGGTTGGCATGTTTGTTTTTAAGGCCTAACCTTGAAGATTAGGATTTCTCTTTTGTCAGCTTTGAACTTAAACGGGTTTAACTCACTTTACTTCTGTCATGTTATAAAACGCAATCAGGCCAAAATGCCAAGGAAATAAAATTTACATCATGTTTAAAATTAATTTCTTTCTTTGTTTTAACAAAATATCCATGCATATTATGAATAATCATTGCTAGCGTGTAAGATGAGTACCATTACCTATTGTGTAAACTCTGTTACTAAGTTAACACAGACTTCTTTGATCAGGATCAATAGATCAGAGCCGTATAATCAAATAAGTTTTTTAGCCTAGGTGAATCCCCTCAGGGAAGAAGCTATTTTGTTTTCAATTTGGTTTTATTTCTATGTGTAAATGTGGTCTAACATCTGTGTTTTTTGCAGGCCCACCCAGGCATCGCCTGAAAAGAAAGTTGAGAAGGTCGAGAAGGAGGAGAAGGTAGTTGAGAAGGAAGTAGAGAAAGTAGAAGAAAAGACGGAGGAGAAGCCTGTAGAAAACGGAAACGCAGACAGCGAGACACCAAAGGACAACGGCACGGCGGAGGAACACGAGGAGGACTCAAAAGACTCAAAGGAAGAAGAAACGAAAGAAAACGGAAACTCTACCGATGAAAGTAAGGCATTTTACTGAAAATTGGCAACTAAGTTAGTCTAAAGTCTGAACAAGGGCGGAAAGTAATACATAATACTCATTGCTTGTGACTGCTTTTAATAATGAAAATTAAAAAGTGGCCTAGTGGTAAATCCGACACTGTCTGGTCCATAGATGGGGTTTAAATGGTATATTAATCACTACCTATGTTTTTACATTAAAATTGATTAATAATAAGTTTAAATAGATCTTTTCAAACAAACATTTGAATTAGTTTTCCAATTAGTCATTCATTCCTTAGACTACTCACAGTTTTTTGATAGACTTAAAAAATATATGTTGTATTACTTTTTACACTCCTAACACTTGTATGGTTGGCAATCGTTTTAAATAGTTGATATTCAACATGTTGGTGTGAGTCATATATGACCAACTGTAGCTTTCTGTGTCCAAGGTCATTGCTCCATGTGGCAACAATAGTGTTGTTTTGTTAAGTGATTTATTTTCAATTTGCCTTCTAATTTCAGTCATTGTTGCTGGTTAAGAGGTCACTTTTTGTTCAATTTACCATGCATTGGTAGGGTTTGTGGAATAAATCTATTTGAATCCTTAAATAAATCTTAGTCTTAGGCTATATTAAAATGTTATTAATTACCGGTATTAGTCGAACACATTTAAAACCTTTTTGCAAAGCTACTACACAGGGTATCTCCGTCTATTATGGGGTAGCGTTTAACAGGATTAGTTAAACTCCCCTCGTACTAATTGGTAACAGCATAATGACAAATCAGGTCAAAAGCTTGGGAAACTTGAAAAATGTGTTTTGACAGTGTTTGAATTATTGTCCTCAGATCATCAGCTTATCATTATGGCCCCTAATGTTCACAGTTATCTGGTAATTTAGATGAGACTACAGTTCCCTTATCCTCCTAATCTTTTTATATTTTGGTTTCTATTCATACCAAAGATTTACAGTATTGAGTTTTGGTTATTTCAGAACCTTTGATAAATAGGCCTAGTACCTCATTAAAACGGACAAGCCGCGTCCAATCTGTTAAATTAAAAGACTACTAGCAATCATTTTGTTTAGGTAGAAAATATTTCCACATTACAATAAAACAAACAGCGATAATGATTCACTACGCAGGCTTGTAGCACTTCGGTTACGCATCAGGTTTACAGTTGCTGAAAAGACCCAGGTTGCGCCCTAACCTAAACAACAATAATTACTTGCGCTCGACTATCAATATTGTACTCTTATAGAGCAGCTACCAAAAATAATATTTTGTATCATGTTTATTTGTTGTAAATGCTATCCGGGCTGTCTGGACTTAAAGCTGACTGACTTAACGAGATTGTACCCTACAACATTTGAGAACAGTTTGTAACAATGTTGGCCTGAATTTTGGAACATTTGCATAATTTCACTATCCTAAAACCCCCGTTAAACTGCACTCCACAAAACTAAAAGTTGGGTTTACCATCATTTAAAAACTCAATTAATGTAACGAAAATGGGCTAGTCAAGGGGAGTTTAAAGAAATTTATTTTGTGCATACTTGTCATTTGAAAGTGATTAAAAAATAATAATACAAAACCCACTGTTGTAGATCTCTTTGAATATAAATAGTCTTTAAAATCCTACTGTTTTATAAAAAAGTGGTTATTTAAAATGGCTGTCTCCTTAATTGCGGTTAGTCGGGAGAGTTGACTGTAAGTAAGTTTATTGATAAAGAATATTGATTTCAGAATGGTTTTAACCGCAACGTGTTTTTGGTTTTTTTTCCAGAAACGAATGGAGTAAAAGCTCCGAATTCAGGATATAAGAGGAAATCGGAAGGCGCAGGAGACGCCCCCGACGGAGCCCCAGCAGAGACCGATGCAGTCAGTCCGCAAAAGAAGGCCAAGCTAGACGAAGAGGCTCCCACAGAAAACGGAGTAGCAGAACCGGTTGCCTAAGATTATTTGTGTCTATTCGATGTGCTAGGATGTGTGTGATTGAGTGGGTAGACTGATTCAAACTGTTTTTATTTTTTTACTTTCATCCGCCACTACCGCGGTATACCCACTTGATGAACTACTTCGTTTTTATCTGTCCTCATAAGTTTTAGACTCATCCGAGTGGTTGTAAAAGTGATAATTTTTTTCAGTGTTAATTTTCATCATTCCTTCTTATATATTTTCGTTGGGGCTCGGAAACAAGTTGGGGATCTATTAGTGTAAGAACCTGTACTTAGAATGTACCTGGTGGCTATGTGTACAAATTAGTTACCTACCCCTTAACTATTCCAGCATTTTAAGTGAGTAATTTAAACATGTTGTTACTAAGCGCACGTTTGTCCCGTGATATTGACCCTGTTGTTATGTAAACAGTTGATGTTGTTATTAGTGAATAAGATAACAGTATTATGGTGCATATGAAGCTGTCTAGTAAAACCTAATGTTACTATTACTACTTAAAATGAATCGGGTTAGGTCAAGTTTAATGTTCAATCGACTACCTTTTACGATGCTGCCAAATTTTTTATCATCAGATATGTAACCGACGTGCATTTTATCCTAAGACTGTTTAATTGTATTAAATATCCTCATGTCAATTCCCCAAAGTACTAAGTAAGTTAATCTTGCCCTTTTGAATTGGCCCGACCTAGTGTTTATTTTCATGACAAACGTTGATCTGTATATTTGACTATGACATAGTTTGGAAACTAACATAATTTATTTTGACTGTGTTCATAATTTTATATCTTAATCGATTTGCAATAAAGCATTTAGTTTCCACCATATACTTGTGTTTATTTTCCTGAACTTTATAAATGTTCGTAATGAGATAGAAATCTTGGGTTTTACATGTTATAGTCTTGACTGAAACAAACTTGTACTTCTCAATGCAATTGCACATATGATTTGAAAATCTATCTAATACATTCTTGAGGTTTTTTACAACACACACTGTTTAACTTTTGAGAGTAATTTCATAAAAGTGGATCTCTGGGATCACAAGATGAGATTTTAAAAGGTTCCACACAATTCTGGCATGTATTGTTTCACCAACCATTGTGCTAAAATTATACAAGGACATGACATGTTATTATTGAATAATCATGAATGATATTTGACAAGACTACTATGGTCCATAGAGAAAAAAAATTACTGTAGTATACTTCATTCAAATTGAAGACACTTTGGGCCTAAATGAAGCAATCATCATTCAGGTAGTAAGGATAAGATGTACAGTGTGGGCATCAACTTAACTTTAACACGCAATAACTTTTTTGACCTTTATTAGTCTTGAGGTTACAACGGACCGACTAACCTAGTTATGTTATTTTCCATACTCAAGGTGGTAAAATGGGTTGACTACACCATTTTTTTTTTTTTAGCAAATTTATCAATTCAGATGGAGACACACGTAGGTGCGTATTTTAACCCACATGTGAGAGTAAAATGGAGTTAGATGCCTTGCGTAATTTTGTTACTGTAAGACCAGTTTTTCATTTGGCAAAAGTCCAATGATTACTGGGTCCTGTTTCGAACCATCAAAAAGCTACACGCTTTTCTCAGTCCGATCCAGGGACCTGAGAAAAGTGTGAAACTAAGTTGGAGAATGTATTCAGGTGCTAACTCTAATAATTTGCTTTCCTTAGAAACGAAACATTAGAGGTAGACCTAAAAGAATTATGGAAAAAAAGTAGGACATCCCCCCCTCTTTCTCTGTAAATGAAAAGTTTTTGTCTAGCACATACTCGTACTTGTAATATGTTATTGAAATTTGGTGTTAAATTTGAGCTATGTAGGACATAAAATGAATTTAAATCTTATTCTTCACTTCCAAATAGGTAGATACTGTTCAATGAAATGGCGACCATACATAGTAGGTATTTTAAGCCTAGTATGAATGAAGATGAGTGGCGCGATCTTGTTGTCTTGTTAGTGACTAAGGCCGACATTCCTTAGACACAGCTGTTAATTAATAGCCCATACAGCTAATGGCAACTAAGGGGCCTACAGTTTATAGTGGAATCCGAACCACGTTTTTCTTTGGTATATACAAATTGGTCTAATTATCAGGATAGTACTGCGGATAATCATAGTACTCACTCGTGCGGACGTTAATCCACACCAGGGAGTATCGCATCCACAGTGCATGCCTATAAATATCCACAATTCGTGACCTCCTAGTAGCCAAGTAAACAGAACTCGTTAAACCAGAGACTGATAAAACTATGTTATGACCATACCTAACACAAGTTGTAAGATGGAGATAAGCCTGGAACTAAATATGTTAGTGGCAATCGCAAACGGTTATAAACTATGAATTATGATCTGCTACAAAAGAACACTGTTGTTGAGCTAATCTAGAGAAAATCAGGACTAAAATGTTAAACCACCCAAGCCGATTGAAAACACCAGTCATATACCAAAAACAAAAATAGAATATTTTACTTAATTGCCAGTGGATAAACAAGGTTTTTTTGTTTTTTCATTCGATGTATGAATATATAATTTTTTGGTGTACCTACCACCACGTGAGCACGCAACATACAGCTGTCCGAGTGAAAAGAATGCATTTTCTAAATTTAAACCGGCAATAGTCAGGGGCCCTTGTTCCTTATAATGGTGATTACGAAAGCAAGAGAAAAAGGAAATTGTAGTCGCTTGAATCCAAAGCGTAATTTGGATGAAATCATCGGTATTCTTGGGATTATACTATTTCTCCGTAAAACTTACCTCTGATGATTGTTGCTTCAATCAAGTTTGGTGTAATCTTTTAATCATCAATATGGTTCCGTTGCACAGCTTGATTTAAGTTTTGCATTAGTAGGTATATATAATATATATGAATTTGAACGGATGGTGTTTTTGGTCTCTAGTGACCTCAAAACGAAAAAATATATCGGTCCCGGGTCCAGGTCTTACCATGAGTACTACGGTAATAGCTTATTCTCTATAGGGGAGATTCGCTAAATATTACCTTTTGGGAAATTAGCAAAAAGAGCTGTTGACTCGTACAGTAGTTTACAGTTAGTATATTTTTTCCTACTTTCTTAGCTTTAATCTTTTTACTGGTGTGAAGACAAGACAAGACTAAGACTGATCTCTTACACCTATCAATGTGTGTCCTAAACAGATACTAAATATGCAGCATCAGTAATCATAAGGCATTTGAATTGGTAATTACTCAAGTACGATTCTGTAAGCAAAGACTGTAGCATCGCCATTCGATACTGTAGAGTAGACTTCCCATATTCGGACAAGTATAAGAGAACATTTTTAAGAGTATCGTTTTATGTGTTTTCAAAGTTTTATTTCCTTCAGGTTTTGTTTCACACAATAATGGAATTATTGCCATTGTGAAGGAATATGCTATTGTTTACAACAACATAAGGCACAAGGGACTTCGATAACACACCATCCTGGTATAAGAAACACAACTCGTACATTTTTACAGACTTACCGTAATATTCTTATTCCTAGCTCAGTCATTTTGCAAAAATACCTAGTGACAGTGAAATACTGTTTTGAAGTGTAAAGTATTGTGTTTATTTTGTCAAAACTTGTTTCTCATTAGAGTATTCCTATCTCAACAAAACTAGTTATATTGGATTGCCCTTTCAGTCTGGACCGATTGAAAAAAATTCCGACAAAACACTCATAAACTGGTTAAAACATAGACTTGGGGATGGAATGTCACAGTTATGTACATATAGTGACATAACAGCACAAAAACATAATTAGGTACTATGTAGTAAGGAAAAGATATCTGTCATATTTACAAAATACCCCCGCCACAGCAAACCTGCAGACTAATTGAATTTCCATTCGCCTGATTTGATTTTCAATTAAATCCATTCAAATAACATTAGATTTAACTACGAGTAGCACCTAGTTTTGCTGCCAGGGAGGGTAATAAAGTGTGTTTTTTTGTGAAATATTAATAGCTTAGAATAAAATAAATAGATTTGCCAAGTTTGATCCAAATATATCCATAAACAAGCAAACTACAACAGTTTACTTATTCTCCATGAGAATAACATGGGAGATTTTAATTCAAAATTTTGTTTAATTTTCTCCGTTACTAAAAACTGTAAAAAAAAACCTTGGTATCCTAAATTATTTTTTTTTTAAGCTCTTTAGAGAGAAATTGGGAAATGTTATGTTTTGAGAGTCAAATACAAGAAAAAACAGCTTCTACCCCATAAATTCCCCATAAACCCCGTTCCCATGGTCCAATCATATATATATGAATTTGAACGGATGGTGTTTTTGGCTTCTAGGGACATCTAAACAAAAAAGTAAATCGGTCCCGGGTCCAAGTCTTACCATGAGAACTACAGTATAGCTTATTCCCTATATGGCTATATTCGCTAAAAACAGAAGTGCTGTCTTGTTTAAGGAATTTGTTGGTTAAAGCGATTTGCACAACTTAGTAATGATGCTAGTTTCACGGCAAATGTGTTGACTTCATGTGTTGTTTATTCAGGTGTTAATAACAATTAGTTGGTTTTCACAAGCAAGCTTATTTGTTCGGCAGTGGAAGGTGAGTCGGTTATTTTACGGTGTTATTTTGAAAGCTTGTGCAAAATTTAATGCAAATTTGCAATGAGTACTCCATGACAGGTGTTTATTTATTTATTGCTATTAGAAGTCAATACGATGAATCGTGATATGAGACATGATGACCGAGGTGTACAAGGCATCTTACAGTATATCCATTTTACACGAAATTCAGCTTAAAATGAAATAACATTACATTGTTTAACAGTTTAAAGGAATTGAGGAATTGATATGATAATTAAGTGATAGGATATATCTTTATAAAATAAGATTGAAAGCCAGGATATGCTAATAAAGTAGAAAAATATACTTCAGTATACACCATGATAAAATTTATTGTTCTTGAAGAGAATCAGTTTGAACTACATTAAGCTTGCATGCGATTGAAATTGTAAAAAATACAATTCTCTTAATTGTGTTGTGATACAATAAAATTTGTACAAATCAAAGAAATGCACTAATTTTCTTAAATAAATTAAAATTCAAATTTCCACTCCATATCTGCTCAACACCAGACTTCTGCGACATCTTCAAGGTTTTGTAAACTGTACAGGCTGTCCCTATGTGGGAACGTAGCACAGGGCTCAGACCAAGGATAGCCAAAAAAACAGTAATAGAACGCAATGAAGACTCAAACTCCATACATGTGCGCATTTTTTTACTATACTGTGTACATAATTTGGAAACACAAGTTTGTTCCTGTTATTAGCTACGCAGGGCACGAGACTTAAAAAAAACCTAAAATCTTTGTGAAAAACACTTCTATTAAGATCATTTTCCTGTTTTCATTGCCGTTTCTTTTCTTCTAGCATTTCAACTTCCTTTGATTCATTTATCTGTACTAGTGCTAGTCAATATTTTCTGTCAGTGTTTTATCATAAGTACTGTGCCACACTTATCTAGTTTTGCCCGACATCAGTTGAAATGTTACAACTGGAAAGCCAATTGATACATTGATGTCTTGTGTTTAACTGCTCTCGTAAAACGTCCAAATTCATTAAGGCAAATTTTATTTAGAGAATGTATCTGCTTCTTGTCTTGATCCATCCTATGGGGTTTTACGGAAGTAACTTCTACAGTAATCATGTCTCTTACATTTTTCACCATTCTTTCACTGAAAAAAAAATAGAGGATTAGTATCAAGCATGAAATATATATCAAGATAAGTGGGAGCAAATACAGAACGGGTGGATTGTTGTGGGGTCTGTTGTTGTTGTTGGATATTTCTGACATTGTATAAATAGGTTATATAAATGTAAATATAAACACTTAGGCTGCAGACATGTACTTACCTTGACTCAAAGCAGTTCTTCAGTGGTAGGCAATCAAAGTGTATATAACACTGGAAAGCAAAATAACAAAATCAACAAAATGCTCTTCACAGGTACATAATAGCATAGAAAACATACTCCCTTGTGTTGCTTAGTCTATGATAATATCTCTAGGGCAAATAGTGTGATGCCTGCTACATTTCCCTTCCCTGTGTTAGTTTTGGTGTTCCCCCCTACCAGTAGTAACTGGGTCAAAATCTGACTGACCAGTTTTACCCTACAACAGTTTTAACCCTACTAAAGAATCTTTCTGTATAAAGCTAGGTCTTTAGGGATTAGTATTGATAAAATTAAGTCCAACATGTTGTAGGCAAAATTTCATCAGGCTTTTATGTTCTTTGAAGGATGTCCTTTGTGATCTTTTGACTCTAAAACAAGTGTTATGCTTTTGTATTTTCTTTTATATATATATAAGCTATTTGATTGATGCTAAATTTGTATTTAAATGAGCGTGCAAAATATAATTTATCTAATTAAAAAATCCTAACATTTTTTTGAATTTATGTACATTAGAAAATAAAAGATACAAAATAGCATTATTTACCAAATTACCAGAAATACAAATAGAACTAAGAAGGCATAACAATAATAAATATAATATCAGAAATAAACAAAATTTTATTTAAAACAGATCAAATAAAAAAAATTTAAACGACGGAGGCTCTTCAGTTGGCACCACAATAGTTTGCAGTTGGCGTCAGCCAATCACAAGACAAGGCAAGTGCGACGTTGCCGTATCGCCCATTGACGACACTAATTAAAATACTAAACAATATTTTCAAATCAGCTGGTATTATTAGATTTGGCAACACCGCACTGTCCTCATTGGCTCCTTCGATGTTACGTAGTAAATAGGCTCCTCCCTCAACTGCAAACCTTCGTGGTCCCAACATTAGATAATTATTTTACCAAGATATACAAAATTGTAATATCAGAAAATGTTTCTCTAAACTAATGAAATTCTAAGTGGAAATATCATTTTACTCCTTTGAGGAATTTCTACAGTTTAAGATATTGCGAAGAGACGAGACGATAAGATGTAACTCTCACTTGACTTCTCACTGACTAACAGAGATTTTAATTTTTACATAGCCAGATAGGGAAGACTAAAATCAAAACATTTACAAATAGCAATTTATTTTACGAACAGTCTTTATTTTTATGTACAAGAGCAATCACATCATTTACAAAATAAATATTTTATTTATTAAAACTTAAAATAGGTCAGTCATTACAACAAGCATCCGTTTTGTACACTATATACAATGGTAATTACAATGCTATTTATGATTCAGTTTCTTCTTTTTCCGTTTCTCTTCTAACGTCTTGTTGGACTTGTTGCCATTTAGCCACTAGAGAGGAAACACCTTTTTTCTTCAAGGTAAGGCCAGGTGCTAGCTTCGTCTGTAAAGAGCAAACGATAATGAGCATTATGTTAGAGATATTTGATTGTAGTTATTAGATAGAAGTCAAAAATTCAAAACTCCTCCATTGTCTTGCACATTACAGTGCGTAATGTTGAATTTCAGGCTAAAAAGGTCGACTTGAAAAGACCTTAAAAATAAGTTACGTTTTATAGTATTTTGTTAGTTTATTTCAATGTATGTTAAGTGTTTGTTAGGACTTTGTTGACTTGTAATAATCTCCAATGAGTAAAAGAATTTCACATTTTTCTGATACTAATTGACACCTGGTTATTAAAACCTGTCGCCATTTGATGACTCCAGGATTAGTTTGACAGGAGGTCTCAATATCGTCTGCTCAGAGCGATGATCATGATTTGACCGTGCAATTGCTTAAGAGAATCACAATTACCCCGCAACCAAGGAAAATTCACAATTTCACTTCAGTTGCAAAGATATCTTCCAATGTTTATCCCCTACCACAGAATATGTTCACGATTTTGCCGCCATTGCAGGAGACATACAACTTAAATGAATGCATTATTAAAATTTTTCAATTCATTTAGCCATTATTGTGCTGCGACTTGGAGAAAGTAGGATACTTGAAAAAAACAAAGAGAATGCTGTTCCCACACGTTCCCGTCACACTACTACATTACATTCATTCACTGAATCTACTTTCTGTGCAGAATCGAAACCAACCTTTTTCTTCTTCTTGCTAGTCACCTCTACAGGCGGAGGCGCGGGTGAGGCAGGTGCAGGTGGTGGCGGGGGGGAAGGACTAGGTTCCCGCGGGGGCAGCGGAGGCTCTAATGCAGCCACCTCGTTGTAGAACGAGTCCAACTCAGTAGCCAGACTGATAGTAGATGGCGTAGGTACAGTGCTGGCGGGGGGACGGGCAATCACATAATCCCCTGTAGGAGCTGAGTAGGTGCCTGTGTACGCTGTGTTGTTGTAATCTTGTGATACCTGTGTGACAGAGGAAACCTTCTTATTATAATTATTACTTTAAGACAGCAACGCTTATGTAGGTGTGTATTTTAAGCTACTATTGTTATGCTAGCACTATAACCACTCAGATACCCAGCCAGTTGAATATTTGTAATGGGTCTTTAGAAGAAAGATAACATATAACAGCTGGAATTAGTGTAACGCTAGAAACCTGAAACGCTAGGATGTGTTAAATTGGATTGTGTTCTGTACATTGAGAGAGAAATCAAACCAGAACAGAATACAGAATCAACGATTAAGACAAGTAATGTTAATTATGTTATTGGAACCTTTAAAACTCAAATACTGTTCTTTTAGATTAACTGTATGCTATCTAGTCCTACTCTCTTTTATGTTTTAGCTATGGGGCTACGCCTCTGTCTAAGTGAACTCTTTAACAAGTAGTTTAATTAAATGAAAATTACCTGAATAGCCAGGTTATAATGCTTTCACCTTCAAATAAGAAGGTAACCGGTTAGATTCCAAGGAAGATCGATCCTTCAACCTAATGCCATTTGTCACTGGGCTATTAATTAATTATGCTATATCCAACAAAAGTTCATGTTATTTTAAATTGTAGAATAAGAGGATAGCAAGCTAGCTGCTATTCTCCTTAATATACAATTTAAAATCCTGGGGCAGACCCATTTCTTAAATAAAGTTTTAAGTTAGATAAAAACAAGACCAGGATTTAGATTGTTCCTTTACCAAAAACTGTAATAAAAAATAATGACTCTGACTGAAAATACTAGTGGTTGTCCATTTGAAAAAATACTGAAAACCCGCCATACATCCGAACAAAATGTATTGGGCTAAATCTTTTATTCGGTACTGGCACGACACATATTGTATACAACAAATTCAAACTTAAAAACTAAAAACATACCCCTTGCATCTGGTGGATGTCATATTGTGCAGGTACATCATACGTCGCATATGTTTGATCAGCTGGTTCGCTGATCTGCGGCGGGGGAGGTGGCGGTGGTGGAGGTGCAGCAGGCAGAGGGGGTCGATCACCTTCATACTCCGGCATGTCTACACCCGGAGGCAGGGGCTCACCTGGAGATATGGATATTACGGGTGGAGGAGGCGGAGGCGGGGGTGATGGGGGCAGAGGTGGTAGTGGAGGAGGCTCACTGATCAACGGCGGGGGTGGTGGCAAAGGCGGTAGAGGCGGCGCTGGCTCATCTACAACAGATAAATAAACAATTCTTTAAGTTCACTCTTGGTGATGGTGGGTTGGCGAGGTTTGAGGGTTATTGCGGACATTTCCCATCACAATTAGTAAAAATTGAGAATCTGATCCCGAAATATTGTGAAATGTCGGCAGTAATCCCTTAAACACCAACATTATTTGTCAGCAAACTGACCCATTTCTTTTCTTTAACTTGCCATTAAAATTGTACATCCTACTAATTCAAATAAAATGAGTCTTTATTCATTATTCATTACTACCTGCTCTACCCGTGCTTTGCAACGGGAAGAGAATTTGAAATTGAGAAGAATTTGTTCTTTGCGTCTGTTTTAGAACCGTGTCAGAAACAAAATTCAACCGTACCACTTCAATTGATAAATGTTTGTGGCTTATATTCATGTATTTAATGGAAATCACCATTTTGGTTTCAATATATTTATACATCAACAAAGTGAGTTGAATAGAGTTAAAATGACTTAAAAGATCATGCAATTCTCAAGGTAAGCTCAGGTCTTTGAATTAATATAAGTTATGTCAATCAAATAATTGTTTAACTTCCGTTTGAATGAGTTGTAATTATTTTCTCTCTTAATTTCATTTGGTAAATCCAAACATTTCTCACCATTATAACTAGTTGTTTTTGTCGGTGGGTTGTCTGAGTAAAACTACTTTAAGAAGACAAAAAATCATAAACCAATTAATTATACTAAGAACTGGCGGGAGTAGCTAAAAAGGACCCCGAAATACAATCTTACCAGGCAATACAGGTGGCGAAGGCGAGCGAGACGAGATACGTGGCGGCGGAGGCGTGACTGGCGATTGTGGCTGGGGCGAGTCACACAACTCCATAGCTTCTTCTCCACCTTGTGCAGGTCCTGGCGGGGGCTCAGCAGCGCCAACCTCCGGGTACTCCCATTGGATGCTGCCCGTTGCTTTGTTCCGATAGAAATATCGCTTGAACGACCTATATGCCGCAACAGAAAACGAAACGGATGAGACGTCGTGTATTGGAAAATGGAAAAGGTAATGAAACAGTACAAACCATTTTCCACGATCCTTCTGAGACAGCTCTTGCGGACGAAGGGAGAGGCGGGGAGGGATAAAGTTTAAGGGAAAGAGGAAATATTTTAAGTTTTAAATAAATACTTGTGTTTATTTACATGTAAAGTTTGGAGAGATGTTGATAATTACTCACATAGTGTGTGTGTCACTCTTCAAGAAATATTTTTTTAATCCAGATAATGTTTAGTTGCAACATGGTTGAGTAAAATGGTTATTTAATAAATATAATTTGTAATTTACAAATGTAACATTTAGAGCTTGTAAGATTATTGGTGAAATGACTAATTTAATCATTTATAAGTGGACAATTCAGTCTTTAACAACCTATATCATCTTTATGATCATGATTGAGTTAGTTTAATAATATATTATTATTATTTTAGACTAAAATAAAATCATAACTGTCTTTGTTAGCATGAGTGTAATACTGTATCTGTTTTATTAACACTTGAACTATTCAATTGTGTATTAGAGTGGATGGAATCAAGAAATATGTCCTATGTAAAACCAGTTAAAAAATCAAAATTCAAATTGTGTCAATGAAACTGTAATTAATTGATGTATATGATTAAAGCATGTCAAGAATTCATCCCATCAAACTAAAACGGATTCTTAGAAAATCATGAACATATTTTATAAAATGGTACACATTTTATAAAATACCAAGATTTTTGGCTGAGGTTGCTGGAATGAACAAAATTAATCACAAGAATAAGATTCACTTAAACTGTAAATATAAAAATAAAATGGTAACAAAAATTACAATTGTAAAACCCTACAAATTCTGAACGTCTAATTCTTTGAAACATTGGAAATTATTTTCAATCATTAACAAACAACATAATATCACCTTTTTTTAAGACAAACTATTCATAATGTTAAGCTAATAAACCATTTTCTCTTTACGAAGATTTACAAGAAACTACCTATAGAATTTAGGGAATCCAAAGATTGACATTGCATACAGCAAACCTTGGTTTAAAAATTTTACTAGATAATAATTAAATTGTAACTGGTGTAGGTGAATCTGATTACAAAGTTTAGGCCTACTAGAAGTTAAGTCTATCAGTGAGAATAATGTTAGAATAAAATATCTGAAAACCAAATAATATGAATCTGGATGCCAAATGTCTTAATTTTCTATAGTAAAAGCCAAGGTTTGCTGTAGAACACTAATAATGTTAATAAATTACAAATTTCATCTTTACAATCATAAAATATAATGACAAATAATGGGTTTTCAAATTTATATGATTACATAAGCAAACATGAAATTTATTTGACAATCAATAGTTTTAAATGCTTATAAACATTGATTCCTTTTAAGATCAAGGACTGAACTCAAGGATTGAACCGGATGTAATTATTTAACCAAATATATAATATAAAATAAAATAACCAAACACAAAATTTTGTTAATATTGCTATGGCTTAGAAGAGCTTAATAATGTTAAAATTTGTATTATTTTTTGTGATTTTGCTTTTTACAATAAACAGTTTTTAAACAAATTTAAAATTTATGTTCAAGATATTTATTAGAAACAGACTGTTCATCATTCATAATTTATATAGGCTAGTCACTATTGAAGTATGACTTATAATTTGACAGAAAAACTTAAGTCAAATAATATACTACACAATTTATAAAAGTAACGTACTTTAAAATATTTTAAGAAATTAATAGGCAAATTAAGAGTACATAGAGAAATGAAAATCTTAAATTCATAGTCCAACATTTTCAGTAAGGAATAGCCTAATTAGAAGGAAGGCCAGCTGCGTTTTCTCTTCAGTTATTTTCATGTCCTCTTCTTGAAAAAAAATGTATCTGTTTGACATCTGCTGTGCTCAATTGGATGTTACATTACATTAAACTTTCAATAAAATAAAAGTAAATTACATACTGTAAAAAAAGTTTAGTGATAAAAATTCCAAATACACAAACATGTTGAATTTTGTATAGCTTCAAAAAAAAAAAATAAAAAATTTCCACAAAGTATTACATTACCATACAACAAGCATTTAAGCTATAGGCCTACATATTGATGAGAAAACTTTTAAATTAACGAAGATATTAAGCTGAAGTTCTAAAGCAGATGAGAAGATCGGCCTTGCACTAGGTGCCAGATGATCACTGGTTCAATCCTAGCAGATCAGAAGGAAATAACTTTCTTTGAGGGAATTAGAGAGTCAAACCAATGTAATGTGCAGTATTAGACTTTAACATTCTTTTGGTTTGGTAATAATAATTTTTTTTATAGTAGACTCCCTGTTATCCAGGCTTCTTGGGACTGCAGCTGGATAAGAGGTTTTCCGGTTGAACCCGTCCCCTAAAACTTGTTAAATTAGGAACGTCACTATTTGAACACGATTCTCGATAAATGTGCATACCACGGAAATCACTTGAAAACTGAACAAAATATTTTTATAACCTTTGTGAGAGCATTGTATTTAAATTCATGATCACTGGTATCAAAATCTTTCCCACAAGAAAAGTCTTTTCAGTACCGCCCACTATCTTCCGATCCAGTCTGGTTAAACAAAAAATTGTTTGGATAAAGAATGTTACTTCTGCCAAGAGTAGTCTGGCTAAGAGGGAGTCTACTGTATACTTAATTTACTTCGGGGGATTAAAAATCTGTTCAACAAATGTCAAATGCTGATTTAGAGCTAGAAGGAGTGGTTATGGACTGATATTCCATATTTTTGTTAAAATTTTATCAATGTAATTTTTTTTTCTCTCTCTAAACGACCAAATATTTATCTTCTGCATAGGCTGTTTACAGATTAGGAAATTAATTTTATTAACTGTCAGCACAGAGTATTTTCAATTTACTTTTTACACCTAGAAGTTAACAATTAGCATCGATAAATCTATGAAAGTATAGCTTCTAAGTATGTTTCCCTAGTTAAAAAAATTATTTTCTATCTACTACTATTGGATAGTAAGTGATGGTCAACACTAGAAATTTTGAGTTGTGGAACCAAAACTAAAAAAATTAAATCCTGGATCACAAATCCTCAATGCGAACCTTTTAGTTGCCTTAACAAAACTACCAAAAAATACAGAGGTAGTAATAAAATATTTATTTTCAAATCGAAACCTGGAGATAATAACATAATATGTGACTACATAAAGAACATAATGTTTCATAAACAACAAAGACTAAAATAAATTTAACTCTTGACACCCATATAAATCCCTTGCGTGGGACCGCAATCCTACGTTTACCACCACACCAGCTCGCTCTCCGATAATTAAGAACTATGATAATTAGAGTGACACAAAATAAATTAGAATTTTAAATCTTTAAGTTGTACAATTAAAACTAAGTTTTTTCCTTAACAAAAACTGGCTACAGCTCTGTATCTTTAGTCAAGGTTTTAAACTAGGATACATTCTTTTAAAAACTGTATATAATCTGTTGACCAATAATTTACAAACCACCATTTACTAATTATGGAAAAGTATTCAACTTAACAAAATTCTACAATAGTGTGTACATAAGTGACTATTAACACTTTCCCTAAATACATAGTCTTATAACAATAACTACATATGGTGCTATAACTAAACCTTGTACAAAGATTTATGGGTTAAAATGATTAAAAAACATCAGAGACGACAACAAACGCTTCAAAGAGATCAGTGGCACAGCTGACGGCAGAGAAGATTATCTCGGCAAACAACCTACGGCATGATCAAAGTATAAAATCTTGAAATAATGGACAAGAATACAATAATCAAGTAGTTTCAAAAGCCAATTTCAAATGCATATAGATGGTAATATAGTGTAGGCGGTAAACTTAACAACTGAAAAGTGCAGGTGGATTTACTTTTTTCTTGAGCAATTAAAAAAATTATAGTAAATTTGTTATACAATTCTAAAGAAAAGGTAAACATCCTATAAATTTCTATCCAATCTATTGTGCTTCTTTGTGCTGGTCAGCGATTTTGAAGCAGATATAAACTGCACTTTTCTGTTGTTTATTTCTGCTATTAATAACTCAAAAAAATACTCCATGTGGGCTATCATATTAACTAAATACTGTCACATTCACGCAGTCACAGAACTTAAAAAAAGTTCACACATTTTCCCTGGACTATACGGCAGTAAATACTGGTTTTCTTGGTCAAGATTCCCGGTTGCAAAGAATACACTTGGGGTCTGCGGGACCGTGAAATTTTCTAGTCAGATTAACCGATGGCACAAGGAATCTGATCAAACTGAAAATGATAATCATTTTACCAGCAAGGGTTAAATTAAGACAAGTGTTTAATTTCCCGTTTGTGAAGACGTACGATTGTAAATTTAAGATTTTGTGTGATCACAGATAATTTTCACGGATTTACCACAATCATGGGAGAAAATGATGTCGCCATGACCGTAGAAGCTATTCTCGATTTTGCAGTGACCACACAAGCCGTTCACAATTTCACCGTGACCGTAGCCAATGTTTTACAGATTTTTCACAGTTTTGAGAGTGTACAAGAAATCACAGAAGGACTAATGAACAAGTCAATAAAGCGTCTTCACTAAGCATTGTTAAGCATCACAATCCGATTTTCATCACTTTTTAAGGTAATGGGGGTAGATTTTGGGAAGCAATTTATGAAGGACTCCCGAATAGCAGATAGCGAATAGGTATTTGTGAGTTGGTGGCTCTGTCGGTAGCGACGGGGACTTCGGCACAAGGCAGCGATGTTGTGGGTTCGGATCCTGACCACTATCGCAAACATTTTATCAGTACAGTTCTCTCAGCTCACCCTTTGTATTGCTGAATACGATCCACACAAGGGCAGTTAGTCTATGTGAACAGGCAAATGCAAGGTTAGAAAAGGCTGCCAACCTCTAAACTAAGGGCAATTGTATCATCATTGACAAAACCGACTGAATCCTCCGTGTTTACACAGTGACAGTACTAGTTTAATGCGACCACCCACAGATAACCGTTACCGTCCTACCTTGTTCACACCAGCCTTGTCGAAGGTCGGTGGCAACACTTATGACTGAGGCCCCCAGCTAGAGCGTTTAGGCAATCTGGAGACAATGGTCAACACACAAGTTCTGACAGAGTAGTAGTGAAGTAGTAAGAGTGTGAGTAGACGTACCTATCCCATTGACACAGCCAGCCCTCAGGGGCCGCGACCAGCTCTAGTGAGGCTAGCTGGTCGTCCAGTGATGTCAGCCACTGTCGCAGGTATTGGACACTCAGACCTCCACCACTGTGTGCCACCATCAGGGTCTGTAACAACATCAGATATTGGATAGGGAAGAACTGGAACGATGGAGCATCGTGTCAGAAAATCAAGCTAAAGGTGATTCTAGAAATATTCCAATTGCAAAACAGCATCTGCCAAGAATTTTTATTTGAAAATCCATGATTTTGTCGCAATCCCAAGTGAAGGTAAATATGTCTCTGCATTCACGGAAGATTTTCATGGTTTTGCTATGATCGGGAGTGATGATGAGGTGTCTGTTATCAGGGATGATGGGGAGGGGGGGGGAATTCGGTGATTTTACCGCAATCGTGGGAGATAATTATGAATTTGCTAAGATTATTATAAGGTTCATTTCATACAAAAACTCAGCAAGAAATTACAGGAGCCTTGATATTTTACCCAAAATCTCATGCTCAGAAGTATTAAGTAGTAATAACATCCGCTTATAACATAGCCTACAGAGGTCCCAACTCCAAGTCTCAAATAATTCTGACTGATCCAAACAAAAAGGTGAAAAAAACCAACCAAATCAGCAATTGTATTCTAAGTTATCAAAAAGGTACTATTTCTTTGATATCCCACCTTTTTGTCCTGTGTCAGAATTAACTGATACCTCTACACAGCGGTATTTCTTTTACATATGTGTTTGTTAGGACTGTTATTTGAGTTTCAGGTTTGTAGAGTGTTCGGGGCGTCTAATATATTAATTCAAAAATAGGGACCTCTTCTTGGGACACCCGTTATATTAACTTCTAACAAACAATTTAGCTTTTTCATATTTATTGGATGAAGAACTGGAACAGGTAAAATTCATGCAAGTCCTTCAGGATTCCTATCTATTTTCAACTACGTAACATTTAAATGTACAGACCTCTAGTTGGATTGCCATAACCTGCACTGGGGGTACCACTTCTTTGCCTTCGCAGAGAAACTTTACTTTCTCCGACAACAGTTGTGCCAAGTTCTTGGTTTTCTCCTTCTCTGCGCTGGACATCTCTTTTTCTGGAAAACAAATTATTTAAGCAAAAGTTTGAAATCTGCTTGGATACATAGAATGTAAGTAGGGTATTATTGTATGATTATTTATACAATTTTTATCACCAAATTTACAAATTGTACCAATAAAACAATATCGGTGTAAGCTTTCGATTGCTAAACCTTTATTATTGTATGTAAAGACATCAATATATATAACTCTAACTTCTAGTAGAACATATTTATTTTACTTACCCTCATTAACTTCTTCAACTGCAAGTTTTTTATTTGGTATATTTACAACAGCTTCAGTCTTAGGCATCAAAGTATCAGCTTTTACAAACTGGATCATCCCCTTTTTGCCACTCTTTTGTTTTGGGTCGGATTCGAAGTCATGGCCATAACCAAAACCTGTGTGTTGTCCTTCCTTCAACTCTCTGTTGTAGGCCCATGTGGTCGTGTACGCAGTTGATTTTGGTTTCACAGTTTCTTTTTCTTCAGGATCGTTAGAATCATTTTGCATGAGTTTGGCAACTTCTTGTTTTGTTTCTACAGGTTCTTCTTTACTCAAGGTTTCGACTTTCACAGGTAATATCTCTTGCTTTCTAAAAACAGGTACTTCAAGCCTCTTCTTGCGAGAAGTCTTCTTCACAGGTTCAGGGAATCCTGTAGAATTGTCACTGAGAACTTCGTCAGCTGAAAATAAATTTTCTTTAAATAACTTTTAAAGTTGAGGATTTACAGATAACATTTTCAATTCAAACAGTTCAAAGCAAAAACCCAATGGACACATTACTTTACACTAGAATGAGTACTTGTAGAAAAAAAAATGTAATCACCGTAATAATCTAAACATAAAAATAAACACCGCACACAGCCACTTCAAAAACCACTATGGTTCAGGGGGGCACAAAACGGGATGTTTCCACCCTAACTCTTCTTCATACACTACGAATAGGAAAAGAAAGTAATAAAAATCCTTTAAAGCATGACAAAACACAAAAAAACGCATAAGCAAACAAAATTACACAATTCTCACCTTTAACTAGCGAAGAAGGTTTCAGTCCTTCAGCAGTAGCCACAAACTCGGTTGCCCTTGCTTTTCCTGTGGTGGTGCTTGAATGTATCAGTTCCTTAGCTTTTGCAGACAGCTTGATCATTTTCATGTTTGCACTTTTAACCGATGGCTTTTCTACCTTAGTTTCCGTTTCCACCTTATCACTCTCTTCTAGAGCTGCTGCAATGGGAAACAACGGAGCCGGTTTCCCGTTCACTTTTGTATTACCTTCTTCCTTGTCTTCTTCAGGTTCCGACTCTTCTTCGTTCCCATAGCCAGCAATCAACGAAAAAGAAGTAGGTGCTTTTTCCGGAGGTTTCTTCTTTATTTCTGCAACATCAGCTGGGGTTTCACTTTGTGAGTTGCTTTCTTCGTTAAATATTGTTTCAACATCTGATGGTTCAACTTTCATAACATTGCTGAGAAAACTATCTGTAGTAGATATTTTATCAAAATATTCATCTGTTTTCGATTCCTCCTTCTCAGGCCATATTCCTTCAGAAATAATCTCTTTGCTTGGTATTTGTTCTTTATCTGTAAGATCTTCTTCGCTTTCTTTTGTAATTGTTGCCTCTTGATCCTGTTGAATATCAGAATTAGTTTCCAACAACTCTTTAATTTCTTCCGGGATTTCTCCTCCCAATTCTTTCAATATTTTTGCCTGATTCTTCAGTCTTTCTAATATAGAATCTTCAACACCATCATCTTCATCATTATCGTCATCTTCTTCCTCTTCATTATCTTGGTTTTTGTCTGTTGTTTCTGTTTTACTCTTTATAGAATCGTCTGATGAACTACTGTCTTCAGAGCTACTATCATCTGACGATTTATCCTTCAGCTTCTTTAACCTGCAAAAGAATTCAACTGATTAAAAACAATTGAATTTAACCTAAAAATATAACTACTATTTTAAATTCCTACGTATAAATTTAAAGGTAATCATATATCCAACCCATATTGATTTCTTATTGCGGAAGACTTGAAAATCCTAATTAGAAAAATTTGGATTCCGTTTAAGTTGGACTAATAGCATAGAATATGTGTAGATTGATCAAGTAACTTAAATTTAAAAAATGTAACCCCCCTCTAATTGGATTTGTTATGTCAATTTCTCAGTAATTTTTCACTTTATAATTATTTTCCATATTTTTTATAGACATTATCCTTAGAAAGCAGATATATCACAATGAATAGACGTGAGTACCGGTTCCTATTAAAATCTTTTTTAATGAGAATTAAGTCTTTTGATTTTCAGCTTTGAAATAGGCTATTTAGAGGAACGTATTACTTTTAATATGTTCAATGATTTACAAACAAGTTATTAACTACAGTATGGCAAATAATTACAAGAAAACTAACCTCCTTAAAGTCTTTACTTTGTTGACAATTTCTTGAGCAGGTTTTACATTTTCCACGTTATCTTTCAAACTCTTTTTATCAGAAACAGATTTAACCTTTCCTTCTACCACAACTACTTGCTTCTTTTTCTTTAATTTTTCAGTTTCTGCAGGTACTACAGTTATCTTTGGAAGATCTGCAGTTTGAGTTTTAACCTCAACAGGTTTTGATTCTTTTACTTCTACTGGTACAACATAACCTGGAGGTAGTTGGGGACCGATTGAAACATCTTTATCCTTCTTCTTCTCTTTCTTCGATGGCTTTAAACTGTCCACCTTCTTTTTCTTCGAAGAATGATGTGAAGAATGATTGGAAGCATCACTATCAGAATCGTCATCAGAATTTGGCCCATAAGAAGTGATTAGTTCTATTTTCCTAAAACAATACAATGATTTAAAACAATGGACAGCAAGGTTCTATGTCACAGTAATACATGTACAGTAACCACGAATCTCTAAACTTAAATGATATTAACATTTGGCACATTTTAGCTAGGTTGATATTACATGATAATCATCTTGTAGCTTAACAGCTGTTATTTGGGTACGATTGAGAGTAAGGAATACTAATGAAGAAACAAGAATAGAATCAATTAAGACAATTCTAATTGTACTGTTTGCTACTGGCTTAAAAACCTACACTAGATCATTACCACTATCTTTATAACCAATTAAGATGGGGACACTTCTTGGGGCGTATTTCAAACCAAATATGAAGGAAGGATGGGTGTTGAATGGAGTTGGATGCATTGTGTAGCTTTGATACTGACTTAAATCAGCTGTTTATTCAGAACCATTTGTTAAAAGCCCAAAGATAAAAAATAGCTGGGTCTATACTTAGTAGTTATTAGCAATAATTTTGTTTATATTATACTAATAAAATCCAACTTACTCTTCCTCCGAGTCACTCCCTGTCGGTTTAGTCCTCTTGTTCTTGGACTTTTCGGTTGGTTTGTTCGAGCCTGCTTTCTTCTGTGGTTGCTTGTTGGAAGGTTGTGTTGCAACTCCTGTCATAACCCCTGCAGCTAGAGCAAGTAAAATGTATTTAAATTAGTGGTGTATTCGTACAATTTTTAAAAATTATTAATTTATCTAAAAAACTTTTTCCTACAGTTACCTGACAAAGAGGGCTTTCTTGCACTGATTATAGAACGTGTAGTAGTTAATTGCTGCATTTACTTACTTTTACCACACTCATTTTTTTGCCACACTCCAGTATTCCAGCCAATCAACAGAAAACAGTGTGCTTATATTAGGCACAAGATACGTGTAGGCTTGAAAATAAGTTGGCACTTAAAGATACTACGACTACGATTAGCTGGTGCAGCCATTCCCATTTTGTTCAGTGCTTGAATTTAACCTAACCTAAAAACGTGTTGTAAAATGGTTGAAAGGATAATTACTTATATGGTTTATACTAACTGTAGGAAAAATATAATATGTAATGCGAGTGCAAAATGCCTTTGCTGAACTGAAACTTTGCATTCCTCTCATGTGCAGCAAAGTGCCTTTTTTGCACACTATTTACACAAATAACTATTCTGTTCAAACTGTGTGAAAATTCTTCCACAATACAAATATTGTGATTAGCATACCGCTTGATTGTTTCTTTTCTGAATCCATCTGTAACTGTAGTGGTTAATTATTTTTCACCAAGTAACGCTGATAGGACTGCTCACTGTAAGCTATAGCATATTTTATGTCAAGCCAATTATCTCACGAACAAGAAATAAGGTAAATAGAATTTTAGACACCAGCTCACTTAGTGACTCATTCAACTTAACTATGTCCTTTTATGATCAAATAAACGGTATCCAATCCAGCAATCTGACAAATAATATCTCCCATAAGCTTGCCAACAACCTTTATCATGGGTAAGCGGTGGGAGTAACTATGATAATTTTGAAGGAAAAAAATCACAAAAGTTGCAATAACTTTTGAACCGTAATGGTTACAGTAATGGGGGTTGCATTATTTTGTTTCGAATTATAAGGACCATAACACATTAATTTTAATCAAAACCGGGTATTATTCAAAAATATGATTTTTAGTAATTTCATGGGATTTTTTGTGTGAAAATAACATAAGTTACAATAACTTTTGAACCGTAATTTTTACAGTACCGGTAATGGGATTTATACCATTTCATTCAGAATCAAAATAACTATAAAACACTACATTTTTTTATCAAAATCTTTCAGGCCATTTTTGATAAATTTGATTTTTCCGTTATTTGATGGGTTTTTATGGAAAAATCCCCAATAAAAATAAAAATTTAAAAAAACGCCTGGAGATACCATGGATTAGAACTACATACCAAATTTCATCAAAATCGGACTACAGGTGTGGTCTGTAGCTCTGTACACATCCAGACACATAACTTCTTTTGACAAAACTTCAAAAACCACTTTTTTGGGTTCAGGGATATATCCACTTAATACTCAAACTCGAAAATTTTGACGAAAACAATACTTTCTCCATATACTATGTATAGGAGGAGAAAGTAAAACATTTCGACAGCCTGTAGATGGGATGTCAACTTCACTATCTAAAAGTTTATAGTCGTACTAACCTTGCTGAGTCAGCAATAGTTGTTGTTGTATGTTCCATTGCTCCAACGCCACATGATACAATCGTAGAGCTTCAGGCATCTCCCACGTCACCTCGTTAGTTTCAGTGTTCCAGAAGTAATAACAGCCGCTGTTCTCATCATAACACTCTTGCCACGCTGGAATATTTAAAAAATTAGATTTTTAGATGTACCATGCAACGAATCAACAACTACAAATACATCAATTAAAGATGTATCTCATTTAAGCTGTTTCGGCAATCTAGTGATAATTTGTCGTGATCCTTTGAATGAATGAATAAATAAAATATCGGAGGAGTTACAGAAACAAAAATCTTTACTTGAGCATTACATACTCAATAACTTTTCCACTTTGACACTCACCAATAGTAGGTTGTTGGTTCCCAATCACATCTGTTGGTTGAGATACGTCCCCAACTGGCATAGAGAGTCCAACGACTTTCTTGTATTTTGTCTTGGACTTGGGCGAATCCCTTGAACTCTCTTCATCAATGCTGGCTTCTGGATTGGTAGTTGCAGCAGGTACTATGTCTGATATTTCCTAAAAAATTATAATAAAGTTATAGAATTTAGACACAATCCTGCAGACCCTAAAATATATTAGCGCCACAAACAGTGGCCAAAAGTAGGACTATGAGCTTGCCCTGTAATTTGTAGAACCTCTAACACTTATACTGAACATTGATCAGTCATTAATCCTCTTGAGACGAACGTAGGTAAATGTAAGCTATTGTAGAAAATATTATTTCCTTCCTTGGTATGGATTAGGAGAAATGTAAATCTTTGGTGTATTATTTGATGAATATTAGAGAGAACTTTTATTCTGGTGTAGCCTATCCTCATACATTTACGTTTTTAGGACTAGTTTATTGTTTGAATATCACTGAAAAGTGTCTGAAGGTTGTGAGTACCTCACGGAATGATTATTTCTTGGTTTTGTACAGAATACAATAGATTAGTTCATATTAGAATATTAGAAGTGAAATGGGGCTATGACAATATGGCTTACAAGTTTCAGTTTATTAGTTCAAAAGATTTTGAGTACAATAAAAAGATAGACTTTATAGCACCTTTTAATTTTATTTTTTTAATAATGTAGATGATGGATAGGAACAATCGCAATCCCTCTAAGCCAGGCTAAATTCACAAACCTTTAGAAAATCTTGGACTTTGGAGTCAAGATCGGCTGGTTTGGAGGGCTCGTCTCCTTCGCTGTCCGACGTGTAGCCCACCAGTTGCGGCAACCTGCTCTCTGCTTCAGACCCGTTCTGGGCTTCTGATGGGACTTTAGTAGCAGAAGCGGCAGTGGCATTCAAATGGTCTTGGTATATCTGCTGATACTTGGCTGGAAAAAATACAATGCATTTGAAGAGAAATCTTATATAGCAAGGTTTAAATGCATTATATAGCGAGGTAAATGAATTTTGAAAGCAGCAATAGCTGTTTGAACTTAAGTTCCCTTTACTAGCCAAGAACAAGAAGACAAATACCATCCTGTTTCTGCCTTGGGAAATCAGTAAAGAAATACAAATCCTTTCCCTATCCAGCTAAGATTACGATCCCACCCATACCTACTTAAGTGTAGCCTGCGAATCATGGGCGCCCACAGGGGGGTGCACTTGTGCCCCCCTGGCTGAAAAAAATTATAAAATAAATTTATTAGCAAGAAAGTTCTGTAATTACCCTACCTTTTTTATTATAAATTTATGAAAGTAGGTACAATACATTATATAATAGTAATTTAAAAAATGTATGTTCATTTTATGTCCAAATCAAATAGTGTAAAGTTGAACCACAGATGTAGCTGCTATTTAGAAAACCAGGGTTAATGTTTAAAGTTGGCGTGAAAAACGATGACATACCCTCCTTCATGCACAAATCATTTTTATTTGGTAGCTTCTATTGGCTACCAAAAAGCATAAAAAATTTGTTTTAAAACATATTTTCAAAATTTCTCGGACCTCCCTGGATATTTGTTATCTTTTGCACGCCCCTGTTTGAAATTTTGTGGGCACCCATGCTACAAATAGACATCGCCATAACATAAGAGAAGTGTTCAATGTAATATGAATATTGAAGGATGTGCTACTTACGCATAATTTAACAAAGATGTTTTAATTTTATATTAATAGGTACTAAAACATGGAAAAAGTTGTAGGTTATGTAAGGGTAAACTTGAACATAACTTGAGGCTACTACTTTCTTCCAAGGCAATTTTAACATTATTATTTCATAGTTCATAAAGATTTGCTTATAGAACGTTACAACTACCTATAACTTAAAACTTACTTTGCCATGACCTTTTCGGTGAACTGGAACTATTAGTGTCCAGATCCAGCACTTGACGACGGCTGCTTCCTCTTCTTTTCATATTTAAACACTTAGCCTAATATTACAAAATCTGAAACATAAAACTAATATTAATTTACTTGAATGATTCATCAATTTAAAAAACTATAGCATAAATTGTCCATTTACAGTATTCCCAACGTACACCTATAGCATATGTTATCAGTTTTAAGACAACAGCAACATTTGAACAAAAAGCATAGGCCTAACTTATAACATATTTGTTCAAATATGAAAATGAAGGATGTGCTACTTACGCATTTAACTTAGGCCTAACTTATTTACCTTATACTTATATAACTTAGCCTATTTAACTTAAATTAACTTATGGTGCAAAATCTCTCTCTTTCTCATCGACTCTTTTGAAACACGGACATACACACTCTCTCCTATTGAAAAATATACCATCTAAATGAGCAATACTATCTCTAAGTTACCATAATTTAACATAAGAAATGCCTCTGAAAATCGGTTTTGACAATTCGTCATCAAACCTAATCGGGTAAGTTACTAAGGGAATCAAAATGAAAGTTGAAATCTCTAGAGAGTCTAACAATAGCAATACTAAACCATTCAGGGTAAATACAGCAGCCCTACTTATAGGCTGACGTGTGTAATATAAAATACCTCTCAACTAGTCGGCTTTTGTAGGTATAGGACCTACTAACTCAGAGGCTCTAGGTACCAGTGGCTAATAGTCTGGCAAGAGGTTGAATTAATATTATAATGGTTAGGGTATTATGAGTAATGATGGGATAACCGAATGGTTTCAATAGACCTTACTGAATAATTGGTTGGTTATTTTTAGCGTCAATTGATTATATTTTTAGTTGAATGAATCACCAAATCAATTTTAGTCATTATTCACTATCCCAAACCACAAACAACTACCTAATTTTGATCTTAAATGAGAAACTGACCTTACCAACAATTTCTAGGCTAACTTAACTTAGTCATTTAACAGTACCTATTTTATTTACTAAAGGTGCCTCAAAACATTTTTTTAATTTTGATATCTTACTTTATAACTTAGCTTTTTACCTCCTGAATCCAATAGGCTGTACCATTATTTTTCACCGCTGATGAATATTACTCAAGATATCGCCGTAAAATATACAAAATTAGTATAAACACGGTAGGACGGAAGTAATTTTTAAGTGGAATGAACTGTGGTTTAGGTAAGCATAGGCCCTACCAAAGTTACAGCTGATTGTTTTCAACCGCACAACAAGCAACTGGAAATCTAACTAACTCTGATTCTAATTAACCAATAATGCACCTAATGAATGACAACACTTCACTTCTTTTAAACTACTAAGCTCTCCCTGTCAGTAACTTAGAACTAGAATATAGTAGAATAGGCCTACCTTTAAGTAGCCTATGCGAATTTGTGACTGCATTAAAAGTGTTTTGAAGTTAAGTTAGGTTAGATGAGGAAGGTAAAGTTTGTATTAAAGAATCGAGTTGTTAGTTTATATTAACACGTTCGCTGCGAGAATCCCTTTGGCAGTACGGTCAGAAATGTGACGCAGCCTCGGCGCGCCAGTAAATCAGCAAACGCAATAGCATTAAAATATTTCAGTTTTGACAGCGGCAAAACAGCGGTGGTGATGGTGCTGTGTTACCTCGAGAGTGGACATTGTTCATTGAAAAACTCACAGATAGCAGCACTGCCTGGATTCGAAGCCAGTGCCTTAGTAATGTGGCTTGAAGAGAGAAAATCGGGACAAAAACTACCAGACAGGATTTTACGGGAAATTTTACTACCAACCTAAACCCAACATACACCAAATTAATGTATAGGCCTAGGACCAGCATAACATGCTGACATAGTTTAGTTGATCCCCGATAAATGCGGAGGACACAATTGACGACTTGCCTAACACTGCACAGTGCACCGTGACTCCGACCGGAGCCGTACGCACTCTGTGCCAGTACGGAATGACTCCGATCAGAGTCGTCAGACGCAAATGAGTTAAGTTACCTACAGGCTGTTTTTGTACAATTACTCTTACTTAAAACTCTGAGAAAAACACAGTAAAGTACAATTTCAAAAATGCTTCGGGGTACAGTTTCTTAACTGGGCTATACTAAAATCGATTGAAACTATTGAATTGAAAATATTGATTAATAATCGATATTTTTAAATATATTTATTATGAAATTAAACTAATATAACATAACCTAACCAACCAAACTTGCTGATGGTGAAAAAATCTCATGAAAAATCTCACTACTGCCCCCCCCAAACTCCAACACAGCCTCTCCCCCCAAGAAAACATAGCAACACCATCAGACTCCCGAAACACCCCAGCACAGCCCCCCAGACAACAATTAAACTCGGACAAGACAAAAACTTATTAATACTTCACCTCAACACCCAACGTGGCCTTCAAAACAAAGTCGACCGTCTCCTTATTGAAATCAACAAATACAACCCAGACATTTTAATCCTATCGGAACATGGCCATAAAGAAGATGAACTACAACTCATAAATATTGAAGGATTTAGCCTGGCGTCATATTTCTGCCGAACCACCCGTATGTGGGGAGGCATTGCAATTTTTATTAAAAACAGCATAACCCTAAGCGTTGAAGAGATAAAATTGGAAGAACATCAGGAACCAGCAGAAACGAGCTTTGAAACAACAGTCCTAAGGATAAAACATAAGACCTGCAATTTTATACTTATTGGAACATACCGTACCCCTGACCATCAAACAGAATCGGAATTCTTAAATAAACTAGAGACATGCCTGCAAGGATTCACGTCAAATTCGACTAAAATACTAATACTTGGTGATGCAAACTTTAACATTTTAAAACCTGAAGAACAGAGTACCATAAATTTAAATAACACTCTCAGAAAACATGGCTGCCACGCTTATTTTATCCCAATAACAAGACAAACCCCAACTAGCACTACAAGCATAGATGGATGTTACACCAACTTCCTGGATGAAGAATTAGAAGTTACCGCACACAAAAACACAATCTCAGATCACCATCTTCTTTTATGCACAATATTCATCAGGACTAAAGACCAAAAGGCAACCTATAAATATCTTAGAAATTTTTCCAAATCAAATTTAGACCAACTAAAGTCCCAACTTCACCATGCCGACTGGACATCAGTTTACGAGCCTCTGGACATCGATGACAAATACAACAATTTCTTGAGTAGGCCTATAATGAAACTAAACATTGAACAGGCCATGCCCAGAGTATCAACTAGAATAGGTAATAAACACCAAAACTCCAATTTTCTGGGACAACACAACACTTTCGCTAAAGGCCTCGCTCAATGAAGCACAAAACAAATATCACCTAACGAACTCTGAAGATGACAAAAATAACTAGCCTATCTGAGAATCAAATAAACTTACGACCAAGATGTCAAGAATAAAAGAAAATTTCACACCACAGCTAAAATTCAGCAAGCAGACAATAAAAATAAAGAGCTCTGGAATACAGTCAATAGAGAAAGAAATAAAAAAGCAAGAAAACAAAGCAACATTAGCCTAATCCACAACAATGAACCAGTCACAGATGCCTATCATGTTAGCAATATCTTCAACAAATTTTTTGCAACACCCATTGGAACCCCCCCACCCCAAAACCACACTGCGGATTCTGACCTACAAAATTCAGACACCAATGAAACATCACTCAACATCTTCAACCCTATCACTGTGGATGATCTCAAAAAGCTTTTTAGCAACATAAAAAACAATAACTCATCAGGATTTGACGGAATAACTGGAAAAATTATTAAACGCTGCAAAGAACAAATAATGCCCCCTCTTCATCATCTTATCAACACATCTTTAGAGCAGTTCAAAATTCCCAAAAACCTAAAAATTTCAAAAATCCACCCAGTAGGGTCAACCGGGGCTAATATGAACAAAAAAAGTAAACTTTTGACATTAACTCAAAAATGGTAAATGACAGAAGAAAAGAAAAAATAGTAGTGTATACAGTTTTTTTTAGCTGAATCTATTTATTTACTAACAAAAACCATAAATGTAACCATTATTTAAAAAAAAATTAAAAACCACTGTTCACATTAGCCCCGCTAAAAGGGGCTAATGTGAACAGCCCATGGGGCTAATGTGAACACTCTTAATAACTCTGTTATTTACAACACTAGGCATATGTGGGGGCTGTTGTGAACAAGCCTAGGGTCTAGTCTACCAGTTGCAATAAGTCTCAATATTTTATCTTAAATAGTTTTTGAGATATGAAGGTATCTTTGGAGAGCCGCGGGTCGCCCTACGGTAACCCTTTTTTTTAAAACCATTTATAAATATTATACAGGGCTAATAATAAGATATAAACAAGAAAAAAATTATCTGTCAACATACCTGAGTATTTATAAAAAAATTTCTTCCACATACAAATTGTTTAAAGCACTTAAAAAAACTATAATTTAAGACAATGCAAATTGTTCGTTTAGGCAAATGACAGTTTATTGCACTTTTAGGCCTATTAGGTAAATATAAAAATGTGGGCTAGGCCTATTCAACACCTTAACTGTTGTCTTTGTAAAATTAAAACTGTTTTATCACTGTAAGGCCTTCAAAGAAGTTTATTGAGGAACTTACGCCTCAAAAACTTCGACAATTTTGTCGAAGACATACTTATGTCTATCACTGGTTCCACATACATTAGGGGCTGGAAGTTTCCCCAAAATGTCAGTGGTAGAAACAATAAATATATCATCTTCTTTTTTCAGGAATGATTTTTTTTCCTCATCACAGAATTTAAATCCCATCACTTCGATCTCCCCGTCAGCCAGTGTTTTTAACACTGTAGCGACATAGCGGAAGGTGGTACTTTGGCGGGATCCACCTTTGCATTTTACTAAAATGAAGTCACCAACCTTTAGATTTTCTGGGCTGTCTAGATCTTGATAATCTAATTCTGAGGGTTGAATTATGTCGTTCAAATCTGCTACTCCTAGACTGTCCTCACTGTCACTGCTCTCAATGCGGAATTTAGGCCTAATTCTTTTGTATTCTTTAACAAATTTTAACCCTTTGCATCTAGGTTTAGTAGGCCTATTTTCTTGTGCTGCTTTCTTCCGCTTTAGGTCAACGTTTTTAGGCCCAGTTCCTTTTGGTTTGTTGTTTTTTGCATCATTTTTAATCTGCTCGGTGGTAATTTTAATCCATTCTTCACTCGTGATGTCACTGTTCACAATAGCCCCCATTCACTGTTCACATTAGCCCCCCAACTTTGAAAGCTTATAACTTTGGCTGTTATTAATATATTTTAACTTTGGGAAAAGAAAAATAATCCCCAATTCTTATTTAACAAAATTCAGGCTTAAGATTATTCCTACAACCAATGTAAAAATTGTTATAACAAAAGTTTTCACTTTGCGCGGAAAAGTTTTTTGGGCGGAAAAAAAGTGTTTTAACAAAGTATTTTTTTAAAGTACCTAAAAGTCAAATTTGAAGTTTTCTCATTATGGACACAAAAAATACAATAAATTTCCTTTCTAATTATATTTTTTTCATGATTAAAAATCCCAGATAAATGACTTTTTAAGTCATTGTTCATATTAGCCCCAATATTTTGGTGTGTTCATATTAGCCCCGGTTGACCCTACATAAGAAAGGAAGCAAACAAGATCCAAGTAACTATAGACCAATCTCCAACCTACCAACAATATCAAAACTCCTGGAACGAACTGTCTACAACCAGTTAATAAACCACCTAGAAACAAATAAACTTCTTTCTACTAGTCAACATGGCTTCAGAAAGGGGCTCAGTACAAATACGGCCATAGCTAAACTATGTGAACACATAACAACACTCTGGGAAAGTAAAAACCATGTTTCAGGAGTGTTTTTGGACTTACAGAAAGCTTTCGATAATCTAAATTGGGAAATCCTCTTCAACAAATTAAAAACCATTGGAATTAAAGACAAAGTTATAGAATGGATACACAGCTACTTTACAGACAGATACCAATATGTTGAAATAGATCACCAACGCTTCAGTTCGATAGTTTGTGTACAATCCTCCCTCAGAAGAAGTACAATAGGCATCCCACAGGGCTCGATACTCGGTCCACTATTCTTCATAATATATATCAACAGTTTTCCGGACTCCTTAAACCCTGAACAGAAATGTATTCTATTCGCCGATGACACTACCATACTCACCCCCATCCAACCCAAAACTGACAATAGTAACACAATAAATTCAACCTTGGACAAAGCCACCGAAATCTGTGACACATTGAGCCTAACCATCAACAAAACAAAGACAGTACATATAACCTTCATGCCCAGCAATAGACATGGCACAGGAATTGATACAGATCCAGTCTCGACCATAACAAACTCGAACTCGACAAAATTCCTCGGTGTATTCATTGATAAAAACCTAAACTGGAGTGACCACATTGATTATCTCTGTAAAAAACTGACGTCTGCGCAGTTCGTAATTAGGCGAATCAGAAATATTACAAATGAAGAAACGGCGTGGGTGGCCTATCACTCCCTGTTCTCATCACACCTGAGATATGGAATAGCGGCGTGGGGATCAGCACCTATTAACAAGATTGACAAAGTCCTTATCCTTCAAAAGGAAACCATCAGAACTATACTGCGGCTGGATTATCAGGAACACTGCAAACCCTTCTTTGTCCAAAATAAAATCCTCACCGTTATTTCACTTCATATTCTGGAAACCATCATCCTGGCCATAAATTCCTCGCCCAGTCTCAGACAAGATAAACACAACTACAACACACGAAATAGGGCAAACATTGATCTTCCACAACACACACTCACAAAATTCAGCAACACCCCACTGTACACTGGTTCATATTTCTATAATTTACTGCCGGACTCTATAAAAGCCATTGACAAACACAACACATTTATTTACAAGCTTAAACAATATTTAATCAATAGGCCCTACTACACCACAGCAGAGTATATCGAGGAACACACTTTTCAACACCTTAGATAACGGGGCTCACTTCGAGAACCAAACAGATGAATCTTAACGATTCCCCAATCACCCGATTGCGGAGAAGACTTCAGAAGTAAGAAGTAAGTAAGTAAGTAAGTAAGAAGGTTTACTAATCGAATCGATAGTTTCAATCGATATTAGCATATCCCAGTTAAGAAACTGTACCCAATGCTTGCACAATTCAGATTAGGTTAGCCTATTTTCATTCAGTGATTTCCACAACTAATTAGGCCTATGAGGCTGGGTGGCCTATTCGACAAATCTACCACTTCCCATAGAGACTTACACCTTGGCTTGGTCCCACTAGGCCTAGCTAAGGTAAGAGTAGCCTAGGCAGGCCTTGACGATAAACCAGACTGTGAACTAAATAGCCTAAAAAAGTTACCATACCTAAAATGAGTTTTCTTAAGCGTCCTTGAAAACTAGAGACAAATTGATAGTATGAAAGAATCGCCATAGCCAATAATTAATTTATTGCATTGCTAACTTGTAGGCCCCTACCCTAACCTAACTTGTAATACTCCAATCATATTAGTAAAAGTTTATAAATCAATAAGAAAATTATACCTAACCATGCATAGTTCTCTCCTAACAAACATTGATTATTACAATAACCTGAAACTACCTACCTCCTTCACAAATACTGAGCTCTTAGTTGTAATTTGGTCATTAGTCTCGTATGTCGTAACCAACTAAGTTAATTCCAATCCAATAAATAATCCAATTCCGACGAATTCACATAAAATTCCTAATGGTAAAATACGATTACGAACGATTCACCGAAGATGGGGATTGGATGGATTAACAAAATATGAGATGACGGATGAGGAGCAAAAGAGGATAAGAAGATGAGTATGAGATGACAATGGACGGAGGAGAGAAGAAGAGGAGGAAAGAAGGGCAACATGTTGAGTAATGACGCAGGTATTGAGCATGGACACGATTGATATATATGTACATCCAAAACTCAAATAGCTTACCTATAAGGGAATTTCGTTAAAATGGGAAGTCAAAGAACTAGAAAACAAAATTTGAAGCTCCACCGTTAATGGATAAATAAGTTATTAAATGTCCAAACTCAAATTGACGTTCGAGGGATCGTTGATCTCACTATACAAAGGCGTAGCAGATTTTTATCCCCCCTGGAATTTTACTCCCTCGGCAAACGTGGCGTCACAGAATCAGAATCAGAATCTTTATTGCCGTTGATCAAATACATTGAGATAGGCATTGTCAAATTAGGCTAAATATTTATATTGGTCGATAATACAAAGTAACAGAGTAAAAAAGGCTTAATCTAAGGCTAGATTAGAACAGTCGAACCCAAGAATTCTTGAAGAGTGTAAAATGGATTTTCTAACAGCCACGAGTAAACTTTAGACTTGTAGATAGGAATGGTTGCTTCAAAGAGAGGCTCAGGCAGCTTATTATAGAACTTAATACAATTTATTTTAAAAGAGTTACCTGTAAGTGCAAGCCGGTGCTGAGGAATGTCCAGTGCTCCTTTGCCTCTTGTGTTGGCAAAGACAAGACAATGACTGGGGGGTCCCACAAACCAGGGGGTAAAATTCCGGCCGCGAACTTTTGAGTTTCGTGACATCAGTTCGATGGATTAAACACGGAATTAAACGTATTTTTCACGGTTGTGAATTTAATCAGAACACATCAAATTATAAAAACCTAGAGTCTACGGGCCGTAATTTTACCCCCGGACTTTTACTCCCTTCATGTGGTCAGCTCAAAATTTACGGCCCGGATTTTACCCTCGGAATTTTACCCCCGGATTTTTACCCAAAGAATTTCACCCCCTGGCCAGATTTATAATTAGTGAGAACTGTTAATTCTCTTCGTTCACATTTAATTTAATAGTAAACATTTTATTGTTTAGTAGACTATCTTAATTTATTTGTAACATCAACTAATCGAACAGTGTTTTTAATTTAATTTTAAGATTTGAGTATCAGGATTCGATCATTGAAACCAACTGTTGGTTAATATGATCAAAATTAAACAGCGAATTCTGTTTACTTAGTTGAGATTACAAAATAAATAAATAAAGATAGGCTACTTAATAATAAAATGTTTACAATTAAATGAAAATAGAAATAAGAAAATAATCAATCATTCTTAATAATTTCTATATCCGGCTATGGGGTAAAATTCCGGAGGGTAAAAATCCGGGGGTAAAATTCCGGGAGGTAAAAATCCGGGGTAAAATTACTGGGGTGAAAATCTGGCCCGTACATCTACAGTTGTCTAAACGCTAGTTTTATGGACAGGGGGTAAAATTCCGGTTTTTATTGCTAATCTAATTAATCACGCTCTGTCTATTTTCATTAGACTTCGGGTGTTAAATTCCGCCCGCGAACAAACTTTTGAGCGCACAGGTTACTACGTCATAGTAACGCCAGCTTTGCCCAGGGGGTAAAATTCCAGGGGGGTAAAATTCCGGCGACCCAATACAACCATGGAACTAAAACAAAACAAGATACAACTGGAGGTATATAGCCACGAGGTAGCACTGACATGGCAACTCTGCTAGAAAATCTAGCGCTGTAACATTTTGTTATGTTGGTACCAACTACCCAACTTTAAAAAACGACCAGATCACTGGCTCCATTGCTTCATAACCATCATACAATCCCCTATTCAGCCCCTAGTTCCAAAGTACTAAGTACAATGTGAATGTACTATTTCTCAACAAGGGGACAGGGCTGACGTCCGGATTGGCCACAATGTCTGTGCTTGCGACCAGAACTGGTCTGGTCTGGTCGGGTCTTAATGAGGTATACATGTCAAAGTGGGGGTACTTTTATGAAAACATCCGTGTATTGCTACCCAGCGTGACTCACTCACCCCTACCTCAGCTCAGCTCAGCAGTGCCAACTGGCACCCGTATGATTTTAGTGCGGTTAGTGGCGAACTATCCGCGCGCACACATAAGTTTTGGCCCAACTGCAACTGTACATTTATAGGGTGACAAAAAAGTCTGGAAACGGTTTAATATCTTTTTAACTAAATTCGTTAGAAAATTCAAACATTTTACATCAACTTATATGTATGACAACTACTTTTTGCAATCATTGCCATTATTTGACCTTCACCAGGGGACGGCCCACGTGGAGTAGGTACATAATCTTTAATGTAAGCATAGGTTGATATGCACATCATTTTAAAGGTCTGGTCAAGTGGAGTTCATTGCCGGAAACCGCGTCAAAAAAGGTTCATCTGTTACAAAATGGCAGCTGTAAAAAGTTCTTGTGAAATATACCTGCACAGGCCTTAGTATGGGCAAATACTCGTATTAAACATTAGTTTGAGAGCTTAAACTGTATTTTAAAGTCAACTAGCTCATAGAATAATAGTATTCAATCTTCAAAACAAATTTAACCGGGTTTCAGATTTCCCTGCTAATGTTGACTATGAGTATTTACCATTAGGGCCTACTAAGGCCTCTCCAGGTATATTCCGCAACAACTTTGAACTGCCGCCATTTTGTAACAGATGAACCTTTTTTGACGCGGTTTCCGGCAATGAACTCCACTTGACCAGACCTTTAAAATTATGTCCATATCAACCTATGCTTACATTAAAGATTATGTACCTACTCCTCGTGGGCCGTCCCCTGGTGAAGGTCAAATAATGGCAATGATTGCAAAAAGTAGTTTTCATACATATAAGTTGATGTAAAAGGTTTGAATTTTCTAACGAATTTAGTTAAAAAGATATTAAACCGTTTCCAGACTTTTTTGTCACCCTGTATAACGGTCTCAGTTATCTCATTCAGACTATTCAGAGTAAACTCCAGTAGTGTGTATCAAAAGCACTATAAATAATTGAGATATATTATATGAAACACAATCATCACCATGATAAACAAAATCAAATAAATTTACGATAAATAACTACCTGACCTTTAATTTGTCACTATCTCTATCTAAGAAAGAATACTTAGGCTATATAGAGCATGGCAGTCCTCTTTTACAGTCCCTAAATATATTTCAGAACAACATTTGAGATTATTTTAAATACCAGTTATCATTTCATATTGCTTTTAGTGTTTGAGTTTATATATTATACCAATAAAAAAAGCTATTCCTCTGAAAATTATTATGTTTTGTTTTACTGAAAATAGCATTTTAGTTTTTATGAAATTAGACGCACAATAATGTGGTCATATTAATTTGTGTGTTAATCTGTGGCTCTGCCACGCACTCCTAGCGGTGGGCGCCGGAACATAATCTAATCAATCTTCGTGATGTTCCAATCCAGAGAGCTGAAACCCTACTGGACTGCCAACCGCAGCACTGTTGTTGGTCTATATTTATTATATTTGTCAATGCCTATACAGGGTGATTGATTAAATGTGCCAGCCGTTTTATTCGAAAACCATAAGAGATATCAAAAAAAGTTAAATGGTAAGTGCCTTGGATTTTTGATTTAAAAAATTGTAGTCAAGTCGAAAAAATTAACTTTGATTTTTCTTATGGAACACCCTGTATTTTATGATGTATTCCGGTAGAAAATGTAATTTTAAGACGATTTTATTCTTGTGATTTTTTTCATAAACCTAACCGTTTCAAAGATAATAATGGTTAAAGTTTTGAAATTTCTGCATGAGAAAGAGTTTCGATAAAGGCCTAGCATGCCAGCTGTTTTATTCGAAAACTATTCGAAATTTCACAGCTTAAACAATTATTATCTTTGAAACGGTTAGGTTAATGAAAAAAATTACAAGAATAAAATCGTCTTAAAATTACATTTTCTACTGGAATACATCATAAAATACAGAGTGTTCCTTAAGAAAAATCAAAGTTGGCGGCCATATTGGAAAAATGGCGGCTAAAATAATTGTTTCGACTTGACTACAATTTTTTAAATCAAAAATCAAAGGCACTTACCATTTAACTTTTTTTATATTTCTTATGGGTTTCGAATAAAACGGCTGGCACACTTATATCAATCACCCTGTATGAAACATTTTTTGTTATGCCATGTTTATAGAGTATCATTTGTTTCAATTCAAGTACAATCTTGTTTCATTAAAAGAAACAATTATTTTTTTAGAACAAAAGATTATGAAATAACAATCGGATTTTTAAAACTACTTTTTAATAAAATTGTGATGTCTCCAATATAATTATAAAAATATAATTCCCTGCATTAACTATTATTACTACACATATTTAGTTTATTTAAATAGCAAAACTAAAGAGTGTCGTTTATCCTTATCAGAGCTAACTTTTGCAATAGACTTTTAAAAATAATCAAAACAATCATCGGTAAATTTTAAGCTCCTCTCCAAACTAATATTCCGTTAAAAATCGTTCAAATGGTATATAAAATAAATGGTAATCCAAAACTTGAAAACATTTACTCAAGACGTGGCATGATTTAATGCTTTTATTCATAGAACGGTCTAAAGAAGTAACTACCCAAGTAGCATAACAATGTTGTTTCAATGTTGTTGTCAACATTTAATCAACATTAATTTAATATTGCCCCAATATTGATCAACGTGGTAACAATATTGTTACAACGTTTTCGTGAAACAAAATACATTGTCTTGACAATGTTGTCTTAATATTTTTCAACGTTGTTTCAATGTTGTTTTCAACATTTAAACAACATTCATCCAATATTGCCCAAATATTGATCAATGTGGTAACAATATTGTTACAACGTTTTCGTGAAACAAAATACATTGTCTTGACAATGTTGTCTTAATATTTTTCAACGTTGTTTCAATGTTGTTTTCAACATTTAAACAACATTCATTCAATATTGCCCAAATAATGATCAATGTGGTAACAATATTGTTTCAACGTTTTCGTGAAACAAAATACATTGTCTTGACAATGTTGTCTTAATATTTTTCAACGTTGTTTCAATGTTATATGGAAATATTAAGCCAATATTAAGACAATTTTGAAAAGATTTAGAAATAATCAATTAACAATATTTTGTTAACATTAACAGTATTTTGATTATTGTTTTTACAACATTGTTAAAGTATTTTTGTATCGGCTGTATTATCCTGTCAATATTAAGCTAATATTTTAAAAAATTCACAAAATAATTGTTAAACAATCTAAGTATTCAAAATACTTTGGCCTGCATAAATGCATAATAAAAATGTCAAAACAAAAAAAAACTCATTTTAGGTAATACTCTATTGACTGACAAAACTATTATTAATATATTATTTTATTCTTGAATAACAGTAGGCTATGCTATTTCATAAAATCTGCAAAAAGTATTTCTGTGGAATATTGTTGACATAAGTTATGTATATTTATTTCAAGAAAAAGGTAAAATATAACGTCACAATTTAAAAATATTTTGTTTATTCTTTCACAAAGCCCAAAATATACATTTTTTATAGAAGGTCAAATCACAAAAGTAAAAGAGACCAAAAAACCAAGCGAACAAAATATTCTTATAATATATCAAATCTGTAAACAAAAGTAAATCACTTTCAAGATTTAAAAATTAATAACTGTAGGCTCAATGTATAGGCCTAGTGATTGTTGAAAAGTGTTTATATCTTCGCTGACATCTCCATAGGCCCGATTCTCTTCGGCTGTAGCGGCATCCTTCCCTTTCCTAAAAAAAAGTCTTTGTGTCAAGTTTATTTTGCATGGGAATATAAGTATCTGAATGTATAGAACAAGAACAGCTGCTATTTCATGTTGTTGAGGGTTGGATAGAGCTTATGAAGTACATCAGGCATGTTTGATCTATGTTCCACGCTCTCACAATTTTTATTTCAGCTAATACTGCGGTTTCATTGTGGACGAAATGAGAGTAAAAAAATGAAAAACAAATATAAAACCTAACCGTCATAAACTAACATAACTAACCAAACTTGCTAATAATATAAAAAGAGATATAAGATAAAAATCTAATGAAGGTTTACTACCTATTCGAAAAAATTGTTCTGTTCATAAAATAAAATTATAAATGCCTCAATTTCTAACAAAAAATGAAGTAATCACATTCTAAGCAAAATCTTTAACAAAAAGTTAGTGTCACTGGAGGGATTCAAACTGGATAACTCTTAGACATCGTTTGAGTACTCTATCCACTACACAACATCGATAGTTGAACTTCGTATCGTTGCGCTAATGGTGTTCTCTCAAGAGAAGAGAGTGACGTCAGACCATGACAGCCAATAGAATGTTCTCATTTCGTCCGTATTGAAAACCGCAGCTGAAATAAAAATTGTGCCTCATGGCCCTGGCCCACTTTAAAATAACTATTTTAAGGTTAAACGTAGCCTTGGAGATTGTTAATGGTTTGCAAGGTCTGTAATTTAAATACTCCCTTTTCCACTATTTTCTCCACTGTCAAAAAAATTTTGCATATTACCATTGACTAAATTGTTGAATAGGGCCTACTTGTACAGGGTGGCGCATAAAGAACGCATGGATTTGAGTTGAGTGGTGAGAGCAATAAGAGCGTCCATGGAGGGACTGGGCCTGGTTGTTTTGTAGGTCAGGGCGTCCAGTTTTAGTAGCAATGGTGCTGTGGTCCGTGGTACATCGCATTTTTGCTGTAGAACATTTATTAAAAAATAATGAATCTGATATAACTGTTCAATGGCTTCTCCGTGCACAGTTCAATGGTTCAAAACAAAACCCGATTGCAACACAACTCTGTCGCACAACTGAATCAGTTATGAATCAGAAGTGGTTAGGTCGTCCTTGCACGGCGCGAACTCTACAAAATGTCGACAGAGTAAAGGCGTATGTTATTCAAAGCCCTAGCCGCTACACTAGGCGATGCGCTCCAACTGCGTGCTTGTCTTGACGATCGTTGCAGGGCAACCTGAAAGATGAGTTAAAATGTCATCCTTACAAAATTATGATCGTACAGAAGATTTATGAACGTGATTACGAAAAATGGAAACTGTTTTGAGAGAATGGATGACGTTTTGTTTATGATGTTAATGATGGAGCGCAGTTTCATTTGGATAGTTATGTCAATAAGCAAAACTGGCGCTATTTGGCAGCAGAAGACCCAAAAGAATTGCATCAAAAACCACTGCACGATTTGAAACTTAACGTTTGGTGTAACTTTCGAAAGTGGGAATTCTTGGGCCTTACCGTAATTTTTTTAGGACTCGCGGAACATACTTTGTGCAGAAAAGCCGTTGAACAGTTTTAACAAATTTAATTACTTTTGAATAAATGTTCTACCGCAAAAATGCGATGTACCACGGACCACAGCACCATTGCTACTAAAACTGGACGCCCTAACCTACAAAACAACCAGGCCCAGTCCCTCCATGGACGCTCTTATTGCTCTCACCACTCAACTCAAATCCATGCGTTCTTTATGCGCCACCCAGTATTAATAGCCAAATATAATACACGACCTATATTAACCTATATTAGCCTATGTATGAAAGGCATGTATTTAAAAATTTAGTTAGGCAGAGATAGAGTCAGAAGAGAGTATAAAGGCTTATTTATTTACTCTTATACAAGCTTCAAATTATCTAGAAATATTTTAATATTGCTATTTTATTGCCTTATTTTTAGTTAATGAAAACAAAAACTCAACATAAACAATGCGGTAGGCTGTTGTAAAATTAGTCATTCGAGGAACGATTTCCTAAACATACAACAAAACCAAAAGCTATTTTTTGCCATTATATCAAACCGTATATAGGCCTACCAATATATTTTTCAAACCGGTAGTCAATATATTTCTTGGCTACCGTACTTCAAACATTAGGTGTCAGAGAGAATCTAACTTTATTTTTTTTTTTTTTTTAGTGAAATGATCAAATTTGTTTAATCTTTTTAAGAGGGTGAGCAAATTTTCGTACAAAAACGCCACGTACTATCGGTTCAATAACGAAATACTAAGTATTTATATTATTTCGGACCAAATAGGCTCGATTCAATCGATTAATGGTTGAATGAATACATATAATGAACATTGTTACCGTACCGAAGTGCTGCCATCGGTGTTCGAGGTGAAGTGGATAGTGTTCGGCTCATAATCAAATACTTATCAGATCGAATCCCACCGGTGACACTAACATTTTGTCAAAGATTTTGCTTAGAATGTGATTACTTCTTAACTGTACATCTTTTTTTAGAATTTGAGGCATTTAAGTTATAATTTTATTTTATGAACAGAACAATTTTTTCGATAGTAAACCTTCATTTGATTTTTTCATTAACAGCATGTTTGGTTAGTTAGGTTAGGTTATGACAGTTTGCGAAATCACATGGCGTTTTTAGACAAAAAAGTGCTCACCTTGATAGCCTACCTAGTTTTTACCATCTGGTTAGCCTACTATACTAATCGATCTTGGATGAGATTACCTACAACGTAGCCTCATCAGACACAACACTCCCTATGATTATTAATACATGTTTTGTGATTTGATTAATCTAGTCAAACGATAGGCCTAGCCATACAATATGATATAAAGCAATTATTAATATTTAGACAATTACATGCAATTGATACTGTCATGAAAGCTTGAAAAGCACAAGTCAGTCATACAACAGTAAAATATGATACATTAAAGCAAAATAAGTTAATAAGTTCATTGTACTAAAAACCAAATAAGAGTACTGATAGCTATATTTTAGAAAAAACATCATGCAAGATTAAAAGAGCTAAAGTCTGCTTTGAAAAATCTTTAAGTCTGTAAAAGGGCCTTACAACACAATCAACCATGCATACATCACATTCTTAAAACTATCTAGGCTAACATGCTGAGCTGACAGAGGAAATCAATTGAAAAGGTCAATTACCTGTAGCTTCAAAGGATGTTAGAAACTTGGTCAGTCTTGTGTAGAGTCTACTGATTTTCTTTTGACCTCCTGCCCCGTGGTTTTATACGTGCCTGCGTGCCTGTGAAGAATGAGAGTGTTTAAGTTAAGGGATTTTTGTATTTATGTAACTTAAGACACCTGCAAAAATGTACAGGTTGATTACTGTTTGAATTAGGCTTTAATTACTGCGCCATATTCATAAGCAGTGCGACTAAGTTAAAACAAATAGCCTATATAAAGTACAGCAAACCTTGATCGGAACAGAACAAGTTAGGCCTACCAACAAATTAATGTAAGTTAGTTAGGGGTACTTTCCTGTTAGAGAGACATTCATTATTATTGATGATTTTACGATCTTAGTTATGGTTAACGAAAACAAAAACTCAACATAAACAATGCGGTAGGCTATTATAATATTAAAGAGTAATTTAATGGTACCTATTAACTAAAATAACAAAACCCAACTACACTAATGTAAAGTGAAATGTAAAGTGATGATGTTAACGACTGATATTTCAGTTTAAAATATCTTTTTAGGCTAACTTATAACTGATATTAGGCTACTGTAGTTGTAATGGTAAGTTAGTGGTTGAAATTAACTTAGTAACTTAACCCTCCAAGTGTCTCTACTTTTGGTCTTAATGTTCGCCCATTTATTGCGCAATCGCAGGGTTTTATTAAAATGTATCTTAGAAACTTAAAAACAATGTAAAGTAAGTTATACTGTTTTATATATCATTTGTTTGGAAAATTATGGGCTTCAAGGTAGGCCCTAACATATAAAACATTACAAAAAATATTTCCACAATTTTTGTGGGGTTAACATTTCTCAAAAATTATAAAATAGGCTAAATGAAAAAAATTTATGTTTGCGCTCAATAAGTTGTTATAATTTATCGGTCTACAAATATTTTAAAATAGCCACTTTGTTCAGAATTTTATGAGGATTCCAAAAATATAATAAGTTAATATAAGGAAGTAGATTTGAAAATAAATAAGTTAAGTTATGGGCAAAAAACCGATTTCGGTACATAGCGTTTAGCTAAGAATGCATAGCCTAACCATAGCTAGGAATCTGGCTGATAATTTACATCAATATCACTACCTACTTCTTCAGGATCATCAACGAGCCCTTCAAAATCACTTAAATCTTCTTATAATGCGCCACGTATATCACTACTTTTGATTTTAACACTAAAACAATGATAAACGTAATAAAACACATCAGTCGTCGGTGCGAGGTTAACCAAGCTGTTTACAAATATGCACGTCAGCTGTCTGCTACAATATTTTCGGAACTAAAATGAAGAAACAGACATCAGGAGAAAGCTCTGAATCTGCTGAAAAAAATTATACCTAACTCGATCCAGTTCAATCCGATTCAGCCAGTCCCAGAGCCGTCGCCGTAAACAGTGTTTGTGAGTCGCAAAAGCGACACATAACACCACAGCGGGTGTGTTATGAGTCGCTTTTACGACACATAACACTCGGAGGGTTAAGGTAGAGCCTATCGTAAAATCAATTTAGGCCCTAGCATAAAAGTTATTTTAGGTTTTAAATAACATACGTACCGGTATTGTTATTCTGCCTCGTGCCTGTGAAGAATGTGTGTTTAAAAGTGCTTTTTGTATGCAAGAGACAAGCAAAAATGTACAGGTTGGTTACTGTTCGAGTTAAGTTCAAATTACTGCCATAACTTAATCATAAGCAGTGTGACTAAGTTAAGTCATAAAAAACATAAGAATAGCCTATAAGTTAAAGTACAGCAACCTTGACCGGTACAGAACAAGTTAGGCCTGCTACCAACGAATTAAATAAGTTAAGGCTAAGTTAGTTAGGTACATATGAACTAAAATAACACAGATACCCAACTAAAGTGATACGGTAGCCTAATGTTAACAACTGATCTTTCAGTTTTAAAATAATTTTAGTATAAGCTTAACTTTTTACTGTTAAGGCTACTGTAAGTAGTTGTAATGGTAGGTTAAGCTACTTAACTTTAGAGGTCGAAATTAGCGAAATTAGTGTAGTAAAATCGATCAATGCAGGCCCTAGCATTAAAATTATTCTTGGGATTAAATAACTTAGTTGTTCCGCTTATAAAAAGGCCAACGGTAACTTAATGTAAGTTAGGCCTAGGCCTACTTTAAATTTACAAATTATTGACCAATTCATAGGATAATTAAATTGTAGCCTACTTTGAAGTTGTAAATTGGCTTTGGTATGTAACATAAGTTTAGGTAAAATAATATTGACATCCTAGGCTAAAATATGTCAAAGGTTAAACTGCAATGGCAAAACAGGAAAACGCATTTTCGTCTAAATTAAGGTTAGGTAAAAAAGATGTGAGATGATTCAATCCTTGGAGATGATTAACTAAACGGTAGCCTAATGTTAACAACTGATCTTTCAGTTTTAAAATAATTTTAGTATAAGCTTAACTTTTTACTGTTAAGGCTACTGTAAGTAGTTGTAATGGTAGGTTAAGCTACTTAACTTTAGAGGTCGAAATTAGCGAAATTAGTGTAGTAAAATCGATCAATGCAGGCCCTAGCATTAAAATTATTCTTGGGATTAAATAACTTATTAAGTTGTTCCGCTTATAAAAAGGCCAACGGTAACTTAATGTAAGTTAGGCCTAGGCCTACTTTAAATTTACAAATTATTGACCAATTCATAGGATAATTAAATTGTAGCCTACTTTGAAGTTGTAAATTGGCTTTGGTATGTAACATAAGTTTAGGTAAAATAATATTGACATCCTAGGCTAAAATATGTCAAAGGTTAAACTGCAATGGCAAAACAGGAAAACGCATTTTCGTCTAAATTAAGGTTAGGTAAAAAAGATGTGAGATGATTCAATCCTTGGTAGTGATGTAAAATACCCAGGTATTTAAAACTCAGGGTAAATACCCTGGGTATTTACCCGGGTAAATACCCAAAATCCATAAATACCCGGGTATTTTGGGTATTTATGAAATCAATTGAAATTCATTTTATCCACCCCTAAATATGTTATTGTTGTCATTACATGATAAATTAGGATAAACACCTTTTACAGTAACTTGAAGCTTTGCTAGTAGGTACCTTTTATTTAAAGATTTAGCACTTTTTTTTATGAAATCAAGACAACACCTCATCAAAAAATAGTGAACCTAAACCTACTTCTACTGTTATTAAATTATGATAGTTAACAAAATTATTATTTTGTAAAATGGCTTGGAAGGCTAGACAGACCCAAGACCTGATTGATATAGGCAGAATGGCAGAATACTGAAAGTACAGTAGACTCCCTCTTATCCGGACTCCTCGGGACCGAGGCTAGTCCAGATAACGGTTTTGCTGGTTAAACCGACGTCCCCAAAAACTTGTTAAAACGGAAACCGTGTACCGGTACTGTCATATTCGACTTTAATTTAGGAGAGCATTGTATTTAGATACGTGATCACTGGTCTCAAATCTTTCCCACGAGAACAGTCGTTTCAGTACCGCTCACTTCTTGCCAATCTAGTCAGGTTAAACCAATGGGCTGGTAAAAATTGTCCAGTTAAAAGGTGTCTGGATAAGAAGGAGTCTGCATTAAACTTTTCTGTGTTACCGCTTAGTTGGGAACAATAATATATTTGGATAAACCTACTAAAAAATTTATCTCCTGTTTTTTGGTCTAACTTTGATATATTTTTGAAAGATTTATTGTGCTATAGATTCAAATTTGTTGTATCACAAGTTTATGAAATTAGTTTTATTTTTATTTTGATACCAACAAAAGATCTAGAACAAAAATATTATTAAATCCTGACATCCTACAGTTTGAATTTTAATTATTTTCTTAAGTTGTTTACACATAGGCCACTACTAGGTTAAATTTTCCTGTCTTTCTAAATAATAATTATTATTTTACAAATTATTTTTCTTCACTTTTAATAAAATAAATTCATCTATCATAGAAATTAAAAAATCATAAGTAGTCAGGACCAGTGCAACCATGCGACAAGGGTATTTATGCCGATTATGCTTTATGCTCAGACCTGGGTATTTATGGTGATCATACCGAGAAGTAAAATGCTAGTAGTGACCATATTAAATTTTGTTTAACACATTTTATTATCATTTTGCTATCTTTACAAGGTAATAATTGCAAAAAAACATCTCAATCTTCTCTAACTTTAATACAAATGATAAATACCCAGTTTTTGGGTATTTACCCGGGCCTGGGGTAAATACCCAGGTAAATACCCAATTTATATTTACCTACCCACTGGGTATTTTCCCGGCCCACATCACTAATCCTTGGAGATGATTAACTAACTTATAACTTCAATTTTCTGGGCAAATGCATTCACAATGATCTCAATGATTAGGCTAGATTTTACTTTTTCTTTCAGCATTCAAAAGAGTTTTTTTGTTTGCTTATAAATATTATTAGCCTTATAGGCCTAACTTATTTAGCCTACATAGCCTTGCATACTATCACACTTACATATTTTATTTGTGTGTTAACAATCAATCTTAGCAGTCGGTACTGCATTTGTAGGTTAAAAGATTTTAATAAATTAGGCTTGGCTCTATTAAGTTACGACTAGAGTGCAAGCCTAGCCTACTTTGATATGTAACTATGAATGCAAAACTTAACTTGATAACAAGATGCACTTACCTTAAAGCTGGAATCTCAAGTTGACCACCATTAAAAAACTGTATTCAGCCGTAAATAATTGTATTATTATACATCAGAATCTCAAAGCAAAGGGAAAATACAATCATTGCAACATGGTGTGAAGTAAGTGAAATAAAAATTACGAGATTGAGACTAGGACTAGAGATGATTGATTCATTGATTGAAATGAAAGATGCTCTGGAGCTGCCGAGTGACGAGTGCCGATGATGGAAGATGAGATGAAGAAGATGGATGCTACCATGCTAGATGCTAGCTAATAGATAGATCCATCCGCGCGCATTTTAATGGCGCGCACAAGAAAATAGTTCTAATTTAAATTGAAGATATTTTTGTTTCTACCCGTTTGGGTAGAATTTTTATTTTAGTATTTTGTTTTTAGCATCAACCTTATTCCCTTTATTACTTAATAAAAGCCTAGTTTATATTTATTTTGATTTTCAGGATGAGCTGAGTCCATAAACAGTTTTCAATCTTATTAATGTTGTTTTAATGTTGAAATAAAAATTATTTCAACATTATTCAATATTGACAACAATGTTTTCAATAAATGTTGATCAATGTTGGGAAAATAATGTGTTAATGTTGAAATAATGTTTTTTCAACATTAATCAATATTATCAAACAATATTTTCATAAAACGTTGATCAATGTTGGGAAAATCTTGCTTCAACATTAAAACAATATTCTCAGAACAATATTGTTGACAATGTTAAGCAACATTATTTAAACATTTTAACAATATTGTGTTGCTACTTGGGTAGTACGTTTATTATTACTATATAGGTTTAAAATCACTTTTAACACTTTTTAGCAAATCAATTTTGAAAAACGGTTGATTATGCTATTTCATACTAACGGTTACCATTTCTTAATTACATTTTAGAGCAAAGCATTGAAAAAGCTTACATTAAAAAATAAATCTCTACCATTTGGCTTTCCAGTGTTTTGAACGTATAACGAGAACAAGACAGTCTAAGTTCGGAGAATCGAAAGTGAAAGCCGACAAGATACAGTGTGTTCTAGTTCTAGATTCCAAACAATGTTAGAGATGTGCGAATACTCAAATAGCACGAGATTCCCACGATAATTCCATAGAGTAAACATGTACTCCAGAACGATATATTCTATGTTACATAATCGTGTTTGTCCGACAACCTCCAAACCTGACTGAACAGAATAACGTCAAATATAGCTCTCGGCAAACCGATCCACCGGGAATTCCTTAGGCTTTGTTGATTAACGGTGCGGCATATTAATGCTGACTGATAAATAATCAATTTGAAGATAGGTGATATTTTAATGTGACATAATTGTTTATTTTCGGATTCGGATATAGTAATGGCTAACGACTTCAAAAGGTAGAAGAGTTTTTGTGTGAATGTAAACAACTATTTTCGAAAAGGTATGCGGGAAAGAAATTCACACAAAGATGGCAAAACGTTAACATTATCAGACTTGATATTGATTATAAAAATAAGAAATGTAAATTCAATAATGATTGGTGTTGACAGCAATTTCTTGTAGCATGATTAACAAGTATAAGGCTCATACTCTGGATTTAGGAAAAATACGAGTAAAGCTGCGAGTAAACTACAAGCATTTTACAGTACTACAGTATCATAGAGTGGTGCAACATCAAAATCTATGGTATTTTGAATTTTAACTTGTTCTAAATTAGCACTTTCGCGATCTCGCTAATCTAGACTCTAGAGTAGTTCTTAATCCCTGTATATCCACGATAGCAATCGCCTTTGGCTGTGATATACCTCTTAGCGAGGCTTTTAGTTTTGACGACCATGTCTAGCTGTCAAAACAACAACTAATTTCCCTAATCAGACCGAGTCATTATGACTTTCAAAACTTGAACAGTTTTTATCTCACCGTTGAAGCGTGAAACGCATTTTGAATTTTGAAATTTCGTAACAGTATCAGAAACGCATTTAAGATTGAAAATATTTTCTTGAGATACTCTCTTTCTGAAAGGAATTTAACTGGACAGTACCCGCCATGTGACTCCTTCACTTCCATTGCTCAAAAATTTTAGAGGATGGTCTTTATTAATCCTTCTATAACCGTACAAAAAACTGCCATGTACAGTAGTACAAAAGCTGTTAGTAAAGTTGACAGGTTGTTGAAAGAATTTAGTCCTAATGTCAAAGGCCAATCAGCCTAAAAAAAATGTCCAACTATACTGATAGTAAAAAACCGCCTCTTTAGCTTCTACTTAAACGTTCTTGGATTCCTCTGGACATATATATTTTCACATTTTAACTTGCGTTTGGCAAACAATTATTATCTGTACAGTAGTTGAAAACTTTTTATGCCTACGTTTTATTTAATCAGCTATCTAAATATCTAACATTTTAGCTTACACGTTGCTGCAAACAAAAAGTAACACCCCTCCACACAACCTTCACTTTCAACCCTGCTATGTTAAATTACTTCAACAAATTTCTTATTTCCATACTAAAATCATTCTAAAATAGTTCCCTATTACTCGACATTACACCAAAAACTTCTCATGAAGACATCCCCTAAAGCTGGTATGATAAAATCGTTTCACAGGACCTTCGACGTTTTGTAATGAGTCCACTTAGTTAAAATCAGTCCAAATGAACTTTCCCACCAATTACACTATGACTAGACCTTCGAAAACACTTTGGTTTCTGTGAGAACGAGAACCAAAGCTTTCAAGAGGCCAGCTCATCGGATGAAAACAAGATCGTCCACAGCCCTGGGGTAGCGGATCTCATAGTCCGAACAGCTATTATAACAGCTGACTGCCCTTAGCAACAGGTCGTTACAGTTTGTAAACATCTGTCTTGAAATTGACTGGTGTGAATCACTGTTGCTGACAACAATGACACATGCCCTGGGGTTCCGAACCACTGGACTAAACAGCTGACTAATAGAATTGGTCAAAGAATTGTAATTCGTTAAGAAAAGCCGAGGTATTCGCAGATGGAAAATCGAAATCATACAAGACAAATTACAGGGGATATTTTAAACATATGCATATCAACATAGCCTTCTCGGCGTTGGTGTGTGGCAACGTCGCACCGGCCGGAATGTTGCTATCGCAGTAACAGTAACAAACGTGAAAACATAGACATTGCGCAGAAACTCCATTGAATTAGTGCAACAAATGTCTCGGTAGGCCGGAATTGCGGCTGTATTACTTTTGTTCCACAGTTAAAGGCTAATTTCTTCACATCACTTTTGTTCCGGGGGTCAGCAGGTAGATTTCAGGTCGGGCCGAAACGGCGCTTTTGTTCCGCGAGAGAGGAGGCTGTACTCTCCCTCCCCCAAATCCTCTCTTTCGCCCTCATCCTAATTATTTCTTTCATGCGGGCTTTAAAACCCGTTAAATTATAATTTTATCCTTAACAAAAATATTAATAATTTAACCTAATCTAACCTATGAAAGAAAGTGGTCGCCGGAATTTTATCCCCCTGGAATTTTTACCTCCTGGGCAAAGCTGACGTCACCATGACGTAGTAACCTGAGTGGCCAAAAGTTTGCTCGCGGCCAGAATTTCACCCCCGCGGATTTGGAAGTCTAATGAAAATAGACAGAGCGTGATTAATTAGATTAGTGATAAAAACCGGAATTTTACCCCTTGTCCATATAACTAGCGTTTAGACAACTGAAGATGTACGGGCCAAAATTTTACCCCCGGATTTTTACCCCCGGAATTTTACCCCCGGATTTTTACCCCTCGGAATTTTACCCCCTGACCGATTTTAGAAATTGAATGATTGACTTTCTTATTACTGTTTTTAATTATTCGTAAACATTTCATTATTTATAGTCTATCTTTATTTATTTTGTAAAGAAATGTTCGAAACAATTATCATTCAGTTGATTGTTTTTATACGTCATATTAACCAACTGTTGGCTTCAAAGATCGAATCCTAACACTAGAATCTCAAAATTAAAATTAAAAAAACTGTTCGATTAGTTAATGTTACAAATAAATTAATATAGGCTACTTAATAATAAAATGTTTACTATTAAATTAAAACAGAATGAAGATAATTAATCATTCTCACTAATTTATATATCTGGCCAGGGGGTGAAATTCCGGGGGTAAAAATCCGGGGGGTAAAATTCCGCGGGTAAAATCCGGGGGTAAAAATCCGGGGGGTAAAAATCCGGGGGTAGAAATCCGGGCCGTACACTCTACGTTTTTATAATTTGATGTGTTCTCATTAAATTCACTGCCGTGAAAATATATGTTTAATTCCGCCTTTAATCCATCGAGCTGATGTCGTGAAACTCAAAAGTTCGAGGCCGGAATTTTACCCCCTGGTTTGTAACGTCACGATTGCCGAGGGGGATAAAAATCCGCTACCCTAAGAAATAATTTGGAGAGCGAAAGCGAGGATATGGGGGAGGGAGGGGAGAGTGCAGCCCCCTCTCTCGTGGAAAAAGAGAGATACAGTAGCAGCGGATCAAAAGCGATGTTTCGGCCGGCCCCGAAATCAACCTGCTGAGTGCTGACCCCCGGAACAAAACTGATGTGCTTGCCGCGTAACAAAAGCGACACACGCGGAATTGCGGCGTTTCCACTTTGTCTCGCTGCGGCCTTATTAGAGAAGCCCATTATATCAGCTTAATAAGTGGTTTAACCCGCCGAAATCCGGTCCGATCACCTGTTAGTACGAACAGCTGTTTAATCAGGTGTTTGTATGCTTAGTTTAGCAGATTGTCTACAGACCCGGGGGCTTCCAGGGAGGTTTTCACCATTAGTGTGAATGAACTACGCAGCAGATCTCAACTCTGTCAAGAATAACACATTAGGTGTTAACACACTTGGGTTTTTAGGCCAAGAAAAACATTGGTAAAATTAAGATAAGTGTGCGATGCTATCTTACTCACTTTTTGAGGACAGTTATGTCATACCATCTTGACATTTCGTTCCATAAGACTTGCGGTAGATGTCGAATGCATATCTTGAGTTGAATGCATAGTCTATTTTGTCGTAATACAGGTAGTTTTAAAGTTAGTAAATATAAATACATAAAGAAACGTCACCCAACGTAAACATAGGCTACATAATAATGGTCTTCAGAAATAAATACTCTAATAGATTTGTCATCCTTATGGTCCAGTTGAAGAAAACTCCAAGTAATTATTCTGTTTCGTGTGTAGAATCGTAGAATGTGTTTTGAGGTTAACTATTTATTTCTTATAGTTTCACCAACTTTGAATCTACTGTAACCAAATAAATCGATGTATTATGTATCAACAATTTTTGTTTTGTTTTATATTGTATGACCAAAGGGTAAAGCGAATTTGCCCCAAATGTACAGAAACCGACATTAAATTAGTACATATGAGCGGTGAGCGCATTCATTAGAAACTTAACATGAAACATGAATCAAAACATGCTTAAGATTTTTTTTATGGAGTAGAAAGTCAAATTAAACTTCAGCTCATTTAGGATGGTTGGCATAAATCTAAAAAGAAAACCATTGTGTTTAACCATAGCCTCCTGATACAAGGCCGTGGTGAGACAAAAGTGGCAACGTCGCAATCCCGACTGAAACAGAGGTTGCGTTAAATTAATCTTGGAGCGTCTGCGCAATGCCTATGTTTACACGTTTGTTATTAATTCCCATGGCCCATGGTGCGACGTTGCCACGCACCGACGTATTGTATTAGAGGAGGCTATGGTTAATAATAAAAGGCTAACAAATAGGAAATTAGCTAGTAGAAAATTGAGAAATTAAATAAGAATTAGTGTTTTAAAAGCTTCATAGTAAGTAATATTTACATGCTTACTATTGCTATTATTTATGACCTACTCCCGATAGCCGAATCTCCATGAACTTGACCCTTGACCTAGTCCAACATAATACTCAATACCTGTCGGATACAATCAATTTACAATTGCTTGGCATTGTTGAGTTGAACCATTGTTGAAGCTGAATTATCTTGGCAAAATAAACAGCTGATCTTAGTAATAAAGTTACACAGATCATCCGCTGTACATAAAAATATGTCAAATGCGTCGATGTTCTTGTAAAATAATTATGTGGCATTCATTACAAAATTAACTGACTGAAATAGCAAAATATGAATCTATAAACTTTAGCTTACAAAATTGCGCAGTATGACGAAACCTATAGCTATCAATATTTTTTTATAGTTACACGTTTCAGAAGTGTATAATTTTTTCGACTACAATTTTTCGCCACCTTTTAAACTCATCGGTTTTGCCTGGATTGTTAAACTTGAGTTTTGTGTTGAAGAGATTTTTTTAGACCCTAGTGATGAAACAAACAATTAATTGTTAAATTTGTTTGATAGCAATTATATATATATTTTTTTGATCGTCTGTCATTATAATGTCTATTTTGGATAGTACCATTGACTTCATATCTACACAAAAACACTTGTGTAGATATAAAGTCAATGATAGTACTTAACACAAATACTGTACCAATGTAAATTTAATATGAAATCATTATTTCTATCAATTATTTTGGACATTATTTTGTTTGAATACTGTCCATCGGAATTATAAATGCTAGGGCCTATAACCTATTAATGCACAATTTGACAAACGAGTGACACAGCTAATTATTTAGTTTTATCAATGATATCTTTAAGAAAAACGAGTACATTTATTGCAAATTCAGCTTACGTTTCAAAACTAGTGTGAAAAATGATTCTTTAAGTCAAGGCAAAGCCAAAAACCTCAAATGAAGGAGAATCGAAGGGCGACATATAAATGGCTGGTTAACTAAATTTTCGGCACATTTCCCATAATATTTGCTTCAAAAGTCAAGCTAAGTAAAGTAAAAACTTTTGAGTTATTCGCATAGTTAAAGCCTTATACCTTCTTTGTTCACCTAAAGTAGTTTGTCTTCTAAAATAATTTTCAACCATCCAATTTATTTTTAAAAAACAGCTGGTGCAAACGTACCCATGTATTATGTTTGATTATTATTATTTTACTGTAGTCTACTTTAAGTAAAGATTGATATTCAATAACCACTGTGGACTATCAATAACCAGAATCGATTAGAGGATAATTGATTGTTTCATAGCAATATATTGCTCATTAATGAGAAAGCTATATAAAATAGGAATATTTTGTTTTGTGAGAGATACAATCGTTAGTTCTATCGAAACGGAACACAGTTCTTACTCACGTTTTTAGCCTTTTATTGTATAGATCTGATGTTAAGAACAATGTAACAGCTGAAGTTTTCGATATTAATGATTATTTTAGTCGTAGGACATATTTTACTACAGTTTGATTTATAGTATATTTCACCACTAGGGCGTAAAGTGACTCTTTTCGACCCGAGCTCAAGTTTCACGACCGAGGTGAAGCCGAGGTTGGAGAATGAGTGAGGGTTGAAAAGACACTTTTCCCGTGTGATGAATTATATTTTTAGTCACATTGCAACATTATTTAACAAACTAAGCTAGTAAACAAAAATAATTTTCTTGTAAAGATAACCTATCCAAACGACTGTCAACTTGTTTTCAACTTTGCTAATACATACAAGCAGCTGTTTTAAAAATTATTCAATCATTTCGTCTATTATAAATTGTGTTAGTGTATATGAAACTAACTTATCGATTGTCATATGCCGAACTATTGACAAGATACCAATCATTAGCAATTATCTGTACAACTTGCAAGCGGATTTCCCTATGATTGTTCTGGTGGCTATAGAGAATAATTATATTGATCAAAACAAAAAGTTTCCGTCCCCTAATATGGGGGTTCTCTATAGCTCACATTCCATACTCAAACTTAAACTCAATTACCACTTTCCTTCAGATCACTTTGCAGGAAAACTAAAACATTTTTGTGTCCCAGTTAGTCTGTTCTGACTCGAAATTCATAGATTTGAAGTAGGCCTAGTGACAAATCCAATCTAACGACCCCAATTCAAAAGAGCTGGTATTTTTTTGTAGGGACTTCCAGAGCACATTTAACACCATCACTGCTCTTTACCTTTTTAGTTCGATGGTTCTCTACATGTTTTTTCGTTCTGTATGTCTCTTTACGCCCGGAAAATTTGCTACGAGGCATGTTTTTTAAGTAAGTACCGTTTTTAAACTTCTCCGTTCCAGCGCTGCGATTGGCATTTTGGACATTTGCGCTGTATATGTGCATCTATTGGCAAGCCCTAGCCGGAAATTCGACAACAATCGGCCGTGTTTACATCCGGTATCGAGCATTCAAAATGGTGCCACCAATTGAGACTGCCGCCGACTGTGAAGTGCGCGCTGTAATTATATTTTTATGTTCTAAAGGTGTGAAAGCCATTGCAATTTGTCAACAGCTTAGTGAGGTGTATGGCGAGAACATTTATGAGTGACGGAGTGGTACACAAGTGGGTAAGGGCATCTAAAGACGGCCCCACCAACGTTCATGATGAGCAACGCACTGGGTACTGGGGACAGTGGACGCTCCCCAGTGCGTTGCTCATGATGGACGTTGGTGGGGCCGTCTTTAGATGCCTTTCTGTGTTCGCTGGCCCCTACCCACTTGCGTACCATTCCGTCACTCATAAATGTTCTCGCCATACACCTCACTAATCTGTCGATAAATTTCAATGGCTTTCACACCTTTAGCACTTAAAACTCTAATTACAACGCGCACTTCACAGTCGGCGGCAGTCGCAATTGGCAGCACCATTTTGAATGCTCGATACCGGATGTAAACACGGCCGATTGTTGTCGAATTTCCGGCTAGGGCTTGCCAATAGATGCACATATACAGCGAAAGTGTCCAAAATGCCAATCGCAGCACTGCAACGGAGAAATTTAAAAACGGTACTTACTTAAAAAACATGCCTCAATCCAGCAACACATCCATTTATCATGTATCAAAAGCAAGAGTATAACTAAAACTATGCTGTAAAAATATGCATCCAACTAAATTGAAATCAATGTTTAATGGAGATTGAGCTGATTCAGTGCTAAAGCGCGGGATCTAAGTTGGGGTTCTGGATTCAAACCCGTAAATCACATATGGCTCAAATAATGCAACCTCTAGTCATAGCCTGAAGTAATGTGAAGAACGACCCCGAGCGTCCTACAATGTGAAGATGGGATAAATAATACATTTATTCCATCTCCTTTGGATGACACCCCCGTGGTCCGCAGACTGACCGGTTCCCACGATCGGATGCCCGATGGACGTCCAAGAGACGGCAGGGGTTGCGACATGTGGAGTCTGTCCGTCTGCCGAACAACAGGAAAGTACCCCCAGGTCGACCTTGGGAAGGGGTATATAGCGGTGAGGGAGACAGTTCCAGCTAGGATACGGATTCTTCTCCACCATGAGAGTTCTGGTAAGTAAAGTGAAACATGTTAAAAAAGTTAATCAGGCGATTTGAAAAATCAAAATATATTTATTTATAAACAGTTTTAGTTTTAAGTAGTTTTCAATATGGTTGCACATATTTACCATTGTGTTAGACGTTATTTATATTTTAATGATAATTTCTAAACAATCCGATACTAAAATATTAGTTTTTAAAAACATTTTTTAACTCTGTTTTAGTAGAGATTATATTTATGGAGTATTTAAAAAAAAAAAATTTAGCTAAAGGTTAAAAACTTGGACTTTTCCAAGTTAATTTTCTGTTCTTTAAAATAATTTAAAAGATTTTAAAAGAACTCATACGATTATGATAATTTAGGTTGACATTTTTGAAAATAAATTTTAATTATTTGACAATCTCGATTTAGTCAGATTCAATTTTGGTTTAAATTAAACATTTTTAGTGAAAGTTGAATTTTCTTATCTATTTCAGTCACCGAAGCAGTGTTTTTGTGGTAAATTTGGCCCCAGATTCATTAAAATTTTATACATTTTATTTTTTATTTGTTTCTTAATTAACATTACGATTATATTATTTAATTTTTCTGTTTCAAAAGAGTAGAAGCAACATTTCTTTAACTAAAATTTTGTAAAAGGAATAGGGAATCTTTTTAGAATCAACCGTTATTCATAGTTTAGAATAAATTAAAAATTGTGTTTGCTTTTAAATAGTTCAAAATACCGAAAATAACACTAATATTTTCAAAGGTGTGAAAAATCTATAAATGTCAGCATTAACATTTTGATGCATAAATTGTAACATGTTATAAGTTAAACATACCCTTCATATTACTGGTATTAAATTATCAGTTTCGTTTTGCACCAATTGAGTTAACGTTCTTTTATGTAGATAGAAAAAAAAGGTTGTTTAAATTTGTTTATTAACAAACATTGGTTCTTAGTAAAATATCTTAAATGCATAATTTACCTCGGAAAATATGAGATTCTTTTACTCGTTTACCACTATAGATATAGAATTTTAACAAAACACAGTGAATCGATCTTACAATATTTAAATATACTAAATAACTTAGACTGATTGATACAGACAACCTAAGAAACAAAAACAAACCTGAAAAAAACTTGTATTATAAGATTAATGTTTAATCCTCTTAGGATAAGATAAAAATATAATATAGTTTGTTGTATTCCTTAACTACACGGCGATCAACGAAAAGTTTTGTTAATTCTATAATTCAAAGATAAGCATACAATTCAAAACTAGTTTAAATCTGTTGTGCAAATTACTCCGTAATAAGTTCGTATTTCCTCTTATATTAATTGACACTTTCTAAAAAGACTATAAAAAACCTTCATGTGGTTTAAATAAACTCTAAATTATTTATATAGTTTGTTATTAACCAATGTGTTAGATAAAATTGTGTAATGTTAATCCATGCGTAGGTGGATAAGGAGTTTTCTCCTATGATTACGGATTTGGTTCAATGCCGTAGCAAGGCCACTAACAGCGGTTTTAGGTTTTAAAGTAGATTATAAATTATTTCTTTTTAGATTCGTCGCCCTTGTGTAGTCTGACTTAAGACAATTTAAGGTCAATTCCGTACAGTTCTCGTAGATAACGTTTTTTTAACTGCTTGTTTCAGTACAGTTAATTGAAAGGATGTTTTTACGCTCATCCTCTTTATTATTTTTTACCCCAACGCCTCACACATATTTTTCTATTAGGTGTACAAACAGTATCCTAGTGTTGTCAAAATGAGGGACGCTACTATTAAAATTGGCCCTGTGGAAATGAAAATGATGTAAATAAAATTAGGTTAGGTCATGTTATATTAGGTTGTGTTAGGTTAGGTTAATCTCTTTTAGGTTAGGTTGGGAGAGGTAAACGTAAGGAGCAGACACGTCATCCAAAGCGTATTTTGTGCTTGGTTGTTGGGACATGTTGGGTTAGGTTCTTTCCATTAAGAAATGTAAACAAAGTTTTATTTCTATTCTTTATGACCATTCCATGTTCATACACTCTGACAATTTCTCATTTACATAACCTTCACATGCGTAGAGCAAATTTCAAAAATAAAAGTTGCCCGCTTCTTGAAAAGACCATTGTATAATTACGAGTAATGGTTATGTTTTGGCCAGATGGTAATTACTCTTTCATCATAATTTGATTTGTGTACCAATACTTGATACCCTAGAGACTTGACATGATTAATATTTCTTGCTTTTGGTAACATTCGTAATGCCGACGTATTTTAAGCAAGGAATAGCTGAATACCCGTGTATTCATGTAAAGGTGTAAAGGCTTAACATTCCTTATAACATCAATTTGTGAAATATTTCACGCTAGCAAAAAAGTAAGAAACAGATATGGGATTTTTTGTCTGGGACAGTAAATGAAACATTTAAATATCTGGGGGAAAATTAAATGGTATACGATTGTAGACTAATTATGTAATCTTGTGTTGCAGGTAACGTGCCTGCTGTTAGCAGGCGTTGCCTGGGCTAAGCCTCAGTACTCCTTCGCCTTTGCCCCAGCGGCTGTATATGGAGAGCCTGGAAAGGTAGTTGCTGAATTTGCGCCGCCTCCACCCCCGCCACCTCCGCCACCTCCGCCGCCACCACCACCACCTCCACCTCCGCCTCCAGAGGCGCCGTATGCACCTCCACCACAACCGGAGTACGCTCCACCACCACCACCGCCGCCACCACCACCTCCACCACCACCACCTCCGCCTCCAGAGGCGCCGTATGCACCTCCACCACAACCAGAGTATGCTCCGCCACCTCCACCACCACCACCTCCTCCTCCACCACCTGTATATTATGCCCCACCACCTGCACCTTATGCTCCACCGCCAGCTCCATATGCACCACCCCCACAACCAGAATATGCCCCTCCCCCACCACCACCGCCACCTCCACCACCACCTCCTCCTCCACCCCCACCACCACCACCACCTGCACCTTATGCTCCTCCTGTAGCTCCATATGCACCACCCCCACAACCAGAATATGCCCCTCCCCCACCACCACCACCGCCGCCGCCACCACCACCACCACCTCCTCCACCAGCTCCGTACGCCCCACCTGCTCCATATGCTCCACCTCCACCCCCAGCTTATGCTCCACCACCACCACCACCTCCTCCTCCTCCACCACCACCACCTCCACCACCACCGGCACCTTATGCTCCACCACCTGTATTTTATGCTCCACCACCAGCTCCATATGCACCACCCCCACAACCAGAATACGCCCCTCCCCCACCACCACCGCCACCTCCACCACCACCTCCTCCTCCACCCCCACCACCACCACCACCTGCTCCATATGCTCCACCACCAGCTCCATATGCACCACCCCCGCAACCAGAATATGCCCCTCCCCCACCGCCACCCCCGCCACCACCACCACCTCCACCACCACCACCACCTCCACCTCCCCCACCACCACCACCACCACCACCACCCCAACCACATGCTACTTATGGAGTTCCTGCATTTTTCTGATTCTTTGTGAAGTGATTTGACCAAGTGTATTTGGAAGAGTTGTTGCTTTGACTGTGTTACCATTGTTGATATGTACAAATGACTGTGCTAATTACAACTACTTTTTAAAAGTGATTGCTCATTTAATCCTGGTTCTAACCACACTGTAGACAAATGTGTCTACAGTTATGTTATAGTTTAGCTATAGTTAGTGTTTTAACTACTGTTCATAAATTAATGATTAGTTTATGTTGGAAGTTTAAGAGCTCCTATCCAAATTAATGTACAGCTATCGTGTATAGCGGAGTCGAAGATTAGTTGTCTGCCTGTGAGTATGTCATTGTAGGGTCACGAAAACTCAAGAACCGTTGCACTAATAGTGTTCAAATTTTGCAAAAATAATTATTATGCCACTGGAAAGATCCCATTAAAATTTTAGACGATTCCGGTCCGGTCAGTAGTTATTATAAAATCGTAAAAACTTATTTTTAAATTTGTCCCATAAGAATAACATTAAAGATACCTACTTCTTTTTATTTGTTTACATTTTACGACCAACAATTTTCTTGTTTACTTTAGACAAAGAGAACGACTTTTCCTCTAACCTCTTTGATTCATGGCATGGTGGAAGGACTTAAACAGTTTGACGTCTAAGAATGTATAATATTATAATTAGGGGTGTATCATTTTGACGAAGGAATACGATGCAAAGTAGATTAGCTGTATCAAAATTCCAATCCATATTTCCCCTGCGACAAATAACATTTCCGAATTTCACTTAACTGAAAAATCTATCAGGCTACATACGTCATTGACTATCTATGATGAAGAATTGTACTAGATTCTTCACGTCGCCACATTTTCAGTTTAGTTTCAGATATGAAATCTAGTAGTAAAATCCATAGTGAGAACTTAATAGACTTACTACTACAAGTTTTTGATTATTTTTAAAAACCTAAAACAGCGTTAATTACGTAAACAATTCATCCCACCATAAGAGGCTATCGCGTTACAACCAACCTTTTGAGAGCGAAAATGGAAGTATCACCTGGATAAGAAGAGTCAAGTAATTTCAATATTTCAAATTCAATCCATTTTCTCAATATCCTAACATTGGTTAAGATATTTTATGATAGCTCCACAGTTTCCCTCATATTATTGAAAGCTTCTTCATCTTTGACATATTTTTCAAGAAAAGACGGAAATGGAAATTGATCGATAATCTGTAAATCAGCAATATGAAGTAGTTTCAGATAGGGAAGCTGAGTGGTTATAGTGCTCGCTTAGTAGTCTAAAGCTCACTAGTTCTGTCCTGAGAAAAGACAGTAGAGTAGGTACCTTTTTGATAGCTCGAAACTGGGCCCAGCTGTTCCTGATCATGGGCTTTTAATAAACGGCTCTGGCTGATAAAACAGCTGATCTTAGCTAGTAACAAAGCTACACGTCATATCATATCACACCATCCTCCACTCATACTGTATTGGGTGTATACGCACCTATTTTTAGGTAGCGTTCCCATCTCAATTGGTAGGCACTAACATCAGATGATCCAATCGGGGGTGATATGTCAAGAGGAGAAATAATTAAAGTAGGATAGACAAGTAAAAACATCCAATTAAACTAAGAAATGACAACTAAAATTTCTAAAAACTTATTTAAGTTGTAACTTACTGATCATTTTCAATTCGGGCTAAGAAATCCAATATATCATCCTGTTTTTCTTCTCACCACACCAATCCATATTGTAAACAGACATAATGATCAAAACACCGACTTTGTTCATGTCAAAAGTAAATGAAAGTCGTGTTAAACAACTATAACATAAAATGTCAAGTATTAACATAACGAGTAACACAACAGAACAAAGATGTTAATGGGTGAATCAACAAGTATTTATCTTCAGAGCAAACAATTTTGACAGCTGATTTTGACGGGTTGTGACAGATTATTTGTCCCGGCATTGTTGACAACCAAATCTTCTTGTGGACTACTAAACATTTTATTGTTCTACATGTAAATAGTGTACGGCTTGGGGCGCTGGTGTAGTGGGTAGTATCATTGACTATGGTCTTAGGGCCTAAGGATTCGGGTCCGAGTCCCGCTAATAAAGAAATTGATTTCAGAAAAAATTTGATAATGCCGTTAAGCGGTGGGATCAGCTCTAAACTTAAAGTTTTATAGGTTTTATTTTAAACCCGTTTTTACAGAGAATATCCTACAAAATCTATTACTTCATGTTATTTGAGGGCCGTTCAAATAGTTGTGGTAATTGTAGGATTAATTATTACAATCATTATAAGACGTAGGAAATTTGACAGTTTATAAAATATTGTACTACAAATACTTGAAAAGAACCTGTATGGATCATAAACATAAACAAATTACGTTTTTGGCCCGAAAATAAACATTATTTAACATTGCTTAAATGGAACTGCCAAAACACATGTTAATACTGTTCGTATAGGATTTGGACCAACAACGTAATTTGTTTATGTTTATGAACCATCGGGTCTTTTCTAGTATTCGTGCATAATACAAACATGAAACATATGTGCACGATATTACACAATGTTTGCTTTTCTCTTTTGACCTAACCTATATCGATGGACACATTAATGACTCTATAATGGACATGTTATCAGTGTCTCGGAAAAATACGTTTCACTGTTTAGACAAATTATTAACTAATGAAAATTTTAAATAGTTACTTTATTTACTAACTTTAAAACTCATATACATGATAATTATATAACAATGATATAACAATGATAATTTTAGCTTTGTGAGTTGCGTTTGATTACCATTATTAAGTTGCGTTATTTGAACCATGAACTAAGTTCAAGAAAAATTAAAAAAATAAATATTTACATCATAGCTGAGGTACACCAACAATGCTTCAAAATATTTCAATAGCTTTTATGTTACATTTCTCTATATAATGCATTACATGCCATTTACTACAATTAAGGTCGGCGATGATATAAAGTCAATTAATATTAATAATTTATAATGAGTGGCCTGTTTGATATCAATTAATTATCAATTATCAATCAATCATTGAGATGGGGACGCCACCTAAGTGCGTATTCTAACCCAAATATGAGTGAAGGATGAGTGTAGAATGGTGTGAGATGATCTTTGTAGCTTTGTTACTGACTAAGATCAGCTCTTTCATTAGCCAGGATCATTTATTTAAAGCCCAATGATCAGGAACAGCTGGGTCCAGTTTCGTACCATCAAAAAGCTACTGCCTTTTCTCAGGATCGAACCGGCGACCTTTTGGATACTTAATGTGTTAAATCTTGCAAATAGTTATAAATTCAAGACTGCAATACTGGACTTCTAACTCGACCTTATTTCGTAATCCCTTGGAAGGCCACTGCAATGAAAGCCAACACTTTCCAGTGCATCCTTGGAGTTTAGATTTGGATTGGTTTTCAACAAAATTTTGATAAGAATCCTTAAACAGCTTTAAGTGTATAATACGTTTATCCTATGTCAAAATTTGATAAGGTAAAATATTTTTATTTCAACTTAAACTTAAAACGCATTCGCGAAAAGCAAGCTGCCAAGACGGAGTCCCGTGAGTAAAGACTTTTCTCGCTTATGTCAACATGTGGGACAAGTAATAGGCATAAAAGTAGCTTTTTGATGGTTTGAAACTGGACCCAGCTGTTGCAATAGGCTTTAAATTATTCTGGCTAAAAAACAGCTGATAAGTTATTAGTCAGGAACATGTATCATATCGTATATATCAATCTTAAATCTATTTCAGAGGAAGTATGTATGTATACAGGACTTCGAAACCGCTCGAAAGATTGTAATGAAACTTTAAGGCATTGTTAAGCATTTTTCATGGATAGTTTGTGTGAAGTTTGTGGCAGATCCGACAAAAGAGCTCCGCCCCAGTGGCTCTGGAGTTTCCCAATTTAACCTAATGAGTACTAATAAATAAATAACTTCTTGATCAGCATTGTACGTGTTATTAAATTTACGGAAAGTAAATAAAAGAAACGTCTTATAACACTTAAAACATATATTTACGCTTATACTGCTACTCACAAGACGGTAAATATACAAAACAGATGGTAAGTGGTGATCGATTTCGATTGGACACTCCAATCATCATCAGACTCAATAGGCGAATCGAGTCTGATGATGATTGGAGTGTCCAATCGAAATCGATCACCACTTACCATCTGTTTTGTATATTTACCGTCTTGTGAGTAGCAGTATAAGCGTAAATATATGTTTTAAGAGTTATAAGACGTTTCTTTTATTTACTTTCCGTACTAATAAATTGAATTAAATAATCTTAACAGCTGTTTCAACAAAACAAATTGATTATGTGATGTTCAATAGCATTAAAAAGTTACAAGGTTTACCAACAGGGTGCAGCACTATTAATTGTTTAAATTTATGACAACAGCTAATTAGAACCAAATAACAAAAATCTGTGATACAACATGAGAATTGTCAAAGTAGGATTGTTTACAGTTATTTTTATGTTTTTAATTTAATAAATAATTTTTGATACTGTGCAAATACGGCGTTTTATTTTTTAAGTGCATAATTCATCATTATTGACTTTCTTTTTTCCAAAATGTTTATAAAAATCCATTGTTTTATGATTTATTTCCCCAAAAATAATGTCTGGGAAACGGAGTAGCCAGTTAATACTTAATTACTAAACGTGGACAATCAAAAACTCGAATTTATAACGAACTAGCAGAGCACCCGTCCTTCGTACGGGGTTAGCATAAAGTATAAAATGCTTTTGCAGTTATACTCAAGCTTTGCGTTTGCAATGGGGATAGGACACAGTTTGATAAAATTCGGTTCATAAATTTACGGTATGATATAGTATAACACATCTACCATTGCCATAATGTTCTACCATTGCACCTAAACAATAGAAAAAAATAAATTATCAAACACTCGCACAATATCACAAATTATTCATTAAATTAAAAACTCAAACCTAACTGTAAACAATCCTACTTTTACAGTTCTCATTGTGTATCACAGCTTTTTGTTGCTGCTTAGTTCAAATTAGCTGTTAGTTGTCATATATGCACAAACAAAATAATAATAGTGCTGCACCCTGTTGGGAAACCTTATAACTTTTTAATGCTATTGCATATTATAGAACCAACTTGTAAAGTTGAAACAGCTGACTAAATTCTTTAATTCCCTTTAAATATGAATACTCATAAGGTTAACATGGGGAACTACAGACCCACTGGGGCGGAGCCCGAAAGGATTTTTGAGATAAGAATATGCCTAAATGTTAATAGGGAATGTTAGCTAGCATCATGCCAAATTTCAGCCCAATCCGTCCAGTAGTTTATGCGTGATTGAGCAACACACAAACTTTCAGATTTATAATATTAGAAGGATTGCATAGAGTGGAAAATTTAACAAAATGTTAGCATCCTACAATATGGTTGACATTCTATCACACTCCTAGGGTTTTATTTCGTCCTATAACCTTGACAATATCATCTGCATCAGGCAATTGGTAGTATTTCTCGCTTGTTATTCAGTAGTTGAGTAAGTTGGAATATTTGCCTCTGATCTCGGCGATATTGACTACAGATTGTTTGATATTCGCCACCGACATGTAGTTCCATCTTTAGATTTTATCTCTGTAATCCAAGATTGATCTATGTGTTTACTCAGATCGCCGTTGATGGATTTAAGCTTATAGAGGCCAAACAAGGAATTATTTTCGCATAGAATTCAAACTTGGGAAAAGCAACCGAATGTGGTGTGTGTATTATTTTAGTTAGAGTAGTGCAAGTATCTCTTAAGAAAAGTATGTGTCTCCATATTCGACAGTAAGTGGTTGTTGTACTCATTCAGCTCTTTTTAGCGAATTTCCCTATAGGAAAGTAGCTATTACCGTAGGTCTCATGGTAAGATTTGACCCCGGAACTGATTTACTTTTATCATTTTGATGTCCCTAGAGGCCAAAAACACAATCCGTTCAAATTCATATATATATGTCCGTTAGCACGATAACGGGAGCAAAAATGGCCCAATTTTGATGAAATTTGGTATAAGCGTGTAAACTTACATAATTTATTCGAATGAGTTCGCGAACCAGCATGATTGGAAAATGAGAACGGGGGTTTATGGGGGGTTTTATAGGGTAAAAATGAGTTTTCCCGTTTTTCACCCTAAAAACAAAATTTTGCAATTTCTTTCTAAACAGTTTTGCAGAGCTTAAAAAGAAATAATTTAGTATATTGAAGCTCTGTTGTAAAGGTTACACAGAAAATTAATAAAAGTGTAAGTTTAAAATTTTCATGTTGTACTTATGGAGAAAATTAAAACTGTTGTTGTTTACTTGTTTGTAAATATATGTTGATAAAGTTTGTCAAATTTATTTATTTCATCTTAACTTATGCCATTACAGTTTGGTCAAAAACACTTTTTACCTTCCCCATAGCAGCAAACCTAAGCACTCGTTAAATCTAATATTATTTAAATTGGGAATAAATTTTTCTTATTTATGGAAATATTTTAGTAAAATGTTAATCAGACAAGTTGAAATTCGCTTAGCCTGCAGGTTTGCTGTGGAGGGGGTATTTATTTGCATGGATATTATAACAGAAACTGTATGGATCATAATTATATATCTACATATCTAATTATATATATCTGCAGGAATACCTGCATGAACAAATAGCGTAATTTGCCTGAAAGTAAACATGACTGTATTATTATTTAAATGGATCAGTCAAAAATCATCCAAACCAGCTGTTACGATTATTAGTAGAATATTTGCGCCAGTGACGTCATTTGTTTTTGTTTATGATCGATACCATTTTGGTTCTAATATCCGTGGTTACATCTATTTGGTAGAAAATATGTTGAGTTTTGTTTTTTCCAAAAACTAACCTTGGGTTAGTAACGTTAGGAGCATCGTTTGCATCGTGTGGATTAATAGCTTAAATATTACGTTATAAAAAATAAAGAAGGAAGGGTTTGTCTAAAATAGTACAGGGAGTTTTAACACAACCTAAATTGCAAATACTGAGAAACCAAATCTGTGGAAAACGAAATGTATACTTACTCGCACGAATACTAGAAAAATACCGGTATGGATCATAAACATAAACAAATGACGTTGTTGGCCCGAATCCTATACTAATAGCATTGAACATATGTTTTGGCAGTTCCATTTAAGCAATGTTAAATCATGTTTATTTTCGGGCCAAAAACGTCATTTGTTTATGTTAATGATCCATACCGGTATTTTTCTAGTATTCGTGCTACTCGTTCAGCTGGTGAAATCACCTTGAGGATGAAAAAACCACCTAGGCAACAATGCATATCAGCTGATCGGCAATGAAGTAAAGGAAACATGGTTAGACACTTACGAACATTTGTCCTTAAACAGTATATCTCAGCTCAGTAAATACTTAAAAAATATAAATACCTCAAATAAATGGCATCCAGATAAGTGCACTTTACCCAAGGACGATTATGATCACGAATATTTAAACAGAAAGTGTATGAAACATAAACATAAACAAATAAATAATCTTATGATAACTAGCTGTTACACACGGGCTTCGCCCGTTTGACTTCATAAGTATTAATAAAACTATTGATTGGTTAAGTTAAAGCTGACATAAACAAAACTGAATACAGTAATACAAACAAATATTCACACCTGATTTTAATAAGGTAATAAATCAAAAGAATAACAAAAAATAAATAAAATACAGCTGAGGTATTTTTAACGTTAGGTATACGGGAAGTTCCCTTTAGAATGGAATTACGACCATTTATGAAATAATGGATAGATTTGCGCAAGGTTTCTCGTCATGACGAACATTATACGGTTTATGGGGTTGTGACTTTTAGTTTTATCAAAAGTTCATGGGTACTTTGGGATTCATATATGGACTAGTGTACTTGTTGCTCGAATTCGAGCAATTATTGCGAAGTATTACAAGTTAAAGGCGTTATTTTAAAACGAATAACAGACACAATTTCCGATGACTTTAGAGTCGACTCAAATATTATGGAAATACTCACGATTTAAATAAAAAGTTCGATATAATCAACATTTCTTGTAAATATCTTAAATATTCCATTTCAACCAAGTCAGTAAATGTTTGTAGCACACTTTTTCTTCAATTGCAACTAAAATATTAACAACAATTAAACTGTCCAGTTTCAGCTGATCAGAATGTAAACAAATATGTTCTTCATAAGGATAACATGGGGACTTAAAAGCCACTGGGGTAGAGCCCAAGGGACTTTATCAAAAATGTAAGGTCAGTTTGCAAATCTACACACCTAGACCGCCTACTAGGCCTATATAATAAGTGAGGTTAAATCTTAAAACAAAAAAGCCTTATTGTTTACAAAGTTTCATGTAGCGTATTAATAATATAGATAGATAGACAGATAGATGGATAAGATTATGGTTTTGACATTTTTAAAACATTTCTTTTCCAATAATACGTCGCAGTGTTAACTTTCAGGCTAGTGACGTATTTGTTTATATGATCCAATACTGCGTAGCTGTTCTAATATTCGTGATTATGAAACGCCGTAACTATCGTAGCAAAATTTCACTTCGTAGTGAACATGCACGGACTTAACAGATAAGTTAACTCTCTTATCATCTTCTGCAGAAGCAGGCGACCGTAGTTTTAGATTTCATAACCCTAGCGGGAGTGCAGCAGGCGAAGTAGGCCTATGTCAGTCGAAGCGAAGGTTGCCCGGAAGGTCGATAAGTTTCAGATTTTCCTCCAGAGAATATTCAGTCACGGCGCGGGTGTTGGGAAAAGTGCGCGAAAACTAATAAATTTAAAGACGGAACGTAAAATAAACATATTTCGTGTCAAAATTGTGTATATTTAGACTACTAAACTGTGCTAAGTGAAAACATGTTTCGTGTTCTAACATGTTTCCTCCTCGCTGTCGTATGTGCTGAACCCCCCAACATTGTTATCATCGTTGCTGACGACTTGGTAAATCTATTGTTTGAACATGGTAAAATTGGCATTGGTTAAGGCTTCGGAAATCTATTTACAAAATTAGCTGTATGTACATATTGTTTGTTTAAATATTTAAATAGGACGTTGGACTTCTCATCCTATTTTCCAAACGTTTCAATGTTTATTATTATAATATACCTGCTGGTGCTGGTATTTATTTTGAAAAATTTAAAAAAGCTTTAAATTTTTCTGGATATTATTTTGATGTGCAGTCGTTGGCCAAGGGTTTTCTCTCATTTTGGTTTTATTTTGTTTTACAATTTGTCTTTATTTTTTATATTTTTTTATAGTTACCATATACGAAAAGTTTATACATAGTTATATATAGCTAAAATATTTTTATTGGTTAGAAAATTAAATTAAATTATTGACGTTAGAAAACTGACATAACCTTAAAATTATAGTTACTAAAATTAAGTAAACTAAATTAAATTAAAATATGGAGTAGGTTTAATCTTTCGTAATATAGCCTAACCAGGTTGTTGTCAATCCTTGTATGTCTTAAAACACATTTATTGATTCAAATGTAATCAATTTTATTTAAAGAAATTATTCGTAATAAAAATAATTTATAAGTGGAGTGGCAAAGTAATTTTTAGTGGTATATAATATAGATTAACATAATATGATTAATTACATACTCACATTTTTTGCTGTAACACAGTTAAATTATTTTATATTTTGAATTACAAAAACAGTTTTTTGGAATTTTCTTAAGTATGGTAATAGATTAAAGTGATCTGTATAAATTTTTTTATTAAAGTGGGGTTTGTTGAGTGATTTGCTTGTTTTAATTTACTTTAGAATTGAGTTGTTTTATATAATTTCCCCGGCCAAAATGATTACAGTTTTATTGTTTTGGATGTGTTAGTCTACAAATGTGTTGTGACAAATCTACAATTTGATGGTATAGGTATACCAAAAGTATACAACCATTTAAGTTCGCGCTTTAATTATTTAAATTAAAATAAGGTTTTTCATGAAGAAATAAGCTTAAGAAACCTTAATTCATCATGTCTATTAATTATTAGAATGGGGAAATCGGACGAAGTAGAGCCATTGTGAAATCCGACTAAAAACTGTCCAACTTTTTACATAAATCAGGCCAAGACAATAAATATCCCAGCAATGCTGGTACCCTTGTAATTTCTGGAATTTTCATGTAACTCTACAACCCAAAGCTATTGCAACAGTTTCTCTTCATGGACTTTTCTAAAGTTTACTAATTTAAATGTAACAGTCCATTTTCTTCAGGATATTCATTAAAACTAGACATATTTAGTTTTATACAACTTTTAAGAATGGGAAGTTAACTGTAACTGTACTTTGTTTTTATTTACTGTTGAATGAATGCTAAATAACATTCCATCACTCTGTCAGGATAAGTGGTTTTAGCTATAAAGGGGTTTTCCAAGTTAATTAACACCCTTTCACTACTAATTTATTTTTCCTAGGGTAGAAAAAGAAAACTTAGCTACTAACATATTATTGTGGTATTTTTTTCACTTTTCCACACTACTGGAAAAAAATTATATCTGTAGAAAAATTTGTTTATCATTTTTGGGATCTTAAACTAATACAGGTAATCACATAGATAAATATAACAGTCATTATAAAACAGTAAACAGATCTCACTCATGGGAATTCTCCTTTTATAGGTAAAAATCCTCTCTCTGTCATTTGTGTCATTCACGACAAAAATATTTTTAAATAACCATAGAGAATTTGCAATTCTGTATCTGTGAACTATTGTAATACTGATATTCACCACTAATCATTCTAATTTTCAAAGAGACTAAATCATAGTCATAAATTTGAAAAACTTTGTTGTATTTATCATCCTTATAGACCTGGTGACAATTTAAAGATATTATGTTTGATTGATGTGCTGATCATCTTCCCTATAACAATATATTATTTGTTAATTACTCTGTTTACCTCCTGGTATAACGAAAGTAAAGCGTTGACTGTAATATACATTCACTCTAGTATAAGCGAAACATTTAGTTTATATCAATAGACTCACGGATATGAAATACACATAAAATATCTTTAAAATTACAATAAATAGAATTACATGTCTGATTGGAGTATCCAAAGTCAACATTTAATCTGTTACAGCTCACTTTCACAGTATCCTTGCATATGAAAACTAATGGCTGCTAAATCTATACTATATATCAACCTGAAATAGATATTTTGGGTTCTGCTGTTGTTTATCTAAGGCAGAGGTATTTTAAAATTTTTTTTTTTTTTTTTTTTTTTTTGTAAGGAATCGGTCCAAACTCTGTTCTTGCTGCTATCTAAAACATAGACTTTGTAAGATTACGTCATTAATTGATAGCCCAATGAAGTGGCATCTGGATCTGGTAACGATATCGTCTGGAATCGAACCAGCGATCTTCAGATTTGAAGGCACGAGCTACTATTTTCTTATGTAAGCTATAGCTATCTCCAAAAAGAAAATAAAATCCGCCACCCACTTAGTTTTATTCTAATTTAACAATAATGAGTTCAATTTTTTAAGAGAAGCGACAATTCTTTTAGTCAGTATATTGTGTAGGGGTGGAACGACGTGAGTTTTCACGGCTCCAGTCAGATTCCGACTCCGAACATTGATGCTCTCGCTTACGATGGTTTGATTCTCAATCGTCACTACGCTCAGCCATCCTGTTCTCCTTCTAGAGCCGCCCTACTCTCCGGTAGATACCCGGCGTACACAGGTACTACATCTTCTTGATCTATACGTTTGAGATGTGTTAACTTTTAACTACTTTACAAATTTTAGTATAGGGGCACCTACACAGATTGGGCATTTTAATAGCGTTCAAAACATGTTTGCGAGGCAAAACCAATAATGCAATACTTTACCTTTTAAATATTACTTCGTAGCTAAAATATGTTTAATTAAAAATGAACATCTTCATATAAAATAATATATGACGAGCTGTTTGACCCGTCCTACGTACGGGAATCGAGTAGTCCATTAAAACTGTATATGATTCAGAACAGCTAGTTTACAACTTGGTGGCCGATTCACACACACTGGCTTTGAAAACAGTAGCTACTTACCACCTTCCACTGCATAGGCCTACTATCACTTACCGTACCTTATTTTACCACCTTGGCCACTGAAACCTCTAAAATGATCCTGGCCTCCCGTTCTCTTCTATCCCCTGCCATTTCTAAGGAAGATACCAGTCTGAAGACGTCATTCATTACTTGGTCTTCCAAGTGGTCGTCTACCTTGTAGTACTCCTTGGAATACACTTTTAAAAGTTATCTTCTCTCCGCCATGCAAAGCCTGCCCAGCCCATTCGAGATCTAAGCCTTTTGGAATGTCCCTTTATCAAGTTTCTGAATCATACAGTACTACTGGGATAGTTATGATATGGTATGAATCGATTTTGGTTTCTACTGACACCCTACAGCTTACTGCGGTCAGTTTTCTGGAGACCTACTACACCGGTTGATATTTTCATTACGAATAAAATGTGTACTGTATGCAATCATACTTACAGTATATTCAAACATCTAGAAAAAGATGTATCAACACATAATATCTTAAAGGATTAAGCACTCATACTTCGATGGATTGCATTTATGACAAAACTTGATTATACGTTTAAAATGTTTAGTTCAAAATTACACAATCTCCTGATAACAAAGATCTTTTACGGTAGGTAATAAACTGCATTTTAAAGTAAAATAGTGTGTAGGCAAACTCTGGATCAATATTTTTGTATACAAACAACTTGTAACATAATCATTTCAATGACAGTTAGAAACCAGCTGTTAGCTAAACCACCACTTAAACGACTTTAACTCGTCCGTCGGCTGCTAGACTTTTTGAAAATTAAAACTTAATTTCTAAAAAACTGGGACCCTAAACTAAAATTATGGCTTCGACATTCCCTAGTTCTCAAAATTATCTTTCTTTCAACACAAAAATCATGAAAATCCGTCAAGTGGTTGATTCAGAATCGTGAAATAAAAAAACCATGTTTTGTTTTAATATTATAGATTGTTTTGGACAGTTACAAGGGATGAATACAACTACTAATTTACAGTATTTACAAATGTTGATTGATGAGCTACACATAAAGAGTGATTTACCTTCCTTAATTAGGTTACAATCATCAATATAAGTAGCCTATTTAAATAAAATCCATTTTCTTAAACTATTTCGTCTCTTGTTTTCAATCTGACTGCGGTTGAAAATTAGACCGAACGTAATCAGCTTACGTTTCAATTCATATTTTAACACTGTTATCAGGAAAGTTGGTTAGAAGAACATCATGGACTTTGGAAAGCACAGTCTAGGAAATAAATCTAAGGCTAGGGGGTGTGAAACCCTAAAGGAACCTTTACGTGCCATTCGTCGATTCGTCCCTGCACTAGATCATAAGCTAGTCAATGACAACTAAATCATAGCAATCGTTTTTGTGGGACAGGAGAAAAAGCGGTTTACAGAGTAAACCTAGTTTATATTGTAATTATGCTTATAGATTTATGACAACCAAACTAATATTTGAAAATCTTTTTGACTTTTAGGAGTACAGATGCCTTTTAAAGCAGGGACAACTTCAGCTTTACCGCTTCATTTTACACTTTTACCCGAGGTAAGAAACTTTAAATCTCAACGTTGAGATTCATATTTCAGCTTATTATAAACATTTTAAACTAACTTGAGATATAAAATATGTTATTTCAAGTAAAAATCCGTAGTTTATCTAGTTTAAGATGATTCCCACAGATAATCCTTAGTAGATTAAGTTTAACTTTTAAAATCACATAACAAAAAATATTTACAAATTTTAAATATATAATATATATATATTAGGGATGGACGAGATTGGATTTTTAGTTCGAGACGAGACGAGACGAGATTTTTTATTTCTCTTAAAATTTCGAGACGAGATCGAGACGGGATTTCCCTTCTCATACACAACGGGAAATACACGTTGAAAATTTTTACCTGATTTTGTAACATTGTTAGATGACTGTTAAATACAAAAATAATGATAATAGGCAAGAATATTTACAATCTTTTATTAAAAAACATCAGCATAACATTTTTTTATTAATCACGCCTAACTTATTAAAAATGCCTGATTAGGAAACATAGTGATATCAGTTAGGATAGAGTTCAACTTATCCCAAAATAAAATGAATCATAAAATAAAAGCAATATTAATTTTTATAAAATAGTTACTTGTTTTGACTTTTTATAGAAATAAAACATTCCTTACACTGCTTACACTTAACAAAACTTCTCAAATGTTATTAAAGTAATATTATTCAAATAAAAAGTAATATTTACATTTAAAGAATTAATTAAATAAGAACGCCTTCGCAAAGGAAACGCAACTACAACACGCTCCTGTATTGCGGGTATTGCATTGACTTTCTGCAGGCGTTTTTAATTTTTTTTTTTTTTTTTTTTTTTTTTTTTAATTCTCGTCTCGATAAAAATCTCGGCCAAAAAGAAATCTCGTCTCGTGTAACGAGATTTAAAATTTCCCGAAAATTTCGAGACTTGACCATCCCTAATATATATAAATAATTTAAAATATTTATGTGAGTGTAGCTCAACAAGAAACGTAAAACTGTGCCTCCTCACTGGGTTCCAGTACTTATCCAGACTGGGGTACCGATCACACCTGGTTGGCAAATGGCATCTGGGGTGCCACAAGACTGAGTACCTTCCCTGTAGTCGCGGGTTCCAATCTCACTTCGGCTTTTGGAACGGCTACCTTGGCTACTTTGACGGCATCCATCTAGACGTAAGTCACTTTTAGTTTATCAATGGCTTAAGTTAAGTGTTCATATTTTAGTTTAATTTTATTGTTACCTCTACCTATAAAAAGTTAACATACCTGGAGTACTGGAAAGAGTTTGTATAACTGAACGATAAGTGCTCACCTGACGATCAAAAGGTCGATGGTTTAATCCTGAAAGAAGTCAAACTTTTTTATAGTTTGGAACTTGTCCCAAATTACCTTTTTACTAATGAATGTGTGAATACAAACATGAAACAAACAAACAAAAATATAGATGTACATGATCAAAATAACAAAACTGTTTTGATTTTCAGGGCGTTGGTGGAATTGACTCTCGTCGGAACAATGCTGGGGCTTGGGAAGAATTTGTGGGTCGCTATGCAACCGATCTTTTTGCAGAGGTACACTGCATTTTGTTTATATAATAACAATGGAAACTTATGTAGCTTACTCCAAATTACCTGACAATTGAGTATATGTCTTATCAATGTACACGTGTTTGCATTACTTATGTCGATAAGTTGTCCCCGCTTCTAATTCTGCAGAACTACTCGGAGTTCATGGTTGTGGTGATTTACAAATAATTCAAATCAGCTGAGCGCCTTTTTCTGACTTGGATAAAACTGTACAATTTGCCTTCTTGATAGTGTAGATAATTGATTGATGATTTGTGTAGACATCTTGTTGATCTATAATTGAGATCAAGAATAGTTGAAGAACATAACCATTATAATAATAATAATTGCTTTAAATCTCACCAGGATGGTGAACGAAGGAGATTTATTGAATCATTGACACCAGATCTGAGGATCCAGAGAGCAAACTATACAATTATTTGATTACTGCATTGAAAATATATTCTTTGTTAATAAATTTACAATTGGCTTAAAGAACAGACTCCCAAAGTATCTTTACATAAAAACTAAAAATTTTAAAATATTAGTTTAAAGTTTAATGCAACTAAGGAATTCATTTTCTGAATATAATCATCCAGCAAACTCAAAACATTTTAGGAACGTTGAAATGTTCGAACCTTTAAAAACTTTTCTTGAATCACAGTACATCTCAACAAATCATTTCAGGAGGCAACATCCATCATCAAGTCCCATGACGTCACAGATGGTCCTTTGTTCTTACAAGTTGCTCTTTCTGCGCCTCACACGGGCAACAAAGGTTCGGAGTTTGAAGTACGAAATTTGGCGGAAAATGAACGTCAACACTACTACATCAAGGATCTTCATCGCAGACTATATGCAGGTACGATTTATTATGTTTAAGGGATTATTGTGGATACTTTCCATTAAGATTTTTTTTTTTACGGCCCCACCAACGTCCATTATGAGCAACGCACTGGGCAGCGTTACTGTCCCCAGTACCTTGCTCATCATGAACGTTGGTGGGGCCGTCTTTAGATGCCCTTACCCACTTTTGTACCATTCCGTCACTCATAAATGTTCTCGCCATACACCTCACTAATCTGTCGATAAATTTCAATGGCTTTCACACCTTTAGCACTTAAAAATCTAATTACAGCGCGCACTTCACAGTCGGCGGCAGTCTCAATTGGCGGCACCATTTTGAATGCTCGATACCGGATGTAAACACGGCCGATTGTTGTCAAATTTCCGGCTAGGGCTTGCCAATAGATGCACATATACAGCGAAAGTGTCCAAAATACCAATCGCAGCGCTGGAACAGAGAAGTTTAAAAACGGTACTTACTTAAAAAACATGACTCGTATATATTTATAACAATGAAAATTTTACAAAAAAGATTACAGTACAATCAGAATTTAACAATTAATTTTTACACTAAATTCCATTACGATTAGTCAAAAAGTTTTGACATGATTCGTTTTTTGGGTACAACTTAAAGAATGATACAGAGACAATATTTAATGGTACACTTAAGTGGTGTCTAGCGCTAAAGCTGGTGTCTAGGGCAATGACTCCCTTTTGTTCCCCTCGCCCAAATGTGCCCTACTACAACGCTCACGGTGGAGGAAGACCCTGAGCCTGTGCGAATTTCCTCACAGTGCTCTCCGTTCAGGTTCTTCCTTGCTCGTCACAAGTATATTTCTGCCCCAACATACCAGCTGATAGCGCACGGTTGTCCCATAAGCTTGTATCATAGATAAAACATACTCCCTTAGTACATTTGTCATCCTTATGGAACAGCTGAAGCCAATTTTATTGTTAGTTCTGTACGTCCAACTGTAGAGGTTATGTTTTGTTTAAAATTTTTTTCTTGATATTTCAGTCATTTAAAACATCATTTAACCAAATAAAACTGTATAATCATAAACAATAACTGGTCTTCAAGTCATATAACCAAATAGTAAAGCACAAATCATGAAAATAACCCTAAAATAATAGAAACAAAGTTTTGTCTACACTAGCGATCTGTGTGGACGTACATGAACTAGACACAACAAACAAGCTTCAAAATGTACAATGGGATGAGGAGTCTACTTGTGTTGATTAGTCTATGCTTGTATCCTCTGTACCTTACTTCTCTGTGGGTACGATCATATTTTTGAAGAAATGTAGGGACTAAAAGTAAACATACCAGAAAATAATTTTAATTTTTTGTAGGTAGACGATTTTATTTATCTGTAATATTTGAGCAAAAACATTTTGATTTGGAATATGAGACAGACCCCTTTTGTACATAAAAAAAATTAGCAGTTGTTTCATCTTAAATTCACTGTCAGGAAAATAAAATTGTCCTTGACATTTTCAAGCCACTGCTTGCTATTACCGCACTTTTTTTTTTTTTTTTCCTAGGACGCTAGGCACGAGCCTGGGATTGTTTTTCACATTACTTCAGGCTAGACCTAGGGGTTGCGGCATTATCACTTAGATAAAATCCATTGGTGACTTGGCGGGGATCGAACCCGGGACCTCACGGACCGAAGTCCCGCGCTCTAGCCACTACGCCAGCTCGCTCCCCAAAGATTATAAAAGGATAATCTACTATCTTAAGGCATTCTTATGTTGATAACTCCACTGTCTGGAGATAATGGGAATAATCTTATATCATGATATTTCCTGTTTCAATGGTTGTAAAACTTGACTGTAATGTTTGTGTGAGTTGATCTCTTAACCTTGGATAGGTAACTAAAACTTGGTATTTTCCCATTTTAAATTTCGTAACTTTTTTTAATTGGCCAAATAGCTCAGATCCGGTTTATTAGCTATAAGCTGTATAGTACACCTTAACTAATACTCCTATGATTATATGATCATTAGCACAACTATGTGGTTCATGGGAATTCTATATAAATTTGTAGGCCTATTCATTTTTATTTAACTTCTCATTCTAATCATTAAAGGTAAGCACCATCAATTAAAATTTTTTCAGGTTACAATTTAAAGAAAATTCACGCTAATGAAGTACAGTACATTCATTGGTACCTATTAACAATACGGGATTCATTTTCCAAGAACAAAAATGCACGTCCATGGTAAAAATACAAAAAAAAAAACTATGTCAAACTTTCAAAGGTTTTGGTGACCAAATGAAAGTTATGATTCGTTATCCACATTGTTGTATACACTTTCTTTTACTCGTTTGAAAATACAGCTGAAATTAAAATTTGTATACAATATGTACTTGGACATTAAACGAGAGCTTTAGTACTAATAATACTTCACAAATGCTTGTTCGATTTCTCACAATTCCATTAAACATCTAAATTCTAAACTTAAGATCATAATTTGTAAATTATGTAACCTACCGAGCTTCTCAGGAATGGTACGAAAGACGAGAGATTTAGCATTTATAATACTCCACAAATACTTGTTTGAGGTCTCACAATTCCATTAAACATCAAACGTCTACCTACACTTCAGATCAGTAGTAAAATACCATCATGTTTCTCAGGAATGGTAAGAGGGATGGATGATGCAGTCGGAGCTATAGTCGAGGCTCTGGGTTCGCGTAACATGCTCAACAACTCGATCGTGTTGTTTACCTCCGACAATGGAGCTCCAACTCTCGACCCTCGATGGAACTACTCGAACTACGGCTCAAACTGGCCTCTTAGAGGGGTAAGTTAGGTTAAATAGGTGTATTCCATTTATGTTAAGCAATTTTGTTGTGATAACAGGCTTGTTCAATGGGAGAGAGTCCATGAAGCATAATTATCACTACTTTATTATACCCAAAATAGAACTCTTAACTGTCACTGCATTTCCAACCAAGGGAGGTTTGAGGAAAAAGAATTTCTTGAAGTTTAAAGGTCTAAGGTCCTTCCTGAAGAACTAAAACCTTTTTTGGTTGAAATTGTTGTCACCGACAGTGAAATATATTTTAATGAGGGCGCCATGCTCAAATTGGGTATTTTAATTAGGTTTATAACTTTTTTCCGAGACAAAACGAATAATACAATACCCTTTGGCCTTCAAACATTCAATTGGAGGATCAACTGTTGAATTAGAATTCATATTTAAAACCCCTATAAAGAAATTTGGTCAGCAGCAAGGAAACCAAGAAACAAATCAAATTCCATGGAGGTTAACGCCTTAAAATGATTACCTTTTTAATTACCACTTGTCACTCCACTAGGTCATAAGCTTTTAAACGATATCTCAATCTTAAACATCAGTTAAGTAGGATAGATGAAAAAGATATGTTACTCTGAAATCCCTTAGCGCATTAAGTATAAAAAATATGTACGACCTTCATAGAGAGAAACATAAGCCAAAACCATTTGAAATCATATGGGCTGAAAATTCTCAAAACTTTAAAACAGAGAGCATTTTATTGTTTCCAAAACCAGTAAACCACTAAACTAATTAGTCCTATTGATCACATATCATGAGCACGGCCAAGGTACTTTTCTGGTCGTAAGGTCTAAGATTTGTGTCATAACACATTTGATTATATACATAGATTATGTATATTTTAATTACATAGTCAATGTGTAATCTTTTGCTCTAAGATGAAGCTGTCTTGTCACGAGGGAGGAGTCCGTGTGGCGTCAGTCTTGTGGAGCCCCCTGGTGGCTGGAGGCAGAGTCTCTGATCAGCTGATACACATGGTCGACTGGCTACCCACCTTGTACACAGCAGCTGGTAAACTAACTATAACACATAATACTGTACTATGGAACCATTGAATATTGGATACTGAAGTAGACATCCTATAGTGGATCAGCTGTAGTATTTATTTATTCAAAAGTAGTGTACAGTAGTTAAATAACCCACTTAAAAAGAGTACTGTCAAAAGTCTATGTTTACCGGTTACTATAGAAAAGTAAGGAACAGAGGAAACATGCTTATGGAAAAACATGCGCTTTCAGTTTTGGTATATAGTGCAGGAAATATACTTGAGACAAGCAAGGAAAAGCCTAAGTGGCAAGCACTGTGCGGGAATTCCTATAGCACAGGGTCTCCCTCCACCGTGAGTGTTGTAGTACATGAGGGCGAAGGGTGTGATGATGAATTTTACCCTAGACACCAATGATCAATTATCAATTATTTAAGATGGGGACCCCACTATGTGCGTATTTACCAAAATATGATGAGTGGCGCGATCTTGTAGTCTTGTTAGTGACTAAGGCCGACATACTACAAGACATACATACCACTCAAATGTACCATTGAATGTTTCCTCTGGTTAACACGTTCGCTGCGGCCCCATCAATGGCAGGCGTAGCCCCAGTGCGGAGCAGCGTCGAACGAACCCATTTGGCTTTAAAATATTTCGGTCTGATGAATAGCAAATGATGTGTGGTAATATTCTGCGTTACAACGAGAGTTGACGTAGTTTGCTGAATCATTCACAGCAGTTCTGTCTGGAACTAGCCTGTCCCATTGCATTGCCAATTTGAGGGAGAAAGATGGGACAAGTTGATTTCTGAGCATGCCAGAAGGAGATTTTACGGGGAAATTTAATACCAACCTGCACCACAATAAAGTACCCTATGTCGCACATAAAGACAGAGACATACCCTAAACACAGACATAAAAATACCCGTTCTTCCCGGTGTGCTGCTGCGCAGAAATTTAATGGGATGTAGGCGATGTCGCCACTCACGGATGAGCGTTCAGGGTGGCAGAAAAAAACTAGAGCACTCACCAGTGAGTGGCCCGCAGCTAACTTGTTAATGAGAGTGGCCCTGGTATTGATTTCAGGGTCGGTTGAAGAAAGGGTCTGCTGTAAAAAATAGATATTGTACAAGACCAGTGTTTTCAAATATTGTTAATACTATAAACACCAAATAAGATATCAAACACAATAATATTGTATGGATAAATAATTGTAGAACTTACACAAGTTATTTTTTTATTTCTATCTGAAAAAAAAAAAACACTCTGTTCTGTACAGGAGGAGCAGCTGAAGATCTGGGGGAGATGGATGGTGTGAGTCAATGGGAGACATTAAGAGACGGAAAATCAACGGCCAAACGTACAGAAATACTGGTGGAACTCAACAACGTCAATGGGAATGAGGCACTTATACAGTGGCCTTGGAAAATAGTCAAATGTAAGAAATGTTCCTAAATTCCCTTTTAAATGGGTACATACAAGTAGCAAGTTGGGAAAGCAGGCTTATCGGAATGGGAAAGAATCCATATTGAAACAAGAATCATAAAAATGTAGGCCTAATTGACTTACTTGACTTATTTCCTGTTATTACTCCGAAGAATATAGGGCAGCAACCAGACCTCTCCAGCGTTCTCGGTTGGGAATGATTCTCTTCATCTCCAGCCATGACCTCCCAACCTGCCGCAGATCTTGGTAAACTGTATGCCTCCAAGTTATTTTTGGTTTCCTCCTTTTTCTTTGATCTTGGGGATTCCACTCCAGGACTTTTCTCACTAGCTCGTTCTCTCTCTTTCTTTGCGTATGACAAATCCATTTCCACTTTCTTTCTTTAATTTTTGTTTTGAGTGTAATTTGGTTGGTTCTGACCCTTAACTCTTCATCGGAAATGACCACGCTATCTTATTCCTAAAATTGACCTGAGGCATTTGTTAACAAAGATCTGGATGGCTCAGTCATTTCTACTGGACTCTTTCCAAGTCTCACAGAGGTACAACAGAACTGAGTTGACATTTGTTTCCTAAACAAAAAATTTAAACATTTAAACACAATAATTATTTTTTGTACCAGTAAAGGCTCTTTCCCATTGAGATATGCCTGCTGTTCCAACAATCTTTAAACTACCCCATTGCGCTCTATCCTACATCAGAAGTGTGTTGTCTTCAATTCATAGCCTCAATTGTAAGAAGATCCTATGAAAAGAGAATCTTTTTGCATAAAATCATACACAAAAAGAATTAAATATAGACCGTCAGCTGCGCTGCGGTTACCATAAGTTCTGGCGCACACCACTGGGAGTGCCATGTAGTTACGGCGTAGCGCTACGTAACCATGGTAACCGCAGCACGGCTGACAGTCTATATTTAATTATTTTTATGAAACTAATCTTTTTATTTTCCATATAGGTGGACTCACAACTTAAGATTGGCTCAAACCACCTTCAGATAAAGACAAAATAATAAAGTGAAAATCCAAAAGTGAACATTTTCAACACTTTTATTAAACTTTTTATATTATCAACTTTTGCATTATTTTAAAACATTTTTTTTTTTGTAAGGGAATGGTCCAAACCCTGGTCTTGTTACTAACGTTGACCGTTTTGACTATTTACAGATGCTTCAAGTAATCCTACATTCAACATTCATGCAGGGGAAAGTGGAAAAGGGGCCGAAGTTCCGCCGTACTCTGTTGAAGAGGTTCTTAAAAGTACAGCTGCCAAAGCTATATCTCTACACAAATCTACCAATGAGATCCTAGCCTTGAGATCTTCAGCAACAATAGACACATTGTAAGTCGATGTTTATGCGCTTTTAAATAGGACACCTTAACAAATTTTAAGAACTTAAGAGTAACAAATTTGTTCAGGTTTTGCAGGACAGCAAAAACAAAATGGATTTATAAAGTTGTTCTTGTGCTTACTTTTCCAAGTGAGGTCTTCTAATTTACATTTGTTACTTACTCCCATACTCTCATACTACAGTACCACTGTATGTGTGTACTTCTACAATAGTGCTACTATCCTATTTTGCATAAAGGTTTTTATTTAAGTGCATTTATGTTTTTTTTTGTACTGAACTTATGTTTTGACGCTTATACTGTTTATATTGGGTTTTCCAGCTTCGACTGGGGTTGTGCACACTTTTTGTAATGTTTTAATATTTTCCCACCTGAGGAAAGGGTCAGATTCTATATCGCAAAACGTCATACATTTTTTATATTCGTTAGGAAAAATTTCCACAATTATCTATACATCATTTAGGTAAACCCTCAACCAAACATCAACAGTAAAAAATCTGTAGAAGTTCTCTAATTAACAACAATATTTTCTAGGTGTCCTCTGGTATTGAACCACTCAACGCCACACCCATGTGACCAACACTACTGTCTGTTCAACCTGGAAACCGACCCTTGTGAAACCCTAGATCTGTCTGTAGCTCACTCCGACGTAGCACGTGATCTAGTCAAAGCTCTAGAGGGGTACAGAGAAGGTTTGGTGCTTACCCCTCGTCCCAATAGTGACCCAAGAGCAGACCCTAGACTGTGGGGTAACTACTGGTCTACATGGGCAGACAGCTCGGCCAGCCTACCTCAGACATCGGTCATGCTTTTGGTCACTAGTTACCTGATCTTGAGATAAAACAGTGAAGATAATTGTTACAAGATCATTCTCGGACATTCAACAAGTGTATGAATATTTAAATACTTCCGACACTATTAGGGTGGTTTTATGCATGGTGACACAACAATGGCTGGCAGTCACCAGGCTTCTTGGTTCAATTGAGTTAAATAGGAGCATTTATGTTTAACAGAGAAGGACGGGACGAAGTTACTTAACCCGTGTCCAGTCTACCTACAACCGCTGCCGTGCTGTGTCATGATAGCGCTATCGTGTTATTTCATGTTTAAATGTTTTGTGTTCCGTGTTTTGTTCTATGTTTAAATTATTTGATGTTTTTGAAATAAAGCTTCGACGATGTTGCAGTGCAACGAAACATGTACCGTAAGCTTTGAACAACGTTAGTTGAAATAAGACACAATTTTGGACTACTGACGGAGGTAAGCCTATATAAGTCATAATTCGTAGTTCAGGGGCTATCAGAATGAATAATAAAAAAAGTCTTATAAAAATAATTTAAACTAGTATTTATTTGTGTTTTATATATTTTTACAAAATTGTGAGTTATATATAGTTTTGAAATACATAAAGTAACAACAAACAATAGTTTAATATAGGTAAAATACTAAAATATAACATTAAAAGATATATGATAAATATTTACAGCATCATTATTATAACCTTCAAACGTTATTTGAATTATATGCAGTATAAACTAAACTTCAAATAAGTTCCAAACGGAATGACAAAAGTGACAATCAAACAATAGTATTTTTAAAATTTGGCAAACATTAATTTAAGATTTAAAATATGTAACATTAATAAATTACTAAACTCGGACTTACATACTGGACCAAACATACTCAGGGCATTAAATACACCCCAGTAACATATAAACATGTATTAAAAACGGACACTTAACAAATTTTAAATAACTTAACAAACACATACACAAATATAGATTTGTCATTGATTATTGTGTGGTAATAAATATTTGTGTGAAAAGAGCGCAAAGTACATCATTACCGGTCGAGAACTGTAGATGGCCTCAACTCCGGACACACATTTCGAGAGCGGCAATGACTGTTTGTGCTCATAATACACACAAGATTTTTCCTACCACTATAATTAACTTATAATAACACAGATTAACTTTTTAGATGTATATAAAATGTCATTTAGGTTATTTTTTTATTATATTATTATACAATATAATAACACAGAAAGTTATTTGCTTACCGGTTGTTAACTAACCTACCAGATTTGCGTCTGTGGTTGGTGTAGAAACGACAACTGTGAAACCAGCTGATTAGCAAGAGGCAATGTCAATGAGCAATTTTGCGTACTATTTACAGGTATGGTAATGTGATCATTTCCATGGAGTGGTAGGAAAAAAGTTTTTTGTACGGTATATAAACTTTTGTTTTGAGGTCCCCATTAAGGCCAAAAACACAATCCGCTCAAATTCATACACACACACATATACATAAATATGTGATTGTTACCAAACTCTAGTAAAAATCACCCGATTTAGATTAAATTTGGTACAAAAGTGGAAACCTACATTCAAACAAATTCAAGCAACCAGCATAATCGGACTATGAGAACGGGGTCAAATGGGTTTTCCCATTTTTTACCTTTAAAACATAATCTTTGCAATCAATCTTTTCAATATTATTATATTGAAGCCTTGTAGTACACTAAATACTCACAGAGAAAGTTCAAAACTGTAACTTAAAAATTCCTACGTTATTCTCATGGAGAATAAGTGAACTGTTGTAGATTGCTTGTTTATGGTTATAGTTTCATAAAATATGGCTAGCCCATAATTTGTACGACCTATTTGGGTAGTTTTCTCTTTTCTTGTTTTTTTGCTGCGTTTTTCTTCATTATCTGAAGCCGTTTGTCTGCTGTGATAGTATTAATCTTAGGTACAGGAATTGTGACCTTAGTACTGGATTTGCTGCTGCTTTGATGGCTACTGCTACTTCCACTTTTGCTTGAGTAGGAACCAGAAGAAGACTTTCCAGAGCTGGAACTAGCGAATGCTAAGGAAACCAAAGGTAAAATTAATATAAAACTAACTAGACCTAAAATAGGTAGAAAATATTTTTAAATTATTATAATTTGAAAAAAAGTACTTTTTAGTTGGTTTAAGTGGGTCATAAAGGATTATCTTTTTATATTTGGGATTTTTAAGCAAATGTCCTTTGCATATTTATATTTTCTATTAGTTTAAACATATGAATTATTGACGTTTGTTTCATATTGTAATAAGTAAAACTAAAAACTTAAGTTTGAATAAATGGATATGAACTTTGATATTTGTAGAAACCTTAATATATAGTAGTTTACGCAACGATTGCGTAAAGATAGTGTTAACAACACGAGTAGAAAATTTAAGGTACGAGCCTTAAAAGGCGAGTGCCTTAAAAACTTCTACGAGTGGTGTTAACATTATTTACGCGAGTTGCGTACACTACTTTACCTACGACATTGTTTTAATTACTAAAAATCACTATTTATAATTTCTAAAAGCGGTTATGTTTTCGTTTATAACCTCCCATTGCCACTGACAGTGATGCGATGAAACACACTAATTGCACCAATCAACAATTAAATTGGCCTGAACAGCTGGTTAGTTGAATTTTGAATCATTACAACTTTACTTCTCCTCTCTCAATCCTTGAACCTCATTGGTCCGTTACCCGTGTTGTTATGAGTAAAACTATGCTGTTATGAGATACTTTTCAATTCTAAACACTGTACTGAAACAGCTACTTAAAAAAACGGTCGTAGGTAAAATATTTTTCATATTTCTCCTAAAAACTGTTAAGGTCTATGATAAGGGGGAATCACCATACTTCAAGAACCATTTTTCACAATATTCTTGTACAAACAAAAATCATTACTGTTCATTTAATTGTTTTTGAATCACTAATTAAACTACAGTTGTTCATTGTAGATTAAACTAGATGCTTATGTCTACCTACCAAATTTTCTGATGGTGGAAATAAAAAATTGTTAACGTCAAAGTGTTTACTGTAACAAGTCACTGAAGATATTTCTCTTAGAAATTGGACTGTATAAGTTGTTTTGATTATTTATCTAATTCAACTATGAGATTTCATACATTATTGAATTATTGTTTTTCTTGGATCTTACCTTTAAAAGATTTACTAGAAGAGGAGGAAGAAGAAGAACTTTTGCTGCTCGCTTTTGGTGGTTTTCCAGACTGACTAACACTGCTGGGTGATCCTTTTGAACTGCTAGCCTGGAATTATATCGAATAAGGCTTTTTGTTCTTGATGACATAAAACTATGGGGATTAATAATTATGCCTTTGAGATATTTGTGCACTAGGGTATTTATGAGATGGGGATAACAATAGTTTTTAGTTATGTCCGTGGTTGTTTTAATCTGTTTATGAGAAGTAGCATTATGAGGGTAGGGAACTGTCAAAAATTAGTTTTCTTTTCTATCTAATGTAAATAATTTATCAAGATCCTCTAAACCTCTAATAACCTCTAATAAGTAATCTGACATATAGCAAGATATTCACAGTGCCGGATTAAAGGTACTCACAGCCCTAGACCAAACCAACCTGAGCAGCCCTTGTCCCTTAGGTGAAAGTTCTCTGCGGTCAAGGGGAAATCGTGAACACCCTACTCTGTGATTACTGGGACTTCATCACCGTTACCCGCAATCATGGCATATTATTAATCATATAAAAATAAAAATTCAATTTTTATTCTAAAATATTTATTTTTTTACAAAACACTGTGACCCGCTCTTGTTTGTGGCTCTGTGGCCTTGTGGTAAATTTGACAATGGATTTGCAAGTCCAAAACAGTTTCTTCAGTCTACCGATGTGAGTGATATTTTGTATCAAACAATAATCAAAAACGTTCCATGATAAGTTCTTCAAACTTATTTAAGTGACCTTACACTTATTGAGAAATTCAATAAAGAGTTCCAATCAGTGGTGTAACAGTACCTACACCGAGAGGAACCACCCGCAGTACATGTAGATGGCGCCCCTCCCCCCGGGCACCAAAATATCACCACTTATTTTGTATTAGTTTATCCCAGCAAAAGCCGTTTGAAACCGGTGATTGCGGCAAAATCCAAAAACTCTCATGGACATTTGTTTATTGTCATGGAAACATTGTTATTGTTTTCAGTGATCGCAGCCAAATCCTGAATATATCCTGCGTTCATGTAGATCATCGTCTCCCACAGTCATGGAAGCTCGTCTCTCGCAATCACGGAAAATCAACACCTTTTTCCTTAATAGTCCCAAAACCTTGGACATCTTCTTTTCTTTGGTCTTGTAAACATTATGTTTGTCTACCGCGGCCACGGAAACGACATAATCTTTATTAGAAGATACCTATCATCAACATCTACCACGGTCACCTTTTTCCGCTGAGCGGTGATAGTCGGACCTCGGTGCCCCCCCCCCCCCCCCCGGACTGTGGGGGTGTTATTTACACCAATACTTCCAAAATGATATTTTAGTTTATCTTACTAACCAACATTGATTCAAACAAATAAATGGCTTACCACTTTCTTTTTAGTTTATCTCACTAACCAACATTAATTCGAACAAATAAATGGCTTACCACTTTGTTCATAGTCTTGGTGCAGGTTGCGCAATACCAAACAAACCTAGGATCGTTGACATCTTGAGTGATGGCAGGTTTGTGGCACTCCTGGTGGTAGAGAGAATGGCACTCAACACATTCCACCAGGTTGTTGTTGGCACCCACGGCCATCTCGCTGTAACCAACACTCGCTTTAATGGAAATTAACGGTATCAGCAAACTGAGATGCTTTCTTTAATTACAGTAGACTCCCTCTTATCCGGACTCCTTGGGACCAAGGCTAGTCCGGATAACGGGTTTTCCGGTTAAGCTGACGTCCCAAAAACTCATTAAAACAGACCGTTTACAGTGTTATTCGACTTAAATTTAGGGGAGCATTGTATTTAGACATGTAATCACTGGTCTCAAATCTTTCCCACGAGAACAGTCGTTTCAGTACCGCCCACTTCCTGCTGATTTAGTCCGGTTAAACCAATGCCCTGATAAAAATTGTCAAGTTAAAGAGATGTAATTACCGTGGAGTATAGTCCAGTTAAACCGATGTCCGATTATAAGGTGTCCGGATAAGAGGGAGTCTACTGTAGCTTAATATTACAATTGAACATCCTACTACTATAATGAGCAAAATATTAAAACCATAATAATAGTGGGTGACCGAAGAACATAGCTTATGGGGTTTTATGGGGAAAATTGCAACAACCTTTAAATCAAGATTCTTACAGCATTGGGAATGTACAATTTTGTTCAGGGTTAAAATGAGTTATATACTACCACATTACTGATTGTTACCAGAGTAAGTTAATCCTGGCATCTACTCACGAGTCAGTGATCTGGTAGGCTACGAGCTCTCAGAGCAGGCGACTGATGGGTATTGCAACTGACAATGCGGACAGAAAAAAAACTTGTCATGAACATTTGTGGTTGGGTTAGGTAATTTTAGGTGTTTCCTGCATTATTGATACGCTTTTATTCAACCTACTGGTCATAGCTAACTGTTTTTTATTCCCCCTTCAGGGGAACTAGGTAAAAATTCTTGTGGCCTTTTATTTCTGGTAACATGAATATCAACCAGATCAAGAATATCCTGTTTTCAGATGACCTTAATAATTACATTTACCAAAATACACTATCATTTAATCTAAACTACCCACCTAATGTTTTTCCTACGCAATTTGGTAATTGTAAGGCGTATTTGAGTGGTGGTGCCGTGAGTGTGTTGTGGTTATTTCCAGACTAGGTTGGAGGCTTCAGACTAAGTAATAAGTAGGCCTACAGATGTTTTAGTTTTGGGCTTTTTTTTGTTGTCTATTGTTTTTAGGCAATGTAATCAAATTAATATGAGTCAATGTGTGGAAAAAACTGGGAAGGTTATGTTGGATAGGGTTAGGGTAGACCATAAACATAATTATTCAGGTCATTTGAAAACAAGGGGAGTTCCCTTAATTTTTCAAAAGTAGGATAGTCAAAACACTTAGCGTAGGAAAAGTCCATTTTACCTAAAATAAAAAAGTTATAGGCCTACTTCAACAGTTACTTAAAAAATGCTGAGTGAAAATACATTTTTCTGAAAATATAAATTTAAATAACACAAAAATGATTATATCCTAATTGGCAAATCAATCAACTTACTGACAAACAACACAAGAAAGATCATCATCAAGGATTTCGAGAGCAACTCCGTCATCACTATCAGAGCCCGAAGTCTGAGACTCTTCCAAATCTTCTCTGTATATAGGGGAAACACCAGAGCCTTCTTCTAACTTGATTCTCTTTCCTCTAACCTCATCTACCTGAAAGTGGTAGAACAAAGACGTTAGTAAGATGTAAACTAATAATGATTTTAGTTATATATTGTACAGTAATCTTACGTCTGTAGTAAGAAATACTCACACGTTTAGTACTCTTCTTTATCCAGCCACATAAACCTGTGTACCGGTATTGTAAACATACTTCAACTTACTGTAAACTTAAGTTACGTCTGTTGTAGGGAATACCTACTCACATTTCTTTGCAGTACCCTCCTTTCAACCATAGCCACATAAATAGGTGTTACTGTAAACTTACTTGAAGTGTAAGTTGTTCAAAAAACAATATAAAAGAATAGAAATATTATGACAGTGAAACTCAATCATAAACTAAACATAAGATAGGCTACTTATTTCTTATTCATTCGGTTTCTTCAAGGGTAGGCTGGTGCTATTACTTAATTCATAACATTATTATTGTCAATTGAAACAAGTTGTTTAAAATAAAATGTTGATGTCCTCTTTATGTTATAATGCATTATGACTTGCAAAGATCAGTAGCAATATGGTAATGTTAGGCTTAACATTATAACATCTAAGAAACTGTCTACATTGTACCAATAACTGATATTTACTTACAGTAACAGTCTTTTTATTAAGACCTAGAACTGATAAATTAATCGGTTTTCTGTTTCCATATTTACATTTAATGGTATCTTCTAAAATTATTCTCAATTGCTCAGCAGAATCTTCTTCTGGTGAATGCAACAATTTTAATGATCTAGCTAATATCGCCATATCCATATCTTGAGTCAGTGCCATGATTTTGGATTAATAAAAACTAAAAGAGTCTTTAATTAACAAATAAATATAGCCTATCTAATTCGTGTAATTTCTACATCCAGTTTAAAAGTTTAACACCATTTACCACAACAAACATCACCGTCGAACTTATAGGTTATGTTTGATCTATCCCAACATAATAACAACAACACAAACAAAGAAACAAAACAGAACACAAGCAATTGCCATGGCCATATCGATAAACGCTACATTGACAATACATTAAGCATTGAATATGAAGAATGGAATGGACGTTGAATAATAAATATGCCAAAAGAGTATAACGGTTTACATATAAAATTAAATGTATGACATGTTGTAAAAGATTAAATATACTTCCTCCTTCTAATATTTTCCTATTATTGATATGAAAAAACTCATTGAACAAATTAAAACAGAAAAAAAACTTTATGCTGAAGTGTGACTGGTTGAGATTAAAAACGCTTCCAAATCCCAAATCTCAATCTAGATTCTATATAGTGAACATTTCTTTTCATATATTAAATATATCCATAGAAAAAAACAAGCAATTGAAGCCCCAGGATTTGTTGTGAGAGCTTTACGTTACTGCCTTATCTACTGAAAGTATTAAAGTTGCTCCTTTGGGATATCTAATAATTTTCCATGGTAACATTTCCAATTGAATAATATGCATGATTTTATCCCCTTACCAGAAACCACATTGTCTGCTAATTGAAAGAACTCAATCTAGAACAATTACTATTTTTACTTTTTTAGTCTATTTACTATTACGGTACTATTTACGACGCTCAACCTCTTTTTTTTCAGAAAAACTTCCACTTCTATGTTTTTACTAAACTCGGCACACCTTTATGGCATGTTATGAAGTACTTTTTGGGCATACGCGCCACTTGGTGTACATCCCCAAAATGGGGGATTTTGGGGGAAACTCAAATAGGTATTTCAAATAGTAAGACCCATCGAGCGACCCCTCATTTTGAAGGTCCTGGTAAAAGGAAACCAACAACGTAAACTAGAGGTCTCTATCTAGATCCAGTAATAAATGGCAGCCAATTGAAATTCTCAGAAGTTAAATTTGACTTACAGCTTTCCAAGTCTGGACACCCCCTGTAAATTTTGTAACGCTCACACTAGGAAAACTAAACTCTACACACATTTATGGCATGATATGAAGTACTTCTTGAGCTTAATTGCCACTTGGTTCCCAAACCCAAAATGGGGGATTTTGGGCGAAACTCAAAAATTTTAAATCTTAAGCCCCATCGAGTGACCCCTCATTTTGAAGGTCGTGATAAAAGAACATAACAATGCACACTAGAAGTCTATATATTAACACAGTAAAATATAGCAGCCAATTGAATATAAAATTGCAAGTTAATTCTGATTTCTAAAGATTTCAATCAGCTACCATTTTTTGCTGGATTGAGATAGAGCCCTCTAGTTTACGCTGTGGTTTTCTTTTACCAGGACCTTTAAAAGGAGGGGTCGCCCGATGGGTCTTACTATTTGAAATTTTTGAGTTTCCCCCAAAAACCATTTTGGGGATGTATACCAAGTTTAGTTTTCTAGTATGGGCCGTTAAAAAATTGACAGGGGGTCTCCAGACTTTTTACTAACCCTGTATATATATGTATTTAGTACCTAATAAATTTCATAATAAATGTAATTTTATGAGTTAAGACTTGGCCAATGCATAATATTTGTTAATCTGGCTTAATAAAGGACTTTTGACTTAACAACTTTTGAGAGTCCAATAATTACAAGGATTTGAAGGTGTGTTTGTTGGGGCCAAGGATAGCATACTAGAAGTTAGTAACTTAAACCACGTTTACCATAGACCATAGCCGTGGAAAAATACGGATTGCTTACCAGCAGGTTCTTTGGAAAAAGCTGAGTGGGATCGCCTTTCCCACGTGTTCCCGTCCCACACTACACCATTGGTAACAAGCAAATTACACTGCCTCAAATGTAATTTGTTTATGAAAATATGATTCCACGATACAGGTTTTAAAATGTAACTAAAACCAATACCCCCGCCGCAGCAAACCTGCAGACTAAGCGAATTTCCATTTGACTGATTGGATTTACACTGAAATGTCTACTTAAAAATATAACATTTATTCTCTATTTAAATAGAATTAGTTTAACTAGTACTTAGGTTTGCTGCATCAGGGAGGGTAAAATTGTTTTTTTTTTGTAAAACGTTAATAGTTAGTAAGAAATAAAAACATTTTCCAAATTTGATCAAAATATGTTCATAAACAAGCAAACTACAACAATTTACTTATTCTCCATAAGAATAACATGAGAATTTTAAATTTACAATTTTTTGGAATTTTCTCCGTAACCATTAGGCGCATAATAACGCTTCAATATACTAAATTATTTGTTTTTTTTAAGCTCTACAAAATGGTTTGGAAAGAAATTGCTAAATTTTATGTTTTTTGGGTCAAAAATGGGAAAAACCTATTTTTACCCCATAAAACCCCCCGTTCCCATGGTCCGATCATGCTGGATCGCGAACTCGTTCGAATAAACGTAGGTTTACACGTTTGTACCAAATTTCATCAAAATCGGGTTCATTTTTGCTCGAGTTATCGTGCTAACGGACACATATATATATATGAATTTGAACGGATGGTGTTTTTGGCCTCTAGGGACCTCAAAATGAAAAAAAAATCGGTCCCGCGTCCAGGTCTTACCATGAGTACTACGGTAATAGCTTATTCCCTATATGGGAAATTCGCTAAAAACCACAGTTATTAAGTTCATTTGCAGCTTAAGAAAAATTAATATGATATTTTTCTTTGTCACTGTTAATTTGTTAATACTTTCTTCAATTTACTGTGGTAAATATTGATACAGTTTTACAATGCTAAATAACAAACCTGCAAATGAAGTTACTGTACATTCAATTGGTGTAATTAATTTCCATATCAGATGAAGTTTATGAAAGTTGTCAGTAAAAATTATTGACACAAATTTTCTACTGTAGCTCCAAATTTAAGTGTTTAATTTGTGTCATTCACTGTCACTCAAAATCCTTAGCTAAGAGTACAAAACTTGTAGTATTTCTAAATTTTCTCCCGATTGATAACCAAACACTGTTCTAATAAGATTTGCAATTTTGACCAAGTTTTGATATCAAAACAAATTATTTTTATTCGTATCTGTAAATACACTGCTGTACAATAAGAATATTACATATTTGTGCAGGAACACTGAATTTCAAGATATACATTTGCTTTAAGTTGAAAGATTCATCGAAATAATAAATTGCCCTTTGTAAACAAAATTCTGTCAATTTCACCTTGAAACCTCTATCATCCTGCATGCTCCTTATGTGATTTAAGAAACTTGTACCATTCTATGAAGTTTTTCTCTAAAAAAAATTATAATTTGGTAATACCTTACAACTTTATTTTTATTATTCGTATTAAAACTGTGGATATCTTTGTTTGTAATAAAACTATTTATATATTATTTTTTACAAACATTATGCATTCTAAAATATATATAATCTGCAAATAGTTAAGATTGTTAATTCGGTAAAGTAAGTTAGGACGGATTCATTGCTTTAAAAATTTAATATGGCCCTTAGTTTCCTTTTTGTCCTATTAGTATCTTTGTCAAATTTTGAGCGGATGTTTTTCCGTGGACAAAGATCCCATAAGAATCCAGTCTCAGGCATACATCACACTTACTTTAGACAAAGAAATGGTATAAAACTGCCATTTTGGAGACTTAGTTTACACCAATTTTTTGGGCGGGTACCCCCAGATTCCCTGGTTCGCCCCCCCCCCCTTGTGACTGTTCTAGATCCGCCACTGTAAGAATCATGGGATTGGACATTAGCAAAATAAGCACTTTTTAGTACATTTGTATTGCAGATAGAATACAATCTTTTCATGGTATAGATACCAGAGTTAATTTTCTTTAAGACATTATCCACTTTAGATCCCAACTTAGGTGTCTATCGATGATAAGGCCAAGGAATTTAGTATTTTCAACTTGAATTATTTAATCATTATCTAGGTAAATATTTATTTCCTCATTAATTTTTCTTTGTTTATTGCCAAATTAAATGCAGTATTATATGCTAAGTATATGTGCTGATGATATAAATCTTAAAACTTCGGGTAATTCCATTACTGATATTCAAAACTAAATTGTATGATTATTTTTTTTATATGCTTTGACACTTTTCATGTATATAAAATGTATAAAGTGAATAAAGATAATTTGATTTGATTTGAGTATATGATATGTTGGTACAGTAGAACCTCCATAACAAGACTCTCATGGGGATTACTAAATAAGATTTGTTATCAAGATTGATTTCTTATCACGGATTGCAATAACATGTGAGTAGGGGTCAAATAAATTCAAGGGAATTTTCTCATCAAGGGTGGCTTGTTATCGAGTTTCTACTCTATCTTTAGTACTGCCAGTAATGAGAAGTATGCAACAATTTTTTTTTTCAAAATCAAAACTGTACACATATGAAAACTAAAAAAAAATTAACCTAGGTTTCTGAAAGGTGTTTTCAATAAATTGTCAACAATTTGGAAAATAGAAAACGTATATTGAACAAAACATATTTACAATAGGAATAATTTAATATAAATTATTATATACATTAAATTAATTTTGTATAATTTTTTTAAGTTAAATAAGTTATAAAACAAATTAAAGGAACTGGTTCCTACTGCTTGTACTAGGATGTGGGGAAAATACCATAGCTAACATTATATTTATAATCCTTATGACCTAACGGATTGGCTGCAGACAATTAGATATGTTTCTTTGCAATTAGCATAAAGAAAATTTGATTGTTTACAATATTGAAGCTTACCTATTTAACCAACTTTAAATATATTGTAAGCAAATACAGGGTGTTTTTTTTTAAACTTGCATCTTTATTTATGTAAAAACCGCAATAGATAGAAATATGCAGTTGGCGGGAATCATCTATTGACGTAGGGGGCCCAATTGTTTTGAATTCAACGTTACATTTACATTCCCCCCCTGCCCCCAACTTAATGTTTTTAAATAGCAAGGTACCCCTTGTGACATATTAAATAAAAGAGCATGAAAAAAGAAAATGTTTGATGAAAAAAAATGGAAAATCGGTTCATAAATTTGTGAGATATTCCCCCCCCTTTTCCCCTACCCATAACTTGTTTTTTAATAGCAAGGTACCCGCTATGTGACATATCAAATGAAAAATAAATTTCGCCAAACATTTTCTTTTTTCATGCTCTTTCATTTGATATGTCACAAGGGGTACTTTGCTATTAAAAAAAATTTAAGTTCCGGGGAAGCGGGTGGGAAATATCTCGCAAATTTATAAACCGATTTTCAATTTTTTTTCATCAAACATTTTCTTTTTTCATGCTCTTTCATTTGATATGTCACAAGGGGTACCTTGCTATTTAAAAAATTAAGTTGGGGGCAGGGGGGGGAATGTGAATGTAACGTTGAATTCAAAACAATTGGGCCCCCTACATCAATTGATGATTCCCGCAAACTGCATATTTCTATCTATTGCGGTTTTTACATAAATAAAGATGCAAGTTTTTAAAAAAACACCCTGTATAAAAATGCTTGTCTTCCACTTTAGCAACCAAAGAGAACATTGCTTACTGTAAAATTTATTGTAAAACTAGAAATAAACATTTAGCCATTATCAGCAGACTAAAATGTAATCAAAACTAAACAAACATCAAAACAGGCTTTAGATGTTAATAATGGGACGAATAGTATATTAATTAGCACTATTTGAAGTAAAAGTAAACGCAAATACATAATATATAAAAATGTTATAAAGATCAAAATGTTTCTATTTTGTGTTCTCATCCCTTTGCAAAGTAAGGGTTCAAAAGCTAGTACATAATATCATGGACAAAAAAATTAAATATAGACTGACAGCCATGCTGCGGCACAGAAAACAAACTTCTATAACCCAGAATGCCAACCGCATGGTAAAAAGCATTAAGTGTTTTGAGAGAGCTTTGCCTGTCAATCCGTAGGCAGCGCCACCAGCGTTGCTATGCTATTGCATGGCAACGCTGGTGGCGCTGCCTACGGATTGACAGGCAAAGCTCTCTCAAACCGCTTAATGCTTTTTACCATGCGGTTGGCATTCTGGGTTATAGTAGTACGTTTTCTGTGGCTGCGGTTACCATAGGTACTGGCGCACACCACTGGAAGCGCCGAGTAGTTATGTAGTGCGTACGCTGTAACTACATGGCGCTCCAAGCGGTGTGTGCCAGAACCTATGGTAACCGCAGCACGGCTGTCGGTCTATATTTCATTCTTTTTGTCTATGAAAATATATAATCTTTGACTATTAATAGCACCAACATTCCATTACCATAATAAGGTTGCCAATGGTTTTTTTTTATCTTAATGAACATAGTTGAATTGAGCCAGTAACAGATTATGCTGATTTAAGTCTTGAAAGTTGTTAAAAGAAATTAAATTAAGGATTTTGATCATATTTTTTTCCCAGAAAACTTCATGAAATTTATAACCATTTGATCCATGGGTTATACCAACCCCCTTGTACTTATAACAGCTGGCATTGACTATTGGATACGTAAGAAGACATCCCATCTATATATACCAGCTGTTGCAAATTATTTTTATTAAAAAATAACATAATAATGTATGTATAGTTGTTAGGGTGGGCTGAAAAAAATGAAATTTTGTTGTTGTTGTAATACCTTGGAAATGTTGTTAAAATCATAGACAAAAATAATTAAATATAGACCGTCAGCCGTGCTGCGGTTACCATAGGTTCTGGCGCACACCACTGGGAGCGCCATGTAGTTACAGCCTTCGCGCTACGTAACTACACAGCGCTGCCAGTGGGGTGCGTCAGAACCTATGTTAAGCTCTTTATTTAATTCTTTTTGTCTATGCTAAAATGTACGACCAAAACAGGGTAAAATATCAAAACTATCGGTCGTTATCTTCCGGTCGCGCATGTGTAACAACTCTTAAGTTTAAACAAAAAATGAAAAATTCTAATTTTTGAAAAAATAGTAAAATTATAAAGTTTTTTATTTTTTATGTAATAGTTACTTTTTGTACCGTGGTGAGCCTCTGGAGCTTACAATTGAGATGAAGGAGCTTGAAAGAGAGAGCTCGAAACAGACTGAGAGACTTCTATGAAAAGCAGCAAATAATGCTGACAACTTAATGAAAACTCGAGTCGGACATCAAACCATGGGGGGAGTAAAGCGACGAGCTGCAGTGACTCCTGTAACTCAGAACCAAACTAAAGCAAGGAGGATTGAAACTGCTGTTTTATCATCGTCCAAGTCAACAACTTTGGTACGAAAAGAAGAGAACACAGTGGGAGTTAGAGCCTACCTCACTACACCTACTCCAAGGATAAACCGAATGCCAGCCACAAGCACTCCACAAAACGGAGCATATTGAAAAATCTAAATACATGGTGCACAACTCAACAAGATGTGAGTGTCAAAGAGCTTTAAGACCGAAAAATCTCAACCAGACAAGAACAGTTGTGGAAAAAACAACCCCTTTCCGAACTCCAAAAGCTCCCATGAAAACACCCTCAAGATCCTGTTCAAAATTCCAACAGGGTTGAAATTTCCCAGTCAAGTTCCCCCCAGTTTGGATGTCTTTAGTGTCTTGCAGATGGCATTTTCAACTATTACATATTAAAAAATAAATAAATTTAAAATTATAGAAAAATTTGAGTTTTTTTATTTTTTGATTAATTTTAGAGTACAGGCGTGAACGGAAAAAAACTACCAATTTTTTTTTGTTTACCCTGTTTTGGTCTTACAGTTTAGCAACTTTTCCAAGGTATTACAACTCCTATTCGACAGAAATTAGTAATTTAGATCAGCACAATCTGACAGTGGCTCAAACCAATACACGATTTTGTAAAACAAACTGTGAACTTTGAAATGAAGATGGAATGTCTAGTTGCATCAATAGTCAAAGGTTCTGGCCAATTTGGCCAATATACATAGTGTTTTGATGTTTACGATCTGATTAATTACGTATTTTACTAGTTCTATTACCGGTATATTATAACTGAAAAGCACACACTGTAAAATTAGCCTAAAATAAGAGAAAACACTTTTACTCAGCATCAGCGCACTCAAACACCATGAAACATACTTAAAACTATATAGGTAATGGTTTAAATAACTTAAAATATTATAAGTAGGCCTATCAAAAATTAAATGCAAGATAATGAATGGAAAAACATTTCATCTTGGTGTTTCAACCTGGAAAATATCTATACTATGCTTGTTTGTACCCTACACTAAAATTCCATGAATGCTTAAAAAAAACCATCAACCTATTACATAATTACCACAGGTTTACTTCCGCTTTCGGTGCTTGGAACCACCCTTCCTTCGTTTGGCTGAGTGGTTCTTTGAGTCGTGTTTCTTTGGTGCCGGTTTGACGACTGGAGGACGAGGAGGTGTGATGCCTGGCTTTTTCTGGAACATCAAGTGTTGTTGGACCAAATCAGCCAATTTTCCTTGTTGAGCCAACATCGATAGGAAAGTACAAATAAACTCATCGTAGTTGTGAGTTCGCCTGCAGTCATCTACTTTGTATTTCTTCCTCTTCTCGTTTTCATCTCTCAAATTACCCTCACAAAGACTTATTTCACCTTCAAGATTTTTAAGTAAAGCTAGCAAGTCTTTCGGTGCAAACGTGTGATGTGGAGTTTCAATTTTCTTACCACTCTCATCCGATTTCAGTTTGTTACTCAAGGCTAAAGGGCTAATTTTCATTCCAGATACTTTTCCACTCGACGGTTTCTCCCATCCTTTAGGTAATGCTCCAGCGTCCAGACAGACTTTGCGAACTCCGAGAGAATCTCGCTTCGATTTAGTTGGAGAATCAATTTTTTCTTCACTGCCAGCCATAGCCACTCTGATAACAACAAACTTCTTGAAATCTTTGGCATTGTTAGGACTACTCTGTCCGGAGTTCCAGCCCCAAGCTTGGGTGGGAGAGTTGAACGCTGAACCCACTTCAGAAGAAGTGTCTGTGCTCGAAGTGCTTGGAGCAGGTGATGTTTGGATAGTTAGAGGGGTAGAATAATCTGGCATCTTCTCTCCTGCCTTGGAGGTTTCCGATATCTCAGGTTTTATTTGTTCGTTTTCGTCCGAAGTTACAATGAGTGATATTTTGGAGAGATTGTGTCTTTCTAGACTTTCACAGCTATTTACAGGAGAAGTTTTCAAGTTTTCATCGGTCTCTTCAGATGTTTCTGCTTTCTCTTCTTTAACCTCAGTATTACTGTGTTTTCTAGGCGAATGCTGCTTTCTTGGGATTTTATTGGGTGTAACCAGATCAAGAGCATCTTCTATTGATGCAAGACTATCGAGACCATTTTCTATCGCTTTGTTTGACTCCTTCCTTTTGCTTCCAGGAGAAACTTTTGTATCTTCCGATTTTCCTTTTGAGTCTTTTTCCGATTTAACAGCCAAATCGGGATGATTGAGCTTTACCAATTGCTGAAGAGCTTCCAAGACAATTTGTCTATTAGTCTTTAACATATTCAGCTTATGGGTGATAGCTAACCGCTTGTCTGGAACCACAGCCATCAAGTTGAAGCGTATATCACCGGCAGCAATACCTAAACGATCAGCGATCACACTATGAAACTTATCCGTCCAATCTTCACTCTCATTCCACGGACCATGATCCATTGGAAATGGCTTGAGACCATCCAACTCAAACAGTCTTCCATTGATGGGTACGTAGCTGACGAAATGATAGGCCTCCCCGGTGAACCTGAAAAAAAAACATGACATTAATATATCTGCAAAATGTTAAACATTTTTGGTGTTGGATGGCTATAGACTAATGCTGGATGTCATGCTTTTCTTAGAAACTTAAATATTTTTGTAAAACATTACGCACATACCATATTTTTAATAAAACATTAAAATCACTTTCTAAATAAATGTTTTGGATTATGATGACGTCTTTTCTTAGAAATGTATTCAAATGAACATCTTGAAAAATAATAGACAGTTAAAATCAAGGAAGCTCTGCATATGGAAGGTTGTAAGTTATAATTATAGGGTAGCTCATTATTTTCTATAAAATCTTCAAATAGGTATCTTTAAAGAAAGAGGGGTAAATGTAGGCTATATTTCAATACATGTGCAGAGCCAGTGTCGGCGATAAGAGCCCCCCGCAAGTTTGTTCGCCGGGCCCTCCTCTCTTAATAATCTCTTAAAACACATGTATTATATCATGTATTACCGTACCACCTAAACTTGGCACGGCATCTCCCGAGGCATCATAATTGTCTTCCATAATCGCGGCAAGCGATCTGGTCCGATGGTTAGAGCGCGGGACTCCGGTTCCTGGGGTCCCGGGTTCAAACTCCGCCAAATCACCAATGGATTTTATTTATTTATTTATTACATCATTTGACAGGACATAGTGTCATACACAGGATAATACTAAAACTAAGAAATAACAAAAATGTCTTACTAAAATATTAATCTAACTTAACGTCCCTATTTAAATAACATTCGATAGGCTAGAACATTTTTTTTGTTTTTAACCAGGTCTTTAGGGTGGATCTGAACTGTGGATTAGGCCTACTATCAATATTTTTTATGCAGAGTGGTAACTTATTGTAAACTTGTGGGCCTATAAGTATATTGGGGAGATAAATGAAATTTCTCTAATCTGGGTTTCAGGCTTAATATAACTCTTAAATCTAGTGTGATGGGAATGAAAGGGTTGGGTCATGAATGAGGACAGATTGTCTTTAACTCAATTTGAGATTTCTAAAATATAGTGAACATAAAATGTTTGAAAAAGACTTTTTACAAGGAGTTCTATGAGGAACTCGCCCAATAATTCTAATTGCTTTTTGTTGAAGTTTAAACATTTTGAAGTTCATTGTTGGTGATGGTGAGTTAATGTTGTTCAAAGTAAATATTTTGACATTTACTTTGATAAATATTTTGTTGTTTTATACTCTTTATTTAAATATTTTGTTGGAGTGGCATGAGTTTCCCCAGACCAGAATACCATATGTCATTATTGAAGAAAAATAAGCATGATAGGCTAAACTATAAGCTGAGTCTTTGAAGTTAACAGCTTGTCTGATTGCGCGATGAGAGAAAATACAGCGGTTTAATCAAATTAATAACTTGTGATTTCCAGTTAAGATTTTCATTGACAGTTATACCTAAAAATTCACATTTTGCTGCAGTGGCATTTTAGATTTTGATGTTGTAATTTTATCTGTTTTATATTGATCCTATTATTAGAACTAAACTCTATAAGCTGAGTTTTATCATCATTCATAACCAACCCATTTACCTGGAACTAGTCTCTGAGAGCTTGTACCTTATGTAAGTGATATTACCCCTAGACCAATTCGTTAATTACAAGGGAAAATGTGGTTCGGATTGCACTATAAACTGTAGGTCCCTTAGTTGCCATTAGCTCTATGGCCTATTGTCTGGGGTGCGCAATAATTCAATTTTTCGGATGAAGTGCTTTAAGGTCTTAACCTGCCCCTGTTAGATAAGATAAGATGGGCTATTAGTTAACAGCTGTGTCAAAGGAATATGTCGGCCTTAGTCACTAACAAGACTACAAGATCGCGCCACTAATCCTTAACTCATATTTGGGTTAAAATACGCACATAGTGGCGTCCCCATCTTAAATAATTGATAGGTCTAGGCCAAAGTAATATAAAAAACAATTCCGGGCTCGTGCCTAGCGTGATTGATTGATTGATTAATTGATTGATAACGTAAAAAAAAAAAATTAATAAAAAAATGATCGCGGAAAAATTGTGACTACTTCCCATAGTCATGGAAGAAACATTATAATAGTCTACCGAGATTGCAGCCAAACCTATGACATCATCAGCTGAGATAACAACATTAACTTATCATCTCCTGCGCTCATGGCTCAATCCCTAATATCTCGAGTGACCCGTGGTGACGGGGAAATCGTTTTTCCGCAATCGCGGCAAAATCCTAGATAGATCTCTTGCGGAAAAAGAAACATTACTATCCTCTTCCGCAATTGCGGCAAAATATTGTAGGTACATCTCCTGCGGCCGTGTAAACATCGTCATCGTGACCTCGCAGGGAAATGTTCTCGTCAATATCCGCGATCACGGCAAAAGTGTAGGCCTAATCTTTCAAATTCGAGAGCGTGATCCTCGCGGACATAACAAATGTTAAGTAACTTACTTTTAATTGGGCAATATTGTATTGAGTACCGAACTGAGAAAATCAGCTCGAGCTTGATTTTCTGACTTTGGGCTTGATCTCTCAAGCTAGGCTAGGCTCTGCTCGCCTCGAAAATCGACAATATATATAAATCAACCCCATAGGTAAGTAACATTTTTTACCTGACTCGAAGTAAACAAATCTAAAGTGCAGCCACCTGATAGTAAGAAATGAAATGAATTTAAAATACTTCTTTAGCTTCCATGAAAGAATGGAAGGTTTTATTAGCTAGTAGTACCTAGGTTAACTCGCCAATTTGATCGTAAAAAAATGTCAAGTTCATTTAGTTGAATCAGCATCTAGAGGGCTCTCTCTGGTGTGACCCGCCTTAGGCTATTGCTATTACTGAAAAGGCAACTCACCTCCCTGTACTTATTCCGGTGCTCTTGTCAAGCCTGCGTTTGGCTTGAGGCATAGCGTGTGAGTTGTGAGCTCTAGCAAGCTCGGGTGTATTACCAATAGCCCATCCCTTATTTTCTGGACACATACCATGAGTGTGAGCTTTAAGTCGGCTCAAAGTACTGCCTAGATGGATGTTATGGCAATTCAAAAGCACAGACAAGAGGGAATGAGTGGCACAACTATTAGGTACCATTTGTTGAGCAAAAAATATGTTATTGACGATTTCTTCATCTTTTACATAAATGTCACTTTGATCAACGACTTTCCTCCTTGATCTTCTTTCCTCAATCCAGCGAAAAAGGAATATAAATCCATAAACTGGACTATCCAGGGATTTTTGTAGGTCGTATATTTCTTCTACTTGCACACCTTTAACTCCAAAATCTTCTAAGAGCAATGTGAACAATCCTGGATCACTTTCTAATTCCAACCAACCTTCAGTGAGTCTGTTAATATCGACGGGCATTATTAAATAAATAATACAAATTTGTCGATTCTACAAATCAATTAATAACTTAGTTTATGGTAATGATAATACGGTAAACTTAGTAACAGTAACCTAGGGTAGATCATCACGAATATCAGGATCAGCCATCAGGCGAGAGCGAGAATGGATGGGAATGGGAATAGGACTAGGACTAGACTATGATAACTGCGACGAAAACGAGGACGAGACTGGACTGACTGTGTGTGAATGAAAAGAAAAGAGTGGTGACACTGCACTGCACTGACGACACTACACTGCACTGAGTTGAGTAGAGTGAGTACACTGTCTGACTACTACTGGTACTGACTGTCGACTGACACTTGACACTTCTTCTTCTTGGACTTGGACTGAAATAATGGATGGATAGATTTTGTTTGAAGGGAAGAGATAAGGGTAAGGAATGAAATGAACAGCAGAGGAATGGAGGAATAATGACGAAATGTGAACGTTTTGTTGGTTATGGTTAGGTTGGGGTTTGGGGTTGGGTTTGTTTGAACTTTGAATACCTATTCCTGTTGTTTGTAGATCAGTATGTTGACGATTAAAAATATATCTTACGATCATTGATTTAGTAACTATTGGTGATAATCAAATGCGTGTACTACATTTGGTATGTATGATTAGCAGAATGTGAAGGGTTTCATTACCGGTGTGTGTATGCTTAAGAGATAGATCAACAGAAACCATTAGGTTATGCTTAGGCCCGTTTTATCAATTAATTGCATCTCTTTTACTTAAAAGTGTCAGATCTAGGCTAGGCCATCAACACTTTTATTTGTACATGCCGCTAAAAAATTTATATAGAAATGTCAACTAGAGTAACAAAATTAATTGTTGTTTACCAACATTAAGTAAGTCAGGCCTAGGCCTAGGCCACTCTTGATCTGCTACTTGCCAAGGTTTCCGGTTTATTGTATGTGCCTCACAGCCCCATGAAATGACTAGTCTGGAACATGTTCTTAATCAATTCGGCAAATCTTACTTACTAATATTATAAATGAGAAAGTTTGTGTGTTTGTTTATTTAGGCTATGTGTTTGTTTGAAGTTCAATCACGGATACATCTACAATGCGATATCGTGTAATTTTTAGATGTCTACTTACAGTATTTTTCACGCTGAATCCAAAAATGCAATCATTTTTTGTCGGAGAGATATAAGTGGCCGTAAAACGAAGGTTACAATTACGAATCTAGGCTATGCAGGGTGTCCACATTCTGGAAAGTCAGGGAAAGTCTTGGAAAAAAATTCTGGTCATTGAAAGTCATGGAAATCCCCAATAATGGATGGATTTGACAGGACCTAGGCTAATGCTCTAGTTGGCCGCAACGCCGACTAAGGGTAGCATTTTTCTGAATTTTTCATAAATTCACAACAATTAAATTTATTACAGCTTACAACTCAAATTGCAATACAAATATTGTTATAATCCAACCAGAATGTAAAGGTAGATTGACAGATAAGCCTATAAGTATCCGTCCATAGCCCAGGAAGGGTTGGAGAATAACTGATTCTAGGCTGTAAGAGGTGGAGGCTACTTTGCTGCACGTGGTCGGTATTTTAGCCGATTGCTTTCTCTCGTGATAGGTCTTGCATGGTTACAAAAATTGTCTAAACTTACTTCAATAATTTGAGTTTTACAATACCTGACAGCAGTTTCAAGTATTTAGTCAATATTTCAGTCCCCGGGCTAACTTACTGCAGTTGATTTTCACAATAGACTTTAGTTGTACCGGTAACTTACTAAACTGTACGGTATGGCCTAAAGATGCAAGTGTGGAACTTTGGACCCTGAATGTCTTTCAGACAAATTTTATTATTAAAACAATCCTTGCCTATCTTTGCAGTACAGTACCTTGAACCTAATCTTATTTACCGGTACCTTATCATCTGTTGTAAATTTTCAGATAATTCCCTTCTCAAATTATACGTTAATTAATTGAATGTTCAAAACCCTGTGAAGATGAAGTGTTCAATATCAGGATGTCCAAATATCTACGACAAAAAGAACAGCACTGTTTCTTTTCACAAGTAAGTATAAAAATATAAATTTTAGCAGTTTTGCAAGATAGCTGCTTTTTATATCAAATAGGCTACAATTAAGCTTACCTATCTTAATTTTGGAAACTAATTTATGAGTCATAAACACAATTGAAAATGGTCAAAGTAAAAAATTTAAAATCTAGGTAAGTACAAATTTCTCAAAAACTCTCTGACTTTAAAATGGTTTAAACAATTCCCTGCACCAAACTGTTCGTTAACTCAGGGACCATTTGAGCATTAAGTGCCGCCTACATGAACCCTAACTGGTGTGATCTTGTGGAGAGTTTAGATATGCAGGTAAACATCAGACAATTCAGAATGCAGAAATTTATACATTAATAAATGAGAATAAGAGTGATGAAACTTCTGTAAGGTAATATAATTTGTTTATTTGGAAAGACAGCTAAATTCCAGAGCATAACACAAGCAGGGCCAGTTTAAAACATGTAAGGACGTAACAAGGAGACTCCACGCTCATATAAAATGGCCAAGAGCAGGCCCGTTTTTGACCATGTCAGCACCCTAGGCACAACTAATAGTAGCGCCCCTTTGCAATATATAACAGGGTGACCACCAACCGGGAAATCCGGAAACTAAGCGTGAATTTTTTTGAACCAGGAATTATGTGTTAATTTTATACCTGGAATTGTCAATTTACAACAGTGACGTTTCCGTGACCACGGGAGACGGGAGGCAATAATATGTCTCCAAAAGGCCTCGAGGGATGATCAGAACTTTGCCGCGATCGCATGAGATGATAATAATATCTAAACGACCGCGGGATATGATCATGATTTTACCGCGATCGCGCAATACGATAATGAGATCCACAGAGGATAGTCAGAATATTGCCGCGATCGCATGATACGATGATAATGTCTAAACGACCATGGGATATGATCATGATTTTACCGCGATCGCGCGAGACTATGATATCGACTAAATGACCGCGGGATATGATCATGGTCCACACAACCACGGAAAACAGTCAGAAATTTGCCACGATCGCGGAAGACGATAATGATATCCACATAACTGCGGGATATTATTAACATTTTGCCGTAATCGCGGGAGACAATTACGATGTCTTCACGACAGCGGGAGACGATTACGATGAATCACGACAGCTGGAGACGATTACGATGTCTTCACGACCGCGGGAGACGATTACGATGTCTTCACGATCGCGCGGAGACGATTACGATGTCTTCACGATCGCGCGGAGACGATTACAATGTCTTCACGATCGCGCGGAGACGATTACAATGTCTTCACGATCGCGCGGAGACGATTACGATGTCTTCACGATCGCGGGAGATGATTACGGTGTCTTCACGACCGAGGGAGACGATTATATGATGTCTTCACGACAGCGGGGAACGATTGCGATGTCTACAGGATCGCGGGAGTTACAATAATGATGTCTACTCTACACGGCTGCGAGGGATGATCAGAATTTTACCGCAATCGCGTAAGACGATGATAATGTCCACTCAACCACGGGAAAAATCAGAAATTTGCCTCATTCGTGAAAGACGATGATGATCTCCAAACAACCGCGGGAGATGATTACCATTTGCCGCAATGGCGGGAGATGATGACAATGCCTCACGACCATGGGAGGCGATGATGTCTTCACGGCTGTGAGGGATTATAAGAATTTTATCGTGATCACGCAAGAAGATGATAATGTCCACACGACCCCGGGAAAAGATTACAATTTTGCCTCATTCGCGGTAGACGGTGATAGTCTCATCACGACCGCGGGATGTGTTCATATATTGCCGCGATCAAGGAAGACGATAATTATGTCCACACATCCGCTGGAAATAGTCAGAACTTTGACGCGATCACGGGAGACGGACGATGACGACGTATATACAACCGCGGTAAATAATTAACATCTTGCCGCAATTATGGGGGACTGTTAAGGTGTCTTCACGGCCGCAAGGGATTATCAGTTTACCGCGATCGCATGCAAAAACGGCCACAATTTTTTTTCTTTTTTCCAATTTTTTGGCGCCCCCAAAAAAAGCCAATTGCCTCGCGCCCTAGGCACGTGCCTACCTTGCCTATTCGGTAAATCGGCCCTGGCCAAGAGGTTAAGATCATAAAATATTATAATCCCGGGATCAATCCCGAGATCGGCTTGGACAAATCCCGAAATCCTGGGATTGGAACCTCTACATGCAAACCCCTATATACAAGTGGAAACTCGAGCTTAAACAGTCATTGAATGGTACACTCTCCCTATATAAACAGTTGTTACTGTTCTGTTAAACTATTTAGTCGTTTGGAAAAAGATATACATGCATGAGATATAACTCCACAAAAAAATAAGAATTTTTATTTTAAAGTAGTGTGAGGTACCAAATTTTAAGGGGGGTAAAAACGTATTGCTAGTCAACAAACACCATAACTTACCCGATTTTTATCCACAACATCCTAATCCTAGGCCTATGTGTTGGCCCTAGCTTGGGCTATGGGCCAAAGAACGTAGGCCTACTTTTAATAACAGTGAAGTACACAAACACACCCACAACGATATATTTATTCATAATAGCACTCCGTTTCACATAATAAAGTTAAAACGACCGATTTTACGAATATTTAACGCCGATTACAACATCACTTAACCTCAAAATGGTGTTTGTTGACCAACGACAGACGACAACTAGACCGGCTCAACAGGCGAATCCCCGATCAGCTGTTGGCTAGTTTCCGAAATCGCCACCGCAGCGCTTGAGCCGCGGCCGAGGAAATCGGGATTTGAGCCGGACAAGAATTATTCGCTGTTCGACCGTCGACTCGTTAACGAGAAGCCTCTTCGCACAACGAAACTAACTTCGTCATACGATATCGATTCAGGTTAGCTACGTTTTCAGACTTTCCTACTTTCTTTTAAATATTCTTTTTCCAACATACGCATACTCGTCTGCCATTTATTTTATCCGTTTACGTTCGATTATAATTTTCTAAATTTTATTAACTTAGTTCTTGCCGACTCGTACAAAACCCGCCAGTTCCTGCCTGCCAGTGACTAGTGGTGGATATTTTTCGGCTCTTTTAAACCAATTGGCTATTAAATTACGTTAATTCAGTTCGTTTCACGATTAAATTATTACTTAAGTTATTCCAGTTAATTCGACGTTTTAATACCCCGAGACTCGTCGTCTGAGTTCTAAACCCCGTCTTTGGCGGGTGAAAGAATTGAGTCTTGGGAGCAGGCTGAGTTGAATAATCAGCTACGAAAATCAGTATTAAATTTATTTTAAACCACTCACGTTAAATTATCCGTCCAATTATATTAATTAGGCCCCGACGACTCTGTAGGGATTGGGTTTTACATTATATTCGATATTATATTATTTACCTAGGCCTTTAGCTAATTATTTTAAAGTTCATTACGAGTAATTGAATCACATTGGCTTCAGATTGAATACTCGTCGGCCCTACAGAGTCATTCTAAAAGTTAGGCAAAATTCTCCAAAACACTTTTACGAAGGCTGGGATGATATAGCTCCAACTGGGCGTCTGCAGGATTTCCTGAGCGCTTCTAGAGCTCTGAGCCTTCGATTAAATTTTAAATAAATTGATCAGTCAAAGCTGTGACAACTTCGTATCGACCCCTGGATTTTTCTCGGCTCCTTCTGAGCACTCCGGGGAAGAAATTTGAGTGTGGCCAATTCCAGGGGTAGGCCTAGCCTGACTTGGTGAATACTAGTTTATTCCCCCCCTAGAATTTTACGTCACATCTCCGGCGCCCGAACAGGGACTGAGCTTCCTCGGTCTCACGTCCTTGTACTGTCGTTTTGTAGAATTTTACGTCACATCTCTGGCGCCCGAACATTTGGACTCGAAAAACACGGTTTTGACTTTGAAATTTTGACGAAATGACTGGAGATACGGAATCATCAACTTCGGGTACCCCGACGACCATCGCCCGACCCGATACGCTACCGATCGGCCACGTGACGATATCCACGGTGGGAATTCAAACGTCAACGACGACCACGACCACGACGACGATCTCCCAAATACCTTCGACGATGGAGAACATCCCGAAATCACCGTTGGACGACCCGCGCGTCAGTTGGATACATACGCTGAACAAACAGCACCTGATAGCCGAGATGAGTAAATATCATCTAGAAACTGAGGGTAGCGTTGCCGAACTTCGCAAACGGTTTTGTGATTATTGGAAGAACCCGTTGGGAAGCATCGGTCAGCCGATGAACCCGACGGCGACTACTGCCTCTACAGCCTACGATACACGATCTCAACCACAGTGGCTGGCACCTCCTTCAACGCACCAGGAGATGGCCAGCGTTCGAGAAATACTGAGACTCCCACCAAACGCCGATTCGGAGTCCGTTCGACGAACTCTCGCGACGTTGGTAAAGCTGCCGGCTAACGTCCCGTCACCTGGTCAAGATATTACGTCACGTCACACACTTTTCGGACCACTGGCGGAACACGACTATCGTGCTACGATTAATAGACCCGACGAACGGCCAACAGCTTACCCGTCGACCTACGTAACGACCCTGCCTCAACCGTACGACTTCCAGTCGCAAGCCCAGACGTCTCGTTACGATTTCGGCGACCGGACAAACCAGTGGTCACAACCCAATCAAGACCCATGGACGTCGCGATTCCAACCCGGCTTCTCAACCTCACGTCCAGACAACCCTAACCCGTGGGGTGGGACGAGAGTGGGAGACGACACGCCGTCGTTGTGTAATCGGGTCCGCAAGTGGAATCTGCGGTTTGACGGCAAGAAGGACCCGGTCTCGTTTCTGGAACGTCTGGAGGAGTTGGCGGAAGCCTACTCGATCGACCTCAACGAAGTGACGAAGGCGTTGCCGGAACTTCTTCACGGCCCGGCATTGCTTTGGTATCGGAACTGTCGCGGCAGCTGGCGGACGTATCAAGATTTCAAACGTCAGTTCGAAGATCAATACCTCCCTCCGTTATATCGACAAGATCTAGACGACGAGGTAAGGCGACGGACACAAGGCGAGCGCGAATCCATTCGTGACTACGTCGTAGCGCTCTCAACGCTGATCCGGAGGAGCGGTACGTTCTCGCAGCAGGGTAAACTCGACCTCATATACCGCAACATGCGCCCGGAGTACAAACTCGTCTTACGTCGTACCGATTTTTGTACTCTGGAGGAGTTGCTGGAAAGAGCTGAGGGGTACGAGGCGTATGTACGTTGCCGACAGACCTTCCGTCCACCGCCACCACCTTCGATGTCGCTGATACCGGAAACTGCCTACGTTCGAGATCGGAAAGTCGACCGGGTCTACAACAGCGCGGCGATTGATCGCTGGTCGGACGACCATGCCGAGGAATCCGAGGTGACGGCCAGGTCACGACCTGGTAAACCCTTGGAGGACAGCCGCAAGAGAACGACGTTTGCGCGGTCAAACCCCCGTGACCCTTCACCACGAGACGACTACAGGCGAAGGCGGACACCGGACTCTACGAGAACCAGATCGCCCGGTACGACGAACGAACGAGCGGCAGGCTCTCTGCAATTCGTGTGCTGGAACTGCGACGAGACCGGACATCTGTTTCGCGAGTGTTCGAAGCCCAAGGTCCTGCGTTGCTACCACTGCAAGAGGGTAGGCATCTCCACGCGTCGGTGCAACTGCGTCTCGGGAAACGGCCATCGGGTTCAGTCTGCGGGAGGTCGCCTGAGCTCCGTAGAACGAAGCGTCACACGACCTCCGAGGAGTGGAATCGCTGGCTCGGCTTCATAACGGAATTCACGGGAACCGTCAGCCGCGAACGCGCCCCCAGAGATGACCGACCCTTCGTCGACGTGGTCATCTCAGGTGATACGTTCAGCGCCCTCGTCGATACCGGCTCGTCGGTCAGTCTGATTGGAGATCGCGCCGTACGTCACCTTCGGACGTGCGGCATCGAACCCGACCAGGCTGACGTCAACCTACGTATGGCCAACGGAGCGAGTTGCCGTGTCTCGGATCGGTACAGAGTGGACGGTGAAATCGCGGGCCAGACGTATTTGTTGGATGCCCTGCATGTCCCGAACCTGAGTGTGGAGGTGGTACTCGGCATTCGGTGTATTACTGACCTCGCTCTTGTCAGTGTACACACCGCTGTACAGAACCTCCGCAACGACGACGTTCCCCCGTCCTGTTCGGTCAACGCTATCCAGACATTGACCTCCAACGAAGACACGCGACTCGCGGAATTCCTGGAACGCGAACTACCACTGTTTGACGACGTTTCGGGGAAGACGGCGTTGGCTGAGCACACGATACGGCTCAAAGAAAACGCCGCCCCCGTCAAGCAGCGGTATTACCCCAGAAATCCCGCGATGCAAGCTATCATCGACGAAGAGGTGGCGACGATGCTCCGCGATGGTGTTATCGAACCATCGGATAGCCCTTGGAGTTCGCCAGTCGTGCTGACGAGGAAGAGCAACGGAAAGTTTCGGTTTTGCATCGATATGCGTAAAGTCAACGAGTGCTCTGTCCCCGACGCGTATCCGCTGCCCAGAATCAACGCGATTCTGGAGAAACTACGGCCGGCGAGGTACATCAGCACACTGGACTTAAAACAAGGCTATTGGCAGGTGCCGTTAGCGAAGGAAAGCCGACCGATCACCGCGTTCACCGTACCCGGGTTAGGCCTATTTCAGTTTACGGTAATGCCCTTCGGACTCCATTCCGCCGGAGCGACCTTTCAACGCCTCCTGGACAAGGTCATCGGTCCGGAGCTTGAGCCGAAGGTGTTCGCCTACCTCGACGACCTCGTTGTGGTGTCCGCCACGTTTACTGAGCACTTGCAGATCCTCCGGGTGGTCTTCGAACGCCTTAGAAAGGCTGGCCTACGTTTAAACCCAGAGAAGTGTAACTTCTGCAAAAAGGAGCTCAGATATCTCGGACACGTCGTCAACAACGAGGGGATATCGACCGACCCAGAGAAGGTCCGTGCTATCGACGAGTTCCCACGACCTACGAACGGCAAAACCCTTCGAAGCTTTCTCGGTCTTGCGTCCTGGTACCGTCGTTTCGTGGACAGGTTTGCCCAAGTAACCGCCCCGATGCGACAACTGTTGAAGAAGAACGCTCGGTGGCTGTGGGGCCCTGAACAGGAGGACTCGTTCGAAGAACTAAAACGACGCCTCACCTCTGCTCCTGTCCTGGCCTGTCCCGACTTCTTGGTCCCGTTTGTCCTCCAGACCGACGCGTCGACCATCGGTCTTGGAGCCGCTCTCACGCAGAACCAAGAATCTGGCGAAGTCGTAATCGCTTACGCTAGCCGACTGCTTACGGACCAAGAGAAGAACTATACAACGACGGAGTTAGAGTGTCTTGCGTTGGTTTGGGCGACCCGAAAATTCAAGCCGTACCTCGAGGGTTACAAGTTCGTCGCCATAACCGACCACGTCGCGCTGAAATGGCTAATGAGGCTACACGAGCCTAGCGGACGTCTAGCGCGGTGGGTGATGGAACTTCAGCAGTACACCTTCGAGATCAAGTACCGGAAGGGCACCCTGAACCGCGTCGCTGACGCTTTGTCGAGGCAACCCGTGACCAACGAGGGCCAATCGGGCCTGGTCGCGGTGAGTCACCTCACATCGGAGGTGACAGACGCGCCTCGCGAGCGACGCACGACCAGACGCAGGGAATCGACGAGACCGGAAAACCAACCGAGTGACGCGATGCAACCCGACGAACGCCCCAACGAAGCCAACGACGTCCCTCCGACTGATTGGTACGACCGGTTGTACGCAGCTGTGACCGCCAACCCACGACGCTATCCGCGATATCAAATCGTGGAGAACCGCCTTTACCGAACCTCCCAACGCCATGGGAGTGGTGGTAGGCTGTCCTGGAGAATGTGCGTTCCTCCAAGGCAAGTAGAGGCGGTACTACGACAGAACCACGATGACGCTACGGCAGGACACCTTGGTGTCAAGAAAACACTTTGCCGTGTAGGGCCCGAATATTTTTGGCCTGGATGGCGTCGGGAGACGAAAGCCTACGTGAGATCCTGTGATGCATGCCAAAAGTACAAGGTGGCGCAGACGAAACCGGCAGGGAAGATGTACTTCCGGGCTCCAAAAGGTCCGTGGTACACGGTGTCCGCCGACCTAGTGGGTCCGCTACCCAGGTCTGGCAAGGGCCACCGCTTCCTGCTGGTGATCCAGGACACGTACAGCAAGTGGGTTGAGCTATGTCCTATCGGGTCGGCAACGGCCAAGAACGTTGTCAGTAAAACTAAGGAGATGCTCCTTCGATACGGAGCACCTGAGTCCATAATCACCGACAACGGGACTCAGTTCGTTTCGAACCTCTTTAGAGACCTGGCGACGGATTGGGACATAGCTTTAACAAACACAGCTCCCTACAGTCCGCAATCGAACCCGGTGGAACGAGTCAACCGCGTTGTGAAGACCATGATTTCTCAGTTTGTGAAAGAAAATCATAGGTCATGGGACGCCCATATCGCCGAGCTCCAGTTCGCCATAAACACCGCCGTCCACGATTCGACGGGTTACACGCCGGCGATGCTAACGTTAGGCCGCGAACTCAGAGTCCCGAAAGCTGTCCGAGGGAAAACGTTGGAGGCGACACCCGACGTTGACGGACAGCCGACGCTCGCCGAAGTCCACGACAGACGAACACGAGAATTCGAACGCCTCTACGAGAAGGTCCACGCAAACCTCAAGACCGCCTACGAGCAGCAGGCGAGGTACTACAACCTCCGCCGACGGGAGGTGAAGTACCATAACGGCGATCGCGTGATGCGGCGAATTCACACGCTGTCTTCCGCAGCCGACGCCGTGGTCGGGAAGCTCGCGCCGAAGTTCGACGGACCCTGCGAGGTTGAGGAGCGGCGTGGGGCCAACCTCTACACGGTGAGAGACGTGCGCACGGGGGCGTCGCACGTAGTTCACGTGAAGGACCTGAAGCCCTACCACCAACGTTGAGGGCCGAAGAATCATTTCCCTACGTTCAATGATTCAGAAGTATTTTTTGTTTGTTTTACCGTTCATCTTTTTTCCGATTTTACGAGAGGTGTTTTTATACCAGTTGGTTTTTATTTTCGTTTAAGAAGTTCTTTTTATTTTGTTATCAAGAAGATTTTATTTTTTTCGTTTCCTTTTCCCTCTCGTACACGACCTCTTCTTCACGTCGCCGTTTCTTCAGCTACCCCTTCTACGAGGCCTTTGGACCATCCCCCCTACGTTTGGAATCTTTTTTTTTCTCTTTTTTTTTGTGAAGTTGGTAAGGGGTGTGAGGTACCAAATTTTAAGGGGGGTAAAAACGTATTGCTAGTCAACAAACACCATAACTTACCCGATTTTTATCCACAACATCCTAATCCTAGGCCTATGTGTTGGCCCTAGCTTGGGCTATGGGCCAAAGAACGTAGGCCTACTTTTAATAACAGTGAAGTACACAAACACACCCACAACGATATATTTATTCATAATAGCACTCCGTTTCACATAATAAAGTTAAAACGACCGATTTTACGAATATTTAACGCCGATTACAACATCACTTAACCTCAAAATGGTGTTTGTTGACCAACGACAGACGACAACTAGACCGGCTCAACAGGCGAATCCCCGATCAGCTGTTGGCTAGTTTCCGAAATCGCCACCGCAGCGCTTGAGCCGCGGCCGAGGAAATCGGGATTTGAGCCGGACAAGAATTATTCGCTGTTCGACCGTCGACTCGTTAACGAGAAGCCTCTTCGCACAACGAAACTAACTTCGTCATACGATATCGATTCAGGTTAGCTACGTTTTCAGACTTTCCTACTTTCTTTTAAATATTCTTTTTCCAACATACGCATACTCGTCTGCCATTTATTTTATCCGTTTACGTTCGATTATAATTTTCTAAATTTTATTAACTTAGTTCTTGCCGACTCGTACAAAACCCGCCAGTTCCTGCCTGCCAGTGACTAGCGGTGGATATTTTTCGGCTCTTTTAAACCAATTGGCTATTAAATTACGTTAATTCAGTTCGTTTCACGATTAAATTATTACTTAAGTTATTCCAGTTAATTCGACGTTTTAATACCCCGAGACTCGTCGTCTGAGTTCTAAACCCCGTCTTTGGCGGGTGAAAGAATCGAGTCTTGGGAGCAGGCTGAGTTGAATAATCAGCTACGAAAATCAGTATTAAATTTATTTTAAACCACTCACGTTAAATTATCCGTCCAATTATATTAATTAGGCCCCGACGACTCTGTAGGGATTGGGTTTTACATTATATTCGATATTATATTATTTACCTAGGCCTTTAGCTAATTATTTTAAAGTTCATTACGAGTAATTGAATCACATTGGCTTCAGATTGAATACTCGTCGGCCCTACAGAGTCATTCTAAAAGTTAGGCAAAATTCTCCAAAACACTTTTACGAAGGCTGGGATGATATAGCTCCAACTGGGCGTCTGCAGGATTTCCTGAGCGCTTCTAGAGCTCTGAGCCTTCGATTAAATTTTAAATAAATTGATCAGTCAAAGCTGTGACAACTTCGTATCGACCCCTGGATTTTTCTCGGCTCCTTCTGAGCACTCCGGGGAAGAAATTTGAGTGTGGCCAATTCCAGGGGTAGGCCTAGCCTGACTTGGTGAATACTAGTTTATTCCCCCCCTAGAATTTTACGTCACATCTCCGGCGCCCGAACAGGGACTGAGCTTCCTCGGTCTCACGTCCTTGTACTGTCGTTTTGTAGAATTTTACGTCACAGTAGGCTTACCTACTGAAACTATTTTACATTTGTAATGTACTCTAAATATGCTATTGATAAAAGGCACTTATTGTAATGAGACACAAACTGTGACAAGATAAATACATAGTTTGAATAACGGTTATCGTAATATTTTTTAATCGGACTATTTTCTTCATCTTAACTCATTGATAAAAGATAACTATACAATACACACCTGACTAAATTGGCTCCACCTGATTATTTTTTACCATTTCTTAAAAACAGCGAAATTTACTGCAATGTGACCAAAAAGTATTTATCTACTTTGTGATGTTAATCCTTCATTATGTTATAGGTTTCCCAACAATCCCGAAATACTGACTGTTTGGGTGGCAGCCACTGGGACACTAGATTTCATTCCAACCCATGGTTCCAAAGTCTGCAGTGATCATTTTGCGGAAAAGGCATATAAAAATGAAGGCAACAGACGCTTCCTGACGCCTCGCGCTGTTCCAACAAAGTCGTTGTCGGAAGAAGCTGCAACCCTCGTCAAAAATCAACTAACTGCAATGGGTGTAAGTAGCCTAGTGAAATGTTTTGAATAAAAGCTGTTTTAACATGGACAAATATTGGTTTATATTGTTACAAAGGGGGCTTGTGTGTAAATTACACATTTTGTAGACTAAAGGTATAGAATAATGAGATGTTTTGTTTGATTTGGGTAATGTAGGCCTAGTAAGCCTGCAGAACAAAGTGATTGTTAAAGATGATGCTTGGATATTTTAAACTACAACTTTATAGTGGCTAAAACGTGTCTAGATAAATAATGTGACAGTTATCAAAAAAGTAGCCTATGGATGTGAAATCCATTTTCATGAACAGTTTTGTCTATTGTCAATACTCTGACCTTGGTTGGAAATCAGCAAAAACTTATACTGGAAAATATATGTAATCCAGTTTATTTGAGCGTGTAAAACTGGACCCATCTGTTCTTATCTTTGGGCTTTTAGTATCGTCCTGATTAAAAAACCAGCTGATCTCCATTGGTAACAGATGTATCACCTCAACCATTAACAGTATTAACACTCACCTTTGCCTCTGTGGGGGACTAAACACGGAATTCACATACATGCTTTCGCCATCTGCTTATAAAACGCTCATCACTATAAAACAGCAATTTCATTATTTATTATTATTATTATTGCTCCATGAAACCAGGAACTTTAAATTGGCTGTCTCAAATTCACTAATTGTAACTTAAACTCAATAATTTAAATTTTCTCTTGCCTTTTTCTAAGTCGGACCTACCTGCTGCCCGTTTAAGCTGGATTATAGGCTAAAGGTTTTACTGTACTAGATAATGTTTAGTCTCAGTAATTTGACATTTTCTTGTTTACAACTATTTCTTCTTTTCTAGAAATACAAACAAGACAACAATACTATGGCTTGTATTCTCGGTAACGACACTACTATAAAGCAAGTATCAATCACTAGAGATCCTACAGATCTTACGACTCCCCAGCAAGAAAAAGTACAAGCCCCAGCAAGCATCAAGGTAGTGGATATGAAGAAACTGTTGGAACCACAACCTGAACCTACTGCTCTAGTAGCAAATCAAGTAGGCCCAACGGAACCAAAGACTGCAGCTGTGGCCAACCCTATGAAGTCTCACGCAAATAAATCGTCCACAAATTCTGTGAAGTCTCACGTGAATATATCGTCCAGAAATCCTGCAAAGTCTCTCGTAAATAAATCCTCCATCAATCCTGTGAAGTCTCTCGTAAATAAATCCTCCATCACCATCAACCCTGTGGACTCTCAGGTGCAGAAATGTCCCATCAAGAAAACTTCAGAATGTAAATACCCGATCAATCATCTCAAGCCTACAACTGCATCACTTGTATCACAAACAGGAGTTTCGACTAGCCTAGTTCTGAGTTGTTTGAAGGTGATTTTGCCAGGAAAGTTTGACTTTTCACGTATGATACCTAATGAAAAAGTAGTCTCTTTGGTCATCCGTTACATGAAACTGAACGAACATAGTGAGGACATATATAATGTTGTCAAGGATCACCTCAACATTATAATAGAAGGGGCAAAAACAATAGACAAAAAAAGTGTCGACTTTGCAAATCATCCTTACACAAACATAAGCGACAGAGATTTGAAAGAAGCTTTGAATGTGATTTTGCCGATAAAATTCTCAATGGTAGACATAACTGATGAATTGTTGGCTTTAATATGCATAAACTTGGATCTTGACATTCACAGTGACGCGTATTACATATTGATTGGGAAAATTCGTAAGTTTACTAGTGAAGGTCAGATGTTCAGCGAAATACTTAACCTTGGAGATCAAGTCGATAAGTCACTGGAAATTGAGAAAAGTGTAGAAGAAAGCAATCATACATCTATTGGTCAGGAAGAGAAAGCAAGTCCTGAACCGCCGCAAGATGAAAATCCAGATATAAAACCAGAATTTGAGAACAAAGAACGTATGATTAATGATGCGATTCCCCCGTGTGAAAGTAATATAGAAGATAATGATGTGAAACTCCCTGTCAATAGTCAGCAAGATGGAGAATATAATGATGTGAAACACCCTGTCAATGGTCAGCAAACGCCTGACAATCATTTATCTACGAGCAGTGAAGATACTGACTTATCATATTCTGAGAGTAGATCCCGTGTTGACAAGGATTGGGATCCAAAATCTAATACAGAAAATATTAGAAAAAATCCAATTAATCCAGATCATTCCAACCTCATTAACATAGTTAATTATCTACATGCCAACCATCGCTCAGCAAGACAGATTTTTGCGAATACAATGCTCATGTTCAAATTGTGTAGATATCTTGACAAGAGACCTCATGACAGGAACATGAAGGAATTGGAGACAAAATTGAAATACATCATAGATAACAATATAACGAGAAAAAACTTACACCAATTCGTTCCGATCAAGAAAAAATTCAAGCCAAAAATTAAGAAAAATGCAATTCCAAAGATAAATCAAGAAAAGCTAAAAATGAAACCAATTGTGGTTTTAAATGACGTTTTTCACTTTACCCAAGAGGAAATCTTCTTGAATAAAGAAAAAGAGAAACAATGTCATAAGGAAGTTAGATATTCACAAAAACCAAGAGTGTTTAATATAACCTATTCTACTGAACTAGTGATGAAGAAAACAGACGAAAGTTACAAACAGTTTAGGAAAATAACTTCTAAGAATGTTGGAAATAAATTAGTGTTTTACAAGACATTTGCTAAGCTCGCTCCTGGTACAATAGTTTATGCCAAGAATTATAGACTACCAAGGGTGGGGTGGGTGAAAGGATACATCAGTAAGCAAGTTGGCCCGTTGAAGTATAAAGTTCAGCTAGATGACGACTATGTTTGGATTTGTACTTGCGACCAACTCAGACCACTAATGAACCAATTTGTAAATCATGAAAAACGCAGAGGTAGATCTGTTAAACCCAAACAGCTGATGGATTTGTAATATTGATTTGGATGTATTTGATTCTGTTTCCATTCAATGAAAATGAACTCAAACATGGACTCATAAATTTTTTACTGCTACAGTATTTTGTTAGTGCAAAAAGTTATAGTAAAGTAGATATAAAAATTAATACACCATTCTCTATTAAATATTTATTTGTATTGACTTATTTTGATATACGAGTACTTTGCTAAAAGTGAAGGATAAGAGTACACTTTATAGTTTATGTGAATCATTAAAAAATATACTTAATGTTTGAGTATTAAGTACTGTACATGGTTATTGCTATGAAATAGGTTGGAGGGTGGTAAAAAAACTAAAGTTTTCCTTTCAAATCTTTATAATTCTCATTAGATCTCAATAAATTGTGCATAGATGTCTTCAAAAACTTTACCAGGAGCTAATTTTGTATATTTCTTTCACTTTTACAATAGAACTCTTTTACTTTAGACTAGTAATTGTTAATTTAGCTTTGATATATCATGTTAATCTGTTTGAACTAAATACCTAACCATTTATTAATATTTCATATGGTTTTAGTACTTCAAGCTGAAAAATCTAAGATCTCAGTTAACCTTGTTATTTGATGAAGCTGTTGGATTTTGATATACCGTAAATACATTTTATACAGTACAGTAGAGAGTCGAAAATCCGAACTGCTCCTGGGGGTTTTAAAATATTGAATTAGCACAGAGGCAACAGATGTTGTGGCGCCTGGCAGGAAAATGAGTGAACGCGCCGAGCAAGTCTGTGTTTTCTTCGTTTCCAATGTATAAGCTCTACATATATATATTTTTTTCAAGAAATGAATTACAGTTATATAACGAAAATACCTAAGTACAAAAATCATTATTTTTATTTCATTCACTGTATCCTAGAACTGTATTTTTAATACTGTAGGCCTAATTTTGTGTCTGTTAGGCATTTTTAGGCTATGTTCGAAAATTCGAACAAATCGGTAATCTGAACCTCCTACGGTCCCCAATTGGTTCGGATTTTTGACTCTCTACTGTACTTTGGATAAATATTATGTTTAAAATTTTACTGATGTAAATAATGTGTTTTTAGTTTAATTTCAATAAAGTGTGCACATGTGTTTTGTATTCTGTTGATTTTTTCGTTTCAAGTATCACAAACTGGCACATTCTCCTTTTTTCTGTGTCTATAACCCAGATAAAGTAGTTTTCATTATGGCATCAAAGGTTTTTGTTGACCCCTAGCAAAGTATAAGTAATAGAATGTAGTAACAATTTGCATTCATAAATCTTTTTTGTTTTGAACAATACCTGTGCCAAAATGTTTATCCAGTTTGACCAAATATGGTGCAAACCTAACTTTAACAAGCTTCTATCATAGATAAAGTAATAGTACCTGGGGTTGCTCGGAAAACTTTATCACTACACTCTAAGAGTATTCTTTGGTCAATGTAAATCTATCCCAAAAATATTAATTTGCGGTCTATTTTTTCTTGACATCTATTTAACTTCTAATAATAGTATCATAGTTTACTAAAATTATGAGATAGAAGAGTTTTTAACAATTTGTTTGGTTCCCCTAAATGGCCCAAACTAAAGAAAATACCCATGTACCCAGAATTAATACAAAAATTAAGGCACAATAATCCTTACTAAAAAAAAAAAAACAATGGTATATAAACTGACCACGTAAACTGATAATAAACTGATGATAAACTGATCATGTATATTAGGTTGTATTATGCCTATGTACTATGTATATAAGTTTTGAAACGGAGTAGAATAAGGCACGTAACTTTATTTTTCTGAAATAGATAGCTAAATTATCCAGTGCAATCATCGCATACTGCTAAATTGCAACACTCAAACTTAGCTAGGTAAGCTAGTGGTAGGTTACAATTAATTATTAAATCCCTGAATAAACATTAATAAAGCCGAGGATAATATAAGAATAGTTTATGGCACTAGATACTACAGCTGGGTGGTCACTTGTCCTGCTAGTGACTCTTCAAGAGCTTGCAATATTAAACTGTTTAAACCCTCCAGCGGCTAGAGGCACCAGCTCATAGCGGTGAATAAACCAGCTGTGTGACAGGGGGTTTAGCGGGACTCTGCAGCATCTCCCATTAAAACATCCTTTTTACCGATTCTCTAGTTTTTTAATTTTTTTTTTGTATTTTATCGGATTCTCTAATCCCATTGGATCATATAGATAAAGTAAACCAGCCAATAGTATGGATCTAATCCATTCTTTATCTTTTTTCATGCTATGCTAATACTTGATAAGTTATAAGTAGTTGTTGTTAATTCCTATCTAGCTTATTAAGATTAACTATTTAAATATACCTATATTGAGATGAGACAAACGGGAAATTATCAAACAACAATTATAAAAGAATAGTCCCTTTTTTATCTTGTCACAATTATAACTAATACAGTCTGGTAAAGTTGAAAAAAATCTATTTCACATCATTTAGTTGGAAAATGGCAAACTGAAAATTGTTGTCAATGTCGAAATTGCGGAGTCCTTACAAAATGTGTTCAGTGTCGATGACGATGATGTCTGAAACAAATAAAAGAAATCAAGTAAGGGTTGAGTTAGACTGTAAAATTTGAAAAAAATAAAACTTTTATTATTTCAGTCATATATTAGTTATGATGCTTACACACATACATAAATGATAAAGATAATTATACTCACTGCTTGAAAAATATACAATACAATATTCTTTATTGTTCATTCGTTAAGAATTACAATAGTGTCAATATATAGTCTTCATCTTAAAAAAAATTTACTTTTTGCAACACTGTAGGCTATAGTGTGTAGACAATAGAAGCTTTACTGTACAATAGTTCATTCAATATCAAACCTAAAAAACACAAAAAAAATTATTTTTGAAAAAACTTTATTCAAATATGTATTTAAGCATAAATCCATCTAGTTTGATAATTTTACCAAATACAGTTTGTATCACGAATATTAGAACAGAAAACGTATGAATCATAAACATAAACAAATTACGTCAATGGCCCGAATGTCTACACTAATAGCTGTAACAGCTGGTTAGGACGTTTTTTGACAATTCCATTTAAATATTTATGTTTACTTTCGGGCCTGTTACTAGACATAATGCTCAATGTTAATTTATACTAATAAGTATGATTTCAGATGGTCTCTTTAAATATATTTTGCGATATTGCGACCCACATCTCAAAAGTGAAAAAGAAAGAAAAGTAAAAAAACTCTTTGAAGTTTGTTATTAACGTTTGTATAGAAACAGCTGGTCAGTGTCATGAGCAAAGCTACGCAAGACATCTCACTCCATTCTACGCACATATCGCCCAGTTGTGTCCCCGTCTGAACTGATAATGACGATTGAAAACATAATTTCTTCAAGTAATCTAGCTAAACCACCTTCCCTTCCTAAGAGCACATCTAGAAATTTTTAATGTTAACATTGCAAACTCTAAAACTTAAAATAAAATTGGTCAAATTAAAGGTTAGAGTAGCAACTCACCTATCTTTGTCTCTGTCTCGTCTTTGTCTATCATCATGCTCATCTCTTCTTCTTGGAGGACTAAAAAGAAAATATCATTTTAAATATTCTTTCAAAAGTATATATCCTACAACCATTCCAAAACAGATTATTACAAATCTTCTGTTATAGCATGCTTATTTGAATGGAAAAGGACTCAACCCTGACACAAGAAACGCAAAAAGTACACTAAACACAAAAATTAGAATGCTTCAATGTCTATGACAGAAATTTCAACCAAGTTGGACGTTGACACTTACTGGTTATAATTGAATAAAAAATTATCTCTCTTCCCGGCTAAAACCACCTTTGGTAAAAAATTTTGTAGTGACAGTGAAATAGTCTAGTTTTGTGTACAGTGTAAGGTTAGTTGCTCTAGACACAATTTTATCCAAACATTACAACAGTTTAAGCATTTTTTACCTGTCTCTATCCCTTTTGTACCGACTGTCATCGTCTCTTCTTCTTACTGGACTGAAAAAAAAAAAAAACAATAGTTTTAATCGTTAAGTTGGAACAAATTGTGGTTTAGAGAACATAGAAAGCTGCTTTCTAGCACAGAAATTGTTAATAATTGCTGAAATATTCTACACATGTGGTTTTTACAATCTTGAAAAAATAGTAAGAGTATGAATTTGTAGCAAAACCATAATGTTTACAATAAGTCAGGCTGCAATCTGCCGCAGTGGAAGATCATATTCTTAGTAATCTAAGGAATTACACACACGGTGGTGTTTCAATTTGGGAGTTATTTGAGTTTAATTTTTGGCATGTATTTTTAATTTTCATTTTCATTTTTAGATTGACTTGTGACGAACAGCAAACAATTCTAACTTTAAGGATAGGATAAGCAGGCTTGCCCTTCGAAATGTAGGCATAAGCCCTTTCTATTTAAACCTAACTTTAGTTAAGAAAGTCATTTTGGTTATTTGATTACACTAGAGAAATTCCTGGCTGATTGTACAGCTCAATGACAACTTGAGGAGTTTTGCGGACCAGACTTTTTTTTAATTTCAGATAGAGTAAAAAATGTTGACCCTTGGGCCTCGAAAAGGTTGTTTCATAGGAGATAATTTCAGAAACGTTGCTTCTGAGCGCTTGATACTTCTGGCGGTGAAATCGTGAAGTGGTAATGATCAAATAATAAACATTTTCCGAGGTCACATCATCATCATCATTGTCTCCCACAACACCAGTGAACATCACCTGCGATTGGGGGAAATCATCAATTTCCAAACACGCATATGCTTTCTGTGATGGCAAAAATAAAATCTTGTCTCGACTAAAAATTATTTCGTGCACCAACGTATTCCTTGGGCCAACTGTTGCCCCGACCCAACTTGAACATTTCGGGAACCCAGTAGCTTACCTGTCTCTCCTGGTGCGATCTCTCCTGTCCCTGTCGTAGTCCCTGTCCCTATCTCTGTCCCTCCTGTCCCTGTTATCCCTGTCCCTTTCCCTAGCTCTGTCCTTGTCTCTGTCCGCACTGTATCCACGACTATCCGCATGTCTCTCCCTGTCTCTCTCACGACTGTATCCCTTGCGATCGTCTAGCTGACTGCTTCCTCGTCTGTCATCGTGTTCTCTGCTGTAGCCTCGTCTATCGTCGTTTTCTCTGCTATACCCTCGTCTGTCTTTGTCTGGCTCCCTGTATAACACACAATAAGTAATCTAGATAAGTTTCAGTAAAATGTATAGTTATAATTATAGTAGTTATAGTTCTGACAATAGTCAATGATAATAGGTATGTCGATGCAGCCTAAGCAATTCTCAATAATCTAATCTCCAATCTTGTAGGCTAACGGCCAACTTGGATTTGCCCGCCATAAGAGCAATGTTAATTTCAAACAGCCGCTGAAGAGTTACCGTATATACTCTCAAAAATATTTTGTTGAATACCAAAATGATTGTAATTTAAATATCTAGGGCACTGTGGGATTAAAATTTTTTTTGTACAGTAGAACACCTGTTATCGGAATTTGGGTTAACCGAAACCAGGATTAACCTAAATGGATCTATAAAATAATATAGGGCTGTTAAATGCTTTAATAACTTTAGTTGTCTGGATTAAAGTATTTTCCATCCCATTGTAACATTTTCGTAACTGAAAAAAAAAACACTGAATTATATAGACATTCTCTTTAATTAATTTTCCTACACACTGTGGTGATACATTGGCTATTTTTAGCATATGGGTTAACAAAAAAATCGGTTATCCGAAACGGCTCTCCCTCCTTTATTTCGGTTAACGGGGGGTTCTAATGTAGTTTTGTAATTGTTTTATGAGTTAGTACAATTAGGCTCCAACGAATCTTTACTTTAAGTTGAAACATTAATGAATAGTTTTACGCTTGACAGTTGACACCTTGTTACTTGTAATCTTCAAATACTACATTTGATTCAATAAACCTTCAGTAACTTTCCAAATAGTAAAATGTAGCTTTTGTGCAATGTAAAACTTAGTAAAATTGAGGATGTAAAAATAAAAGCACTTTTTTCTTTATTTCGATTGAGTGAATGAATGAAATAGTACATGAAATAAACAGACACATTTCAATTTGTGAAATGACACAAAGTAAATTGAAAGACGTCTCATTTCGTACCTACCCGCGTATCCTCGAAGCCTTCTCAGCCTGGCCGTAGTGAGCCTCTTCATCGGGAATGTGACGACCTACAGGAGCAGCAGGTTTACGAGCCACAACAGTGCCAGCCGCCGGTGGAGGAAACCTCTCGTTCATCATCTTCTCCAACTTTTGCTGTAGACAATTTGCAATCAGATAGATGCACTTTATGTTTTTTAGAGGTAGGTGTTGTTAAAAGTAATAGGATAAATAATACTATTGCTTAAACGTCACATATTACCTTGGTAGGTAATAGATTACTTAAGACTACCCTATTATTATTGTTACGTAGTCTTAACTTTTTGAATGAGGTGAGGGAAATAACTATTCCACTGATCATTTTTCCTATTGACAGCGAGTAGCATGAGATAATAGGGCCTTCCTAATAGATAACTGAGAAAACCATATTATTTTTGTTTTACGTCATCCGAACTGATAGAACAAGCCAGTAATAACCAATTGCTTCTTCCTATTAACACCCAAGCATTTAAAAATAACAGTAACAGTCTGTCTGAGGAACTACTATGCAACACAATAGTACTAAGGAATAAAAACAAAAAAAATAATACCCCGTATTGGAACAAGCAGCAAAAACTCTCTGGACAATGAAGTAAAATGTGGAAAAAATTGTATTATTTCACCTAGTACAAAAAAGCTAAAGAACGTCTCTAACTAATGTTGAAAAACTACAGTATTTCCCATCCCTAAAATGTTGACTGTTTAGGTTATGTAAAAACTACGACGTCCAACATGTTACCAAGTTTCTTCAACTTCTTGAGTGCCAAAAATCACGTTTACCGCATTAATTTTTAGAAAGAGTACTTACAACACTTCCTTATTTTTTAATGAAAGATGTGCTTTTACCTGCTGAAAGTGTTAACGTAGGGTACACATTATGTATTTCACCTGTCACAGATATGCTAACAAAAGAAATGTATGCTGTGTTTACACGTGGCCAGGTGCAAGCAGATTACCTCAGGTAACTTGAAATACTGTTACATTCCATTTTGTAGCCCCTGAACTGCCCAGTACAAACCAAATTAAAACATACCTCGTCTTGCAGTTCAAATAAATAGTGTCTTTTTCAATCCACTACATGTTTCGCCATGTTGGCATTTTCAAGTGGCATATTTGCCCAACACCTTATATATACTAATCATTCTGTAGACAAAATAGAAAACAGCTTACAAATTTTACACATTTGCAACAAAGGGAATAAGCTAGATTCTCTGGAACAATTTGAAATATACAGTAGCTACAATAAAGAAGAAACAAAGCAAAATATTTTAAATGAAAAATTAAATTTCAATTCTCATGCAATATTTAATACAATCATCTCCCATAGCTCTGGACACAAGCAAGTTGACCTTTGTACCTCTGATAACAGAGGAGCTGAGACTTCTTAGTTTTCCTGCCAGTTCTGTCTCAGTCAGTGCCGTGATCGGGTTACAATAAGTGTTGTAGGCCTACATGATGTTTCGTTCGTACGTGTCAAATGTATGTACAGTTTTGTGTTTCAATGTAAATTTCTACAATTTGACGAGTCCAATTCGGATATTATAATGTTTCAAGTCTCAATGTTTCTGTTTACCCACTTGAAAATGCCAACATGGCGAAACATGTAGTGGATTGAAAAAGACACTATTTATTTGAACTGCAAGACGAGGTATGTTTTAATTTGGTTAATACTGTTACATCTATTACTGAGGCAGAAAACCTGCTTGCCTACTGACTTGGTGTGAACACAGCTTTATAGACCAGTGTTCCTAACCTTTTTCTCTGACTGATAAATATAATAACTAAATATAGGTGTGAAATACTTGTATTTAGATCTCCAAAACAAATCACCTCAAAGGCCTTTGCACACCTCAGGTTGGGAAAAACTCTTAGATTATAATAAATATGTGGAAGTAATAGTTTTGTTTATGGTCATCACCTATTCTCTAACTAGAGACAAGTTTTTAAAAACACAGAATAAAGGAAGTGTATAAGTTAAACTCATTAAGTAAGACTGATGACAAAGCCCAGTGAAACTTACATACCTGAATTGGTACTGGAATCCGAGGAAATAAAGTCGAAAACCATTCCAGTTTACACAGAAAGTTCTTCAAAATGTTTCCAATAGTCATCACCTGACCTCCACCAGCTTTAACATCCATTTCCTGTAAAATATCTCACTTAAGCACAACTGAAAACCATCCGATGAAATGACTGATTGAAAATGTTTAACGATTTAGCAATGAATTGGAAACAGTCTGTAATTCTTCAGCAAGTTTTGAGACAGAACATGTTTGCACGAGATGCTGTAGTAACTTTTAAGGGATTTTTGAGGCGGTAAAAATGTGAGGTACAACCACTCTGATAAAAGTAATTGAAATAATGTTTTTAGAATATCAGTGTGTCCAGCGCAAATTTTCCAGGGCCTATTTTCCTTTTAGAAAATTTTCCACATCCAACATTAAAAATTCCCAGGACAAAACTTGCCATCTAAAAAAGCTAACTGACATATTTATGTTACTAGTACTAAAACCCACTTCAAAGAATCATAAATAACACTGATTAAAGAAAAATGTATACAAAAACCATGTATACATGGTTAATGTTAAAAAATAATTTTAACATGCCAAACACATTTTTAAAATATCAACACGACTGTAAGCCAACTGTACTGTTATTTAATGTTATTTTTCATAATTGAATACCAGTGTCGGTACAGAAAAAATTACTAAAATCGAAAAAATAACATTCCCACTCTTGATAATAGAATATTTAGGATTTGATCTTTAGTTTTTGTTAATTATGGCAACCAAAGCCATTAGTAAAATGAAGAAATTAAATCCTAAAAATCAACTCACAAATTAAGAACACAAGATCAAATACAACAGAGAATATTCTGTTAATTGGTCCTTTTATCTTTGACTTGATTTACTATTGGAACCTTCGATACAAATAAGATCTTTTGATTTAGAATTTACCTTGTACAATACTTTCCACAAGATGATCCCAACAGTCAACAATATGGTTACCTAAAAATTAAAAAAAAAGTGGAAAAGATGAGTACATTACCTACCTCAGGATCCTCCAAGTAAGCATCATACCAGTCCCAGAGATCTGCGGGTGGTTGCGTGTATCTGCAACACAACGTACGAGTTAGTCTCTCGACTAGGCCTAGTGGGGGTTAAAAATATATTTGTTATCATATAACTAAAACATATCTTCAGAACACCAGTCTCGCTATACAAACTATCAGGACCCTGGATTACAAAATTGATTGGATAACAGTAAAAACCCTCATATCACCATGGGACCAAGCTCCTGACATAAAAATTTGACCGGATAGACTAATCCATGATGAAAATCATAATTTATACCAAACAATTATGAGTAATCAATAATTGTAGATAAAAAAAGAGTTTAAGTCTTTAGAGATTATCTAAAAAAATCCACATTTCTAATCGATGGGAAATGTTAAATAATCAACATTAAAATATTATGAATTCAGATAACTTTAATACAAAACTTCTACTTTTGAGTTTAGTCCACAAAAGCTTGAACAATAGTCTATTTTAAAGGATTGCAATGCTTGGTAATGACATACATTACAACTATTTGTCCTAAATCTGAAAAACACATACCGGTACTCCAAACTAACTCACAGACAAGTTGTTAAAATTATCTCAATGACAAAGTCCTATGTGAAATTAAGGCAATAACTGTGTGTAGTGAACATGTGATCAGTAAGGCAGGGTAACACACTCTTTCAGTCCAATTTAGTTATTTATTTTTATCAGAATATCATTAATCAAATTAATTGGGCCCCTCTGTTACAATTAATGGAAACCCTACTTACAATTTGAATATTTAAATATTAAAATTGAGGCCTACTATAGTCCTGCCGCTTAGAAAACGACCTGCGCGCTAATGCTAAACCAATGCTGGAGGAGGTCGCTTTCTAAGCGGCCGAACTATAGCAATGACTTTTGGATCTTGTATAACAAAATTCCCTCAATTTGGACCAGCTCTAGCCAATTTTTAGCGAATTTCCCTATAGGGAAGTAGCTATTACCGTAGGTGGCACGGTAAGACCTAGACCCGGGACCGATTTACATTTTCATTTTGATGTCCCCAGAGGCCAAAAACACTATTCGTTCAAATTTTTATATATGTATATATATATAGACTTATATATATATATACATATATGTCCGTGAACGCGATAACTTGAGTAATTTTTGTCCGATTTTGATGAAATTTGGTTTAAAGGTGTAAAGCATGATAAACTTGAATGAGTTCGCGAACCAGCACGATCGGACCATGGGAACGGGGCTTTACGGGGGGTTTTATGGGGTAAAAATTGGTTTTTCTCACTTTTGACCATCAAAACACAAAATTTCCCAATTTCTCTTTAGACCTTTTTAAAGAGCTTAAAAAAACAAATAATTTAGTATATAAAAGTATTTTTGTTCGAATATTAGTAACGGAGAAAATTTAAAAAATTGTAAATTTAAAATTCCCATGTTATTCTTATGGAGAATATTGTCAAATGTTGTAGTTTGCTTGTTTATGAATATATTTTGATCAAACTTGGCAAATTTATTTATTTTGTACTAAGCTATCAATATTTTACTCAAAAACATACTTTATTAGTTTCCTTGTAGCAGCAAACCTAGGTACTCGTTAAACCTAATGTTATTAAAATATATTTAACTGAAAATCAATTCAGACAAATGGAAATTCGCTTAGTCGGCAGGTTTGCTGCGGCGGGGGTATATTTATTAAAAAGAATATATTTGAGTGAGCCACTCACAGAGTTTATTCTTATTCCTATGAAAATTCAGGTTTCTCCCTTAATTTTGTATACTTAATAGATTACTGTAGTATAAAAAATGCTATCGTTAGCAATATTAGTCGTGGTAGTCCTATTAGTCTGGATTAGTTTAAAAGTTGTTGTATTAGACAGAAATCAATTGTCAATTTTTTTCTCACTGTCGACACTGAGGTATTTTCAAAAAAGGTATTGGAGTTACACAAACACCTATTTGGGAAGTGGTCCAAACTCATTAACCCATTTTAACCAATTTTGATTTTGTGCCTTGAATCGAACGCGCCCCTCTCCCACTGATGTCCGAGATACTAACCACTAGGCTAACAACTCACCCCAATTGAACTATGTTTACTCTAAAACTGGCTACATAATTAGCATGGGAATGGAATGCCTAGTTCTAATCATAGTAAAAAGTTACTACACACTACTTTATACACTTCACGACGGTAAGCCTACTATTTAACCACCTAGGTGTATCAACATTGACAGTTTACAAGTCAATTGAACCACACAGGACAGCAAAATAACCTTTGAACCGCTCGGAAGCGGTGACTGTTGAGAATGATCGGTCCACACAACTGGCCTAGCACTTACCTGATGTACATAAAACCGAGAGCACGAATGTAAGGTGAATCGGGATGGGTGATTAGCCCATTTACCTGCTTCCTAGTTAACTTCAAGGTAAATAGCTTATAGAGCAGGCAATAGGCTGTGGACACAATCCCGCCGGCCCCAACCCCCCGAACCTGTCAAATCAAACATACAATTAGCAATAGGCTGTGGACACATTCCTGCCGGCCCCAACCCCCCGAACCTGTCAAATCAAACATACAGTTAGCAATAGGCTGTGAACACATTCCTGCCGGCCCCAACCCCCCGAACCTGTCAAATCAAACATACAGTTAGCAATAGGCTGTGAACACATTCCTGCCGGCCCCAACCCCCCGAACCTGTCATATCAAACATACAGTTAGCAATAGGCTGTGAACACATTCCTGCCGGCCCCAACCCCCCGAACCTGTCAAATCAAACATACAGTTAGCAATAGGCTGTGAACACATTCCTGCCGGCCCCAAACCTGTCAAATCAAACATACAACAGTTAGCAATAGGCTGTGGACACAAGTCGTCGTCAATATACAAAAATTTAGGCTTTAGGACACACAAAGAATCAGCTAAATTGAATTAACATAAATTGAATTGTCACAACAAGCACAACAGATAAAACTCAACTGAGCTGACTTGTTAAATTTTTGTATATTGACGACGGCATTGTGTTTAAATAATTTTATGTATGACGACAAAAGACTTGAAGATGAAACAACAGTTGTTTCTAAACTAGTCACCTGAGACTACAATAGGATTGACGACGTAAGGTATGTAAACCTATTTTATTTGACAAAGTCAAACTCTTTAGAACAGCTGCCCCTTCAAATACACATAAAACAACACAAATAAACAGCTGATTAAAATCCATGTTTAGCCACTGAGCTGAAGTAAGTTATAGGTTTTACCTTAACTGACAGAGCTGTTACCGAACCTAAAAAAACCTAGGCCTACTTCAATGATGTCCTAAAACGTTGTGATACTAAAACAATTAGATATGGCTCATGAGTTTTCCTGATTATTTTGGATTGAAAATCAGCTAGGCCTACTAAAATAGCTGTAACTTAGAACTAAGAAGGTATTTCGTTAATAATCAGTAAGAAAAATTCTTAAGATTTACGACATGTGAACCCCGCACAATAAACAATTGACCATTGACTGTAACATGGTTATTGTCTCCCGTGGTTATGGAAACATCATCAAGTTTTTCATGACCACGGCCAAATCTTAAACATCTTCTGCGGTTGATAGACATGATCGTCTCCCACGGTCATAAAAACATCGTCATCGTTTTCTGCGATCGCAGAAAATCTTGAACTGTGTGACCTTAAAATCATTCATTGCATAAAGTCTTTAAACAACAGTTGATTAAGGAAGAAAGATTTTAAAAATTGAAATTGAATTGTTCGCAAAACACAAGTTCAGTGAAAGACCTGCTCAAGTGTTGCCAGTGAATAAATTCTCATTTGCTACAGCAGTGCACATATCCTTTCCATTCTCCCATTTAGGCATTTTCCAGTGACAATGTGCATGATAATCTGCCTTGATGTTTGATTCAATTAACAACCTTTTGATTTTGGCGACATATTTGATTGTTAGGCGAGCACTTAAACCACGCTACCCAGCCTGCTCTTTCGATCCTAAACAAAATCAAACCTTGAAACAAAAAAGATAGTAATTTTAAACATACTTACACCTCCACACATTCCAGTCTGTCCAGCAGTTTTTCTACTACCTTTTTCCCATGGTTCCAAATGACTAACCTTGTAGTAGATTTCATCAATTACCTCGTGGTATGTTTTGAGCTCGTACAGATTAACTGAAAAATACATTTAAGTTATTAGTTATTTAGCAACTGATGTATGCCTAAACAAACATATAGCCTTTTAGTAATCCAACAGATTCAGACCTTTTTTTAGGTTATTTTTTTAGCTATTTTCATGTCAATGAAGTTCTATTAGCATTCAAATTATGTTTGTGAACATTACACCTAAGATACAGCATGAAGATTTGAGACGGTTTTGAGATAGATCTAATTAAGTTATGTTATGAGTATGAGTTAAGTGATCATCATAATGCAATCCATCAAACTTATGTTGGTCAAAGATAAAGAATTCAAGTATAGGCCTAACAAAGATGCAAGTGACTTAACTAAGATGCACTTTAGCGGCTTTATTATGGATCTGAGCTGAGGCTAACTGCTTAAGTACGACCGAACATCAAGTTTAGAAAAAAATTGGGCCGAAACTTTTCAATTCTTGCTACATATTAAGATCACAGGTATAATGTCTTGAAGTACTTGTGTGATTTAAATTTCACAATGTCTTCATAGAATATTTTTATGATTTTGTCGTGATTGTGGGGGTCTCAGTAACCGTAAGAAATGTTCATGAAGGATTAAAATTTTACATTTTCCTATTTCCCTCTTTGCTATCACCAACTTAACATTAATAACCTCTGGCACTTTCATTACTCCGACACAAGACCTAACTTACTAGTTCAATATGAGGAAGGGTCAGTGAGAGTCCAATGTAGGCTACTTCAGACTTAATCATGCCACCAAGCAGCAGCCTTTAAAGTAACTGTGCAACATTTCTCAAAGTTTTTAAGCAGGCTATTGATAACTGTGCCTTGTAACAAATAAGCCCTAACAAGCCCATCTCATGATCTATATGTTTAGACTTACCTTTAAAGTAATGTGACGATTGAATATTTGTTAAAATTAGAGCATTCAGGTTCATGGTTCGTTCATTCCCCCATAAAGGGAGTATATTGCTCTTTTTACCTCCATGGCTAACAGTTTTGGTTTCTTCATCATCATATACTGAAAAAGTTCAATCTAATTAGAGCAGAAGTATCATTTTATCTTTAAACTTAACTTATAAATCAACATACACAGCCTATTACATAAACTAATATAGGTTTAAATTACCTGTTTTCTGTCAAAACGATCAGTTTAGTAGTATGATGACTACAGCTGTTTCGTGCTTAAAAAATAGCACATCTTCAGGTCCAGAATGTCTTGCTAATCCCTCATGTAGAGTTCGTCAAAAATATAAACAAATAAATATACGGGACACACATACGGATACGACACACACGAAAATACATTTAATAAACTGGTCGACCAGACGCTGATTCACGAGACACGGCGCCGGTGGAAGGTAAGTCGCGACTGTCACGTGTCGGCAGCGTTGACCCCTACCCCTGTGTTATCCTTATCTCGCTCTTTTCTTGTCTGCTTACTGGTGATATGGATGGCGGTGTTATAAATAATGTTGGATTCAAATGACAATTTCTCGTTCAGGATGTTTTGTGGTTGACTTTTTGATGCTTTATAAATTTCAAATTCTTCAACAGTGTCCATGTAATGCCCTTTGTTGCAAAAATGTAATACTTCTAAGTTATTATGTATGTTGGTGTAATTGTGGTTGGAGGATATAAGATGGTTTGCGTAGGCTGATTTTGAGTTTTTCTTCGGTATGTGTTCTTTAAACCTAGTGGAAAATGATCTTGCTGTCTGACCTATATAAAAATTAGGACAATCATCACATATCAATTTGTAAATTCCAGTTTTATTAATTTTATCAGAATCTGGTTTAGTTCTCTCAGTGATTATGTTTGAAAGTTTGTTCTTTGTTTTGAAAGATACTACGACATCTCTTTTTGCAAGTTCGTTTGTTAAGGTGTGGTTTAACACAACACCATAATCTGCACTGATGTATCTTTTGTTGCCTTGTGGTTGGTTCTTGGTTTTATTCTGTTGTTTATTAATCAGTTTATCGATTAGGGAACTGTTGTAACCATTGGCGACTGCGATGTGTTTTAAGACATTTACTTCATCGGTATAATCAGTTGGGCTCAATGGGATGGAGAGTAGGCGGTGTACAAAACTATTGTAAGCAGCGATTTTATGGTTATGCGGATGGTGTGATTGTGAATGAATAGTCTGGTCCGTGGTCGTTGGTTTTCTATAGATTTTGAACTGTAATTGGCTATTGTTTCTCGTTATAGTGACATCCAGGAAGTTGATTGATTTTGTATTTTCTATTTCGAGGGTGAATTGTAGGTTCTTATGTATTCTATTTAGGTATGCGTGGAGTAAATTGAGTTGCCTGCCGTTACCGTTAAATAATACAAGAGTATCATCTACATACCTGCTGTAGTGGATTATTCTGTGTTTGTGTCGGTTTGAATCAGACCAAAGATGTTTGTTTTCTACGTTATTTAAGAATAATTCTGATAGAATGCTCGAAAGAGGTGATCCCATGGTCAGTCCTTCATTTTGGATGTAAAACTTGTTTTCAAATTCGAAATAATTTTGTTTTAGAACGGTTTGAGTTAGAGTTAAAAGTTCATGCTTAGCTTCTGTTGAAAGTGATGAATTTTTGTCCAAATTGTCTTTAAGCAAGGCTATTGTTTCATCTACGGGAACTTTCGTGAATAAATTCACGACGTCAAACGAAGCTAAAATATAGGAGTCTTTGAGCTTTGCGTCTGATAGTTTGTTCACTAGGTCAACTGTGTTTCTTACGCTGTGATTGTTTTCCAATTTTATCTCATTCCTAATAATTGTGTCCAGTTTTTTGGCGATTTTATAAGTCGGAGCAGGTGTGAAGTTTACCAGAGGTCTAATGGGAATATTGGGCTTGTGAATTTTGGGCAGTCCTCTTAACTGAGGGGCTCTGGGGTTAGTTACTTTAACATTTCTTATATCTTCAGGTGTTAAAAGGTTCTTGCATGACGAAATTATTTGATTGATTTCTTTGGAGAAAGATGGGGTTGGGTCTTTGTGTAAAGTTACAACATTATTGGCCTCAATGAAGTTCTGGACCTTGCTGACGTAATCGCCTTTGTCTATTATGACCGTGGAGTTTCCCTTATCTGCTTTTGCGATAACAGCATTATTCTGTTGTAACTTGTTCCTAATACTCTGAGCAATTTGTTTCAAGGATTTGTATTTTGACAAATATTTGATTCTAGGTTTGGGGTTGTTCATTAACTTATGGATTTTGTTGGATATCATAGCTCTAGCAGTATCACGTTCGATATTGTTGTTTAAACACTTAACGGCAGTTTCTGCATTTAATAATTCAGAAATCAAACTGTTTTTTCTATCGTTTGGGAAGTTAAAGTTTAGTCCTTTATTTAGTAGAGACATTTCTTGGTCTGAAAATTGTATATTTGTTTTGTTGACAACTCTAGGATGGAACTTGTGGTTGCATGTGATTGTTTCAATTTTTATCTGTGCCTTTACTAAAGCGTCGAATTTTTTGGATTGTGTTTTCTTTTTGATTTGTACCTTATTTTGGATTTGAGTTTCTATTTGAGAAAATACATCATTCTGTTGAGAAGGATGTAGGCTATTTAAGAGTGTGAGATGTTTTCCTAGTAGTAATTTATTGGTCATGCTTTTTTTAGCGTATAGAGATTTTATTTCACTTTTAATCCAAGTTTTCACAGCAACCTGTTTAGCCTTTCTGGCAGCGGTAGATGTATTAGAGATTTTTACAGAAACATATTTTGGCACAACTCCGTATTCTAAACATTTTTTATTGAAATTTATGTTTTCTATTGTCTTAAAGAGTTTTAGCTTGACATTCTTGTATGAATAGGCCAGTTTTAACTGACAAGTTTCCAATTTCATGATGGAATGGCCTCTAGATCGTCTGAATAAACTAATATAGGTTTAAATTACCTGTTTTCTGTCAAAACGATCAGTTTAGTAGTATGATGACTACAGCTGTTTCGTGCTTAAAAAATAGCACATCTTCAGGTCCAGAATGTCTTGCTAATCCCTCATGTAGAGTTCGTCAAAAATATAAACAAATAAATATACGGGACACACAACTATTACATAACCTAGAAGTTATTCCACAAGCTCTTTTGGGGGAAGGCTTTAGATTATCAACCTAAATCATGAACATTGGTAGGCAGTTGAGGATTAGGCCTAGACCCTTTAGGTACAATAAGCAACTGCCTAAGGGCCCCAGGCCTCAGGGGGCTGCAGACCAAAAAAAAGGGGTTTTCTCAAGGAAATAACAGCCTAACAATTGACAACAGTATTCATAGCTAGTACCGATTTTCCCATAGTGGGGGCAATAGGGTAGATCTGCTGACAATTTCAACCCCTAAAAACAACCCTTTAAAAATAATATAAAACGCAAAGGATACGCGTTCGGTAACCAAACGTGGATTAGGCGTCCGGCAGTGACGTCACCACCGGGTTGTGGGGGCCCGGAACACCATTAACACAATGATACACGGTGGAATGCCGTCGGTGATCGTGGTGTAGTGGATAGAGTATGCTACTCGGCTGACGTTCAAGAGCCTATAAGACGCCAAAAATGTCCTATAAGACGTTTTTAAACTGTTCCTAGACACAAACACTAAGTTACAACTTTCTCAATTGACTTTTAGGTCGCCGACATTTCCTGTAGACACCACGCCTAGATTACAAGACACCACGCCTAGATTACAAGACACCACCCCTGAAAAACTCGCTCAAACATCGTGACAGGGCAGTTTATTGTACAGTAGGCCTACTAGACACCCCATCAAGATTACTAAACACCACACCCAGATTAAGTACTAGACACCATTACCAAGATTACTAGACACCTTACCTAGATTAGGCCCATTAGACACCAAGCAAAACTTACTACTAGACATCACGATCAGATTATGGTTAACCCTAGCAGTGGCCAACCATCGTCTGGTGACGGTATGACATTGATGCTTAGAATGGCCAATGTCGTCTGTTGACGGTATGGGCCGAAATTTTTTTAACGGTAAAAAAAACACTTACAATCAACTCAGATGAGAATAATATATATACCATTCGAAAGATCACATTCTGAACTTTCATTTGATTACATAAAACAAACCCTGTAGCAGGTATATAACAATGTCACGACGATTAGAAATCAAATGAAATTTTGGCGTGGTACGACTTTTGCAGCCGACACTTGGGAACTGGCAAAACACGTCTTGTTTGGCATTACCCTACTCGGGTAATTTTCGTCTTGGGATGTTGCGGGTGGTACCACTGGAATGGGTGGTAGCCATTGATTTTATCTTCATTGTGGTAGTGATATTTATAACTAAATATTGATTGCAAAATCGGTACGATTTTAAGAAAACCGCTGTTTTCGAAATTTCTAACAAATGGCCAACAGTCGTCTGGTGACAGCATGGAAATTACGAATTATATACAGTAAAAGTTATTATTACTAGTCATATAGTATATCATTTTGAAGAGGAAGAAATTTAGATTCAGAGAGTGGCAGCCCTGCACTCAGGGTTATTTCTGTATGCTCGCATGTAGAGACGACGGAAGTGAGTCATTACTGCTACAGTCTGTCAGCTGTCTTGTATTGCCATTGTTTGTTTGTGTTGTTGCCGGTAATAGTTTTATCCGCGATTTATTACTAAATATGTTATTAGTTCGTAGTGTTAGTGAAGTGTTGTGTGTGTGTATAACAGTAATCTTCATGCATAAATATTACTGAATTGTGTGAAAAGTGTTCATAAAAGGTTGTATTTTGTTAGCATCATGTCCTAAAATGACGATTCTGACATTCAGAGATTGTTGTACCTATATAATGATATACCCAAGGTGTTATACATTTTTATAAAGGTAAATGAATACACTACAACATGTTTGGTTTGGGGGTAAAAAATTTTGTAAAAAAGTTATAGCCTATACTAAATAGGCCTACTACTGTATTTTGTTAGCATCATGTCCTAAAATGATGTTTCTGACATTCAGAGATTGTTGTACCTATATAATGATATACCCAAGGTGTTATACATCTTTATAAAGGTAAATAAATACACTACAACATGTTTATATTGGCTTGGGTGTAAAAAATTTTGTAAAAAAACTAGCTGACCCGGCGAACTTCGTATCGCCTAAGTTATAGGTTTCCCCTAAGACAGACCGATGGAAAGAAAGTACCGTTACGTTTAATTTTCAAGATGTTTTAATTTTCTCGTTCGCATCGCTCAATCACGTCCAGGTTGAAGTTCGTTCGCTACGCTCACTCACCTTTGGGTTGGAGCTCGTTCGCTACGCTCACTCACCTTTGGGTTGGAGCTCGTTCGCTGCGCTCACTTGCCTTCAGGTTAGCTCGTTCGCTACGCTAACTCGCCTCCAGGTTGAAGTTCGTTCGCTACGCTCACTCACCTTTGGGTTGGAGCTCGTTCGCTACGCTCACTCACCTTTAGGTTGGAGCTCGTTCGCTGCGCTCACTTCCCTTCAGGTTAGCTCGTTCGCTACGCTAACTCGCCTCCAGGTTGAAGTTCGTTCGCTACGCTCACTCACCTTTTGGTTGCAAATTAGCTGTTGTCATAAATGTAAAAGAAATAATAGTGCTGCACCCTGTTGGTAATCCTTGTAACTTTAATGCTATTGAACATCATAGAACAGAACCAACTTGTTTAATTGAAACAGCTGTTAAGATTCATTAATTCCATTTCTCATAAGGTTAACATGGGAAACTCCAGAGCCACTGGGGCGGAGCCCTTTTAAGAATTTCGAAACGGGAAATAGTTTACGTCCGATTCGCATACCTACAGAATTTACACACCAAATTTCATAACGATCGGTGAAGTCGTTCCGGAGGAGTTTGCAGACAAACACTGTGACAGGAGAATTTTATATATTAGATTATATAGGCTAGGCTACTAAATACTGTACACTCCATTTTCTCGAAATACGCAAAAAATTCAAAACGTTCTCAAATTGATACATAGCCTAATCATAGGTGAAAATAACTTTTTACCATCATACTTATGACTTTTTTGGATTCCTTATTTCATTAGCTTTACAAATATGTAGGCTACATATCATCAGCCTACATAATGTTTCACAACACAAGCAAACACTGTAGGCTATAGTTTACACTTATTTGCGGTTTTGCGGTTATTGTATTATTATGTCCCTATTACGTACCTAAAAAAAAAATATTTCTAACATGTTATACATTTTTATGTAGGTAATTGAATACACTACAAGATTATTATGTTGGTTTGAAGTAAAAAAATTTGGTACAAAAGTTGTGTACTAAGTACTGTGAATTTTTTTTCTCGAGAAATCGCTAAAATATAAAAACATTATTTTATATACGTATGTTTATAGGTAAAAAGTTATTTTTACCATAAACTTTATGACTTTTTTTGATTCCTTACTTCATTAGCTTTACAAACATGTATGTATCATTCTATAGTATACACATATAGAACTTTTTACAACATAAACTAACACTGTACGGTTTTCAATTTTTTCGGTTCTCCGTTTGTCATTATATTTCGCCCCAAAAACTTATAAAAAAAAATATTTTCCTAACATGTTATATATTTCTATGTAGGGAATTAGATTATCTACAAAATGTATATTAATGAATTTCCCATAAAAAATCTGTAGAAAAAAAATACCGAGGCCGCTTTTAAAATTTCAAAAAAAATTCTATTTTTTTTTATTTTTTTCACTTTACCGATAAAATACACTATCTAAATCATTATGATATTCCAAACAAAATGAATATGAGGTTGGCTAGGTTTACTTGTACGGCTGAATTTTTACGAATTTTCAAAAAAAGGTCTGCAAAATCGCCAAAATGGGTTGGCCATTCCCCACTTCTAACATTGGCCACTCCTAGGGTTAATCTAGGTAATGGTGTCTAGTAATCTGGGCGTGGTGTCAAGCAATCTTGGTTAGGAGTCTAGTATAGGAAACGATCCCTGTCACGATGTTTAAGCAAGTTTTTCAGGAAGCCTCAGCGACAAAAAAGTCATTTAACACGTTCGCTGCTGACCGCTAGATGCCGGGACGGCGCCAGGAGCCGAACCAACGCTCACCGCTGTGTAAACATTGCTGCCGATACACTGAATTACAGTAAAAACAACAGTGGTTGTACTGGATGGCAATGTTCTGCAATAAAACTGGCTTTGGACATATTACTAAGTGACTCTGATATATAGCAGCACTAGGTACCCAGGTTGCAGTCGGTAAAGTAGTGTCACTATCTAAGGAAAGAGGTAGGACAAAGGCATGTTCTAAACAACCCTGGTGGTGATTTTCGGAAACTACCTATATTTTTTATTGTCAGAAAAGTACGTCCCCACGAGCTGCAAAGAAATATAGGACCCTCGTGACGAGCTGGCTGATCCATGGTACTTAGGTAATGTTAAACATCAATGAACGGCGACGTTCCGGAACGTTCCTAGCTCCTGGCGCCATGGCCCATTTGACGTTCTGGAACGTCCGTAGCAGGGAACGTGTTAAGAAAGTTGTTGTGATGGTTAGCTTATTCACTACAGTATATAACTAAACAACGCAAGGAAGTAAAACTCAGTAAGTTTGTTTGAAAGGCTAACCTATGCTAGGCCTACCATTAGTAAAAGATTTTAAGATGTGCAAGCCTAGACTAAACATAGGTAGGCTAGGCCTACTTTCTAACATAGGCTACAAGTGCCTACTTACCCTCATTTTCATCATCCATTTTTGGCCTTAGCTGTGGTTGGGTGTATTTGATTTTTTTTCTAAAACTGAAATACGAGATAAAGGCTGGAGTAAAGTTTGATCAGTCTAAAAATGCATACTAAAATAGGCGAATTATTTGTTAACTGGTCACCAAGCGCAACTATAACCTCCACAGTCTAACAGCTCCTACAAGTAATAATAATTAACACCGATCAGAATCGATGTGAAAATTTAGGTCGATTATATAGCTTAACCCTCAGCTAAAATTGAAACACTTTTATGGCAATTACCACATGAAAAAACAGAAAATAATTGAATGTGTGCTAAACGATTTGCCTACGAAATACGAAATGCAGGTGACGACGAGACGACGTCCGCCATTTCCATATTCCATTTGCTTTTCTTTTCTGCTTTGCTTTGCTTTGCTTTCTTATCTTTTCTGATTCTGAATTTCTTCTGATTCATCCAGTTTTCCATTCCATTCCGTTCTGTCATAATTGGACTAGATTGGAGTCGAATAGAATGGAAATTAAATCGGTTACAACATTGACTATAAAACTAGAAGTGTTGTGGTTATATAGTCAATGGTTAAAACCACTTAGCTAAAATTATAACCTCAGTGGTTACAAAGTGGGTTACAACAATAGTAGTCAGCCAAGACACAGTTATCAGTGAATTTAAAATAAACGGTATCAGCATTCTGACACATACTTTCTCCCATAAGTTTGTCAACAATCTTATTCATGTGTAAGCGGTGAGAGTAAATATACGGAAATGGGATTAGTACAATTTTGTTCAGAATTTAAAGTACTAAATTTTTATCAAAATCATTTGGGCCATTTTTGGGAAAATCCGATTTTTCCGTTATTTTATGGGGTTTTTATGGGAAAATAACATAATTTACAATAACCTTTGAACCATAATTTTTACAGAAATGGGATTTGTACCATTTTGTTCAGAATATAAAGGACTATAACATACAAAAATTTTATCAAAATCGTTCGGGCCGTTTTTGGGAAAATCCTATTTTAACATTATTTTATGGGGTTTTATGGGAAAATTCCCATTAAAAATAAACATTTTTTTTTTAAATGAAAAAACTATTAAAACTTTTAAGGACCATAACTTACTATGTTAAAATAAAACAGTATTTTTCCTAAAATCCCATTTTTCGTTATTTTATGGGGTTTTTATGGGAAAATAACATAATTTACCATAACTTTTGAACCGTAATTTTTAAAGAAATGGGATTTGTACCATTTTGTTCAGAGTTTAAAGGGCTACAACATACTAAATTTTTATCAAAATCGTTCGGGCCATTTTCGAGAAAATCCGATTTTTCCGGTTTTTTATGGGTTTTTATGGGAAAATCCCCATTAAAAATCAAAATTTCAAAAAAATGAAAAAAACGCCTGGAGATACCATGGATTAGAACCTACATACCAAATTTCATCGAAATCGAACCACAGGTGTAGTCCCTAGCTCTGTACACATCCAGACACACACACACACACACACACACACACACACACACACAGACATCACATCGAAAACTACTTTTTTGGGCCCAGGGGGGCCCAAAACGAATATATCCACTCAAAACCCAAACTCGAAAATTTTGACGAAAACAATACTTTCTCCATATACTTTGGTATAGGGGGAGAAAGTAAAAATGAAAAAAAGTGATGAGAAATTGTTATACCGATAAATGGATATATATACTGTAGTTCCTCAAATTGTATTGTATAGTATAGTGTAGTATAGTAGTAGTTTGTATAGTATAGTGTATTGTATAGTTGTATAGGGTCTGTCTGTCACTCAGGAGGTACAGTAGTATCAAATTGGAGTTGAATTCTAAAAATGACGAGGATTAGGATCTACACTATGAATTTCTAAAACATTATACAAACCATAAATATACTTTGAATATTTTTATTTATAAATATAAAACACCATAAACCATTTTATTATTATTTTTACATAAATGTTGAATCCACGTTTTAACAAAATGCTGAATAAATGTGAATTTACAGAGAGGTGGGAGCAGTTACTTGATAATTTGTTATTTCTTTTTGGTAGGTATTTTAATCTATAACCCTTGTTTATTTTAAAATTTACATAAATAGCAAATGAAATCAAATAACTTATCCCCACAGCAATACAGTGGTCTGACAGCATACAATTTTCTCACTCAGTGAGTGCTGACTTGTTATATTTTCTTACCAGGAAAATAATAAGGTTTCTTTACTAAAAATCAACTCAGGAATTGGAATGGGGGTTCCAATTAAGCTTTATGTGTGCAATAAGAAGTAGTTTCCAAAGAAGGAACCACACTAGGCCTATTAGCAACTTATCACTTCAAAGGAGGAACTTGAACTGCTTCTTACACTCATCCCCATTCATACTTGGCGTTTACCAGTGGTGGAACCCTTTAGGAATAGGAACTAGTCATTAGTTGTTGTTTGACAGTCTAGGAACCACTTTTAGAAACTAGTCACTAGTTATTTGCCAGCAGCCCAGCAGGGAAACCATTATTAGGGAATAAAGTAACTCGTAGTTGCTAGTGAAGGATTAACCACCCAATTATCAACTAGTCACCAGTTGTTTACAATTGAGAGAATCACTATTAAGTAACTAGTCACTATAATAGGTTACCAGTGGAGGAACTAGGCACTATTAACGACTAGTCATTAGTCAAGTTGTTTGCCAGTGGAGGAACTAGTTACTATTAGCGACTAGTCACTATAGTTGTTTGCCAGTGGAGGAACTAGTTACTATTAGCGACTAGTCACTATGAGTTGTTTGCCAGTGGAGATACCACTTTTAGTGACTAGTCTAGTTGAGGAACTATTAGCAGAAAACAAACAGCTAAGACAAAAACCTCACTACCTGGGGTTCTTCAGTTTTTACTTTCTCTCCCAATAGAGAAAGTATTGTTTTGTCAAAATGTTTGAGATTTAGTTTTTATTGGATATATCTGTTTTGGTTCCCTCTGAACCCAAAAAAGTGGTTTTCGAAGTGATGTCTGTCTGTCGTGTGTGTGGATGTGTACATTAGTTACAGACCACTTACACAGTCCGATTTTGATGAAATTTGGTAGGTAGGTACTAATCCATGGTATTGACAGTTTTTTTCAATTTTTTAATTTTGATTTTTAATGGTAATTTTCCATTAAAAAACCTCTTAAATACCGAAAGAATCAAATCTTTTAATAAAAATTGAGAATGTTATTGTCCTTTAAATTCTGAACCAAATGGTACAACTACAATTCCGACCATATTTTAACGTTTGTTATTTTCCCATAAAATACCATAACGGAAAATCAGATTTTGAAAAAAAAACCGGTTTCAATAAAAATTAGTATGTTATGGTCCTCAATTCTAAACAAAATGGTCCAACCCTCCATTGCTGTAAAAATTACGGTTCAAAAGTTAATGTTAATTTTATCATTTCCCTATAAAGTATCAAACTCCCACCACCGCTTACCCATATGATATAGGTTGACAAGCTAATGGAAGTATGTGCCAGATTGCTGATGCGGTATGTTTTTTTTCTTTTTTCTTGTGTCTAAACCAGTAGCATTTTTATAATTAAGTAAAATTTAAAAGCTTTAAAGGCGGTCCAAACTCAAAGTTGAATGTGTCGGTAATCGAACCCCTCCAGCACCAAAGTCTGAGACGATAACCACTAGGTTAGCAACACACCCCAAGAACCTATTTGAAAAGGCCAGTAATTCTTCAAAATTGAAGCGGAAGGAAGGAGGGGTACTCCTAAATCAAAGTCATATCTTAACATTATCCATTAAGCTGTTAGTTCTTGATCCAATAATTTCCTCATGTCACTAGAATAGAAAGCGAATCATAACCCATTTTCCAAACATAAACTTAGTCCAGGGCAAAACTCATGCAGTCATAGCACAAGATATGTTCTGATTTGTATTCACATAGCAATGAAAAACGCCCAGAAATGGCTACCATTTATAGTTGCCATGAAGCCAAGGGCGTACCCAGCCCAGGATCAAAACTAGGGGGGGGGGGGGGCAAGAGCATACTTGAAACAGGGGCAAACAAAATATAAACAAATGAAATGCTACATAAAAAAATGCTAATGTCATAAAATAGTACACAAATATAAATTTTTAGTTGTCATCAGGGTGGCTGAAAAGTCTGTACCAAATAAAAATGTTTAAATGCGAATCACCAAAACCCCATAGTCTATATTGGCCTCATATTGATGATAATTTAATACCTTTGTTAGTATTTCATATATTGTAAGCTGATTGAAGCTATTTATGTCTATTACAAGGACTGGCGTTTTAATTATTGAGGAAAGGGCGAAAATTGCCTCATGATTTGAAGTGTAGCAGTCTATTGACCAGGTCAGTGAGAGCACATAATGGAAGAAATCACTCTCTTAATGCAAGAATAATAAATTTTCATAAACTGTTTAAAAGTAGCACTGTGAAAGCCAGGAAGAGATCCGGAAGGGGTTAACAGAAAATCGAGAAGAAAACGTCAACACTGTTCAGCTATGTTTGAGGGAAGCCCGAAAAGTCAGAAGACAAGAGTTTGTGGGGATAGGCAAAAGAAGAGGTTTACAGAAGGAATCCAAAACTCTCCATGACTTGGAAGTTTCCATTTTAGATGTTCTTGGTAATGTTCCACAAGATTGTATACAAAAATCTGTTCATATTATGCGTTGGATTAAGAAAATGTGTTGACAATGCAGTTTCATATCTCGATGTTTGACATGTTCCACAATAAATGGTACTCAATGTTAAATGTTAAGTTTTATTTGTTCTCCAGCACTATAAAAAATCATGAAAATTAATAAAAAATAGGTAGTGACTTTTGAACCACCTTGTATAATGTATACATGAACATAAGTTTTCCATTTTTTGGGTCAGGATTGGTGTAGGAGTTTGTAGAGAAAAATGGCTGAGCTGAGAAAGATTTCAAAAAACAATTAACTAAACAAGTTATTTATTCATAGATAACATAAGAGACAACACAACAAAAATTATAAATTTCTATATACATAATTAAACATAACATTCATTTGTTACTAATATTATTCTTTCTTCGAAAAATCTTTAAATTACAAACTTGTGCTAAAACAGCAATAATACTTTAAAATCTCTCATAAATTCAATAAGAAGTCTTACCAAAATTCGCATATAAATGTACAATATAACACATTATGAAAACTCTTATTCTAATGGATTAAAGCCACTGGGTAAGGCAATGGTGATGTGAGTGAGGTGTTCGAACGTGTTTGGACGTGCAAAGTGACTAAGGAATGTCTCGTCTCGCATGTCTTTCTTACTTGTTGGGACGTGTTAGAACGTTAAAGGGGTTACGTGTTAAAAAGTTATTTGACCCAGATACAAAAATCTATACAGTACTTGTACATTGTACAGTATATACATTGTAAAAATATAAAATTAAAAAAACAACTGTAAAAACTATAAATTCAAAGTAATTACACTCTTTTAAAATAAAAATTTGAATTTTTTGTTTTTTATAAAAAAATCAATTTATAAAAACACAATCCTAGATAAAACTACAAATAAAAATGCACGAGCTTATTGAGTAAAATTCTTGCTCGTAAACCAATAAAAAGTGTTATAAAAAGTTATAAGTGCACTAAACACATTTCCAACTTGTAAACAACGGTTTCCAAATGCAACTATACAAGATACAAACATTACAGATCTACTTAAAAATTATTGTCTGTATTACTTTAAAACTTTTAAAAAACTATAAAAATTACCACTATTTTAAACAACTGCTATAAATCGGGTTTACAAGGTACATTAAGGTGACAAATTTATGTTGATCTGGAATTTTTAAACATTCATGCGTTTCATTGGGAACCAGCCTTGAAAATTTACCCATGTCAGATAAAAATCGAATGAACCGCAGAACCAGATCTTACAGTTTGATATCTAAGTATATTTTGTATATCGGACGTATGTTTCAGTCTTCTAAAGCACTGTCCTTACGACTGAAGAGTCTAGTGCGGCCTGCATGTTGAGTGGCTGAACTTATCACCTCCATCCATCTGAAAGACGACACACGATAACATATTTTAACTAATCTATTATATATCCAGATGTAAAACCGTCCTGATATCCAAATACTTGTTTTATTTACCTTTAAATAAATATTTAATAGTTTTAACAAAAACCAGTTGCTATAACTGGGCTTTGCAACGGGGTGAAAATACAGAAGAAAATAATGTGGTTTTTTAAATCTAAAGAAAAAACTCAATTGTGCTTATTGCTTGTTTTAATGAAGATATCTTTGGTTTATATATTGCAATCAGCTGTTTGGCAGAATGAAAATTAAAAACTTTATTATAATTTAAAAGATTTTCTACAAGAACCGAAACTTTAACTCAGGGAAACAGCAAATAAACAATTTGAAATAAAAACTAGTGTCACAAATAACAGACACATATTCAATATTTGGAATGTTACAAATACGTCAGTTGCGATTCGTGCCCTTAGAAGAGGAGTTTATCAAAACACTAATATTTTTCTGGAAAATTCCTCATCAAGATTAATAAAAATAAACAAGTCTGCTTTAAAAAAAAGGTTGCCAATGACGCAGAAAAATATAGAGTACACTTCAAATCTTAAATGATTATAACATTACAGCTATAAGACTGATTAATTTTTATGTTTGCCATATAAATGACATCTCATTATTAATGTTTCATCTATAGTTATTTTCAAAAAGAAACAGTTCAAATCAAAATACTATTGGCCTACAGTAGTATACTAGACGTTATGAAGACAATCTTCAATGAAACCGTCAAACTATCTACAACAGATCAAATTAAAAGTATGCAGATTAAATGTTTAATTAGAGTACATTAAATAGTAGGCTCAACATAAACTATACAATAAAATATATTTCGAATCCTCACCGGCCAAACGTGTATTCACTCTCTGCTCGGAAGAAGTAGACGTGATTCTTGAACTGTAATTTGAACACAAAGTCTTTGTGTATTGCGTCTTTGTCACTAGGAGGCGACACCGTGTAGCCCAACAACGGAAGACTGGCCAATGGGCAATCATCCTGTAAACATCATACAAACATTGGTATACTATATACATTGTTAACTATCAAGAGATTAATATACAATTTGAAAATGATACAATATATTCAGTATAACTACAAAGGATTGTTAATCTTAAATGTTCTAGTAATATAAAATGAAGTTCTCAAAAAAATATTTCCACTTCAAAATTACCTGGATAAGCGAATAATTTATCTTTATTAATATTAGTTGTTTTCCTACTCTTCCACAATCCATGCATTGTTAAAAGTGGTCAGGTGATAGAATTTAAATTTAAATACTCAAAGTCTTAAATGTATATAAATTCAAAACATTTTAGGCAAGATTTAAAGTGTTCTAAATTTTAGAAGCAAGAACTTGGCAATACATGTTGTCAGAATATTACAAGATGATAACGACGCTGTGATTGCAAGAGAGAATCTCTGTAATGCCAGGATCTTTGAAAATTATCATGATGACACCATGATAACAAATGATGTTAGGGGCTTGAATTTTTAGCAAACCATGTTTATTTACTGACAGTTACAGAAAGCCTTAAATAAAAGTAAAACCACAACTGTAGGAGACGATTTTGCAGTGACTGCAGAAGACCATAATCACTATGATTGTAAAATAATGTATACATACATCAATTAATGTGCAAAAAAACAATACTTTCCAACGTAACACAATTTCAAACGCAATCAGGTCAACACTTCTTACCCCAACTGACCCTCCGATCCCTATTTACCTGGAACGTTTTGTAAAAGAAGAGACAGAAGTTGGTGAAGACGACCCAGAGTTTCTGCCAGCCGTTGCTGTTCTTGAACTTGCGCAGCAGGTAGCCGCTGAGTGTGTTGTGCGCGGCACGCAGGATGTCTTCCATACTGAGACTGGTATTGCGATGCCAGCAGACGTGCACGGTCGTGTTACTACGTTGTGGCGACACTCTGTGGTCCTCCGTGCCACACTTGTCCATCACGTCGTCTGACGAACCTGACACACAATCAAAGGTGTGATGAAACTATTGATGAAGAAATAGATTCACAACTAACATACTTAAATAACTTCTAATGTGTACAACACGCTTAACTTGATATTTTAATCCACCATGAGGGCTCAGAAGGAAGTAGTCCAATTGCTGTTACAAAACCCGCACTGACAAAGTTTTCTTAGAAATAGGTGATACGTAAAACATGAAACTAATAGTTTTGTAGAATTTTAGTGTGCTATCAATAACCTGTAACTTTTCCTACAAAAAAAACTAGTTCAATAAATATAAATTCAAGGATTTTGAAAATATTCTCCATACACACAAAAGTCACATCATGAATACACGTAGGTAACTTACTACAGGACTTAAGGCTGAGGTAGGATATTTTCTCGTCGTTGGGAAGATTCTTGCTGTAATCCATAGCTTCCGTCAGGTCTTCCAACCATTTGTCCTTCTCCTCTTCAGAACTGGCCGCCAAAGTCAGGACTCTGCAAAATTTCAATATGTTGAAGAAGTTGGGGAAGATAACACACACTAACTGGAGTAGCCCAAACAAGAACATACTAAAGGGGCGCCAAAAGGAGTTGCCTTGACATACTCCCCAGTCCCCAGTGTGTTAAGGGTCATACTACATGGAAATAGCACACAGTTTGATGGTACTCAATCGACCACAGGGGGGGGGGGAGGGGTGAAGAAGCATGAAAGATCGGACAGACTCTGCTGTAACTAGGGTTTTAGAGTTGTTTGCGAGGATAGAAGACTTGCCTGAATGGGAAAGAGTCCAAATTGGCAAAGAAACACAAATCATTATACTATGAATAAAAAATATACTAAAAATAATTTTAAAAAATATTAGAATACTTCACTGTCACTGACAGCACTATAAACTTGACGATATAAGTTATAGAGAGAGTTTGCTACTCAAAACTTTCACAATAATTGGACATTGGATTCAATCAGTGTTGGGAAGTAGCGCGCTACAAGTAGCGACGCTACAGTAGCACGCTACTTTTTTTGTAGCGTTAGCTGTAGCTACGCTACTTTTAAGATTTTGTAGCTTTAGCTGTAGCTAGCTACATTTTTAAAGTAGTTGTAGCGGAATTTTAGCTACTTTTCTCGCTACATTAACATTGTTTGAGATAGTGATTTTTATCATAACCTCAACCTTACGTGAAACCTTTCAAACTGAGATTTTCAAAAAAATTAGGCCTACTTTGGCTTCATACAGCTGGTTGCATCCGTTTCATTCCCTATACAATGTTGTGTGGACATGGAGGCCATTAAATGAGTGTTATCCACATTTTTGGCTCTCATTTCCTTAATTTACTACTCTATGATTACTGTCAGATTAAATAAAATCGCTAGATGCAGACGACTTTTAAACGTTACCGGGGGGCGGTGACGGTGACAAGAGAAGCTATTGAATGCTTGCAAGTGATTGACAGGGAAATTAGTAATCAATTTAGTTTCTTTATTATATCGATAGTGTTTCAACTTGGGTTTTAATGGAAACCAACACTAAACCTCAAAATAATGAGAAAGCTGGTCTATCAACCTTTGCTTCAGCTGTTGATTGTGGTTCATCATCACAAGCCCTTCCTTGGCTAGATTACGAAGATTTTTCAAAGGTTTACTAAATTAACAAAGAAGAAATTACCTGATGTGATTTAAGATATACCTAGACTAAATGATAATTGTAACGAAAAAATCTCCATATAACATGAAACTTACATTGAAAAAATAGCACAGTTTGCTCCTGCTAACAGCTCTTGTATAGGCTAATCCTAGGCTATGCTATGGTTTAAGACGAATACCAAGTTCCAAGTTCAATTATTAGGAATATATCTGTTTAGTCCTTGCAAGAACAAGCCTACTATAGCCAACTAAAAGTAAAGGTAAAAATAACATATAGGCCTACTTGGCTATGTAACACCAAGTTTGCCTATATGTTATTTTTACTTTACAAATTTCCACATTTTTAAATTAAAAGCCGATTTCAGGATAAGTTGCTGAATACTGTTTTCTGTACCAACTAAGTTGAAGCACAATTTGCAATTTGCCCTATGCATAATGACAATAAAAGACGATTTCTTGACATTGAAAAGTGTTATTCATTGAACAAGTAACTTATCACTTTGGTTAAAAGTTATAACAATGTCGTTTTTAACATTAAAAGTTAAGAAAGGCAATAAACTCCAATTTCAGTAGGCTAACTTAGGCTCTGTAACACCAACAAGTATTTTTAAATAATCGTATTACAGTTCTATTGGTCTTAATTGTTTATACAAGACATCTATAAATGAATCTATACTAAAGAAATAAAATGAGCTTTTAAAATATAGTTTGGTTGAAGGTCTATGTCCTTTAAACTTAATAAAATTTACATACAAGATGCTTAAAAATAATGCAATATTTAAAAATAAGTACTAAATATGATGGGAAACCCAACTATTTGGTTCTGTTGTTTTAATGTTAGGTATATAATGCCAACAAATTAAATACAATCTAGGAATAATTTGTTTTCCATGTAATGTCCATGGATTGTGTTCCACAATCATTGACTATATTGTATACCTGTAGGTATATAGGCCTATACAATGATACAATACTGACATTTTTTGTTTAAATGTTTGTTCAATAAAAATGTAGTTGCAATTAATTTTACATTTACCTAATTTGCGTGGAATAAAAAGTAACGTCTTTGGAAAAGTAGCTAAAATTGTAGCTGTAGCTACATTTCATTGTAGCTGTAGTTGTAGCTAGCTACTTTTTTGGAACTGTAGCTGTAGCTGTAGCTAAGCTACTTTTTTGGAAATGTAGCAGTAGTTGTACCTAGCTACATTTTAAAAGTAGCTTCCCCAACACTGGATTCAATACCGATTTAAGAGCCTCTAGCAATCAAAACGGCACTGAATTTTTTCACGCCCAAACTTATCAGATGATTTCCGGAATCGCTAATTGCAAACCAACTTTCTCTTCAACTCATACCTTCCTTTGTTGAAAATTCTGTTATGTTGTGTTTCTTGTGTTGGTTTCTTTCCCATTCAGGCAAACCAGCAATCCTCACAAAAAATCCTTATAACCTAGGCCCTTGTCCTCTATGTTACAGTACATCCTTAAATTCAACACTCTAAAGTATTAGTTTACAACTTTACCTGTTGCCGCCATAGATGATGAAGGAATTAGCTGTAGGAGTGTCACATCTTTCCTCTATAGCAAGAGTATGCAGAGGCAGCTGGCCGTGAACACTGAACATATGACCTACTCTGTTAGTGTACAGCAGTACGTCCGAGAACTGATAACAGAACAACCAAAATTACACAACTACAACTGCAAGTGTTTACTTTGCCAAGTATTTTTAGTAGTGATGTGTCAAAGCCAAAGCCAAATCCCAAAGATTCCCGATTTTATCAGTTAGCATTTGTCAGCTTTACTGTAACTTTTGCAGTTCAAGGCAGTAAATGTGAATACAAATTGAGATGTTCAAGGGTTGATATTTTTCAGGAAATGTTTGCTCCCCTCTATCAAATTAATTTAGGAATAGTTCAGGAAGGAGATGCAGGAGATGATTTTCAAAGGCCTATTTCTAAGATTGCTAGAAAAGAAGATGCCCATGGATGTTTGCAACTTCTCTTCAACTAAAAAACTAATGAGTACAAACCCAGGCCCAGAACACTAAAAATATCCATTTCCACTAGTTATTGACTCTGAATTTTTGTGAAAAAAACAAGGGTAGTATTTGTTATACACCTTACACAAATCAATACCAATTATACCTTGAAGTCCATAAATATTTTAAGTAATTTTTCACCAATGACTAAACGATGACTAAAATGATAACTAAACGATCATGCTATGTAATCGTTGTTATTATTCCAATTCAATCACTCTAAAGCAAAATTCAGGCAGTCCCAATATCACGTAACAATCGTTCACATACCAAGAAGAACATGCGCTGCAGGTAGCCCTTGCGGGTAGAGAACTTATTGAGACAGCCTTGCCTCAGGAACTGACGATGTGGTGAAGTGAGGTGATCGAACCCTACAGTGTCTCTCTGTAGCTCACACAGCGCTACAAAGTTTTCCTGCAACACATGTCAAAAAAAATCAGAAAGTTTTACTTAAAATGGCAATCATTGGTTGCTGTATCAGCAGTTAAGTTTCTTAGGTCGATCAATCACTAAAATGAGTCAAAAGTGGTCACTTCATTTGAAGATTAATAGAGTTCAATAAATGACAAACAGATTTATAAAACAAACATACTTTTCCCCAAAATACAAATCAAACGGAATGCAGTATGGCCACTAAGACTTATGGGGGAATTATTGGGGCGTGTTGCTAGTCTAGTGGTTAGCGTCTCGGACTTCAGTGCGGGACGGGTTCAATCCCAGCACATCCACAAAATCATACAGGTTTGGACAGCTTTCTCATACTTTCTCTCTTTGAAATTCCACTGGCGTAAACAACAAGGAAAGAAAAGAAGGATATTGACATAAGCGACGCAACCAAGCTGAAGTAAAGTCTACACTGACGGTCAAGGTGGTCTGCGACTTCTGTCTCGTAATGAACACAAATCAGTGCTGACACTAATCACTCTCCTATTCATTTAATGTTAACCGAGCGCTCAAAATGGGGATGTTTTAAATATTTGTTTGGATCACTAAATTATCACCTCTCCGTTCTTTCTAGCAGGATTTGATACTTTCAACATTTCTTTGGAACGGGAATCCTGTGATATTTGAGCAAATGCGAAAGCCGTTTTAGAATATTAGAAATATATATTCAGTGCCGCTACAACTGCAATATTCTCTAAAATTTTTATTGAATCCAAATTTACGTATTGTTGATGTTTTGAGCAAGCAAAATTCGTGCCATCCTTATAAGATTTAACTGTCACACTTGACTGATACTTACAGAGACTCGTAGTCGCTCAGACAAATGAGGCTGCAACTCTTTAAGTCTGTCTCTAGCACTGAGACAATCTTCGTAGTCTATGTGATCCTTGGTGTAATGCTTCAGAAGTCCTGTAACATTAAAATGATCATGGCTCACATAGGACTTGATCTTTAACTATTCAAACACTAGCTATCAAATCGTCTTTATTTCATATTTGTACATCAGTACATGGAATGGCGTAAAAAAATATAACCAAAAACTAACCTAAAAAACAAGTCTCTATAAAAAATAAAACACATTAAACATATATTCTTTCAAGGCAGCTATATTTAGGGTTAGCATATAAGGTCACTTCAAAACAGGACAAGCTTCCTCTCCTCCCTAGGAAAGGTCCAACTGTTTTACTTTACCGTCTGTACTGGTAATACTCACGGTCCAGGAGGTTGGTGTAATGGAAGATCCGATGAAGGGGTTTGAGAACAAACGCAGTGAGCGGCAAGTAGCAGATCTTCTGACTCTCAAAGTCTCGGTAAACTTGTTCAAACTTGGGGTTGGTTCTGAACTCAACGTCTAGTTGCTCCAGTACTTCTAGATGCCTGTCTATGTAGTTCTCGTACAACTGGGAACATCAGGACAAACTGAATAACTATTAACCTAAATAACACTAAATAATTATCTAATATAATTATTCCAAATAATAATAATGATAATAGTAATAATGATATTACAAATTTTTTTCACGACTAGAACTAACGCTAAAGTTGTGAACTTTCTACGGCAAACCAAGGGTTGGGTTCGTTTTCTGAGCCGGTGCGATTTGGAATATCGGTAATGTCTCACTTTAGTGTTTCTACCATACGCTAGTACATTAGAAAGCCCTTTGTAAAACCTACTGAGTTCTTTTCAATTTCCACCTTTTACTTCCCTTCCCTTGCCTAAGGTTTCACAAGAACCAAAATATTGGTTCTGTTAAATTTTGGTATTAATATCAAACACTTCACTACACTGAGCCCTAAAGGATCAAACTGGTCTAATGTTAACACAGAGCATCACACTCTGAGGTTCTAGGTTCAAATCCTACCAATCACCAATTAAATGGGTGATGGTTCCCTGACTTCTAGGCCTAACCTAAAAAAAAAACCTATAAAATTCTGGCTAGAGTCTAGCAATCTTGAATGTCAAGAGAACACATTATGAAAAAGAAAATGAGGGCCCTGAAAAATTATATGATTTGTTAGAGTTACCGGCAAGTAGTCGCATGATCGCAGCAGTATGTCGGAGATGCGCTGCTGTTGAGAGTTGCGGGTCTCCCAGCTGGCGAGTCGTAGTTCTACATCACGTAGTATGAGACAATGAGCATCATGTAGAGGGTCTAGCAGGTTGAGCAACGTGTCCACACACGACGGACACTCCTCCTTACACACCTCATCTCTCCACCACTGGAAACATTATAGACTAGTACAAAATGATTAGAGACGGGAAATGCCGTTACTTTACAATAGCAGTCAGAAATGTTTTTTAGCTTTTCAGTAATGTATAAATGTAATATTTTGGCCACCTACTAGTTCTTCGTCTGGTACGTTTCAGCCAGTCACTGTTAATAGGAAGACACGATCAGTGTTATTTAACTGAAAACACAATACTGAAAATCTACCCAATTTCAAGAACATTAGTTGACATCTGACTTCAATGAGGAATTAAACAAATCTCATATGTAGTTATATCCATTGAAACCGCATTACTAAAACGCATGCGTTTGTTCAACGCACTAACCAAATCTGATTGGGGGATCTTTCCAAACAAATTGGAAATTATTGAGGTAATTTTAGATTTCTTGAGTAAGATTGAAATAATTTAAGGGGTTTTGACACAGGAATCTCTCTTGAGATTAGCACAATGATGCCCATCATAGTGGAGGATTCCCTACAATAATGTTGTGACACTCCAAAGTGTTTCCTAGTGCTCTAAAGCATTATTGACGATATATTTAACAAAAATGTTTCAAAATGTAATCTAAATCAAAAGCTTTTTAAAATATGTCGATACTGAAAACTAACTACAATACTTACCAAATTAATGACTTCCAAGTCCTTGCGATATGTTCTCTCAGTCATAAGGATTTCTTTGGCAATGAAATAAGCTTTGTCTGAAGTGTTTCGCTGAAAATATAATTGTTTTATTAGATTAAACCAAAACACAACAGAATCTTTAATGAAGATTTTGCTTTATAAGATGTGTATTAAATGTTCCCAAAAGGGAAAACATCATTGATGAATAATAAAATCAATTACTCCCTAAGATTTCAAGAGTTAGGTGCGTCAGTGCGCTATTCAGTCACACAAGAACACCTTTAGGGAGATTTTGTCTAAATTTTAAAGATCTTGATCAATATAAGTCAATGCCTCACCTTCTTCTTGACTTCTCCGTCGACCAAATCTCCGCTTCCCTTGTTTAGTTCATCCTTGATACTCTTGAGCGGGCTGAGATCTGGAGTTAGCGACACCTCACTGCAACACATTTGAGAATTATTTCACAGCAGGAAGAGACGACAACATTTTTCACCAAAACGATACAACTGTAAAATTTTAATTGATCGAATAAGAGCTAACCAGACTTGAAAATCAAACATGTCATACTAAAAGCTATCATAGTAGGCTATATTTTGGAGTGTGTTTGAAGAAAATTGTCAAAAGAATACACTGTTTAATGATTATGTTTAACTCCTCTACTTGAGAGGGAGGGCAAAGAGAGGGTAATTTAAAAAGGTCTTGTCATAATTCTGGGCTGTCTTATTTATTTTTGTTTACACCAGTAGCATTTTACAAGAGGTCAACATGAGAAAGTTTTCTGGATGTGTCGGGAATTGAACCCGTCCCTCCCACACCAAAGTCCGAAACACTAACCAGTAGGCTAGCAACACACCCAAAAAGAATATGCCTTTGGTGAACCATGGGTTGGGTCTGTGTCCTAAGCTGGGAATCATTAACTGGCAGTGTTATTGTTACAGCTTGTATTACAGCTGCTTAACTGAGTTCAAGGGGACTAGGAGCCTAATAGCAACGAGTTATTCTCTTTAATTTTACAAATGAAATTAACAAAATGCGATATTGTGATTTCTCTGAATATAATTTTTTTTTCATGATAGGTTAGCCTCTGGATCGAAAATTGCAATATAAAATGTTTTACGTTACTTTTTGCGTCAAACGATCCTTGATGTACAGTAGAACCCCGGTTAACCGAAATAAAGGGGGGAGAGCCATTTCGAATAACCAATTTTTCGGTTAACCCATCATATGCTAAAAATAGCCAATGTATCACCACAGTGTGTAGGAAAAATGAATTTAAGAGAATGTCTATATAATTCAGTGTTTTATTTCAGCTACGAAAATGTTACAATGGGATAGAAAATACTTTAAAACAGACAACTGAAGTTCTTAAAGCATTTTTGGGTTGCACCAAGTTATCAACTAGCTTACTTGTAATTGTTGAGTGTTCCGTTGGTCTTGTGAGTCGGTGTGGACGAGACGATGTTGTTGTTCTCTCGTACGTTGTGTGTGATGACTTGCGTCACTACAGGAGGCGCTGGACTGCTTCTCTCATCCCCGCTGCCCACACTGATTACACTGCCTGGCGGCTCTGTGAAACAACAACAGGGTGAAACACTCGCTAAAACAATCACTTTGTAGCTAATAAATAATCGTGTATTTATTTAAAATTAATATCAAAATCATGATTTTAGTTTTCAATAAATTTTTTGTAAGACACCTCTTAATATTTTAGATTAAATGCAGATTTTTCAATTTCAAACACAAACTAGGCTAAAAAGCAAATATTTAGACAATTTCAAATTTGTACAAAGATAGTCTCATGTACCTAATTTTAAATCATTCATAAATTTTTGCTATGAATAAAATTAAAAAACTACTCTGAGTTTAAATTTTAGAATTATTCTACAACGCTAACAAGTTTAACTATGGCATATTTTTGTGATATGCTGTTATGATAATAACATCGACATGCAACACATAAGCATAACAAGATTGAAGGCTTAAGTAAGTTCTTAAGACTTAAGTTAAGCCGATTAAATGACTTTTTTAAACTAGTTAATCTTTTACTTTTTCTTAGCAAGACGATAACAAACAAACAAAATCAACAAAAACCATAACTTTTTACAGAAAGTAATTTGAAAATAAATTAGTTTAGTACTGTAGTATACTAAACGTATCAAATGGACCACCTAATAGTTGTATCACAAAACTCAGATTAATGTTAATACATGTACAGAATAATTTTATAACCTCAATGCTTAATGACACCATGAACAAAGAGAAGAAAATAAAGAATATTATTATTTAAATAATAAAAAATTGTTTGGATGACAAGAAGAGTAATATATGTATAGAAGAAATAATTTTCCAATAAACATCCAAGTCCATACAATAATAAGCTTTTATGAAACATCGTATGAATAATAAAGGATTGTAGTTTCTGTTAAACAATCAATATAACTAGTAAAAACAAATATCAAACTAAGTTATAGTACATTTTCATTGGGGAAACTAAAATTAACAAAACTAATGAAAAACAGCTATTATAAAACTGTGTTAGGTCTATGTACAAAGGTATGTAAAATGTGCTAAAATAATAAAACATCAAAATTGCAAAATATATTTTATCGAAAACTTGTAAATATGCACATATATTTTACAAAAACCTCTTAAAAATAATAGTTGGCACAAGTAAATATAGAAGAAAAACACAAAAATGTCATTCCGAAATTGAAACAAAATGTGTAACAAAAGTTGACACAAGTATTCTAAATCTAATAAAGCAGCAATAAAATTATGAAGTTTCAAAATGTTGTAAACAAATGTAAAAAGCTTAGCGCTTCCCTTTTTAAAACTCAAAGCCAATATCTAACATGCTTTTAAAGGTTTTAAAGAACATCTAGTAGACTTTTATAGAATAAGTTCAAACTCCTAATTTTGGGCAGTTTGACTCTATATGCAATCAGCGTTCAAACAAGAGGACTTCCTACAGTCAAAACATATATAACATATGTGCAATTTATAAAAGTCTAGTTTTTAAGCTCAAACAAATTTAAATAAATTCAAATTTTAGCTCAACCTCTGAAAAATTATCAACTGTTGTATCCTTCAATATTTACACGATTATAAACATGAAAAAGACCATGACCATAATTGCTGACGGTTATTTTTTTATATATTGCCCATTGTTCTACGTTTTTCTAATAATAAACAAAATTGAAAAAGAGATCTATTGCAATTCAAGTTATTGGTTTGACGTAAAAACATTGAAAACACAGCAAAAATGTTGGGACATTTGTTCGAACACAGTTCAAAGTATTTTAAACTATACTTTGTCGCGAACGAACACACCGCCAGATCAATCCTAGTAACAAAAGAACGTATAAAACAATCTACAAACGAACAATGCGAGCCGAGCAAGCTAGGTGAGCAGCTACAATCACATACAGCATTCCCAACAACATTTCTGGTACTCACCCTAGACTTAAGTCCCCTCAGCTAGTCTAAAAACTTTTGTTTACTGTTTTGAAAAAAGAAAATATTTTGGCAACGCCATTAACAAATTTAATTTATTTAACACAACCTATTTGTTGAATAAATTGGTTTAGACAATGATTTTTTATACAGTAGAACCCTTCATATCTGTTGAGAATGAGAGGACATGGTAAGAATAGAAAAACGTTTTTTAATCATAGTTGAAAAAAGGGGACGGGGAAATGATTCGAAGGTGAGGCACATATAACATTTCCTGATGCAGGTTTAAAGGGTAAATTTGAGAGGCGATTAAAATAAAACACATTGGAAAACAATATATGCAGGGATCATGTCACAAGACAAATTTATAACAGATAAGATCAGATATGGAGGTTCTATTGTAAGTAGTTAGAGGATTTAGGTCTTTATATTAAAATATTAAGATAATATGAATTTTTCTTCTTATACAAGTTCTACAACAGCTAAAACTTTACTTTTTAAATTTTTTTAAAATTTCATAGTACATTATTACAGTTTAGATATTTTTGTTTTGTTGTTCCTGTACAAACGTTATTCATCAACAAAAATGTTTCACAAATCTTATGTAATAGGCTACACAATGTTCAACCATATCGTTGAACGTCGAATGCTAAAAAGCTTAAAGGTTTATTTATTACTTAAAATCAACGATTGTTTAATACTTATGGCCAAAATACTGTTGGTTTCTACAATGTAACTGATAGTTTTGCTGTATATATAGGACTTAAAAAATGACAGTTAAGAGTAAAAATTAGTAAAAGATTTTAAAATAATTGTTACAAAAGCTGAAAAAAGCATGTGATTTGTGGATTTTCTGTTCTGGAATTGCTTGACAAAATTGTTAGTAAGTGGAGAAAGCATGTGAAATTTTACATTAGAAAAAGCACAGCCAAGGAAGAGACCAAAACCCACAAAGACTTCTTAAAAAGTAAAGAAATTTAGTTATACTCTACCTAATTGGATTCACATCACGATTATTTGAGTATAAAAGCTTTTTAGTCGTTATTTTGTCATAGATATAGTTTCTGTGTTTTAAGATAGCAGTAACTACATCACGTCATAAGCAGCACTATTGAGTTTAATATTTCAAAACTGTGTTACTGACTAAACGAGGTTTATAGTCCGTCCGTTTGGCTATGATACCCAGCAGATTAGGGATCTCCTCGGAATTCAACTCACCCTCTCGACCCGTTTGTCGGGCTGGCCGGAGACAAACAGTGACTCACCCACTGTCACAGTCCCACAGATCTGTAACTGTTTTTTGTTTAAAGTTAAAATAAATTTTTCTTTATAAATTTATGTTCTACATGAAATTCCAAAAATAATGAGCCCAAACACGATGTGGATACTTAATATCTACGATCTGAAAGTAGTACAATTACTCTGTATCGTCACCAGCTTTGTCCGACTTTCAGATCGTAGTATCCACATCGTGTTTGGACTCATTATTTTTTTAATTTAATGTAGAGCTCAAATATACAAAGAAAAATTTATTTTTAACTTAAAATAAAAACAAGTTACAGATCTGTGGGACTGTGACAGTAGGTAGGTATACTTTTTATCAACGGCCAGCCTGGAGAGCGGGTCTGAAGGGAGAGTCGAGTTCCGAGAAGGTTCCTAATCCGCTGGGTATCATAGCCATATGGATATACTATAGGCCTACTATGCGGAATTTATCTCTAAAAACAACAATTGAATTAAAAGCATCCAAAACAATGACAATCTTCATATGGCAGAAGATTTTTTGACGATTTGAAAACAATTAATTATTGAAAACAATTAAACAAAACAATTCACTTAGTTTCAGCAACAAGTCATGACTTAACTGAGCATCAAGGGAGGTTGTAGAAGAGTATAGAACCAAGAGCAGATAGTGTAATAAAAACATCACATTAGGCGAAGGTAATTCAACTTAACATTCTTTACTTTACAGACAACCCTTCTAAAGTGGTGGTAAAGCGAAATTGAATGTTTATATGAAGAAAAGTATTCAAAGAAAAAATAGCACCTTTCAACCAAAGACGTGAGTGACACAATATCGTATACTCCAAATATAACAGCATAACAATTACTTTTACTGTGATTTAAAATAAGTCTGAAAATACATGAGAAGAATGAATGTTACGGAAGAACTAGATGGAAGACCGAGAAAGATGGCGAAAAGCTGTTGACCTACTTTTTTTTGAGAGGCCAACTAGGTAAGGTAAAGTAAGGTGATTTAAAATAAACAACATAATAACAGAACAAGAATGACAATGACATTATTTTGATTTCAAAATTTTGTTAAACCTGTGACTAACAAAACTACTTGATACAAGCCTCAATGCATATGAGTTGCAAACAAAGTTTGAAGCAAACTTGACAATGTGAGGAAGTAGTTTTAGTGAACCATTTGAATTACTCTCTGTTTAGCACCTAGGTACACTATTACGACAGGAAGCACAATATGTGTAAATGTATGGAAGCTTTTTTGTCTAAGCTGCTGTATAATAAATGTTTTAACAAAGCATTTCCCACAATTTTCTAAAATAACTGCATTATAACATTGCATAGGAAATCTAGTAGATGTGTATGGTAAATGCCAAAACTTAGATGAACCATTTGTTTCACACAAATTTCACAGTTAGTACTCATCAAAACGAGGGACCAAGAAAACTGCAATCACTAGAAAACTTGTTTTTAATCACGAGGATCGAATATAAACATTTATTAAAAAGGAAACACAATTAAAGTAAACAATAGAAATAACATCTTAGTCCATAAAAATTTCATATCAACCTAAAACACAACAAAGTAATAAATACATTCTAATTTAATACTGTACACGATATATCAGTTAATAGGGTCGTTGCCGTTAGAGCAGCCAGTGCTCACTTAAAAAAGTCTCTTGGAAATTCGGTTTGCGAATTCCAACTGAAAGATTTCAGCAGTTCTATTGCCCAAATATCTTTGGATCTAAGAAATTAAACGTAAACACTTAACTAAAATCAAAATGTTATTTTGTATGAGACAAATAAGTGAACACAGGTTGTTGAGGGTGTCCGTAGTAAATGGTGTTATTTTAATAACTTGAGAATCATTAAAAAAGTGAACTCACCCTTGACTATGTCAATAAAAAATACTAATTGTTAGGCTTCAACACTTGGTTGTATTCAAATCGCGGCTAATTCAGACAATCGTGTGATCTAATTAATAAATCTCAAAAAGTTCTGATAATTCAATTGTAACTCTGGGCACTTATATTGTTGTGATATAGCTGATCGACTTCACTGATGCTGAACTTTAAGTACAGTTAAGTAACTTTATTTAGGACACGGTACAATATATACTCTGTAACAAGCAAAAAGATATATATGAAACCGATGATAAGCTGTGAGTAAATAATTATAGTAGAATCACATTTGAAACTAGTCCACTTGCCTTGCAAAATAAAGTTTTCTCTTTGACTTTTCTACTTTGTGTAGACTAGTTTAGTTTTTGACAAATTGTTTCTCGAGTGTTTGTTCCTTAAGTCTAATTAATTTTTGATTGATTTTTCTAACTGACACACCAATAAGAAAAACGTTCTTACTTGCATTAACATTTTTGTTTTGATTTAACTGGGAGTAAGTTAAAAAAAGGCTATTTATGTCAACCCATTTGATGTGTTCCTATAGCCCCATTCACAATCATCATTTGTATTTATCTGACCAAAACTAAAAATTACTCAATGTCTTATATTAGGCCTAAACAACCATCAATTATTACTCCATCTTATTCACAACATAAACAAAACAGTGCAAGAGCGGATTGTAGGCTACAAGTAATTACAACCCAACTTATCATCACATGTGAAAATCTCGGGGTAGCGGATTTCTACCCCCGGATATTTACCCCCATGAAAAAACGCCTACGTCATTTTGACGTCACGAGGGGCGGGGCCTATACACTGTCGAGAAACAGCCCGCGACTGGAAATCTACCCCCGGACATCTACCCCCGGACATCTACCCCCAGACATCTACCCCCGGACATATACCCCCCGAAATCTACCCCCGTGGTACTTATGAAACTTGTTATAGATGTTGATAGCTGTGAGCGAAAATGATAAGTTAAATTGATGAAATAGTTGTATTTTGTATTATATCTATAAAAATTTGTTTATTTATTGCTTTATTAAAAACCATGAAACGTGATTTCTCCACTCAACTGGCTTTCACTACCATGAAAGCAATCCTAGTTAACAAAGTTGCACCTAGCATGGGTAAATGTTTATGATTTTGTTTATACAGTACATCACTGTTGATTGAAATGGCTTGTTGTACAATGTTAAGCTTTCCATGCAATGCGTAAAGGTTTTTAATTTATTACATGCACTATCATGGTATAAAATTTAAAACACGTACATTTATTTTAGGCGCACATAAAAACAAAAATCAAATTTATTTTGACGAATATCAAAACTGTAATTGTTTTAAAATATTGCAAACGGTTACAAGTATTTTGTCGCAGAAAAGGGTTAAAAAACGTTTTATCGAAACTTCTGAGAAAAAAATCTCAGAAAGGGTATTCACTTGTACGAAGAACATGTTGTGTCAATCAGGTAGACAGACAAACCCTTTAAAAAATTAGAATACTTCATAAACCTATCAACAACAATCCTACGAAGAACGGGAAATGCTATCAGGTCCGTTTCGGAATGCCGGTGGTTGAAACTATTTGAACATCTGCGCTGCCTCCCGGGAAAGGTTACTGAGTACTTCACGGTAAGAAAATGTAATTCGTTCTTCCAGCATTTCGCCTAGAAGTTTTAATTATGTTCCATACTGATCATTGAACGCATGAGTTGTATCTTGAATTCTATTAGTGGCTACAATAGATGCCCCATCCTACATTATATGTTAATATATGGTTGACCGAGCGGTGCTCGGGGGAAAATCAGATTTATCCGTTTGGATTTTTGAAATAAAGCATAGTTTATTCCATGAACAATTTGTAATCAATTGTATTAAGGTAACTTCAATTACACTTTATTTGTAACATGCCAAAACAGTATGAAATGGCTTACCAGCAAATATTATTCCTTATTTTCTTTTTCTTTGTTATTGTTTGTAACCAGCATGGCAACTCATAAGGCCCTATGCTAAATATTTTTAACTTTTAAATTCAATTTTCTCAAAAGTTTGTGTTTTCTACAGGTTTGCATATTTAATAAATAAATCAAATGATTAAGGGTCAAACTTTTGAAGCCCTTTATCAAAATATCGTTTTAATTACCATTTCGCGTTGCGCTGCATCTTAAGATTTAAAATTGCACCTCAATCGTAAAAATTGGTGAAGTAGTTCGGGTGCAAAATGGCCGTTACAGCTTATTTCATTAGGAAGATAGATAATGTTAAACAAGACAATGACATATCACATGCTTAATACTAGATATTAGAGGGTAATGACTAACCGAAGAGCCGTTGATTTACATAAAGCAATTAATCAAATCAATTACAACAATGAATATTGGCCGATACGTGGCAGAGCTGACCAAGGGGGGTAGATTTCCGGGGGTAGATGTCCGGGGGTGGATGTCTGGGGGTAGATGTCCGGGGGTAGATGTCCGGGGGTAGATGTCCGGGGGTAGATGTCCGGGGGTAGTTGTCCGGGGGTAGATTTCCAGTCGCGGGCTGTTTCTCGACCGTGTATAGGCCCCGCCCCTCGTGACGTCAAAATGACGTAGGCGTTTTTTCATGGGGGTAAATATCCGGGGGTAGAATTCCGGCGACCCAAAATCTCACCTGGCTACATACTATTTTATGTTCTTAGGTTGGAAATTTGGAGTGCTGATAAAAAAGTAATTGGGAATCAGCTACTTTGCAAGGTTATAACCAATAGAAAACAGCCGCGATTTGAGATAACCGTAGGAAAATAATATTTACCGCCACGTAATTGGCAATTTGTCTTAATTAGACTAAACACAAGGGCCAAGAGTGAGTCCACAGAACATGAACGTTACAAATTAACAGTCAGATCTAGCCTATATTGAGCATTGAAGCCTTAGCATTTCTTTGATTATCCCGTTTATGTACAAGGAATCGTCCAGTCTTTTGCATTGCTTCCTACGGTTACTAAAAACTGTAGAGAATTGAACTAAACATTTACAAAAAGATAATTTACTCTTACGGAATGTTAAAAAATCACTCCTTAAGTACTTATAAAGTTAGTACAAAATAAACACTACTTAGTAAAAAATCTATTAAAAAATTCTACTTTGTAAAATATGTAAACGTACACAAACCCATCACAAGGATATTAATAGGTTGAATTTCCTGCAAAAAACTGTACAATTCCAGAGGAAAAAAAATATGAAAGAGTTGTCTTTAGGCCTACCGACTAGAAAATGGGTCACCCAGCATGCGTTATGGGTTCTCCTAACCCATTCCAATGTGGGGTTACAACTTCAATTAAATTAGTTTAGTTTAGTTATTTTTCTATCTACATGTTATATACTTTTACAATTTTATTAAAGTCTAAATTATGGGAATGTTCCAACTATCAAGTCGAGTATCATTCTTTGGCACCATTCTACCAGTTACGATTTTGGTTTTGACGTTTTAAAAACCATTAAATGCTAACCGCCAACCGCCGAAGAACTAGAAAAGGCATGAGAAAATTGTAGAATTAACATAAGTTATCACTAATAATCCCACGAGGATAAATATTAATATCACGAGGATAAAGTTAGCATGTTTTACAATGTGGCTTTCAGCACAAATAATCCTAAATAAAATATACCGATAGTGTTATAACTTTGGTACTTTATTAAACACACACCTTTTCCAGTTCTTCTTGGCTATTTGTTAATAACAAAATTTGACAGTAAACAAAATTCAATCAGTCTTAAATTATATTTTAATCAGTCATTTAGACAACCAAATTAATTATTAAATCGAGTGTTCATTAATAAATTATGAAGCCGTCTGACATAAAAGTAGACATGTAAATTGAAAACAGCCTATTAAAAAAGAACATGTGATTGTCGATAAAAATATATTTATTTTACATAAACCATATGTCATCATTTGGATAGTAGTCTTACGCATTCCATGATATATTAAGAAGAATCAAAGATAGTTTCTAAAGCTTGCTTTAAACTAAAGTATGGATTTTTATTTTCAATTATAACCATCTTTATAAGGGTTTGGTACCTTCAAAACCTTTAAAAATCAGGAAATTTCAATATTGGATTATTTTTATTTTTGATAAAGAAACTGTATTTTTAATGAAATATAAGAAACAAAAGAATATGAATCTGTCAAGAAGAGTATTTCTTCTTTCATTGGGTTTCAGATACTAAGATTTATATGGTTTGAAACAAATTGTTTCCATACCACCAATATATTTTTAAAATCACTGTAGAGGGATTTTACACTTATGAAAATTTAATGTCAATGCACAATTGTTATTCCTGTTATGCCCTGAGATGTATATTGCAGTTCATTTACAAAATCTAAATAATTCAGTGATGAAATGCGTGTTAACCTTCCAAAATCTACACATATATATTTTTAAGAATGAGATATTTCAACAATGTTACGAGGGTAACGTGATTCATATTTGTCCAAGATCAAATTTCCAGTGCAAACAACAGGATTAATATTATTCTGAAATATAATGTGACTTCAGTAATAGACAATGAAAATTATTTGTTAGATCGTTAATTATATTTTATGTAAAATATTTATTCATAGAGTAAACAAACTTTTACCTTTTCATTTAGATGAGTTTAGAATATAAAGGACATTTTATGATTAATAATATAAAATTTTGTTACGTTATAAAACTACTAGACTATTTTCACAAGCAATCAGTGTTTAATAATTAATTATCATTAGCATATACAATTAACAAATGCATTTTTTTTTAATAAACGCCAGTGGTATTTCAATCACATTACACTTGTCATAAGTTGCAAAACCAATATGGCTTCTGAGTGTGTGAATGTGACACTGATGGAGAAGCAACTGTATAATTAATTGAGCAAAATGTAATTGAAAGAGTTCGGCCCCTGATAGTTCATCCTTTACAACAAATTGTGATTTGGAAGATCAAATAAGGAGAATCACCCTATCCCGTATCGTAATCTAAATTCCACTAAGACTATCTATACATTAACGATGATCGTAAACATAAGACTTATAATAAAATGACACAGCCTTATTCGTAACAACACACTGGAAATACGATAATAGAGTAGTCGATTCACTTGGTCACTTCTCCGTGTATACGGGTAATAACGGATCGATAGATTATTTATAATCAATATGACTATAACCTATGAATGAATACAAAAGTATAAAGAAAACAACGAGAAGGGATTAAACTATCACGGTGACAAACGAGACGCGGTTTATTATCAACCGTTATTTATTAGAATAAGGTACTGAGGTATTAGCACCTTTCCGACCCACTAGACTGACGATTGCTTTGATAGGTTGGAGGAGTGCTGTCTCGCTGGATCTATCACTTGCAGATCTCTGTGCGATGAGTTCGGATGTCTGTTTCTGCCGCAAGCCACGACCGATGGGCTCGACACAGACACAATGTGACCATCCCTCACCTCCATGTCTACAGAAACTCTGTGTCTACGCTTGGCAGGAGGAATGTGTCGTTTGCGCTTCGACACACGAGGGATGGTGTTTGGTGTTGAAGGGGGTTCGGGATTATCCAAAGACGAAGAGGAACCGTCACTAGGTGGACTTCTCGCTAACGAATAGTAGGAATAACATTTTGAACGAGCTATAGATTTTGAACTGCGTTCCCGATCTCGATCTCTTCTTTCCAAGAGTTCAGATACGTCTCGATGTTCGTGGCTGACAGGTGTAGGTGTGGAATAGTAAGGCGTCTTTAAACCCGACCGAGAGAATTTTGAGCGTTCTACTTTTTGTTTAGGAGCTGTTGTGCTTGTAGGGCTGGATACGTTGGAGTAGTACGTGTGATGTGCCATTCGCTGCTTAGGTGGGGGTTTGGACTGTCCATCGTCTGACTCACTGTAAGGTGAATCGTAATCGTCAAACGACCTTTGACTCACTTTGAAGATCCCAGATCCTCTTTTTTGTTGAAATGTGTCGACGGAATCTGCCGAACTTTTGCGACTAGACAACATCTCGGTTGAAAGAGACAACCCAAAATCACCTGCAAGGGAACTATCGTCTGATTTCACAGCGCACGAGTAATACTGACAATGTTTTACAGTGCTTGTGCTGCTAGAGAAATCAGAAACTCCGACGGAAGTATCTTCACTAGCAGAGTTAGCGTACATCCCCGAAGAAGTTTTTGGCCTTTTTGCCAATTTAACAGTTGTTTCGTCCTGTACTGAAGATTCATCGAATCCTGTGAATTCTTCTTGAAGTGTTTTATTTTCATCAGTATCACTCTCGGCCTCAGCTTCATTGTCCATCTCCGCTGAGTCTACAACTACTTTGGTAGCTTCTTCGGGTTTTATTTCCATGTAAAATGTTTCAACGTGGCTAACAACTGGTGTATCAAAGGGTGATGAGTTCGGAGGAGAAGGCCACTCGTCTTCACCGACTGGCAATAAAGGCGGAGGAATTTTAAAACCGAGTTTTCCTTCAAGAGTGTCATCTTCTTCTACATCATCAGGTTCTTTGGGTAAAGGAGGCAAGTCAGGCAGAGGTTGGTCCTCTGGGTTGGGGCCTGAAGGAGGGTCAGATGAGAGACTTGGTTGCCGATCGCTAGAGAGTAAAGATTCGTCGTCAACTGACAGAGATCGCGATGAGGGCTTTGTTGAAATATCGTCTTCAAAGTCCGATCGCTCCTGCTCTGATGTAGTACTTCTTTCACTGATTCGAGAAAGTGTTCTAGACAAGCCAAACATACCACCAGTGTACCCACTTATAATCATCTCAGCACCCGTCATCGAGTATCCAAACCCTGAGGGGAAATCATCCTGACCATTGGAATGACTTGAACCTTCCTCCTCATCAGCGTAATGCCCTGTATCATCAGGAGGAAATATCGCTTCTTCGAGGCTTGAACTTCCTGAACTTTCCAGAGGGAAAGGCTTCCATGTGGATGACAATTCAACCTGCTTAATAGACGATGAACTGGACGGTTCATCGTCAAAACTCCTTTTCTCAGGTATCATTCTAATGCCAGAAGTCGATGGTTCTTCTAACGGCTCAATAACTTCCATAAAATCCTTTATTGTTCTTTCAAGTTTTTCCGAATCTTTCACAATAAGTACTTTAGACACATCTGTATTCTCGTCCAACTCTACTTTCAAAGAATCACTTCTATCAGTCTTATCTTCATTGTCTTGGTTATCGCTACTTTTCACCTCTCCAGGTTCTGAATCTTCGCCTATTTGTCTAATATCCTCAACAGACACCCAACATTCATCTTCTGTTGTAGAAACCACCTCTGCTGCATGTTTGGGCGACTCTTGGTGATCCTCCATTATATCACTTCCTCCACTTTCAACTAGTTTTACATCTTCCACTTTTGTACTACTAACATCAGGTTCGTCTTCCTTTTCTATAATGAAAGTCTCATCTTCATAATCTTTAGAAGTAAAATCTATATCTTCTATCTCCATGGTTGGAACAGGCTGATTTTCACCTTCATCAGAAGTCCAAATATCGACAGAGTAACTTTTTGTGTTTTTGAACGAATCCAACCTTTCTTGACGAGTGCTGGGTCTTCTCTCGGCCGATGGTGACATGGGAGGTTCTATTATAGTCGGAGAAAGAGGTGGTTTAGGAGAGGACGGAGTGGGTGATAAGGGTGAAGGAGAAAGTGGAGCAGGAGATAAGGCTCCTGGTGTCCTTGAAGAAGGAGACATAGGACTTTTAAATGGGGATGGAGGCAAATCCATAATGGGAGAACAAGCTCTATCGGTGATGGGAGACAATGGAGGCAGTGAGACCTTACTGTGGCCACTTTGAACTGTATTGGTAGGTAAAAGATTTTCCTCCTGAAGACTGTCGCCGGCCTTTACCCTGTCGACAACTTCATCTAATTTTTCCAAAGTCACTGTAATATCATCTTGATTTTTTCCTTGTGTCTTTATCTCCTTACTTAGCTCTCCGCCCTCAAGTTTTTCAAGGTTTGGTACTTTAAAATTTGACTCACTGGGTGGTTCATTTTGTCTCTCATCGTCTGGAGTTTCCTTACCTTCTGGACTTCTTTCTTCTATTATAGAATCTTGAAGACACACATTACTGCCTTTGCCGGACTTATATGTACGCAGAGCTTTTTCTTCAAGCTCAACATCTTCCTCATTATCAAGAGTGTCGTCTTTGCTAGAGAAAGATGTGACTGGAGGAAGACGGTGTAAAGATACAACTGGAGCGTCTAAAGATTTACATCTTCTCGATGACGACGGAGATGTCACAGAAGACTGTCTATGGGTTGGAGAGTAAGCAGAACCCTCAGATAAACCAAGCCTCGCAAACAGTACAGGCGACCTCTCTCTTTTATGTGATATCGGAGCAGGAAGGTCTCCAAACTTCTTCCAAGAAGTATCAGGAGATGTAATAGTTTTTTTAGTGTCGGGTTTTTCATCTTTCTGCTTTAAATTGAGGTCTTTAAAATCCCTGTTACTTAATCCAGAATTATTAGCAGATTTAAGAGCTGCATCAGTATTTGGGCTCGGAATCTTCTCCTTCCTTTCGTTGGTTTGCAATGTTTTGTCATCAGCTTTAGGTTTTTCAACATTATTTGATTGAAATTCCTTAGGTTTATCAGGAAGCTTTTGTGGTTTATCAGGAACTACTGGTTTATCAAATGATCTCGGAGGCTTGTCTGGTGTTTTCAGTGGCTTCTCATTAGCTGATTGTACTTTTGACTCTCCTGACGTTAGTTTCAGTGGTTTGGTAGGTATTTGTGGTTTTACTGGTATTTTAGGTTTATTTATATCAACAGGCTTTGATGAATCATTGGTTGGATTACTTCTTCTATTGGTTTCAATCTCAACTTCAACCTGAATTTCATTCTTCTCAAATTTTGGTTCATCCTTTCTTATAGGTTTCTTTTGATCAGGTTTTGTTTTTTTCTTGTCGTCTTTACCATCAGATTTACTTCGAATTAGTCTTCCATCTTTTCCCTTTTCCGATTTTGAATCCTTCTTGTCTTTACCATCTTTTGGGGCATCCAAGCTAGAACTCCTTTTAATATCTTTATCAACTGAATCTTTAGAACCTTTACTTCCAGAAGAACTTCTTTTTTGAAATGCCCTCTTCCTGTTTCCTCTATATTCTACAATAATAACATCCGGATCTGAACTGTCTAATGATGAACTTTTCAATCTGTCTTTTTTATCACAATGGCACAATCCGTCATCACTGTCAATTTTTATAACTTTTACAGCTGAATCTCTCTTTTCAAAAGAAGAATCTTTTCGTAAACCCCCATCTGCACTGTGAACTTGTCTAGACTTGCTTAAAGAACCTTTCTTAGACTTTGTGTCTTCACTCTTTCCTTTTACAAATTCTTTTTTGTTTGTTTTAGGCCTCAGCACTGTATCGTCTGGAACTTGCAATAGATTAGTATTAACTTCATTCTCTGTAGACACTTCTCTACTTACCATTTTAGGAACTTTTTCTTTTTCTAACTCTAATTTTTCTGCCTTTCTCCGGGCTGCAAGAGATTCTGATATTATTTCATCTACCGCTTGTTTCAACTGAATGTCTTCCTCTACGTCTTTGGTTTGGTCAAAGTTTGCTACATTTTTTAAAAGAACGTCATGCAAGTCATCTGCACTCTCAGTTCCCACAGACAAAGACAGGCCTGAATCTTGGGAATTCAGATCAGGTTTGCTTTTAGTTTTTGTAAGAGGGTCTAGATCAACCGGTGTCTTTTTTGGTTTTGAAATGTCTTTTGGGGCAGTTCCTGGCAATTTAACTGGGGACCTCCTTCCTGAAATTGGACTCAGTTTGTGAGGTGACAGAAGTAGAGGAGAGATACTTTCAGTCCCATTCATATGGTGTCGCTTGTGCAGCGTGTAAGGAATATCCACTGCACTTTTACTACCACAAGGTATATCAAGGGAACTACTTTTCATATCATCACCTAGATAAGATGAAGGGTCAATAGACGGTTCAGTAGGAGTTAGATCTATTGACTTCTGGTGCAACAATCTTGCACGGTGCTGTCTCGCAACTCTCCAGAAATCACTGACGTAAGGATCACTTTTGGTTCTTTCAACTGGGTAGTGCATCAAACTACCCTGATTAATTTCATCATCAAAGCCTATTACCATTCCAGGTTTGCACTTTGCGTCAAATTCACCAAACTCGACCGCTCTTCTATAGGCGAATCCTTGCTTGCACTTTTCATTGAACTCCTTGAAATCCAGATCACCGAATCGAGGTTCCACATAGCCCAATCTCTTCTCTACTTCACCTGATCCGTTGTGTCCACTAAAGTCATCGTCCATCACAAACATTTCATCGTCAAGCATCTGATCTCCGGTAGAGTCGATACTACAAGACCGTGATTCAGCATATAAATCTTCTCGTTCTAAAAGCTCGTAAGAGTCATGGCTTAAATCGTCATGACTCAGTATCATTTCCTCTCTCGAACTTCCAGTATCAATGACTAAAACACTCCCTCCAGGCTCCAAAACTCCTTCTTCGTTTCCTCCGCTTTCGGTGGACAAACTACTCGTGGTACCGGGATAGCTGCTAGAGTACACTTTGGTCTCGACCGGCTCAACTCCACTGCGATCCAAAGACGGAGTCTTACTTCCGGCAATACTATAACAAGACCTTTGCATTTCATCGTACCGTGTCACCGGCGCGTCGGTTCGTTCAATTTTAACTTCCATGGGTCTTGTTTTTTCCCCTATCAACTCTTTGCAACTGGCCGACCGTTGCAGCGTATACCGTTTGTCCACAGTGACCGGTTCCTCAAAGTCTTCGATATCCACGATGTCCGTCTGACTGGATCGGTTTTCCTTGTATGCGCGTGTAGAACTTCTACGAGACGAAGGGAGGGAGTCGAAGCCCTCCCCGCAGTGGCGACAGAACGACTCGGTCAAGCTGGACTGGGGCGAACTAGTGTAAGGCTGACCTGGTGTAAACGTAGCGCGGCTGTCGATAGCTGTACGCTCCGCAATCGCTGTCGTCGTCTGTTGATTGGTCGTCTGTTGCTGGCGGCGAACAATCGGGCTCTGAGAACCCGCCGGGCCCACCCCCGCTAGACTCATCGAGCCGCATGACAGGGACACTGCAAAACACACATAAATGCATCAAAAAGAATTATTTTTAGCCCGGGATTATTTTAAACATTATTTTAGGCTAGGCCTAGATAAGGTTATGGCATCACTAGATAAAATCCATAGGTGATTGGCAGGATTTGAACCTGAGACCGAAGTCCCAAGCTCTCCCCCTAGACCAGCTTGCTCCCCTCAATTAGTTGAACACAAATGAATACTAGACATTGATATAAAAACACAAAGAGTTAAACAATTCTTCCATAAAAATACCAAAGAGAAATGAGATTATTAAATTGCCATTGTTAATATCATGCATATCAAGTTTGTTAACAAATACAATGATTGAAATAAGAGTCAGCAATTTAGAAACATACTTTTAAATACGTTGATTCTTGTTAAAAACCGCTAACAGGTTCATTTTTTTAAAAAGTTAAAGTTATAAGACAAAATACCCAAACAGCATGGCGTCTAATCCCTGCAAAGATGTTGTTCCAAAAACACTATGCCATGCAGCCTTCCTTGACATTATGGACGCATTTTTGATTGTACGATATAATTTAATTGTTCATTGCCATTGCGTTCACAATAAATATTTTTGTCCCATTTTAAGAATTACATATAAAAGTAAGCAGCTTTTTCTTTAGCCAAGCTAAATATGTACAGCGAGAAATTAAACTCCGTCCAACTTTTGCTCTATTCCCTTAAAATGTTTCTACAGTTATGAATTTCAAAGGTCGCAATGCATCTGAAAAATACAAAAAGAAAGCTAGAATACATCAGATTCCCACAAGGGTGCAATACAGACGGGGTGAGAAAGAGAGAATGATAGAGAGAGAGAGAGAAGTAGTAAGAAAGAGAGAATAGAGGGAGAGAGCTAGCATGCAGGCAACATACCGATGGAACTGTCTCCTAGGGGTAGGAGGGGGTGGGCTGAAATACTCCCCCCTACGTTTGTAGCCACCGACGAGTGAACTGAAGAAGAGTGCCGGAATGATTGAGACCTGTAAACCACCAATTTTACGTTTTAGTTACGTTTTTATTGCTAGTTTAAATTTTCTAAATTATTTAAATTGCTTTACATAATTTTATCATCGAAATTAACACAATTGGTTTTTACTGTGTAAACCGCCATGTTATGTTTTAGTTATGTGTTTATTGCTAGTTTAAATTGTTGTTTGTTTAGTGAGTGGTTTTATCATTGGTATTACTTGCTGGTCATTTTCTAGCAGTGTTATGTTTGTGATTGTTATTCAAACATATGGTTTAAAAAATACACTATACAATTTTTAGTTTTGTTGAAGGATATATGAGCTAGAACAGGATTTTGATTTTTAGGAATCAGGGGGGAAGCAGCTAGCTTAGTTGAGAAATCAAAATAAAAAACAGATAGGCCAGATCACATTGAATAACATAAATACATAAATAAATTTATAAAGAAACACAGCACTGTATTACCATTACCAGTGTATCAGCACGCAAGGTTGCCAAGGGAAACAAATATTGCGTGTTTTGTATTTTTTTTGTCTACAAAGTGTACTATGGCTTATAGGATTTTAATTGGAATTCAAGTGTGTTTTTGTTTTGTACCATTTTTTGGGATCTTTAATGTGTAGTAAAGATTATTAATTATTAATTTTGGCTACAAAATTTCCTGGTTACACTACACCTTAGAGTGTGTGAAATACATGAATTCATTTGTATGAATAAAATTAGGTGTGTCCTACTATTGTAAAATTGAAAAATGATGAATGTATAACTTTACCTATATAACACGTAAAATTCTGAAGATGTATTTACTGTCAACTGATGGTATTGGAATGATTATGTTAAAAGGGAGAATTTATAAAAAATATTTATAGCAGATAATCATATAATTTCATAACTAGATCCAGAATTGTAATTATATTACTTCATAGGTTCACACGTCATAAAAATTGAGTTTTGTAATATTTAATAAATACTGTAACATGCTGTAATATGCTAAAAGCCGTTATTTTAAAACGTTCAATCAAAAATATCTTCTCATTCTAATTAATTAATATTGTTGCCTATCGTAGAGTGTTTTAGAGTACTGTTTTGTTGTTACAAAATAAAGCCAAATCATCCAAAGATTACTGAATTGGACTAAAACTTAATCACACATTATTTATTTATTTTTAAAATCATTTACTTCAGTAATAATTTATTTATGTATAGCAATAACACATCAAACAATATAAAATAGGTATATCTGATAGGTTCATACATTAAAACTAAAATAAGTAAAGCTAGGAAAATTATGTACTTTTCTAAATTTTAAAAGACAAAAATATAATACAAAAAGCTAAATTATTAGCTGGTTTGGTGGAAGACACTTTTTACTGAAAAAAGTGGTAACTGTCTTCTTTTAAGTTTTTATGACCAATAATCTGTCATAAAGGAGGAATGCACAATTGGCCTTTAAGAATTTCTGTTTTGATCTTTGGAGTTTGAAAAAAAAACTTCTATTGGCACATTTCACCTTTTCCTCCTCCCTACATCAACTATCTTTTCAGCATTCAAAAAGATGTGTGTAACCATTAAATGCTAATTAATCACAGACATTACAATTACTCATTTTTTTTATAAATGCTTGCTTACACTTTAACACAGTATTTATAAAAACACCTTGTACAAGACCTGGTTAACCTACATAACGTTCAGTAATGAGGATTCATTCATTGCATGATAAGGGGTTCATTAGGTAAGTACTGTAGCTTTCCTTCAAAGCTCTACTATATTAATTTCCTAAAGAACCAAAACTTAACGAAATGCCACAAATAAGTTAGAGTAAATTGCATAATAACTCTTTTAACTAAATGAAAAATATTGGTTTCTCAATCTTTTAAATGCTTTGCTATAATTTTAATATATCTTAGATACTAGAGATTATAATGCTAAACACAGTTGTTAATTATCAAAATTACTATAAAAAATCAAAATTATTAAATATGTATTTGAAATATCTGTTACTGTCTACACATCTGTTTAAATTATTAAGTCGACATGTATAAATAACTTTGCAAAAACTTTAAAAACAAATGCAACATCTAAATTCATAACAGATTCAAAGTTTACAAGATTACAATACATAAAAAATAACAAACCTGGACCATGAAAGGGGACATTTATTGTTCGGCACTGCAATGGGTAAACTGCAAAACTGCTTCATCCACAATGTATATAGGAACAATCATGACATAAGGGTAAAATATCCTGAAATAAGCAGAATACAAACACGAAGAGCGGCGTAGAAACACAAAGGCTACAAGAACACACGGACACAACAGTTTTGGAGCGTAAAGAGCGACATTTACAGGTGGGGAGGGGAGCAAACGAGCGGCCGCTACTTGTGTAGCGACCGTGCGGGAATCTGATATTACATGCAGTAGTTCTAGACAACCGCTCACCTTTGGAATGTCTGTCTCTTGACGTAGTTCTCTCTGACAAACTCTACGATCTGCTTTTGCGTCTTGCCGCTATACCTGAAAGAACACGTACAGTGATGAGAAACTTGATTCATTCAATTCATTGAATTAGCACCGAAATTGTGTAGAATCTTTGACTTTTGGATAAAGTCACTAAGAGTGCTAGTGTGTGAACTTCTTATTTTCTACCCTATTTTTTTACTGAGATTATTGGTGTGACAAAAAAGATCCTATAGCTTACAAAAAGTCGTCCTATCAGTTTGAATTTTCAGCAGAAATCGGTAATTTACATCAGCGAAATTTGTCGGTGGCTTAGTTAAAAAATGTTCATTTTGAGAAAAAAAGTGACAACTTTAACATGGAGATGGAATGTCTAGTTCTATCTATAGTCAAAGATTGGAAATAATTAATAGGCCAAATATCTGTCTTTAGCAGTTCCAAGTTGTAGACATTATTCTACATGTGTCTATAAGTCTATAAATGTCTACAACTTAAAGCTGTCAACGAAGTATAGCATATTTGTTTGTAAACATTTGCAACTAGCTTGAAAATAAAAGTGAAAACAATAATAAAAAATACTGGACGCTTATTAAGCTACTTTACTTAATAGTAAGATGCAAACCAGAAAAAATGAAAAACAGAACCCAATCATAATACCCGTTTGACTTTATTGATCAGGGTAGAAGCATCTTCACAGACAATCCCATAAACAACCCAACTCATTACAGTAGAACCTCGATAGTTCGACACCCCTTCAGTCCACTAAGTGTCGAGCTTCACTTAGTGGACTGAAGGGGTGTCGAACTATTGGGAGTAAATGGAGTTTAATATACAGGAAAGTAAAAACACAAGTTTTAAGCCTATGTAGAAACCACCCAAATTTATTAAATACTAAAAAGCTTAACAATTTCACTGTTCATTAGACTCAAGTTAACAATAAATGACAAATTAATGTTAAAGTCAGTTTACATCACAATAGTAACCATTAAATATCACTTGACAAAATAGCTCAGCCCGTGTCAAACTATCGAAGGTTTACTGTATTTTGAAAACAAGTTTTACAAAAATATCCACAGTCAGTTCAGAAAGATGGCTTATTTGACAAAGAGAATGATCAAAGATCTGTGAGAGTTATACAATGATGTTTTAAGAATAATTATGGAAATATGTTGGTGATGCTTAGAACCAACTTTGTTTTCAGTGGCCCCAGGATCAAGCAATACTATTAGAATTTTATTTTTGCAATTTTTAACAATAATTATAGACAAGCAACTTTAAAAACATTAGATTATATTTTGAAAAAGGTTGGGAAATACGACATTAAAGCGCTTTGTGAACGAATAGTTCCAAAGTTTAGTAAATATAGCGCCAAAGTATCAAATGCAGGTAATTTACGTAATCCTGAATGTCTATTGCAGCAAAGTCATTCCAAACATAGCATTATCTTTTTTTTTCAAACTCAGAATTCACTAGTTTAGAGTTAATAAAAATACTTTATCAAATATTACAAGCTAGGTTTTTTAACCTCAACGGATCACTTAAAAGTTTGAATAGATTGATGGAATTCGTTACCTAAAGGATGAACCTCGACTCAAAACTCTCGTTCTCTGTCTCGGCACTTTCTTAACGGAAGAACAGCGGAAGAAGCCATGATTTTCGACACATTTCTTCCAGAAGTTCTTACATTCGTTTCGTCCCTCAAAGAAAAATTCGACTGTGTCTTTGTAGTAACCCTGTAATACAAATAAAGGATCACAACTAAATAAATATTCAAAAACTAGCAATAACAAAATATAATTCAAATTCAAGTAGAGCACAACACAGAAACAAATCATCAAGGAAACACACTTGTCAGTATCATACTACTAAAGTGTAGTTAAAAGAATTTCTGCTGTATAGGATAAAAGGTGGAAATTCTGATAACGAATTTCCCATGTAGGAAATAAGCTATTACCGTAGGTAATACAGATTTTTCCCATTTTGAGGTCCTCAGAGGCCAAAGTATCGCCCATTTAAAATATATATTTTGTGTCCATTAGCACAATAACTTAAATACAAATCATTTTGAAAAAATTTGGTGGGTTTCGACAATGTTAAAGTACCGGTAGGTCACCGATAATTAAATGTTTAACTCTGTTTTTTTGACAACAAAATACAATGTAGGCCTACACCCTCTCGTTTGGACAACTGAGAATTGAGCTCTTATTCTAACTAAACATATCTGAATACTTTTTAAAACCACAAATTATGTTAGCAAATTTAGTAAATTGCCTAAAGCACTTGACAACAGAAGTGACTTTATTCACTTGTTGCAATTAAAGCTTTGCAAACTGCACAAGTCATATCGAGGTGGTTGTACATACTATCCAAACTCTCAATGAACCCGAGTGAATCTTCTGAACAATTTCCCTAACATTTTACACACACAGAATCATTAAAAAACTTACGTATCCCTCCGGATGCAGTTTGATCAGAAACCGTTTCCGTTTGAAGCTGATTTTCCTGATTTTCGCCCAGGAGAAGGTGTTGATCTTGGTGTAGTTCTGGAAGACAACGAGGCCCATGTGGGCGACTGACAGGTTTAGAGGCACACCTTCGTGGTCCTGCGGAACGAACAACAATCATTCACACAATATGATCTTGCAAATCATGCAATAGACATGGTCAATATAAAATAAACGCCATCAGCAAACTGACTCATACAACATATACTTACTCCCATTAGCTTGACAAATACCCTTATAATGGGTGAGAGGTGGGAGTAACTGTATTTTAAATTACAAAAATTGCAATAGCCTTTGAACCATATATTTTACAGCAATGGGGATTGTACCAATTTGTTTAGAGTTGAAGAAGATAATGGAAATAGAAGTTACAAAACTGTGCTTTAACTACCTGCTACTCATTTCTTAAGTAAGTTTGATGTGTATCCATTCCTTATACCTTAATGTATTCTTAAGACATTCTTTTTCGGACAAAAAATTCACATAAAGTCTATTGAAGTAAGAGGATGGCAAAGTACAGTGAGCCACTTAAAGATGATAACAAGAAAATTACTCACCGATACCACAAAAACCATGTTACAAAACTGATGCATAATTAATTTAGGAAACAAAATACATTTTTAACATATTTCCATATGTCTTCAGAGTAAAATTTGTAGTGAAAAAGTATTGAAATTAAAGAAAAGCGATTACTTTTAAACTACTTAAAAAAGGGTCTTTACCTTAGCTGCATGCATTTTCATGCCGTACAGTTCACATCTACGAGCAGTTTCTAGAAGATTTAGGTCCGCTTCTGCAGGTGACTGGCCACTGAAATAAGGAAATAAATTAGGCAAATATAAAGAATATTGTCTTTATGTTCAGATTTTGGAATGTACGCCAAGGAAATTCATTCATTAGGATTAGACGAAAGAACTTACTATAAACATAAGTCAAGTCAATAATTTATTTTCAAAAAACGTTTACAGATCCATCAAAGTGCCGCTTGCACTAGAAAGTCTTGACTAACCTTACCAAGAGCAAAACAAGTTGGCAGTAGTGCCAGCCATAAATATTCTTTCTTGATCAGTACTGATAATTGAGTTACTTCATTTGACCGTACCACCTCCATCCAGAAAGTGACAATTCGCATTTGCTCCGCCTAAGACTATCACCGCCATCTTACCTTCAGAGCGTTCCTACACTCAGTCGCATCTAGCTACGGTAGCCAGAGCATCATATCTCACTTTCTTTGTCTGCAGTGGAATGTAAAAATGTGTGCTGACATTGTACTGTCCCGCCAGATGTAATGTACGCTCTTTGGTCAGAATTTAGTAGGCAACAAACCACAACTGGTGGGATAGTACATAGACAGTGCTCATCAAGCAATCCACTGTAGGCAAAGTAGTAGGAGAGGTGTAATGCACAAGCTAATGAAGCTGGATGCGTACTACTTTACTGAGTAGGGACGCTCTGATGCTAAAGAAGGTGGCAATGGCCCCGCCCTAAGCAGCCCAATGCGAAATTTCTGTTGATTTCTGGATGGCCCCCGTAGTTTATCCTCTTAATTTTCCGAGTCTTTATTTACCAACATTAAGAGTAGTTAATTAATTAATGTAAAGAGAAAAATTATGAACAAGTTATGTTTTGACAACTTACGCATGTTTCTTGTGGTTCTCCATGATCCGCCTCTCAAGGTCGCGGTCTTGGTGCGGCACAAATTTGTACGTGGAGAGATACGAAGGGTCTGGATAATCTTCGGCTACAAAGTCACCACACTCGGCTAGAAGAGAATGCAAAAATTTGATAAAATCTTAAAGAACATTTCAGTGTACATATTCATAGTTAAAAGTATTTGTTTTTAAACCTAGCTCGAGACAATTTAAAAATATTTTCGATAAATCTCTGGCCGAGGCCAGCTTTATTCCAGATAGTTGTTAACATCATAAGCATGATTATAATACTGTAGTTGAAAACAAGCTGAAGGTCACACTTGTCGTAAATATAATAGTTAAAAACCCAATATCTATTTTGAAATAACCTTTTCTGATAGAATGTTTTGTTTTCGGGATGTATTTAAACTGACAGTCATATGATTTAATTGTTTAAAATTACAGTGTAGTTTATCTTATTGATTTGTTAAGAACAACAAATGGCTGATTGCTCATTGTGTAGAAATAAAATTAGTTTTGTTTACTATTTCTGATCTCTAAGGGCGTTTGAGTCTTGAGTCTCTCAAAATCAGATAACTAAAGACAGTTTAAATAATCCAGAATGTTTAAGGCAAAAAAAAAAAAAAATGTTAAGGCTCTTTAAAGCTTTTACATTCAGCAGAGTCGGAAAGCAATCGGAATAGTTCAGAAGCAAACAGCACACTTTTTGAGCTCAAAAAGAATTCATTACATTTGATTTTCATTTATTCTTTTATTTATGATTTTATATTATAACTAAAATATTAGGAAGCACAATAAAACAAAATTATGGCTCGCCAACCAACAATTTCTAGTTGATGCTCTAAAATAGCGGTATCTTAGCAAGTGTTGTAACAGCTGTTTTAATAAGAGGTTCAGAAATCCAGACTTTTTAATAATCCAGCACCGTCAAAGTCCCCAATGAATTTAGCAAGCGTCTGCTGTATTTCAGCATTTACTTGAACATATGTTTATCTATTATGATGTGAAAGGCTACACTTACCCTGTACAATATAAGACGCCATGAGTGCGGCAGTGTTCTCGTTACACTGTATGTGACCTTGCGCTAGGTCTCGTTTGATCTGAAGACAGAACAGGTACCTTGTGAACTCCTCCTCCAGCTGGGCCGGGTCTGGTGTGTAAAACTTGACACAGAACTGCAGCAGAGGGTCGACCAAAGTGAGGCCTACCTGTCTGGCCAGAGGCTTCTCCAGGTCCAGCCAATACTGTGTCACAACATAGACTTTAGAATTGTAAACGCAATATAAAAGTTCAATATGAAAGTACTCAGAGAACAGGCACGGAATAGGAAAGAGGAGAAGGAGACATTCTAATCATGAATACTTTAAGAAGGTTATAAACCAATCAAGTCATCCTTGGTCTTCAGCTGAGAGCATCAAATTGGTATGTTAGGATATCAATATCATTTAAAAATTTACAATACTGTACCAGACATTTAATTATTACCATGCTAAAATGTGGCATCATGTGGCTCGAAGCTACTGCCCAAATTTGACCAATCTCTCACAGCTTTCGTCTGAATACCCAAATCAAGAGATGGCACTGACTGCTCAAGCCTTTGAATGAAGATTCCACACAAATCAATCACAATTACTACTAAGTGTTCTCGTGGTAACTTACCCTAGTTCCAGTAGGGTCCTGATACTCCAGCCCAAAGTAGTCAGCCTCTAGTAGATGTAGTTGTTTGCATACTTGGTCAAACAACACTCTACCAACGGCCTTCGCCTGTAAACATCATATCACTGGTTAAAACAGCAAAATCAGCAGAAAGAGGAAAATTCACTATCAAATTAAAGTTTTAAACTACCTTCAGTTTTTTTGTGTCTCATTATTTTTGGTGCCTCCTATTGGAAAATAAGCTATAACCCAAGTAAAAAGGTTAAATACCTGTTGCACTGTCAATGATCCGGTATTTAGTCAGCGGTAAAGGTTTCGAACCTTAAGGTTCATTTTCAAACTGTCTACCGAGTTGAAAAAATTCTCTTCATCCCTGCGGTTGCAAAGAGTCGTCAAATACATTTAACAAAAATTTGGCAGAAATTGTAATACTCATAGCGTTGCATGGTGTGGATCAGAAGAAAAGTCATGACTGAGGTACAATCATAAACAGGGATTTAACCTTTTTATTGGGAAAAACGTCTTCCAGAGGCTAAATACCCTAGGTCTCAGGGGTAAGACCTAGACCCGTAACCAGAACTTTCGTTACGGAACTTCGTCAGAACTTTTTCGTTTTGATTTCCTCCAAATGCCAAAAACACCATCGAGCGTCTAACGCACGAAGATCTAACACATGTGACTTATTATCAAGGTTTTACATTTTATCTTGTTTTATTTGTGTTTGTTTGTGTCTGTTTGTGTTAGTGATTTTTAAAGACTTGTAAAATGTACCTACTTTGGGTAATTTTTTTTTTGTTTGTAGAAGAAACCATAAGTGTTGAAATTGGTCGACATTAGACAGCAATTTAATTGGGACAGTAACATAACACAGCCTCTTGTTGATAATTAATTGACAAATTTAATGTATGAACCTAAATAGGTATAGAAATTCAACATACTGTAACAACTAAGAGATATATTTTCCCCAGTGTTATGACGGGGCCGGGAGCGTAGCTAACAATTGAATGTATTCAACAGTAAAGTGGAGGCATTGTCTACCATTGCTGAATAATAGCTGAACCCAGCCTTTACCTGCTCTGCTCTTTCATGCAAGTTACAGTTGTAAATTAACTCAACACATTCTGGGCCGAATGAAGTTTAAAGTTATAAACCTTCAACACACTTCCGTTTAAAAATGGATGATTCTAATTCTACCTTTTGATGCGACTCAGGTCATAAGATTACACTATACAGTAGAACCCCGATTAACGGAAATGAAGGGGGGGAGAGCTGTTTCGGATAAGCGATTTTTCGGTTAACCTGTCATATGCTAAAAATAGCCTATGTATTACCTCGGTGAGTTGGAAAACAACAACGGATTTAGAACAATGTCTTTATAATACAGTATTTTATTTCAGCTACAGAAATGTTACAATGGGTTAGAAAATATTTTAAAGTAAACATCTAAAGCAATTAAAGCATTTTACATTATCTTACTAATATTATGTATTATATATATTTTAGCCCTGTATTATTTTATGAAACCGTTTCGGTTAACCCGGGTTCCAGTTAACTCGAGTTCGGTTAACCGGGATTCTACTGATGTGCTGCAACCAAAATGAAACTGAGTCAACCAAAATTTCAAAAACCGAAAATTCTTAAACTGTCTATCAATACATTTATGAGACAATTATCATTGCAAATAACAAAAATTACACACAGGACCACAACAAATATCTCATTCTTACAATTTAAGAAACAGACGGGAGATTAAACAACACCATATACTACAATTTTTTGGAGGAAAAACGCCAAACCAAGCAGGTAATTGATAAAATACTTCCAAATACTTTAGTCGAAAAAATGGAATATGACTAACAAAGTTCAGTTAATTATTGAGAGAGTATACAATAAACATGGAAATTTATTCCATTGAAGAATTCTCCACCTCCCTTAAATAATTTAGTAATTTAGACAGGAAATGCCAATGATATGTGTTTTGATCAAATTTGGCAAATTTATTACTAACTTTAACACTTTTATCATAAAAAAAACATTTTTCTTCCCTGTAACAGCAAAACCTAGACTCATTAAATCTAATGTTATTCAAAATAGGGAATAAATCAGAAACGTTTGAGGAAATATTTAAGTAAAAATCCAAAATCAGACTAATTGAAATTCGAGTGTACAGGTTTGCTGCAATGGAAGCATATTTTAGTGATAGAATTGTATTGAAGCTGTTCATTGTAGGGCCTACCATATAAATGAAAATAAATAAAGATGTTTGAACATAGATTGAACGCTTGCCACAACTAGCTTGTTATCCACTAACAATAATATCAACAGCAGCCAGTAATCCCAAAGCTACCCCTCCCAACAACCCTTACAACAGAGCTATAACTCATCCACTCACTGTCAAACACAAATGTGCTCAGCGCTCCTCTGTCGTTTATGTCTAATATCAACCATAACCTGTGTAAAATGGTTGGAATACATCCAATACCATTACTGAATGCTAACTTGTTTCAGATTGATTTTCAGTTGTAATAACCATGTATGTGGCAAAGTAATCTTGCAACAACAACAAAAACTCTGGAATGAGTTCTTAGCAAAGAATTTTCTCTTGACAAATTTGTCTTTCATAAACTATTTTAAATCTATTATGTACTCTAGAAAAATAAAAATTGTAAAATGTGTGTGTTTAGTGTTCCAAAAGTTAGTGCTTATATTTTCCAAGGTAAAGCCAAGCATTAAGAGAAATTAATATTGGTTTTATTAAAACCAATATTAGTCATTATTACAGTTCCAGGGCTACTACAATGAATTTTAATTAAGAGAAAGGCCTCAAACCTTTTCCGTTTCAATATTACAGTTATGTAACAATACAAAATTGTTGGTAGCAAGGTGATCTACTAGTAGAGCGTGAGACTTTGGTCCCCAAGGTCCCCGGTTCAAATTCCGGCAATCACCAATGGATTCAAGTGAAAATGCCACAGCCCTCTAGACCCCAGCCTGAAGTAATGTTAGAAACGTTTCTGAGCTACAGCCTTGTCCATAGATGTGAAGGTGGGATATAAAAATACACAATTGCAGTATAAGTTATGCCTCAGATATAAGGCTTAATTAATTTAACTTAAAACTTAGCATACAACAACTTAACCTTAATTAGGATTTAAGATAATTCTTAAATTTTATCCTGAAAAAAACCTAGTGGTAAACATATAACAGAAAAAGGTCTGAGAACTCATTATTCAAAACATTTCTCTGTGGTAAAACTCACTCAATCAATACCACTTCTCCCAATCAAAATTCCTTTTGAACAGTATTGATAACGATTCCAAGATTCCATAACTATCATATAACGATTACTGATAAACAGTAGCAACCTTCATAGATCATTTCTATGGTGTAAAGAACATTTTTTGTTCCCCTTACCTTATAAATATCCATTAAATTCCTGATCCTATAAGATTTAAGAATAAGCAATATAACACATATTTGAAAACAGGACGACCACACAATGTGAAATCAAGAGGATTCAAACGAGAAAACGAAGTGTGTGACCCGTCCAGTGAGAGTCATTTACTCTGAAATTGAGGGAATTTCTCTTTCTATTTCAGTCTTTACTCGCTCTGATTTTTATACTAAAAGACATAATCAGTTTTTTTTTTACTGCGATGTCTTTTATTCCAGCAAAACAAGATGGATACACAACATCATGTAAAAATATGTAACAAGATGTTGGATAGATAACAATAGATGGAGCTGGAATATGGTTTGAAACTGGACCCAGCTGTTCCTGATCGTTGGGCTTTAAATACGATTCTGGCTAATAAGACTGCTGTTCTTAGTAACAAAGCTACACCAATCATCACACTTCTACACTCATCCTTCACTGATATTTGGGTTAAATACACACCTAGAAGGCGTCCCCATCGATTGGTAATGATAATTCAAAGAAAAATATGTAAATTTAGTTTGAATTTACACTAGGCTAGTTATTTTTTTATGAAGGATATTTTGCTATGTAGAGTACACAAAAAACCTACCAAAATATTTAGGGCTTAAGTTCTACTATTGACATTTAGATACTGATAGACATCACATGTGGACCTGTTATTGTCAGTTTGTTATTCAATACGAAACAAGTTAAATGAGCGAGTCACAGAGTGCGTTAGTGTCTAAAATTTGGTTTTCCAACTCATTCTTTTATACTGATAGAATTGAAATGATATAATAGGTGCTAAAGCCTACAATAAATCGTCCTATCAGTTTGACTTGTTAAAAGTCACCAACAAAAATCAGTATTTTACATCAGGACGATCTTTCAATGGTTCAATTCCACTTGTCCCTTTAAACTTTTAAACATTGCAACAACTTTAACAATGGGATGAAATGTCTAGCTCTATCGATAGTCAAAGGTTCTTGATTACAAAATCATAGTCACGACAAGACTTCTCGATTGTTTTGAATCAATCTAAAGATGGAACTGAAACATTGCTCTGAAGAAATAACTTTTTACCAAACCCGACAACAAAAATTATACCAGTTTTTTTTTTGTTTTGAATGAAATAATTTCAAATCTAGCCTACATCCAATCTATATTGCTTGGAATATTTTGAAACATGTAGTTGTTTTTTATGATTTCGTCTGGAATATAACCAATCATACAGCTGATTATAAGTTCAATGAACCGTGGTAAAACAAGACACAAGATTTATCTTTATTACCGCTAACGCCCTGTTGGGTTCACTTCCTTTCACAATTCCCTCTTTCTCGAACATTACCTCTCTGTTTTCAGTTCTTGTCTTTTTTCCTGCTTTAGTAAGCTCTTTTCCTAGCAGTTAACTGGATAAGAAATAAAAAATATTAATAAATTAGATTCAAAACGTGGGGCATGTCTTTAATCACTGATTAAAACTTCAGTCTTTAATCTAACACAGAAAAAATTTAGATAAATTAATTAAATGAAGAAATCAATTTTGTATTTTCAACAACGGTTATGAATAAAACAATCAATCTGAAATGTGTTGGATGTTAAAAATTGAAATTTAAGAAAGTGGAGTTATCAGTTAAAATTAAAAACCTCTTTAAACTCACCAGGCTAATGGCTAAACATATCCAAACTTAACAAATTAGGATAGGTTAGTCAACCCAATTACAGAACCTATAATGCACACAAAACACGCTTCAATGTTTAGTTTGAACATAGTATGTTCCTTCTTAACAAAATCGACTAAGGTATTGCGGCCATTGACTTTTGCCTTTGAACACTTGGACCTGACTTAGAAGCAGCCGCCATCACCATGGTTAATATATGTACTATCAATGTACTAGTACTGAATGTTGCCTACTTATACACACAGCCTATGCCACAAAACAATGCTGACAGACTATTGTTTCTATTACACAACTTGATTTATCTAAATTTTTCCAAGTGACAAAGAAGTGTTTAAAACAACCAGGTATTATAAAACAAACTCATCTTGTAGCCTTGTAGATAACAGATATCTGGAAACAAACACAACTTCTCTTTTCCATTTGTTTGTTTGTTTTGAGGAAATGAAGTGGAATGATCTTGCCTAGGGGATTTTCAGTGAGGAAATTTTTATGTTAATTTTTCACTTGGACTTTGGTTCATAATTGGGTGTTTTTAACGCTGCCCACGTAAGGACTTCGGAAAGATTAATGTACAGGTGTCAGTTATAAATGAAGCCACATTAAGACGGACACTTTTGTTGTTGAGGTCAATGGGACAAACGTTTTCTACAGAAAATGCCTTCCAGCACTGGAAATAACGCCACAAGAATCTCAAAATAAGGGGTTTTATTGGAAAATATGAATATTAAACTTCTAAATAATTTCTAACCAATTTTAGGTTAAGTAGCAATTGAAATGTAGGCTACCTATTTTGTAAAATCAATAACTAGCACCATATAAATAATATTTGCTGCTTTTCAACTTGGCTGATTTTAATTTCGTCCTTTTACAAATTCTTGACTTAGACGTGTCAAGATACGTAGTGCTGAACTTTTAGTGATGTATGATTTTATGTATACTTCAAACAACGCTCTCGATAATTTTTTAGCTCAACCAACATTTCCTCTGTAAAATACTAATTCCTCATGGTTTTTTTGTTCCAGTAAAATACCATTTCATAGCCACGAGACACCAAAAATAATATCCAAAAATTAAAAGCAGAATTTCTACCCAGAAAATATTTTAAGTGGTCAAACTTAAGCTCAACATATCATTACTTTAAGACAGCGATACACACTATATTTTTATGTTTTGTTCTTATGTTTTTAAGCTGAATATGGATGCAAAATGAGTGTAGAATGTACTAAAAAAACCTGTGTTTGTTCCTGACAAAGAGCAACTGTTTTTTCAACCAGTATCATCTAATGTTTAGGAACAGCTGGGTCAAGTTTCAGACCATAAAAAGCTAAAGACTTTTCCAAGGATCGAACCCGCAACCTTTAGATAGTTAGGCGAGCACTATAACCACTCAGCTATCCTATTAAAGTCAATAAGCTAACTGTGTTGGTTCATATTGAAAAATACACAATATAGAATTGTGTATAGATGATACAGTTGACAACAGCTAGTGTAGAGTTTAGGAATGTCTCAGGTCTACATTGTCCATACATGGACTGGTGAGACGGCTTCCACTCCAGTCCAGACCACCAGACACTGTGCAACTGACACCTCCCATACAATCCATCCCATGCAACTAAAAATCCCTTTTTGCAACGAATTTCACAACAAATCAGTCATATTTTATATTTTTACTCGCAACAAATATGTAAACTTGAATGAAATGTGTAAATGGTTACAGATTTGCATGATATAAGAAATTTAAAGAGAAAGTGAAATATTCCATGTTTTGTAATATACAGGGTGAATAAAAAGTCAAGACCCCCCCCCTCTAATATTTTTCCAAGTAAATATACAGAGATATCCTTTTGGTGGTCAAGCAATCTTAGCAGGAAGTTTCATTTTATAATTTTGAAATTTTTGAGTGTCCCCCCAAAAGGGGGGATTTGGGGGGCAACTCAAATATTTTAAATGTAAACCCCCTTCAAGTGACACCTCATTTTAAAGTGTTTAAACAAACTTAAAGAATGGTGAAAACTAGAGGTCGCTATCTCTTCTCTATCCAAAATGGTAGCCTGTCAAATGTTGTGGAAAATCAACGGTAAAATTGTTAATATTGGCTGCCATTTTGGATAGAGAAGAGATAGCGAGCTCTGGTTTTCACCATTCTTTAAGTTTTTGTAAACACTTCAAAATGAGGTGTCACTTGAAGGGGGTTTACATTTAAATTTTTTGAGTGTCCCCCAAAAGGGGGGATTCGGGGGACAACTAAAAATGTTTCAATAGAAACCCTTATCAAGTGACACCTCATTTTGAAGTGTTTAAACAAACTTAAAGAATGGTGAAAACCAGAGCTCGCTATCTCTTCTATATCCAAAATGACAGCCAATATTAACAATTTTACCATTGATTTTCCACAACATTTGACAGGCTACCATTTTAGATAGAGAAGGGATAGCGACCTCTAGTTTTCAGCATTCTTTAAGTTTTTGTAAACACTTCAAAATGAGGTGTCACTTGAAGGGGGTTTACATTTAAAATATTTGAGTTGCCCCCCAAATCCCCCCTTTTGGGGGGACACTCAAAAATTTCAAAATGATAAAATGAAACTTCCTGCTACGATTGCTTGACCACCAAAAGGATATCTCTGTATATTTACTTGGAAAAATATTAGAGGGGGGGGTCTTGACTTTTTATTCACCCTGTAAAAGAAAATCAATTGTCACTTGGGCTCCCTTAGACCTGTTGAGTGAGAACACAGTTTAAGACGTTTTTTTGTCCTAGGACGCTAGGCACGAGCCTGGAATTATTTTTCACATTACTTCAGGCTAGACTTAGGGGTTGCGGCATTATCACTTAGATAAAATCCATTAGTGATAAGGCGGGATTTGAACCTGGGACCCCAGGAACCGGAGTCCTGCGCTCTAACCACTAGACCAGCTCGCTCCCCACAGTTTAAGGGTAGGACTGGCCGCCACAGCTTAGGACACTGGTTCGTCATTAGTTGCCCAGAACTATAGAAACTATAAACAGCTGATCTTATAAACTGTTTGGAAATGAAATAACATCTGACTGATTCATTATCTCAATCCCACTGGACTGTCGATTTAGAATAATTTGAAAGCACAGTATAAAATATCGTAGAGTTAATTTTAAAGAAGCAAAATTTGCAAATTGAATTTTCCCATACCAACTAATACAGGAAAATCGGTTAAATAATTTGAAATTACAGTATAAATATGACAAGATTCTGTTGTTAGAAACCGTTCCTCGTATTTTACTCCTTAGCAAATAAAAAGAACCCTTAGTCCTTTTAAGAACCTTTACCCCTTGTCACGCTGCAGAAGTACCTAATTAACTTGAACATTCTCGGTTTTCTTAAGGTGAAATTAAATAATTACATTAGCATTTTACATGTTAGTTATACTGTACGAATCTGTTAGCTATATACGGACTATACGAATCTACTATAACCTTCGTAAAACTTTATTTCCAACTAGACATGATGGACTGAAGTGATTGGTTCAAATCTATCGCTATTGTGACACCTTTCAGTATAGTAGTTAGGCATTTATCACACCACAATGTATCGCAAGATGTGTTTTGATATGTTTTTGCGACATTGTAGGCGAGCAGTTTTGACAAACACCAGAAAAACTACTGTAAAGCAGTCAACAACATCTGACACTGGCACTTAAAAAGATTAAAAATAGTATAAGACCTTCCCAAATGTCCAAAACACCTTTTTAAGTGTATAGTGCCCAAAAGGGAGTACACAACGTGTTTAAGTGACAATCAAGGAGGTCTGTTGGGCACCAAACGATTCAGAAAGGCTGGTAAATTCCACCTCTGACTTAGTAAAATCCAATTACCTTCCACCACGTCTTCCGTTAATGTTAACAGCTGCTTGATCAAATTGCCAGCCTTTTGTACCAAATGTGTACTTTAGCTGAACAAAGATTCTGTAAAGAAACATTCCTTCTACAATAACCTGGCTATAAATTATAGGAGGGAAAATTCAATTCAAAACCCATACTGGAAATTTATATGTGGTTAAAGTTTTGGATAGAACGTTGATAATAACACCTATTTTGGTTTACATCGTCAACAAATTTTAAACTGAATTGTACTGAGATAGTCAATATCATGTTGGTTTTGACCTGTAGATGCAATCAAACTAAAACTGCCTGATTTATTTGGTTTTAAGTTTCATTCCATTGTAAATCTCTAGAACTACTTTTCATATTTTAAACTATACCCCTAATGAAAATTCTACAATTTAAATAGCCTACACTATGTCCCAAACAATATCCAATAACATTCAATATTCAAGCCGTGTATCATAGCCATACATATCACATCTAGATGAAAAATCACTCTTGTGGTAGATCCAATCATTATTTAAAAAAAGCCTCAACAAAGACTATACCAAGCATCATACTTGAGGTGAAAATATGTGCTCTCAGAAAGTTGTACTCATAAAAAGCTCTGAAAATGACTCGTTGAAACGACTCTTTTCCTGTTTTGGCTCACGGATTGCTACAATAATTTTGTATTACAATACAAAATGGCAATAAATTAATATTATTATGATAATTTTCAGTCTATAAACTCTAAAAGTGAGAATAGAATAAAATATGGGTTATATACCTACCCCATAGTTTATAAACTTCATATCCTTGATCGTTAGGTTAGGTTTCCTTAAGTTAGGATTATTGCACAGAATTATCTTATTTTAGCTATGGTTCAATGAACTCATCCAAAATATGAAACAAATGACACAAGTAAGAATTTTTAGGATTAATCCCTCTCTTTACGTTAACTTTTTTGATTGGTTTAGCCAATACCGTTATTATAGCTCTCTGAGATCTGAAACAGAAGATTAGTTTTAAAGAGTCGTTCACAAAGACTAGTTACTCTCCTTTCTCTCCTCCTGACTTAAACCTCAGCTTTACACCCATCACGCTGTGTACACACCTGCACTTGGAACATGGTGACGGAGTCATCCAACATCTGTACCCGGATGGCCAACATTTTGCCTCCCTTCTTAGGTGTGGTGGGAGGCGTCCGACTACAGCCGACCACGCCTCCGTCCACCCCTACAGGGGTAGAGTGTGAGTGCGGCAGCTTGGAGCATGACGACGCTCGCGAGTGACTCAGCGAAGAGTCGTTCATCATCGCCATCCTCTGCAACAAACAGATAATTAGGTTATTACCTTATGTATCACCAAGTAATCCTATTCTTGTAGTTTCCATGGTTTAAAGGCCTCGATGGCTTCATTATCACGTTTAGAGGACATTAAGCATGTGCAATTTATTTTATAAGGAAGTGCAGGAGATGAAAAAATTTTCGAATGTAGCATATACAATAACCATAAAAAACAACAGAGTTGATAGCCAAATTTACAAACTAAATTCTGATCATTTACTTGTTTTTTTATAATTTACATTCTTCTAGGAGAACAGATTAATCTAAAACCAAACCAACTCAAAGCCACTTATCTCTAAGTTAGTTTGCAGCTCACCCTTTACATTGGTAGTGACTTTCTGTAGCCATAATACAAATATAATATCACTGAAAAGTGGAGATCGCAATCCAGTTTAATAAAAGAGACTATTCTCGAACAGATACAATTATGAATTATTGAAACTGAACAAAGCTGTCATCATTCACTCGCTATTATTTGCAATTATTAATGATCCCGACAACGCTTTCTGATAATCTTAGTCAGTAATAGATTCAACACAACAATCATCATTATTTTAAAATATACATTTGAGTCTATCAAAATATATTGTAGTGGTATGAAAAAATAAATACTTAGCACAGTAAAAAGCTGAAAAATATTTGGACACATTTTAAGCTAATGGTTATTATTTCCTCTTATAGATATCCAAAAAGAGAACAAACTCATTCATCAATAAGTGTCTCAAGAAGTGAGTCACTGATGACATTCCTAATGGGATATTAAATGGTGCTGTGGATTTGAGTTTGTTAACTTAGTTTTAGAAGAATCATTGTGATAAGTATTGGAGAATTATATGCCCCCGCCGCAGCAAACCTGCAAACTAAGCCAATTCATATTTGTCTGATGGTATTTTCACTTGGATATTTTTTTTAAAAGGTCACATTTATTCCCTACTTAGGTTTACTTAAAGATAAGTAACAAGGTGTGTTATGGGAAAAATGTTGATAGCTTGTTATAAAATAAATAAATTCACCAAATTTGATCAAAATATATCCTTAAACAAGCAAACTACAACAGTTTACTACATAAAAATAAGATATGGATTTGAAATTTACGGTACCATTTTTTATTTTTATTTGTAACCATTTGGCCAACAACGATTCAACAAACTAAATTATTTGTTTTCTAAGCACTACAAAATGGTTTGTAAGGAAATTTTCAAATCTTATGTGTTTAGGGTCAAATATGGAGAAAACTAATTTTTATCTCATAAAATCCCACAATAAATCCGATTGCAAAGTTCGATCATGCTGGTTCGCAAACTCTTTTGAATAAATGTAGGTTTATACGTTTGTTCAAAATTTCAAAAACCAATAAATAAAATAAATATTTTTCTATAGGTTGATTTAAACACAATTCTGTCTAAGAACTACTATAATCTCAAAACTAAATTTTTCCCAAATCTGAGAAATTAAATAAAAATGTAGCATAACTCATAAATACAGCGAACATTAAAACCCAACAAGTTGACCACTCAAACTCGCGCAGAATGCAAGGATGATCTCATATAGTGTTGGAGCTTGCAATAAACTGTGGTCAAGATTGGAGCGAGTTAAGGATCTAAATGAGTTTGACCTTTGACCCGGGCCTGGGTGAGTCAACTAATGCAGCAGTTTTCAAACCCTCCCACTAGTGTGATGCTGAGCAATAATCACCACTGCCATATGGTCTCTATAGCACCCACACACACACACCAACACACAAACTCGCACAACACACTGCTAGAACATGACTGCTAGCTCTACACAGTGTTTCCAAACCTTTTTCTTTATGTACATTCCCATAAGACGAGAAGGTATATAATATATTGCATGTTCACAATTTATTATTTTTGCCATCCTCACAAACATATTTTCCAACTAGAATTTTAAAAAAGCTGTGTTTTGTTATATTAACGAACTTGTTCGAATATATAAATTACGGCCTCTGGAGACCTCCAGTTCATAAATTCGTAAATAAAGTAAATTTACGAGTAAATTCGGCCTCAGGTCTAGGTCTTACCATGAGACCTTCAGTAATGGAATTGACTATAATAGTTAATAGCTAAGCCCCACATTAAGAGAAGACAACAAAATTAAAATTAATAAAATATAATAAAGTAAAATAAAATTGCAAAAATCTATAATTTTGTTGAGCATCATTGTTCAAATTTTAAATTTATTACAAAGTTTTTTCCTTACAACAATTTATTTTTTATTACTCAAACACTATTTTTCTGAATCATTCATCCTAGTCGACCCTCATACACAGACAACTGAAAAAATAAACCAATAAACCAAACATAATCAATAAAAACACTTAATACTTATGAGTTAAAATCAATTTAGTTTAACTTAGAGCACAAAAGCAATTATTCAGGTATATTTTCCAAACACACAACCCTAGAACATTTGGGATCTTGCAAAGCTAATGAGGTACACTGGGAACACTGCAGTCTGCTAATTGTTAAGCAGATCATTGCCTTACTTAGCCAACAAATACCACATAATAACAGCAGGGAATATTGCAGAGGTTCCACCTTTGGCTCAGGATAAAGTAAAATTATGAAAAACACTTTTTTGTTATCTATACACAAATGATTGTGAAGCAGATACAAAGAATGTTTAAAAATTAATTTTAAAACCATTTAAAACCCATTCAGTTGTTAAAGATATGATTATACATTTATTTGGCATTTTTTAACACTTTTACATCAACTAGTTTTTAAAATATTCCCAATCATTAGGGTGGTAGGAAAGTGAGGTTATAAATGCTCTTAAAGACTTCTTATTGAAATTTCTTATTTCAGTGGCATGAAAAAGAAATATGTATTGGATTTAGTCAATTGTACATATATTTTTTTTCGTTGGAAACGGTTCTATTGACTAGTATTAAATATCTTTTACTTGGTAAATTTAACTTCCACCATCCCTACAGAAAGTAGGTATTTTCCATGACAGCTGATATCAAGAATTAAGACTTGTTTCTCAAAATCCTGATCAACAGATTTCCCTTACTCTGAATCAGTTCTCCAATTGCCAACAACACACTTGAATATTGTTTTATGATTTAAATCAGCTGTTTCCTGTTTCTATTGCTTAACAATCTATACTTAACAATACTAAAAGTTCAGCTTTGTCTCAAATATGAAACTTAATTGCACACTGGAAAATACCACTTTTCATACTTGTAATGAAACATACTGATTTTAGTACTTTCATACGTTTAAACCACTGAAAGTTCTACCCAATTTTATTTTTCATAAGTTAAACATTAAAACCTATTCCCTACTATGTTTAACCTAAAAGAATTAATAAGAAACTAAACACACAGGGGATGACACAGTTGAAGTAATTAATTTATCTACAAACAAGGGACACACAGGAAATCATTAGATTGCGGCTACAGACTAATTTTCTAATTGGTCGACAGCGCAATCTAGTTAAGTGAATCACAATCAAGTTAACATAAACTAGATCAGTAAAACATTGCAATTAGTACATTGGTGTTATAGACCTTGACAGATGCTGTTCAACAGATGTGCCGTTATGATTTTCCTCCCAATAGCGTAGAGAGGGAAAATGAACTGACAACTTTTAACAACTCGTATACCTCCCTTAAGGTTAGATAAAGAAATCGGTAAGTCTTTAATGTTAAAACCCTTTGCAATTGTAAAATGGAATGAAATGTTAGACTTTTAGAGACAATATGGGTTTTTTTAATCCAATTTTTTGTTAACTATATATAATTTATTTTCCGAATAAACTTCATTTATTTAGGCAACAACTGTAGCATGGATAAATATATATATGTATATACACGCATACACTTATACTTAAATATCTGACTAAACTACAACTTGTAGGTACTTTCACTTTCACTTGGCAGTCCAAACATCAAAAGCACCAAAGCAGGTGTCACAGTAAATGATTGAGGTCCCCCACCTCCCTCACCCTGTCTACATTATGTATGTGTTGTGTATAAGTGATGGACTCTTCCACAGACCTCATCTCTCACTTCTGACACAAATTACATTTCTAAATGTTTAAACTACTTTCTGTTACAGTTCAACTTTTACTCATTTTTTACTTCAGTTAGACAACTGTACAATGAGTTATATTTGTTTTGTGGATTGTATGGGTTATAGTAGCGATATATTTGTTAACATAACCTGTGAACAGTAAATTTCATAAATGTACCAAATAAATATGATCGATATTTAAAACCTACAGTATACTGTTGGTACTTTTTTAACCAGAATTCCTACTTAAGGCTTATGGGTAACAATAGGACCATACTGTAATTAGTAATTTCTTTTAGAGGTTGGCGGCCTCTTTTATATATTGCATTCGCCCGTCCACATATGCTACAGACATGCGAATGGAACAATACAAGCATCAGCAAAGCAACCGGTAAATTAGAGCAGTACAAGGATGAAGCGTACTGATAAAAATCAGTGGCAGGTACCTGTATCCGAACCCATGAAATTGCTGCCTTGGGCCCGAAGACTGTGGCACTACTAATTGAGCGACCGACATACCAACTGAACGACAGACTCACCAACTGTGCCATTGACTCACCGACTGTGCTACCAACTCACAAAACATCCCCTTTTATACCCTTACCCAAAATACTTATCCCACATTACTGTAGGCCTATTCGTTTAATGGTTGATATTGACTAAACATATGTAATTTTTTAATAATATTTCGGTTAAAATATGCATCACCCTCACCTTACTTCAGAATATATATTGATGTAGGAATATAGTACAGTATTAGTGATGCAATTAGTGACATAGTGACAGTGGTAGCATGCTGAGCAGCAAAGGTAGAATTTTACGATTCCTGTGAGGATGGGACGCTGAATATTGTATACGTGATCCCTCTACCTGTGGCTACGGTGGCTTGCTGTTCTACGACCTATGTGCATTGTATGTTAGGTTATGTATGTTATGACTAACCAACACAAGTAGACTCTTATCACATTGTAAAATTTAAAGCTCGTTTTTCGTTTCAATGTAATTTTGATGAAACTGGGCGTTAGTGTTGACAACATTTTATCTATATTATTTTAGGGTTAATTTCATGATTTGTGCTTTCCTGTTTATTTTATATAACTAGGAGGCGAGTTATTGTTTACGATTTGATCGTTTTGTTTGGTCAATCGAGGAATTAAATAACTGAAAAAGAAACAAATTGTAAAAAAAATTAATCTTAGCGGCATTGGTTCTAAGCAATAAAATTGCCTTCAGATGATCCAAAAGAATGACAAGTCTACTTAGGGAGTTTAATCTATGGTTATGTGCAATGTAATGTGGTATCTGTGTTAGCGTAGGGTACATGCAAATATATATTTTCTCCAAATAGCGTAGAAGAAAATATATCCGTAAAACAAGCAAAATAGTACGGTTTACTTATTTTCCAGGAGATTAACATGATAATTTTAAATGTAGAGATTTTGGGATTTCTTGTAACCTTTCCAAACAACTATGCTTGGATACTAAACGCGATCAATGGCAGTAGGCCTAGTCAGAATTAGGCCCTAGTAAATTTTATGCTTTGGGCCTAACAAAAACAATTTAAAAAAAAATAAAATCTCTAAAACACCCTGACTCTAAATTTAGAAAACAAATGTTGCTGGTTCGCAAACACATTCAACTGTATACAGCTCCAAAGCTTCATGCCAAATTTCATTAAAAACGGACCAAAATTACTCAAGTTATAAGTTCATATACATATACATACATATAATAGCTTCGTCCAGGGAAATTTGCTAATAAAAAATCCTAGACGAGAAATGAAAAATCTCTTTAGGTCATACGATTAAAAACAAGCAATAAATTAAAACTCTGATCTTTTCTGTTAAATGACTACGTTATGTTTTTATAAAAAGTTTTAATAATCTAAAAATACTGTTTAGGATTAGGTTATTTGAGGTTGGATTAGGTTAGGTTAGAATCAAAACATGGCTATAAAACCACTTTTGAGTATTGTCAAACACAAATTTAATAGTGGTACACATAGAAAAGAGAAATAGGGGGGAAACTACTACAACAAGAAAACATTACAAAACACATTCATTTAATCGCCGGAGAGATAACACACTAACGGAATATAACAGAAACATGTGTACCATTAACATAAACAAACTATGTCATTGGTCCAAAATTAAACACGATTTTATTACTATTTAAATGGCACAGTCAAACCAGCTGTTACAGCTATAGACATTTGGGCCAGTGACGTCATTGTTTATGTTTACGATGTACCGTTTCTGTTCTAATATCCATGGCAGTGTTGCCGAGTGTGGGCGTCGCCGTGTCGGGTCGGGTTTGCACCGCTGCAAGCCCGACGGCGCACATGAAAGTAAAATTAGGCAACAGTTGCTGTCAGTTGTCAGTTGTCGATCTGGAGGGAAACTACCCGGAACAAGCGGCAACTGAGCAACTGAGCAACTGTCACTAGAGGAATGCGGACGTCGCGAGAATTGTCTTTGTGAACATCCGACATACAAACACTGTAAACGGTCGTCTTCATTTCCTTACGTTAGTGCGTTGTTGGTCCCAGGTGGGACATTGGACAAACAATAGGGGTTGTAGAAAATCTCATTTCTTTGGTAATTTAAAAGGTTACCTCCCGCTATCTCCGCGTCCCGCCACCTCCGTGTACCGCTATCTCCGAATTTCAGAGTGACACCTATAATCCTCGGTTACTTCCTGCGTTAAGACTTTCCGTCCAAACCTAACCTAACATAACCCACGGGTTAAATTTTCATTAAATCTTTCATCCACGGGGCTTCGCAGCCCTGCAATGACAGCTAACAACGCAGGCAGTGATGGGATTGTAAGGGTCACTCAAGAATTCGGAGGTGGCGGGACAGATTTGGGTTCGGAGATGGCGGAACGTGGAGATAGTGGGAGCACACGATTTAAAAGATGCTGCGGCCCACAACGCAATATAACTAGTTTGGCAATAGGAATTAACGTGATACGCTTTCTCCCATTAGCTTGTCAACGACCTTTATCAGGTAAGCGGTGGGAGTAACTACAACCTTTATCAGATAAGCGGTGGGAGTAACTACAACCTTTATCAGATAAGCGGTGGGAGTAACAGCCTTTATCAGATAAGCGGTGGGAGTAACAGCCTTTATCAGATAAGCGGTGGGAGTAACAGCCTTTATCAGATAAGCGGTGGGAGTAACAGCCTTTATCAGGTAAGCGGTGAGAGTAACTACAACCTTTATCAGATAAGCGGTGGGAGTAACTACAACCTTTATCAGATAAGCGGTGGGAGTAACAGCCTTTATCAGATAAGCGGTGGGAGTAACAGCCTTTATCAGATAAGCGGTGGGAGTAACAGCCTTTATCAGATAAGCGGTGGGAGTAACTACAACCTTTATCAGATAAGCGGTGGGAGTAACAGCCTTTATCAGATAAGCGGTGGGAGTAACAGCCTTTATCAGATAAGCGGTGGGAGTAACAGCCTTTATCAGGTAAGCGGTGAGAGTAACTACAACCTTTATACAACCTGATTCAATATCGCTGGTAGAATATAAATCAAGAAAGGTTGACAAAAACTGCATAGATTAGTAACAAATAATAAAATGTCTTCAAAATCTTACTACAGTGTAGTTTGTAGCTTAGTACATATAAAAATAAACAAATAAAACACACTCGCACACTTACATCACTTTGGAAACCACTTGTCCCTTTAAGTAGGGCCCACAACAAATAATCAACCCAAAACTGACACTCGAAAATGTGTATAGGGAGAGAAAGTAAAAAAAATGAGTAAAAGTTGAACTGTAACAGAAAGTAGTTTAAACATTTAGAAATGTAATTTGTGTCAGAAGTGAGAGATGAGGTCTGTGGAAGAGTTCATCACTTATACACAACACATACATAATGTAGACGTGGGGGAGGTGGAGGGCCTCAATCATTTACTGTGACACCTGCTTTGGTGCTTTTGATGTTTGGACTGCCAAGTGACTGTGAAAGTACAAGTTGCAGTTTAGTTGAGCAAATATTTAAATTTAGGAAACGTGTATTTTTGTTACGTCCTACCCTATAGGAGAAGTTATAATGTTGAGCATTTTCGGTTTAAAGAGCACTAAATTACAGTTAACAGAATTTGTATGCCAAGCTGTTACACGTTTAGCCTTATACTTTTGGACCTGATACAAAATGTATCGAACACGTATTTTAGTTCGAATTGTACCCATCAATGAACTACCAAAATATAATAAAATACATAATTAAACATGCATTTGAATATAATCAATTTAAATTCACCCCAAAATTGTAACTTTCAAAATAGGCTATAAAATAGATGAATGAAGGCCCAAGAGGCACATTAACAAATTAGAAATCAGTCTTTGCCTCAACTACTAGCACCTCGTGAAGAAACCCAGTGGTAAAACATGGGTAAAATAATTGAAATGCCGTTCATAATTGAATTTAAACAAAATTAGTAACACATTATTCTTACTTAAAGCAATTGTTATTCCTTTTTCAGCAATACATTGACATTGTAACCAGAGAGCACAGAATATAAATATAAATATTTCTATTCTGTGCTCTCTGATTGTAACGGTGTACTATAATTACATGAATGTTCGTGAAAAAATATTATTGACTTTAGTCTGTTAGCCTAAGTTTATTAGATAGCATTACACTTAATTGAAATGAAATTCTCGATTAGCCTAATGGTTATCACAATTATGTTTGATTACATGAATAACATTTTATCAACCCGTATGATTTCATTTCAATTTCAACAGTCCTAGGTACTAATTTCCGCTGATGATTTAAGTTCACGAGAACCATAAAGCACCTCATCAGAATACCTGTACTAGAATAGTTGAATAGGTACCTAACCATAGTTGTGTGTAACATACACAATTGAAGTTTCAGGTGCCTTGGTTACACCCTAACATAACCTCAAAATAACCAAACCTTATACGTAATATTAATATACAAATTATAAAATAGATAATATTATACATTTTCAACCTGAAAGTGGAACTCGTATAACGGGGAAAAACCAATTGAATATTAGGGAAGTCTTGGAGTAAACTAATAAAACATAGCTACGTTTAGGAACAAATTTTCCCACTTATAAGATAATCTACCTATGGTAAACACGTTTGAGATTTATACTGAACTATTTTTAACACACAGTTCTTTTCGTCAGCAATATTTAAATCTCTTGGTTACACTTCTACATTATTATTATCATCGCAGAATCTAACTTGATCAACAGACAAAACAATCAAAAACACATTTTTAAGTGTTCTACAAGATACAAGGGGTTAAACATTGGTACAATGTAAATGGAAGTGGATGTCAGTGGATGAGCGAGTGAGACAGAAGACAAGAGGGTAGAGAAGGTAATGAAAGTACGACGGTCAGGGGGTGTGGAAGGGGGGGGGGTTTGCGAGACAGTCGGAAATATGAGTTTGTTAATAATACAACTGACCCCTGCCTTTACAGCACAAGAGGTACAATATTGCAATACGACCGACCATGCCTCACTTTCATCGCTTTACTACCCCAACTAAAACGTCGTGCAACAGAAATATTGTTTTACAGTCCCTACAAGTTTCTACTTTATACTCTAACTATTTTTACTACAATATGCATGAAATACTGCTTCAACATAGACGTTGCAGTATTGTTTCGTATTACTTTCCAATATTTGTAATATTACTCAGCATCGTTTAGTAATTACGATATAGTTTCAATATCCATTCTTCAGCAACGACGTCATTTAATAATTCAAACTACGATATAGTTTCAATATCGTTTTACTATCCGACACCAGCACTAAATGAATCCGTCCTACAACTTAATTCCACAATATTAACTACTGAAAATATCGTTTCCCTATCTGACATCCGTCCTACAACTTTATTCCACAATCTTAACTACCGTACTGAAAATATCGTTTCCCTATCTGACATCCGTCCTACAACTTTATTTCACAATCTTAACTACTGAAAATATCGTTTCCCTATTGACATCCGTCAACTTAATTCCACAATCTAAACTACTGAAAATAATCTTCACTATCTGACATCCGTCCTACAACTTTATTTCACAACCTTAACTATTGAAAATGATGTTTCACTATCTGACATCCGTCCTACAACTTCATTACACAACCTTCACTATTTAAAATGATGTTTCACTATCTGGCATCCGTCCTACAACTTCATTACACAACCTTAACTATTGAAAATGGTGTTTCACTATCTGGCATCCGTCCTACAACTTTATTACAGAACCTTAACTATTGAAAATGGTGTTTCACTATCTGGCATCCGTCCTACAACTTTATTACAGAACCTTAACTATTGAAAATGGTGTTTCACTATCTGGCATCCGTCCTACAACTTTATTACAGAACCTTAACTATTGAAAATGATGTTTCACTATCTGACATCCGTCCTACAACTTCATTACACAACCTTAACTATTGAAAATGGTGTTTCACTATCTGGCATCCGTCCTACAACTTTATTACAGAACCTTAACTATTGAAAATGATGTTTCACTATCTGGCATCCGTCCTACAACTTTATTACACAACCTTAACTATTGAAAATGATGTTTCACTATCTGGCATCCGTCCAACAACTTTATTACACAACCTTAACTATTGAAAATGATGTTTCACTATCTTGCATCCGTCCTACAACTTTATTACACAACCTTCACTATTGAAAATGATGTTTCACTATCTGGCATCCGTCCTACAACTTTATTACACAACCTTAACTATTGAAAATGATGTTTCACTATCTGGCATCCGTCCTACAACTTTATTACACAACCTTCACTATTGAAAATGATGTTTCACTATCTGGCATCCGTCCTACAACTTCATTACACAACCTTCAATATTGAAAATGGTGTTTCACTAACTGGCATCCGTCCTACAACTTCATTACACAACCTTAACTATTGAAAATGATGTTTCACTATCTGGCATCCGTCCTACAACTTCATTACACAACCTTAACTATTGAAAATGGTGTTTCACTATCTGGCATCCGTCCTACAACTTTATTTCACAATCTAAACTACTGAAAATAATGTTTCACTATCTGACCTCACTACTGCATCATTTAACTGCCCAAACTAATGTAAAGAGTCGTTTACAATTCGATATCCGTATTAGTTGTGTTTAAGTTTAATAAAATTCAACTTTGCTTCAACAGTTGAGATAAATTATTAGTGATGAAAATTAAGCAAATCCCCATTTTTACTACTATAATCGTATTCATCATCCTTTCCTGTTCAATTTATCCAAATTGCTGACTTTTCCCTGTTCCTCTTGACACCAACGAAACGCTTCACTACACTTCCTTACGCTCAAACATTATAATTCTAATGCTGATATTTATCTTATTTTATCTGTGGGTGTAATCATTGAAAACATACAAACATGATCAAACTATTGCACTGGATTTCATTTAAATTATTTTGGTTACAGGCAGGGTTTGCCAAGGAATATTTAATTTAATTACAGACATTTACAGTGTAACGGGGAGCGTTCTGGTCTAGTTGTAGAGCGCGAGCCTTCGGTCCCCCAGGTCCCAGGTTCAAATCCCGCCAATGACCAATGACTTTTGTCTAATGCCGCGAACCTAGAGGTCTAATCTGAAGTAACTATAAATGATTCCAGGATAAAGCTTAGCGTACTAGAATGTGAAGACAGGACATAACAAATAATTAGACAAGTATTAATGGTATGCGTATGGTTGTCAATTGTTTAATTCGCAAAAACCCCAAACAAAAGCTTGGATAAACAGTAGGCCTATTCGAATACAAATAGTAGTAGTAAACCAATATTCTGAACCAACTAAAATGTAATCTCGATATTTACGAGCCAGAATCTTGGCCATCATCCACCTCAGAGTCAATAGTACAATACGAACAAGAAGTGGTTTTCCCAACATTGGCAAGCTATTGAGATCTTTGCTTTGACAGTTGGTCTTTGGAAAGAAAAACAAGTCCTTAGATTTGATCGCTTAGACAAACGCCAACTTTGGTTTCATCTCTACAAAGTTTAGCTTTTCCGATACTAGTCACATGAACATGTTTGAAACGTAACTTAGTAAATAGACACTAGGCCGTTTTCCCGGGTCTAAATTAAGGTTAAGTATCGACCGATTGTATATTGATTCAAATTATATAAAATTATTGCAATACGGGGACCTTTTCAAATAATTCACTACTATCAGTTGAAAATATACAAGGTTTATGTTATACCTCGCTTCTAACATAACCTAACCCAACTAATAACCTAACCCTAAATAGGATTTGTGAATTATTTTAACATAAAAAAATTGAAAGTTGAAAATGAGCTAACAAATTAAAGGGCAAGGCAACAATACGCATACAACGAAAAGTTTCGGATTTAATTTATAAAAAATGCGTTAGCTACCAAAGAGTAAGCCTAATCTTAGAAATAACATAATCTATAACAATTTCAAGGTAAAAAGCTACAACCTACAAGCACACTAGTTAGATAAAACTGATCAAATTAATGACAAGAGTAGGCCTACTATTGCATCCCCTTACAAATTCTTTTCGCCAAAATGTGTTGCAACCAATCAGAATCTACACACACTGTACATTTAACAACACTATACTTCGTTCACAATATTTAGGTGGTTAGGGGATGAAATCTATCCCCTCCACTTGCCCCTCACCTTTAAAATAGCTCACAGCTGATTAAGCAAAAGCAAAATACATTAAATTCAAAAAAGTGGTGGGGGAACTTCTCAACCGCCTAAATATTGTGAACGAAGTACGCATATAGTATAGGTTCATTGCCAAGGCCAGGGAAGCAGCATGCTTCACACTTGTGACCGGGGAAATAGTAGCTTTCTGCTCCAGCTTTCACAACAATCTAGTCCACCGCGGCCTTGGAAACAGCTGATCCGGGTCTCGCACCATCACTGATCACCGTTATATTGGAATTGAGTAGATATATATAAACATGTAGTTTTTACTCCAAAGTGACAAATGATGCTTTGTGTGCGTGAAACAATGCTCACAGGGACGTGGGGTTAGCGTAAATACGTGTTTGGTAGTGTTCGAACACAGGACTTAAGGACCGAGTACAAAGATCAACACTATTAAACTAGCTTATCTAAAAAAACGTTAAGGCTAATTATTCTGTTCAATTAAGTATCCATATAGACGTTTTTGCACTGACCTTTATCAACACAACAAATACTTAAGTAATTATTTTCTTTGTATTTTTAATTGTGATTTCCCCCCCAAAAAACTTAAGAAATTATAAAAATACGATTTCCACAAAGCCGGTTCTAATTGTTTTGATTTAAATTAATTTACGTTACAACCCTTTTAACCCTGAAAAATTGACGCACTTACCAACGCAGTACACATAAGGTTCAAAAGCTATTGCAATTTTCGTAGACTAATTCCTCCCCATAAAAACCCACTAATTTCCATAAACATAAAAAACTCTTAGAGATTCCATGGAAGAACACACATACCAAGTTTAATCATAATCGGATAAAATGTAAAGCCTGTCTGTGCACATCCACAAACAATTTTATGGCCAAACTGACAGAAGAAAATAAGTTGTCAGCTGATACCGTCTATTTACCATAACATCGGAGAAAATAAATCAAGAATGTCAAACCAACTCTATATAGCCCCATTGTGACGTCATGAGTTATTCTTCTCCTCTCCTACACTCAGCAAGCGGAAAGTTGATTAAACACGCGGCATTACCGAATCAATTTCGACGAGTGAATGAAGTATTGGAAAGTTATTGAATAAAGATGCGAATCACTTAATTGACTGTTATTGTCCCCGAATATAAAGGGGTCCAATTATCACGGACGCCATTTAACCGGCTTTCCACCCGTTAACGAGATATTTACCGTCTCTAATTAATTTCTGCGTTCGTTCGTCAGGAAAGATTAGACGCTCGTGGAACAAAATCCACTACGGTTGATTTGTTTTGCAAAATACCGTCAAGTCAATGTAAAGAAACACAGCACAACAGAGGCATATTATTTTTAAATAAAGTTCTGGTCACCGTAAGATAAAAAATAAAGGAAAATATAATGTTTACCGATTATTCAAGTGATGAGTGTTAAGTTGTCATCTTTAGTCAATTTCATTTTTACAAAAAGATAAAGAGAGGAATTTATGAAACACCCTTTGTTTGAGATTCTAAAAAAAAACTTTTACACACGGAATCTTGAGAAAAATCATTCGATAGCAATAAAAATTATACTATTGCCGAATTGCACTATCGATACTTTGACCTTGATGTTAGACCGGTATCAATACCTTGACTCTGATGTTAACCCCGTACTCAATGTCCAAAACTGTATCGATGCATTGACTACAATCCCTGAATGTTATCGATCCTTTGACTCCAATAATAGACAGGTATCGATACTTTTGAGTCCGATTATGGACCCGATTGACTCCGGTAATGTTTGACCTCGATTATGGCATGGTGTCGATACTTTGACTCCAATGCTGGGCCGGAATCGATCGATATTCGATATCCAATGCTTAATCAATTTCGATATTTTTTTTAATCCGATGCAGGACCGTTATCGATACTCAATCTACTTGGACACCGATGCTAGACCTATATCGACAATTTGGACTCTGATGCTAAACCAGTTTTGATACTTGGACTCCGATGCTGTACCGGTATCGATACTCTGACTCAGATACAGGGTCGGTATCGATACTTGAACTCCGATGGTAGCCCGGTATCGATACTTTTACTCAGATACAGTGCCAGTATCGATAATTTGACTCCAATGCTAGATCGGTATCGATTCTTGAACTCCGATACAGGACCGGTATGGATAATTTGACTTCAAGTATCGGTATCGATACTTATTGTCGGAGTACTTTTACTCAAATGATTGGCCACTATCGATAATTTGACTCCAATGATTGACCTGCACCGATTTGACTCCGATGCTAGACCGATATCTATACTTCGACTTCAATAGTCCAGAATATTCACTCAATCTCAACACCCCAGGATACAATATTTGATCAACTCACCACTTTTCAGTTGTATCAGAGAACGTGTCGGGTCGAGATCATATCACAGTCAGGTCCGCACACACATATCACACTTTACACTACGCGACACACCACTACACGCACAGTCACTGTCACTGCTATAGGTCGGGCCGGGCTGCCATCTCCTTCGGCTCCTTCTGAAACAACACAAACATCAGTCAGACATCAGACAACACGTACATAACTACAACTTGGGTCTAGGTTGGATGATAGAATCTTTTAATATTTCCAAGCTACAACTTCAATATACGGTTTAACAGCCATTGACTAAAATCAATACACCCAAGTTCTTGAGCAAGCTAGTCGCGTTCCTGAGGCAAACTCTATTATCATTAGAGCGCTTTGCAGCGATATAGTGTAAACCCATCTAAAATACGTTATATTTAAGTACAATAACCACACTAAAAAGATATAAGATACATCTACAAAATGTTTAACATTTTAAACAAAATATATTGTCGTGAATGTGAATACAAGTGAAAAGTCTGGACTGATTCCGAATAATTCACAACCACACAGTTTTTTTAGGTTGAAATTTTTAATTATCTACAAGTCCTTTAAAGGGTTAGAATATTTTAGTTTTAGAACCGAGATCAAACCTAAACCTTCGATCATGTGTTACAAAGGAAAGGGTCCTAAACCGGTTTATAAATTTTACTCTTCACGTCTACCTGCAATAGAAAAATAAAAATGATATAAGAAACAAAATTAAACCACATAAACAATATATTCAACTTGCACATTAACTTTAATATCGCTTAATTCCCTTTTTCGATTCAGTGTAAAGTACAACAACAACGAAGGTCAAATGACATACATTATCATTATCGACTGATAAACCCGAAATGGTTAGGCAACGTAACAGATATCTACGACGACCAAAGCCTTTAAACAATACAATATCGCTTCTTTCTTCTGTTCATGTTCTATTTCCCACGAACAATGCTTAATTTCAACGTACGAAAGGTGAAGGTGAAGCAATCAAGGTCATGCCAATTTTTCTTGATGAAACGAATACGACGATACAAAAAGTATTTGGTACTTACAGTATATGGATAGTCATAATTATATGCAAATCCTGTTTAGAATTAGGTAGTTTTAGGTTCAAAGTAGAACCAGGGGAAGACCACGAACTAGATTTTGGGTAGAGGCACAGCCACCAGGTGGCTGTGGTAGAGGTCCAGCAAGACATGAGTTAGGTGAATTGAAGAAGATTCTAAGGACAGAGACAGATAGAGGTGCTGTGTTGTTGAGAAGTATGGACTGGGGTACGAATGACAATGGAAATATGTAAGTTTTAGGTTGGGTTAGGTTAAGTACGAACCGAGGCAGGACTCAAAATTTCAATTGTGCAATCCCTACAAATAATGGGACATTCGTATAACGAAAAAGAACCACTAACACAAATCTTCGGGGGGATATTGACGATGGAGGAAAGTTATCAAAAAAACACAATCGTGGCAGTGTGAGGATATTAAAGCAAGGCCACAAGACCAGGAAAGCGGACCAACCTCGTCACACTGGCCCACATCTGGAGGCCTCGGCGCGACTTTGCCGTGACGGTAGCATATCGTGCCGTGCCGTGTCGTGACGGACTCATCGACGTTTGACAGATCGCTATCACTTAGCCTACTTGCGCGGCATGACTCGTGCCAAGGTCATTTAGCGAATTGTCGAATTACTCTATCCCACAGGTGAAACACTCCAGTAGCAAACCTACAAGCGAATTGCCAACGAGGCCGATGGAAATTCGCTTAGTCTGCAGGTTTGCTGCGGGGTGTTTTATTTTATATAGGTTGGCGTATAGTTTGAAGTTTTCTGTGAATTACCCAGGCATGACATGGGAAGATTGCACGACGTCCAAATTTCACGAGGTCCAATTATATACAGTAAGTCGGTGTCACAACGTCCAATATAAACTATTCGACTGTTGCATGACGTCTAGTCCAAAAGTACAGTAACTACTGCAAGAGTCTTTCTACACGCTTTGGACGTCATGGTGTCGTGCGACAGCGCACTTTATACTCATTGGACGTCGTGAAACAGCTCAAAGCTTATATTTTGGACGTCGGTTTATTTCATTGGACGTCTTGACACTTGGGCGTCGTGCAATGCATCCGCATCACATAGCTAAGATACACCGGTTGTATGATTTTAAGTACCTTTGGTTCAAGTCCCGTTCTAGCCAATAAATCAGGGCCAGCCCCAAGTGAATTTATTACCCCCAACAATCCAAAATCCAAAACTATCACCCCAATCACAAAGTTTCCACACTCCCAACATTAGCAGTCAGTTGGAAACATATCATTACCACGTTGAATTGCCCAATTTGCAGCACGAGTTCAACGTCATCATAACGTGCGTCGACGGTACCCTCCTCATGTATAAATCAAATCCAACACACCCACTGTCATTAATCAACACGATCAGGGCCGGATTTCCCAATAGGCCCAATAGGCCCGGGCCTATGGGCGCTAGCTCCCAGAGGGCGCACGGCCGAGAGGAAACATATGTTTTAATATCTAAAAATAAAATAAATAGCCATAGCTTAACATATTTTGCGAGTTGATAAAAAAAAAAAAAAAAAACTCTTGCCAAATAAAGCATTATAATTTTGAAATTCGTTGGAACAAAAAATTGTTAGAAAATTTAAACTATTTTTCAACATTACGCATCAATTTTGTTAAAACTTTGGTTATACGGGAGTAGACTGTAGGGATGTTGACAAGCGCCCGAGCGGTACGCATAGTATTGCCACTGTAGGCTACTCTTTGAACTGCCACTATGCTGGCTCGGCGCTACTGATCAGAGTGATTAGGGGCGCATGCGTGTTAGACACCGTTACCACCCTCACCTCACAAAAAGAAAATTTATTTAACTAATCTTTTGATCAGTTTACAACAACCTGCAGGGTCAAGTTTAATTATATAATATGTTTTGTTGAATATTAAAAATACGATAAGTTTATCTTTAAAATTCAATAACGAAGAATCATTAATGGCGCCATTTTCTCCTCAGCTCAGACCTGAGGATATTTATGGTTGGCCGGACTATTGCTTTGCAAATATAATCTGGATGCAGTACCACCATAGAATAACCATAAACTCAAGTCAACTTCTTATCATGTTGTTAATTCTAAGTATTGTTTTTCATGTCTAGTTCAAATATGTTGGTGACACTGGAAGTTAGTTTTGACGTAGTTTAGTTTCTATTATTTTAGGGATAGTTCTATGTTGTGTGTTTTAGTTTCTTGTAATATAACCAGGGGACGACCTATTGTTTATGATTTGATCGTTTTATTTTGGACAATAACTTGGCTTAAATAGCTTAAATAAAAAGAATTGTTTTCAGCTAATCCCCAAGGGTGACAAATCTACTAAATGAGTCTGTTTAATCTATGGTATCACGTAGGCCTACTGTTATGGAGTTCATGTTTTGGGGCCTGAAATCGGAATCAATGTACATGCTTTTTTGCAATAATGCTCTGTGGGTTCGATTCTTTTGTTTCAGTCCCACAAGCGTGAGCATTTGCTAAAAGCATAAAATTGCCAAAAGTGTTTAATACGGCATTTTGCTAAGGCTAACCAAGACAATTCTTCAAAAAACTTCTAATGATAAAATTCCGAATAAGATTGGTGTTCAAGCAAATAACTTAGGCCTATTAAATAGGCATGATATAGTTTTTGATAAAGGTTTGTAGGAAAGAAACTGTGACCAGACTAGGGGGCGGAAAAATTATTTGGGCCTAGGGGCGCCAAAATGCTAAATCCGGCCCTGAACACGATGACGATTTGATTCGAAACACGTCCTCGACTACGTTGACAGAGCTGAGCTAGCTGGGACTGGGCGTAAACTATGCTATGTAGGCTAAACACGAGTTATATAACACAACAATTCCCATTCTAAGGAGCAGAGAAAAAAAATATAGTGATATAACATAAGATAGGGGGATATTCTTATTCTTAAGGAAAGTGATAATTTTTTCGAGATTTGTCTACAACAGCGTCCTAGATGGTTCCCTCCACGAGGTTAAAATATACAACTAAGTTCTGTTTTCGAGGAAAAAATAAGAACAACCTGGAACCCCATAGAAAATTGTCGAACCTTTTTCGTTAATTACCACTGTTTTATAAGGTTGAAATGTTATAATTGTAAACAATAACTGTTTAGCATTAGGTTATTTTAGGCTGGGTTGGTTTAAGTTAGAATCCAGACAAGCCATAAAACTTCAATTAATTGTGTATTATTACATACGGATTATACAGGGTGTCCCGTAACTCTCTGGACACATGTATATAGCGCAACATTAACGGTTTTTATGAGTTTTTAGTATAACTTTAAACGAAAATATTTCTGAAGAAGATAAACATATTTGCAAAATCTCAACAATGTATCTCAAACAGTTTAGGAGTAATCATTTTTTTTTGTAAAAAAACATATATAAATACAGACATACGGTAAACTAGGCACCACTAACCCATGATTCTATGGTGAAATGTGTTTGTCTTGACCTAAGCAATAACGCTATATACATGTGTCCAGAGAGTTACGGGACACCCTTATAATGGTAATAAATCGATGGGAAAGGTCCAAAATACCTTTTGGTTTCAATCCATCTGGCCTAGCCCAAAACTGCTTGTTTAGCTCAATTATTTACTGTAGTTGCAATAATATCCATAACATCACAATTAAACTCCCAATTAAACCTAAAATACACAAGCTGTTCAGCTGTTATAGTTTTATTTTACGCAAAACAATACAAAATACTTCGTCTATGTTATAACACAAGACATGAAACCATAGAGCACATAATATTCCATAACATTCAATTTGCATGAAAAATACAGAAAAACATGACACAAATTTTTCAACAAAATTAGAATGCTACTTGCATTATTCAAAGGCAATAGCTATGCCTGACTCTCTACAAGGCACTTGGCATAAAATAACCGTAGAATTATCCAATGAAAAAACCCAGACGCTATATTGAAGACGATCCCCTCCTATATAACAATATCATCCAGGTCTGATATTACCTTGGAACAAGGCCAAAGCCAAGTGTACGCTGCGAGTTTTGTGATAAGGGAGAAACTTCGCCCTTCTATTGTATATGACAAATTTAAATATTGTAACAATATATTTTATAACATAGTCGTGATGATTTTCGCATTGGAGTTTTACCACAGTACCTCCCAATTTTTACTTTCTCCACCAATATGAAGAAAGTATTATTTTCGTAAAAAATTCGAGATTTGAGTTTTGAGTGGATATCCGTTTTGGGTCCCCCTTGAACCAAAAAAGTGGTTTTCGAAGTGTTGTTTGTGTGTGCGTGTTGAGCCGCTTAGGCTTCCATAACCCGAAATAAAACCAGTGGAACTTTAAGAGAGTTAAGAGAGTCATTAGAAATATCATATTTATTAACACATCCTAGTTTCCTTTTTTTTTTGGTAAATATTTACATGAGAAAAACTACAGTTATAACCCTATACATTGTAACATTAAATGAAAGTTTCTGTGTAAGAAGTACAATCAAACCTGACTCGGTTCCAAAATTTTAGAGGTACAAATTCTAGGAAAGACATATGACCTTAGTTAGGTTAACTTGGACCTAGCCTAATTGTAGGCTAATAATATTTCTGGAAAGACTCGAGACAAATTGTTAGAGAACAAGTTTTAAATAATGGAAAAATAAATCAGATTCAAACAATAGAACAAGAAAGGTAAAATTCAAAATGTGTATTAAAAATGATATTTCTAATGACTGTTGTTTAATTTACTGTGTTCCGACTCTCACACATATACTCTTTTAAAGTTCCACTGGTTTTACCCCAGTACAGATCTTACTTTTTTTTCGGGTTATGGAAGCCTAAGCGGCTCAGTGTGTGTCTGTATGTGTGAATGTGTACAGAGCTACAGACGACACCTGTGGTCCAATTTTTATCAAATTTGGTGTGTAAGTACTACACAACCATGGTATCTCATACGACTAAAACAAGTACCATCTCAATATTGAGAAATAACGTTCCAATCAAGGAACTGCGTCTAGTTTCACTCTACTTAATAAATTAAAACTGATCTTGCAAATATACAACAACTATTCAAAAGAAATTAATTTTAAACGTATTTTATCGAGGTAGCAGTGCTGACTTCATGTAAAATTTACAAACAGGTGTATTAAAATATTATACAATACTAGGGAATAGTTTCAACAGTCAATATAGATTTTGAACCTCCGACACTCATTGTTTTGACAGCATTTCGAACGCAGGGACAGCGAGAACAATGAATGATTTAACGGTTTTTAGAGTGATGAACAGAAGACTAATAGGTTTAGCAATCGGTTTGTATCAGCAATGTTGGCTTTGAATCGTGTTAAAACCACGACCCAAATAACTGTGAGTACCAGAAGTATAATAACACTTTTTTGTGGTACTATTTTAATAACTGGATTCATGAAATTTGGCGTAAAATATTCAAAATAGCCGCCATTTTGAAAAAGTTTTAGAGTTTTTATTCTCATTCCACACAAAGTTAGTGGTCCATAAGATGAACATTTTGGCAGAATCTCAATTTTGTACCTCAAACCGTTAAGTAGTTATATGTAATAAAAAAAAAACACATACAAACAAACGAAAGCTATACCAAACAAGACATCACAAACGTTAACCAACTCTTTGCTTATTTCGACCCCAAGAATCAAACCTTTTAGCGAATTTTCCATATAGTGAATAAGCTATTACCGTAGTACTCATGGTAAGACCTGGACGCGGGACCGATTTTTTTTTCGTTTTGAGGTCCCTAGAGGCCAAAAACACCATCCGTTCAAATTCATATATATATTTATATATTTATATATATATGTGTCCGTCAGCACGATAACTCAAGCAAAAATGATCCGATTTTGATGAAATTTGGTACAAACGTGTAAACCTACGTTTATTTGAACGTACTCGTTAAACTATTTCTACTTAAATGGGGAATAAATGTGATATTTATAAGGAGGCATTTTAGTGTAAATCCAATCAGACAAATGGAAATTCGCTAAGTCTGCAGGTTTGCTGCGGCGAGGGTATTTTTGAACACCCTGTAGATGGGATTTCTACTTCAGTGTAAAGTCAATGATGGATGTAAACCCACCCATATACCAAACTCGTATTCCTACATCTTAGAACCAACCCTTTTCAATCACAGTCTAATTTTTCCTCAGTCTTGTTGCCTGTAGTACTACACTGGGGGTGGCAGTGGGGGCGGCAACATTCTCGGAGTTCCTTATCTGCCGCCGCCCATAGTAGTACAGTCCCATATCGATCCACCAGACTGTACCGCGTACCGCACCCTCAAATTTCCGTCCTTAAAAACCCAAGGGATCGAAACGACATTATCGTGGTTTGAGAAATCGACACCATAAACGTCTCAGCTTGTGTTTTACAGATGGGTTGGGATTGAAATGCATATTCTCACATTGTTTTGCATTTACGTTTGTGATTACCCATGAAGATTTTTGCGATCTCGTAAAAGTATTAATTTATATTCTAAATCATATATTGCACTGTATTTACTACCAATGGTACTGCACGATTCGCAACAGAGTATGTTATAACTGGACCATAAAATGCTACAGTAGAACCTTGTTATTAGACTTGTTATCAAGGTTGAATTCTTATCGAGGTTAGCAATAACAATTGATTAGGGGTAAAATAAAAAGGTTTTAAAACGACACTTGTTTAACAAATGTCAGTTGTTATCGAGGTTCCACTTTATTTTAAACCATTTGAAAGAACATTGGGAAGGCCTTTACGTTCAAAAACCAAATGAGAAATCACGTCATATACAGCAAAGAGTTCAATACAAACCAAAATTAGTTATATTTTGGAAATATTAATTAATTACATCAGTAAAATTTTGAAGTGGCATACGAAGGTCGTACTTGCAAGGGAACTTACTCTTGGCGAGCTTTCAATATACAATTTAATATTTACTTCAATGAAACCCAAGGTGTACGTACTAATGCAACACAAGATAATTATTTTACATTTTAATCAACAACGGTAAAACTTGACTTCATAGTTTCGTAGTTATTAAAATAACATTTTTTTACTAACTTACCGAAAAAATTTTTTACATGTTATTTGGCAACATACGTCAAAGACATTATGTAGGCCTATACTGAAACCTACAGTAAGTAGCACCTAGATAATAATCAGTTTATTATCGAACCATTATCATCAAACTGTTATATAGGTTGGTAATATAACACTACCCTATGTTGGGAGTGAACTGGTCTTGTGAAGCCTTCGGTCTCCGAAATCCCGGGTTCAAATCCCGCAAATCACCAATTTATTTTATCGATGCCTCAACCTTCTAGGTCCATCCTGAAGTTATGAGAAAATGTTCCGAAAACCCTATGACCCAGGATGTGAATGTGGGGGAATGGAATACTAATACTACATACGCGAGTGTCGTAATAGTAAACTTTCTTGCTTATACACATTCTCAGTTAGCACAATGCTGAGTAGACAGCACTGAATAATCAACAGTATAGTTACTACGGTATGTAATATGACGCTTTAAACAACAGCCATGTAACTTAATATATCTTTTACAAAGCAACTGCGGGACTTACTGTATTGTATACATCATATCTTTAAAATGCCCTGCCACGTAATTTGGAGGTTTATAAACTTGTTATAAAAGCGGTACAACGTCTGGGCAAGATAATAGAAGCCGTCACGCGAGAATTAATGATCCATCGAGCAGCCTATTGGAGCGTCAATGGGATGTGAGCAGTGGTGTTTAGGGACATTGTTCTAGTTTATATCTTTACCAATAATTACATCGGTTAAAAATATCCCAATTGGCGCAGTCTTTGACGAGATTATGTTAGCCATTCAAAACGATGTACTAATTATTAAGGCTACTTGATGCGTCATCTAGCAGTACACTGATAGATATTGTGTCTTGTAAGTTAAATTGAACTGTAACATATTTCTCTTGCATTTTTTGCTCTAAGTTTTTTGAAGATTCTTTTCCAAATTACCCTGAATCTGAACACCTGGAAATGTTAGATGGCAGGTTTTTTTTCGGACAATGTAACAACCGACAGAGTTGAAACTTAAACAATGAGGCATATAGCCAATGATCACGCTTAACAAGCATTTCAAGGAAGGTTTTCCCGACTCTACAACCCAAAATAAAGCAGTAGGCCTACACTTGGATCAAACGAATTAAAGAGCTATGAATTTGAATTTATAACTAACAAGACCAACGTGTATGCAAACCAATATTATTCTTTATTGGAATTCAAACAATTAATTGACACTTGGTCACACATAGAGTAGTACCTGAAGGTAAACATGTAGTTTGTTTACAGTTTTCAAACGTTTTATGATTATATAATATATTACCCGCGGAGCTTGTGGCTAGGAGTTAAAAAGTATTCATAATTATTTGGTCTTTTCAGAGACACGAAGTGAACCCTTACAAGGTGATGTCATGCCTAGGATATTTGACTAGTCTAATGGTCTAAACGGTCTACCCCCAATACCAGTAGTGGTAAACCTTCAAGCGAAAACAGTCCAATACTGTAGTTCTGAACTCGAATGGCAGTCTGCAAATGGATCTACGGTATTTTTATAAGTAGGCTACTGAGTAATTATAGTCTGTATAAAGGAACCTGTCTCCAGACCCTCCAGTAAACCTTGGACTAATTGTTTACGGCCCGGGCCAGTCCCAGGTAGTCAGAGTCATGAGACAGGTTCCGCCATACAGACTATAGTCAAGTTATGATGTATGACGTCACGTCAGGTGTGTAGTGTTTGGTGGGCGAGCTGTGATTGTGTGTGTGACGTGTGGGCGTATGCGCGTGTGGGCGTGTTGCAGGAAGGGTGTATACGCTACACGCACAACTGTCCCTCACTAACCAACTGTGACTAGTGAAAGTGTAAACTTTCATTTAGCGCTTCGCACGCAGTTCAATTCTCTGTTTGAAAGATTTGACGTGTTATACCAACCAGCAATGGTTTATAGTTATACGGATTGATTGCTAATACATCTCATAGTGACACCGCCTAATACGTGTAAATCCACGAAACTGCAAATTAAAAACCTAATTACCGAATACCTGGTTTCTATAGTCTGTATGATGAAACCTGCCTCCTCACCCTCCATCGAAATTGGGTCTAAAATTGCAAACGACACCCTCTTTTGTTGACCTTATAAATAAAGGTCATCAGTAATCTACTAATTAACTAACTGTTTAGCTTACTGAGGATGAGTAGGAGGAGGAGGAAGAGGAGATAGAGGAAGAGGAGGAGAAGGACGAAGAGGAGGAGAAAGAGAAGAAGAAGAAAAATAAGAAGATAACTACAATTAGATCATTGGGCCATTAGTCATTAGGTCATTAGCCTTAAAAAATATATAAAGGGCACGCGATGAAGTAATACACGTGTTATTCTCTGGACATGGTGTGGTGGATGGCACTTTCAAACTACTGTATTGTAACTTTACCATCATGACCAACGATGTCATGGCCTTGGAGCCAATGATGTCAAATTTTAAAATCTTTAACCTTCATGATATGAGCAACAGTGTGTGCAATAATGAGCATTATTTTTTTAAATTCTATTATTAGTTAGGTTCCCTAAATTAGTATCACCGGCCCGAACCCCATTTTTACCACAAACCTTACCACTTTCTAAACTTCTCTATAGATGACAGTGGTTTCACTCAGCTACCGTCCAAGATGGTTTATTTAGTACAGTCAAATTTGGTACTACAATTTCTACAAAATTAACCAGCAGTTGAGTTCTGGTCCTCACTACAGTCCTCAGTCAAAAAACAGGTTTGTCGCTTTCAATTGGGAACCAGCTTGTATCTTGTTTAGTAATAGCCAAGGCCCGCATCCTCTATTGTAACGCATATTAAAACGATTAAAACCCGTTACAACGTCGCATTGCCCACCTGTCGCTTTCTAATGCATTCTCGGTCAAAATGTCCTTAACTTTGAAAAATGATACAGTAGTTTACGCAACGATCGCGTAAAGATAGTGTTAACGACACGAGTAGAAATTTAAGTTCTTGGCGATTACCTTAAAAACTTCTAAGTGTCGTTTAACACTATTTACGTGAATTTCGTACACTACTGTACCTACGACAGTTTTTTTATCACACACAATCACTTCTCACAACTTCTAGAGGTTATGTTATCGTTTATAACCTCTTATTGCCCCTGACAGTGATGCAACGACTCATTGTACCAACCACTAATTCCACCACTCAATTAAATTGGTCTTAACAGCTGATTAGTCGTTCGAAGCATCCATTCTCCAAATCCTTGAACCTCATTGGTCTGTTTCACATTATTTTAATTGTAATAAAATACTACTACTACGAATAAACGTAAAAATAGTATTTGATGGAACCGTGCTGGTGTATGTAAAACTATGGAAGAAGTTAAAATTATTTGTTAATATAATTTGACCACCTAATGCCACTTTATTATGCTAACGACACATTGACAGTAAGCCTTGACTGCCCACATGATTAACACAGCTGTTGGGTTTATTATGCAATATCATCAGCTGTTAATTCCAAGGTGACGACTAATGCCACTACAATAGTAACTTTCCCCACGCATGATGTGCTGTTAGATGTTGTCAACAGCCATCACCTCACTTTGGCAAATCATTTGTTTCGCAACAAAGAAAGGTTTGGAAAAGTTTCGTAATTGCCCATCTCGGGGCAAGATGTTTGTTTACGAGCAAGGCAAAGCCTAGCGCTATTTTCGATAACAGCTGATATCAAAGATTCTAATTTAAAGCAAGGGGAAAACAGTCAGCTGATTTCTCTTGCTCTAAATTTACTTTGTGCCCTCAAATCAGTTCTCCACTTGTCTGCTACGCAACCTAGTGTATGTTTACAATTTATTCCTAATTGAAATTAGCTTTTTACTATTTAACAATACAAATGTGAACGGAAATATACAATAGCTTTTCTGTCTTTTAACTTCTAGTGCGTATTTACTGCACATTGAACGTAACCTTGAACTTGAACTTCTAATTACATTGGTACGTAAGTTTGCCTGATCGTTTGCTATGATACCTTTTTTGCTCTGATTTTATATTAAATAATGTTCATATATATTAGAGAATATAATAGTCTACCTTTAATTCCACTGAGGTGTGGTATTCTGTATGTATTTTTGAGTCGTGGTAAGAAGTACAGTGCACAACTTGTACCAAAAGTTATTTCCCGGCACTTGCTCAAATTTTTAAGGATGTATTTTTTTACATGTTGAGTTTCAAGCGTCAAGAATATTCGTTCAAAAACATGAACCTCTTCGTGGGACACCCCATATAACATTGAACCTGTCACTACGGTCACTGTTGAAGAGACGTGCGTCAGACGGGTTTGTCAAGAGAAGAGATGACAATGGCAGAGGTAGAGCAATGAGAAGGTCGTTGACCTGTCCCATCGTCTCGTCGATCTGTTAGACTAGACCAATAGTCTTTCGTCTCAACTATAATTAGGAGTCAAATAGTTTGCCACAGATTGATTTTAGAGACGTCAGAAGTTCCAACCGCTATCAAAAACGTACGCCTTTATATAAGTGAAGTAATTATTGCTGTATGTTGAATTTAAGATGTTTAACATATTGAGACCATTGCGAGTTTTCCGTACTGTTTTAGATTCCGTTCAACCACAGGGTGTAAAGAGATCAGCGAAGAAATCAAAACACGGAGATGCAAGAGCGAGGAAATGTCTAAATCGATTGGCGACAGCTGTCGCTCGGGCTGCGGCGTTGCTTCCTTCCTATCTTGTACCTTCGCAAATTTGGTTTGATCAAACTATTTCATCCAATAGACACGTTTACCCTTCTACTGACTGATTAAACTCGAATACTGTACAACCACAGACACGTTTCCATTGTCTTTCTATAAATTATTGATCAAACTCAAACTCCGTCTATCTTTGCATCTGCGATTGGATCAAAAAAGTTAATTCGTACAACAATAGACACGTTTGCCTTTCTTCTATTAGTCAAACTCAAATTCCGTACAAACGTTGCTTATCTGCGATTAGATCAAAGAAGTTAATTCACCCAACAAATATAATTTTACAACTACAGTTTGATCAAAACGTAATTAATCAATTTGTTGAAATAGATATCTTCGCGACATTAAGACCAGTCAGTGTAGATCAGTCTTACATCAAACAAGTCCCCGGATTTCAGCTGTGGTGAATTCAAACTCATTCATTTATTTCAAATATGCCTACATTTATTCAAAACATCACATTGATCAATCATATTGAACATTACATGTTTTAGCGAATTTCCCATATAGGGAATAAGCTATTTTCTTTTCTGATGTTTGATCAAACATTTTTATCAACACACCAAAGAGTGCCGTTATACCTCCTAAACAACCGTTGAACAAATCTTCAAGATCATTATCTTAAGATTCACGGCCACGCTTGAATACGCTTGGACATACGTGTCTCGTTTGACAAAAATAGAGGTTCGATCATACCTTTCTTACAAATAATCTTTGCTATTTTTTATGCATACATACCTAAACTGTTTACCATCTCATTTACACATTATGACATAACATGGATTAGTTTTTACACTGTGCAAAAACCCCTCAGCTCATTAGAACCATAAACTAATAAACGTGGTAAGAAGACGAGTTTAATTGCAAGCAGACTATTTACACACATGTTAACTTTATTGTCTCTCTGATAAGAGATACTGAGGTCTTTGTTCTTATCAAGCTCCGTGCTGACTTTAAAATTCAGGTCGAAAAAGGTAGAAAGATCTTCCCGGAAATATTAAACTTAAACGAAACCCATCTGGCCTTAGATTTTTGATTGAAGATTTTTAACAACAACGCTTGGTTCTAAGAAAATTTTGAAGGGAATCCTTTAGTTGAGAAGGACCCTCAGGGATTATTCAATCAGAATCAACCAAGGTCAAATCACTTTGCTTGATCATCGGCAGCCCTAAATACAGTGGAAATTTAATCATAAATTGTCTTTTCTTTGAATCTAAAAATCTCGGAGGACGGACCGGACGGAGGGACATTGGAGACGGTTCGGTGTGATTGAGCTAAATAGCCCACTTCCTACTGTCCGTAACTAGAAAATTGCCGCAACTACCGCAACCTAAACCTTGCACAATGCATTGCATACAGGCGCTCAAACTTGCAAACCTTGTACAATCTATTGCATACAGGCGCTGAAACTTGCAAACTTTGCATACAGGCGCTCAATCTTGCAAATCTTGCACAATACATTGCATACAGGCGCTGAAACTTGTAAACATTGAACAATACATTGCATACAGGCGCTCAAACTTGCAAACATTGCACAATGCATTGCATACAGGCGCTGAAACTTGCAAACCTTGCACAATACATTGCATACAGACGCTCAAACTTGCACACATTGCACAATGCATTGCATACAGGCGCTAAACTTGCAAACCTTGCTCAATGCATTGCATACAGGCGCTCAAACTTGCAAACCTTGGACAATGCATTGCATACAGGCGCTCAAACTTGCAACCATTGCACGATGCATTGCATACAGGCACTCAAACTTGCAAACATTGCACAATGCATTTGCATACAGCCGCTAAAGTGAACTATAGATTTTTAAGAAGAGCTGCAACAAGATTCTATGTGTATTTTGGCGCCTTAGACGTTATGTCTGTAAAATCTGTGAAGAAATAGGTACACCTTTGGACTGAATGATGGTATAAACTAACTGAAGGGTGAAAATAGCCTAGGTTTCCATCCTAATGGGCAAACAGACATATACGTAAGTAACTGTCCTGTTCTGAATCAAGACCACGCTAGAGTACAAGAGGCCTACGTGTCGCGCTTGACAAAAATACTAGAGGACCTTTCATAGTCTTAACAAATAATCATCAATATTTTTTATACACGCAAAGGTAAAAACAAACCAAACGGTATGTAAGACGGTACTTAAAAGATTAAAAACATTAAAGGGGTTCAGAGAATTATTCACAGGAAAAGAAAATCACATCATTTTCCGGTTCAGCGAGATATTTGATACATTTTGAAAAAATATAGTAAAAAGTGTTACTTCAAGATAGTTTATTCTTACCAACCTATCCTACTTACTATACTTACTAAGAGGGTCAGTAGAGAGGAACTAGATTTACCTGAAACAAAAATATATTTTACCAAAAATTATATTTAGTTGTTCTAGATCACCAAACTTTAGCAACAATACTAATAATCAATCAAAAATTTAAAAAATCTAGAATGGGTTAAAGTAAAGAAAACATCTTTGAAAGAGCTGTACAGCACTGTAGAGCTGTAAAACAGCTGTACGATCAGCTGTTTTTTAAAACTAGCACAACTCTCACAGCTTACAATTTACAAACCGTCAAAAAGCTTCGACTTCTCATGATCGAAACCGGCAACCTCCTGATAACAAATCAGACACAGCTGATATATCCAACCAGCTAATCAGCTGATACGTTTTTCCACGCATTCTTGCAATTAGCATCAAACAGCTGACGACATGATTTTTCGCTGAACACAGCAGTTGTATTGTCTTATCGTAGTTTGACAAACAAACCTTGACTGCGAAATAACCTGACTTTAAATCCATGGTATTTCAACAACTTTGCAAACGTTGATCTGTTGGACGGGTTAAACCAATGGGTTTGGGCCATTACGTGCAAAATTTAACATATTTTAACCCACTTCTTAAAATTAGGTAGGTTAGTATTAATTTTAAATATGTAAACCCCATACATTAAATTAAATGAGTCAAGTTTTAAAATCACTTTGTATAAGTATTGAACCACGTCTATTAAGTCTTTACCCAGATGTCTTCTAAAATAAAAATAAACATCTTTATTGCAACTTTTATTATTGCAGGTAACTTTTACTGTATTGCAAAACCCACTATTCTTCGATGATTTTTACTCATTCCCAAGAAAACTGTAAGTAGCCATTTAAAATATATATTTTTTTTAGTATGTCGGTATTTGTTTGTAGTTATTTGTTTTGACTCATCTCTGCTTTCACTTGATTTTGCGTGTTATTTCTTGTTGTAGACTGCATGTCTATAGTATTTTCACTTATTTTGCAATTCATACTGAGGGAAATCGTCGTTTCCTCATTGCATGGTTTGCTTGAACTTCAAATATTGAACTCTTTAGAGAAGATACTTGGCGACTTGAAGAGCAAGTCCCAAGAGACATGTTGCCGCCATATATTTTCCAAGACAATAAATGAGAGAGCAATATATTGCCGTAACTGCCGTTTGGAGCGGACCAGAGGCAGTTAAGAGTTTGTCACTGAAGCAGCACGACTCAGGATGACGTCACATCACCACAGCATACAGCACGTGTAGTAGATGGCCAAACGACCGAATGCAGACTAAACTTATGTAAAAATGGACCTCTAAACCCCGTTAAGACTAAGTTGAATTGGGGAGCAAACTGGGTCTATAGTCTGTATAATACAACTTGTCACCGATCCGTCTATCTGAGGACTGGCCAATGCTTTAAGACATACAGAACGCCCAAGTAGACGAAGTTCCATCATTCAGCCTATAGTAGAAGAGCGCAAGAATTCGGTCACCTATGTTTAAAGATTCTCTGGGTCTACAGTCTGTATAATAAAACCTGTCTACCTGAGGACTGAACAACACTTTAAGATAGCATAACGACCAAGTAGACGCAGTTCCATCATACAGTCTATAGTGGAAGAGCGCAGGAATTCGACCACCTATTTTTGAAGGTTCTCTGGGTCTACAGTCTGTATAATAAAACCTGTCTACCTGAGGACTGACCAATGCTCAGTCAGGACATGCAGAAGGCCCAAGACGAAGTGCCATAAGACAAATTGCATCATACAGCATATAGTGGAAGAGCGCAGGAATTCGGCCACCTATGTCCCAGGTTCAAATCCCGCCAATCACCAATGGATTTTATCTAAGTGATTATGTCGCAACGCTCTAGGATTAGCCGTAATGTGTTAAAGTATAACAGTTCCGGGCCCTAGCTTTTTCACCTAGGATGTGAATTTGGGACAAAACCCAACTTTGTTGAATTAGTGCTTCCCCATTCCAAGGGTGAGATGGGGCATAACTTGTGTTAATTTATCCTGGGGTTACCGTACCGCGCTTTTCCCTATTGTAACCTGCGCCCCTTTGTACGAGTAGCTTATGTTGCTTAACGTTAAAAAAGTTGACGATCACTTTAGTAAATACAACTTAAATAATAAATGCAAATGATAAAAGGAAATTCAAGAGGTATTATGCAATATTATTTTTAATTAGAGGAGAAATAGAGAAGTGGCATTATACAGTTGAACCTCGATAACAAGACTCTCATGGGCATTATTAAACAAGATTTGTTATCAAGGAACGTTGACTTCTTATCGAGAGGTTTCAATAACATGTGATTAGGGGGTAGAATAAATTCCAGAGGATTAGAAAATATCACTTTATGAAGGGTGACTTGTTATCGGCGGTTTTGTTATCGAGGATTCATTGTATCTTTGTTATAAGGGAAAAGCTGATTGGAAAAAACATTTATCATACTAGGTTAAGCATTCATGTAACAATAAGTAATTAACTGAATAAGAGTTTCGTAAAACAGTTTTGTCAATTTTACAGGTTTTGATGCTTGGGTCAACAATAATAGTGTTCATATAAGGACGTTGGACAAGAAAACTACAAGATAATTTTAAAATCTAGTGGATTTTGAATAATCTAGAAACTAACATATACACTGAACAGTATCAATGCTAAACAAATTTACAGTATGCATCTAATATACTCATTGCATTAGTAATCTAATCAAAATTGTAAATCAATAATCAATGTTTACATTTGAGTTGATTGACGTCTTAGTGAGTTATGTATTGAAGAAGTAATTCTTAAATCGATTAGTTTTTTCCTAATTATAGTCGATTACTCGACAATGTCATGGTCGTAAGAAATCTATACGTTTTAGGAAAAAATATATAACAATACGATATCGACAAGTTTAGAGGGCAATCCAAACTATCATCACACACTTTTGTGTGCCACCTATGGATTTAGCATCGAAAATGTGATGTCTTAAAAAAACCTCCCGTTATAGATGATTAACCCTTTGAAAAATACCCTTAAAAAGTAACCTGTGTTTTCTAAACAGTGAAAATGATTAGGTTATCTCTAAACTCACCTTCTGATTGAGCCAAAACGTCAGCAACTTATATCCACAAATGTACACAAATAACCTACGTCAAACAAACCGTCACTTGATCTATAAAAGTATAAAATTTGGAAAATCCCTCACTTCACTACACCTCGGCCCGCCCCTAGTGACACGGTGGAACGAAATTCTACAGCGAACTGAAGATTTCTCATTTCTCTGTTTCTCAGTTCAGTTCAGATCCTGCCCGCAGCCGCAACACGTAGCGACGGTGGCGCGCCGACGGCAAACTCGGGAACTAACTCAACAACCGCTAGAAACCTACCGCAATCGTACAATCGAATCGCCAGTGAAAATATATCAAATTGTAAAACCTCGATAACAAGTCGTCCTTGACAACAAGTGTAATTTACAGATACCCTAGAATATCTCTCACTCCTCAAATGTTATTGCAAACCTATGAGAAGTCAATCTTAATCTTGATAACAAAACGTATTAATAATCTTAAGATTCTTGTTATCGAGGTTCTCCTGCACTGTGAACTCGAGTCGTTGAAACCAATTACATCAAACTATTCGATTGACTAACCTACAAAATTTCTAGAAATATTGAAAGCTATTTTTATACCCCATAAAATAATCTATCACCACAAACTAAGGGTACTCCGTGTTTAGAGTGTCATTAAATAATTTTCCAGACGTATTCAAAGGTCATTTCAATTTAAGTCAATACTTTTCCATACAAATTCAGTAACGTTCCTTGATTGACTTGGGCTAAGTAAGCTACTTGCTACATTTGAAATTATTTAGTAATCTAATCAACACAACATGGATACAGAGAAACTAAACTCTACAAACGAGTTCACCAGCTGAACTTGACGGGAAGGAATCTCAGCAAGCGAGTCCGCCCACGGCACAAGCTGGTAAGATAATTAATTAAGAAGTAAATCAACTCTTAAATTCGTCTTGGCATCATTGCAACCACAACAGCTCACATTACCCTAGATACATAGGCTACTCCATTTAATAGGCTGAACAATTGCCTTATTTTAACATTCAAAACAAATTACATTAGGCTAATCTTCTCTCAAACTCCACTCGTTCCCTTTTCTTTTCACACAATATTCTTTCTTAAATTTGTCCTACAATGTATCTTTCCGGCACCAAAAGCCTCACACTACCTGACTACCACCTGCATTAGCTTACACTATAACACATAAATGTGGGTACAAACTACGTCATTACAATAAAGTCACAACAGTAATATCTCAAAATCGACGTCTCACTCCTTCTCTCTTTGATTCCTACACTCGTTACGACTCGTGATTGTGGCGGGCTTTTTTAATCTCGGCCCAAAAGAAAATTACGCCCCTCGTGACCAGCGGGGTGTGAAACCGAGGGAGAAGTCTTTTGTCTCGGCTTTGGGAGTCGCGCGTAATTGGTAGCCCGTCGTATACGGTTTCTGTAAACACACTCCGGGCTTGGTTGTTTACATTACCTCGGGATTCTAAACCGTCTTTCGACACTGACAAAATATTTTCACGATGTACTATTATAGTTGTAAACTGGTATTGTAAAACAGGGAGGCGTGGTTTTTTTTGGGAGGGGGGGCAATGATAGAATTTTGATGATTTTTGAGTAGTTTATGTGGGAAGTTGCAAGAATTATATCTTACTTAAACCCCATATTATAAAATAAACGTGGGTCATTATAATTAGAAGGTGACAAACTCAAATTCCGTTCAAAAAATTTTGGTGATTTGAGGAGGATGCGAATCCATCACTTCTTCCACACCCTAATTTGAAACTGCTGGCAGCTGTTAAAAACATTGTGGAACACCCTGAAAGACTTCCCATTAAACTGCCTTAATTTTGTTAACGGACTATAGGTCCGTAATAGGTCCTGGTGCGTAATGGATTGAGTTGATCAGTGTTGTTTTGCTGACTACGATCAGCTGTTTCCTTGGCAAGGATCATGTGTTATCGGCCAGCTGGGTCTACAGTAGTTACGAATCCAAAAGCTACTGACTTTTCACAGTATTCAGGCCACCTTTTGATAGGGCAAGCACTATAATCCCTCAGCCAAACATTCAAATCGGTTGAAATTTTTCCAAAACAAAAACACTCATCCAAAGAACGAGACGAAGTGGGTTGTGTTGCATATTTTTTAGAATATATTATCAAACGCATAATTCCAAGTATTTTATCAAACGTCTTCAAGACACTCTCCTCTTGTTACATGATACAGTCGTTATACACTTCCGCGTCGTGATCGTCGCTAGGGGGTCTGGAGAATTATTTATATCCAGGATGACGACTGAGTGTTAAACTACCGCACGTGTACTGCAGAAGGATTTCCATCTGATGTAACACAGGGTGTCCACAAAACATCGGTGTCATTTAAATACATCCGTACTTAACAACGTTCTACCTGTGTTGGTTGTACGAACCTCGATAACAAGACTCTCACGGGGATTAGGTTGAAAATCAAGGTTGACTTCTTATCGAGGTCTGCTATGTGATTGAGGGTAAAATAAATCCTAGGGGATTTGAAGATGAACTCGTTATCGAGGTTGACATGTTATCGAGCGTCTTGTTATCGAGGTTCCACTGTATCTGACACATCCTAAAATTTAACTTTTACTTATAATTTTGTTGCCGAATGTATTGATCGGAATAGACATTGTGACCTAAAATTTGTTTGCTAGCAAATAGGATTAAAATTTACCCAAGAGTTTAAATTACATGACCAACCAATTTAAAATTCTGCAATTTTACGAATAAGGTGGAATAGTGTGCGGTTTTAGTACGCAGTCTCTTCAAGAAATTAATTATTTTACAAGCAAATTTATTGCAACACAAAACCCGTCTTAATATTATTTGATTAAAAACTTAACGATCCAATATCATCATATTTAATTACCCGATGACTTTATGAACCAATATAATGCAGTAAACTAATCATCTTCATTAATTACTTTTAGATAACTTCCGAGCAAAATAATCGTAATTACTTAATGTTTTATGAGATACAACCCAATAAAATTCATTCTCAAAGAAAATGGAATCTAGAAGAAATCTGATTGGTATCTTGGCGATTGACACTTCGTAGGCCTACAATACTTTGAGTGATGAAGGAAACGCTTAGGGACCACGCATAGTTTGATCTAAATGAAGGATACCAGTATATTTCATAATGTTCAAATATTTCCATATATCCGCGTGTGGTCCTGGTCCATCGCTGTACTGGTTGACTGCCGCTGTAGCTGGTCGCCATTAGACAGTTCCGCCGGCGTTTTTGTACCTAGACGACACTCGGATGTAGCGGCGTATCCATAATTGATACAATAAGGGTTTCCTGTTCCTTACAAATTACGTGGCCGGCGGTGACCGTTTCATGTCTTGTCTCTCTCGCACGCAAAACACTAGGAAAATCTGAATAGCTTTCATAAAATATATTTTGAATAGGGCATAGTATTCAAAAGGTTGCCGCTTCCGAAACTGTGAAAAGTTATAACTGGACCCAGCTGTCCTTGATCATGAGGCTTTTAATCAAACAGCTGATGAAACAGCTGGTCATAGCTTTGGCTATTGAGTATCCAGTCAGTAACAAAGCTACAAAAGGCATTTCACCTCAACTGTACACTCATCCTTCACTCATATTTGGACTAAAATACGCACCTAGGTGGCGTCCCTATTTTGTTGTAGGGAAATCACGAATACTAGAAAAAATACCGGTATGGATCATAAACATAAACAAATGACGTTGTTGGCCCGAATCCTATACTAATAGCATTGAACATATGTTTTGGCAGTTCCATTTAAGCAATGTTAAATAGGTAATGTTTATTTTTGGGGCAAAAACGTCATTTGTTTATGTTTATGATCCATACCGGTATTTTTCTAGTAATCGTGAGGGAAATTATATGTCACACTATGATCGCAACATGATGAATTGCATGATAAAAGAGATACAGCATTGGCATAATCAAACGCCAGAGTTAGTTAGCTTATTGGTATTGTAAAAAAGTTACTGTATTAAGCATTTAACGAACTTGCTAAACTGAAACTACATTGTAATAAAGTAAGCAATACGATTATCTTTATTGAGGAAATGCATTTTCCACAAATGTATTAAAGCAGAATACAGTACATTAATGATGATAACTAGACAATAATGTAGGTTTATGCATTTTGAAGCCTTTGAAGCACAACTTACAAAACAGTGTCATAAATTATACACTTACAATCATAAAACCGTGAAAATATCGAAAAAAATATAATCATTCAGGCTACCTAAAAATGTGTATTTCTGTGTTCAATTGATTTTAACGTTCCTACACTACAAATCGTCCAAAGTTTTAAAACTGTATAGGAAAAATACCCCCGCCGCAGCAAACCTGCAGACTAAGCGAATTTCCATATACCTGGCTGGAATTCCACTAAATGATTCCCTTAAAATTGACAGATTTATTTCCTATAATTTTAATGCGTACTTAGGTTTGCTTCTACAGGGAAAAAATAGGGGTTTTTATTGTAATATTGATAGCTTAGTATGAGGTAAACAAAATGTCAACATTTCATTAAAACATCTCCATAGACAAGCAAGATACAACAGTTTATTTATTCTCCATAAGAATAACATTGTAATTTTAAATTTATACTTTTTGGGATTTTTTCCGTAACCGTTAGGCTTACAACAATGCTAAATTGTTTGCCAAAATACTAAATTATTTGTTTCAGCTCTACAAAATGGTTTGGATATAAATTGCAAAGTTTTATGTTTTCAGGGTGAAAAATTATAAAAACCCATTTATACCCCATAAAACCCCCCATAAACCCCTGTTCCCATGTTGGTTCGATGAAGGTTTACACGTTTATAGCAAATTTCATCAAAATCGGATCGTTTTTGCTCGAGTTATCGTGCTAACATATATATATGAATTTGAACGGATGGTGTTTTTGGCCTCCGGGGACCCCAACACAAAAAAAGTAAATCGGTCCCGGGACCAGGTCTTACCATTAGACCTACGGTAATGATAAATAAATGTGTAATACATTTGCTACGGTACTTTATCTTAGAGGGACTACAGTATAAAGAAAAAAAAACAACATAAACACAGTTAAAATCTTCTTGACAAAAAATAAAAATACAACCTCAAAAGAAATAACGAATGAAAAACGTTATGGAAATAGAATATGCATCTGTTTAACATCGAGAAGGGCGGATATTTGGACCAAATCTTTGTCAACATTTGAAAACGGGGCGGGGGAGTTGGGCTGACGATCAATACGGTAGTGTGAATGAAGTGTAGTAGGGAGTAGGGCAGCACAACACTACACACAATGACTACCCAGATAATGACATACTATTATGTATCATGACTGATATATTCGCATAGAAATGTGATTGAACAAGAATCTAATTTGAAATGTGGAATATTCATACTTCTTATGCTCGAGGTTTCACGATTATTTACCCACAGTTTATGTATGGATCAATCAATTTTCATGTGGAGCTAACGGATAATAATAATAAAACTGTTTCCCAAAACAAACAAATTCTAATTTTACCGTTACTTTTTAATACTTATGTAATTCTTAAAATTCATTGATGTCGAAGAATGAGTTTCAATTTTAGGCATCATGCATTTACATCTTTAAACAATAGATGGAAAAAAAAAAAAAAAAACTAATACTGTTTTTAAAGTTCCAATCTGTATATTTAATTCCATAATGACCTTCTAAGTAGCATGTTGGCAAATGAACATATTTGCGAGCAAGAAAGGTTTAAACTTATGAAATTTCTATTTGGAGTAATCATACTTTTCATAAGCAAGATTTTATTACAACTATACCATCAATTAATTGATTATAAAAAAGGATTATTAAATTCTCCCCAGAGCTAACTTATAATTTAATCAACCAGTCCAACTTTAATGTAGAGTAAACATATAGTTATCATAAGACTGTGTTTTTTTTGTTTTTTTTTACCTATATAATATTACAAAGTATTACCGTACTCTTTAAGTTTTATAAGCTATGTAATCCTTAAACATTTTCGATGTTGTCTTATGAGTATTTTTAAAACTTGCATTAGGCGTTTAACCAACGTAATTACAAAGAACTAATAGAATAAAAATCTGTAGCTGTATCTACTAAATGTCTTAATCACCATTACAGTTGCATTATGTCAAATCAACATATTTGCTTAAAATGGGAGTTTTTCTATCCTAGTGGTTAACATTTTGGATTTCGGTTTGAGAGTGCTGGGTTCGATTCCTAGCAAACCCTCAAATCATATTGGTTTGGACTGTCAAAGTGTACCTCGTACATTTATATTATTGTTGGAAAGTGCTATAAGTGTAGTCAATAAAAAAAAAATCAATTTAAGATCTAATACCGTAAGTGTTATTTTTTTCATTTATTTAAATGCATTGGAATAAATTTGTAAAACACATTTTTACCTTTTAATGGTCTTAGAGGAAATAAAACCCTTGCAGACTTATAAATAAGGCACTTCACAACTTTTGAGTATCCCAAAACTTACAGCAAACTTCCAACTTCGACACAACAACTGCATTAGGTACTTGGGAGTCAAACTTAGCATTTATAGTCAACCAGTAGTTTGTGAAAAAAGGCTTACTTTTTATTTAGAAAATTACTCAAAAACAGTAATTATTATGCATATCATCTGTTTCTGTGTGTGTACTTATTACAATACAGGGTTTTTTCTGTGGCTGCGACATCCCTTTTTTACCTGTACTACTAAACCGATTTTCACAATTGAGGTGTCATTTTAAAGGTGTATTATCTAGTGCAGGGACGAATGGTAAGATTGGCAAGTTTAGGGCTTTTCCCCCTAAACCCAGGGCTACAGATATAACCTTTGATTTATTTTCAGTGGTTGTTTTCAAAGAAAACACAGTGTTTCCTACCAACTTGTTTTATAACAATTTTTTAATGTGTGGAGTAATGTAACAGCTGATTACTTCAGATGAATTTTTCAATTCAAATGACAAACATGAGACAAAACTGTTGATGAAAAAGAATTTTGAATAGACTTTTATCGATAGTTGTAGCCTGACTATTAGGTAAATGACTCTTTGGTATGGGTCTTCAATCTAATTTTGTTTAACATTACAAATTATTAGTTTTATTCATCTTAACTACTCAACACACACATGTCTGTGGTCTTTAACAAACATTCATATATTTTATTTTCATATTAAAGAGCACAATATACCCTCTTGTAATATCATACAGTACTATATTTGATTTGTTGAAACCAACAAATTTTTTAACCTCCAGGGAGCAATTAATTACAAAAAGAAAACTTGACAAAAATAATCATCAGATATAGGTTAGACAAAAATTGTTTTTGGGCTGTTATAGAAATTACAGTGTCACAGGAAGCCGATGTGTCACTTTCTTCATTTCCTCGATGTACACTGTTTAATTGAACCTTTACGGGAATTACTTATTTTGGAATCACTAAACCAGAAGGTCAATTACAAGAGTAATACAGGATCCTCATACACAAATTATGTACTTTGTGAAGTATTTTATCCAAAATAGACCTTTTCATCCCAGTAACACAGGATGTATGAAGAAAAGTTGTTCCTACATTATTGAATGTTCTTTGGATTCCTTTGACAAATCGACTGATATCATGTGTGGGTGATAAGATTAGGAAGAACACATAGTGATCAAATATTTATGATTCACCAAAGAACATGGAGAGCCTAATAAAAAATGTTTTAATTGTATGTTGTTAATAAACTATGTAGGCTGTGTACAGACGATGTGACGTTACAGGGCCGGACTTACCTATGGGCGAAGGGGGCGAACGCCCGGGGCCCCCTTTGTACATTAGTTTTTATCATTAACTTCGAAAATTGATCAGACACTTAACAAATGGCCTTCTTTTGTAACAGCTTTATTTTTATTTTCGCTATCCTATGTTTAAGGTTATTGTTAGGTGCATTTTAAGGCATTACTAGGAATGAGATTCTTGACCCTAAGGGACTTTTTCTCAGAGTTGCACTGGGCCCCACGCTTAGGCCTGGTTTACATGAGCTGAGCGACGGACAAGTTTCAGTTTCAATGAAGCCGCTCGCCCGAACGTACGGCCGCGGCGAATGGGTTGAAGGGGGTCCCGTAAACGTAACTTGTAAAATTGTATTGTGTTAAATGGAGATTCACTGGAGTTCAAATACTTTTAAAAATAAAAACATTGCTCCGTTTATGTTTTATTAAATGTTATTCTTTTCTTTTACCTCTAAGTATATACCAATCATGATTTTAAGGGGTAGAAGTATATTATCCGTTCAATTGAAAGGTTTTGTAAAATAGTAATTAATTAAGTTATGCGTCCAAATTTTGATCTCCAATTACGTCTTTGGAGTCAAAATCATATACTGTAGCAACAGTAAGATTTTTAAAATCTATATAGACACTTTAAAACAACTAGAGTCGTCTGATGTTAACAAAAAATTACATTTATTGGGATTGGGCGAGCGTTGTCGTATGAAATCGTAAATAAGCGAATAAGCAGAAGCAGCTGCAACAATAAATGATGATAAGCTGATAAGGGATCCTGTCTAGTCCTGACTCTCACGCACGCGCATACACACACATAAAATGCCTTATCGCCTATCCAAAACAATTTAAATCACTTTACTCCCATAGTTTGTCCTTTGAGACTAGTGGTCACGTCAAGTTGGTTGAAATTGTCTTACTTTTGTGTTATTTTATTGTAATTCTGCAAACTAACAGTACAAAAACAAAGCTGAAGTGAGTAATGTTGTATTCAATGCTATGTTTGTGTTGTATTAATCGATATTGGATCCATTTAAACATCTTTCAGTTACTCATATAAATACTTAGCTTGTGAGTGTTTATTAGACATTGCAAGATTTTGCTCCTCAATAAAAAAACTCAAACTTGAAAGTCCCCAATGGTACTTTTCATGCTAGGACTTTAACATATTATAAAAACGAGAATGCCATAGGTACCAAAACCAGTATGAAAATAAAATAATCACACCTATATTGTAGTAATATTGAAAAACCATACAAATCGACGGCAATAATCGATAATTTAAATACGTAATAAACAAAAATATATCAATACTTCTTATCCAAATATATTATGGTAGCCTACCATGATACCATATCAAATATGCCGTCAATACATTTTTATTTTTGTGTATAAAATTAAAATATGCTGTATATAAAAATATGTTAAAATAGTTATATTTTAAGAAATTTTTTTTATATAGAACTTATTGCTTATTTGGCCTTAAATTGCTCTATTTGAAGCCTAAATTTAGAAAATTTTCCCGGGGGAGGACCCCCTAATCCCACTGGAGGACCCCCCCCCCTGAACTGAAATCCTAGGGCCCCATTGGAAAATTTGCCCGGGGCCCCTGAAGTCGTAAGTCCGGCCCTGAGTGACGATGTCATAGTGTGTCTTGGAACAGCAAGGAGTCTCGCTGACAAAACATCTAGTATAATCTGTTCCGTAGTAAGAAATCAACGTGCAGTGTAGAATGTTCCGAGATAATGTTCATACAACACTACCCCGAGGGTGAGTGTAGAAGGGGATAACAGCTTCTTCACCATTGTAGGGTAAGAGCGCCGTTACAGTAAGGGCCAAATCTCTGATATTTTCCTCTTTCCACCCCTGATGCAAGCTACTAACCTTACCTTACTTAAAAATCTAATGGTGTTATTGGTTTTTTATGCAAGGAAATGCACTTTTGTAAAAATGCAAACTATATATTGAATAATATTTCGTAGTACAGAGAAGGGATTTCATGAGAATTTTTTATACTAAAATCTGAAGAGTAATATAGTGTTAGGGACAAAGAGATGGTGTTTTAAATTATTAAAATAATGGTTTAATACTTAACAAACAATTCCAACACTATAACACACTACTGAATTACAAAATAACAAAATATTATTCTGATTGTGTTTTTACGATTATTGTACAGGTTGAAATATTTTTCAGTCCTGTACTTAACCAACCACTGTTAAACTTCAAAACTCATTCAGGGCATTCAACAAATTAGCTTGTCAACAAATTAGCTTGAAGATCTTCAAACCAAATTCATATTCATTTGAGATGATGATGTGTGTATTTTAATTTAACCCAAATATATGAGTGAAGGATGAGTAGATGAGTGTGATGCCTTGTGTAGCTTTGTTTGGCCTACTGACTATACTTCGTTCACAATAGCGGTTTTAGGGGAAGAAATCTATACCCCTTCACTTGACCCTTACCTTTAAAATAAAAGCTCAACAGCTGATTAAATTCAACATATACATTAAACACAAAAAAGTGGCGGGGGAACTTTCCCTTAAACCGCCTAAAGTATTGTGAACGAAGTATGACCAGCTGTTATATTAGTCAGGATCATTTATTGAAACTGAAAGCCCAATGATCAAGGACAGCTGGGTCCAGTTTCGAACAATCAAAAAGCTACTGACTTTTCTCAGGATCGAACCGGAGACCTTTTGATTACCAGGCAAGCACTATAACCTCTAAGCTACTTAGCAGTATAGCTTAGATAAAAAATATTTATCTCTGCACTAGAATTTCCTAATCTTCCTGAACTAGGTAACAATATGAGATAGATTCAACTTGTTCTTTTTTAGTACAAAACTGACTACAGCTAGTCCATAGATGGGAAGTCAACAGTTAAAACAAAGTACAGTGGGAAAATTTCAAAATTGTGAATAACCACACTCCAGCCTTCAGTGTTGATAAACTCATTAAGATATGAGGCATCGCAGTATTTATGAGTGATCAGCTGGACAATTAGCTGTTTAACATGGTTGAGTGTTACAAGCTCATGCTACATTAGGTCATTACCAGGTCAATAGCCCATAACATTGCTCATTGCCCAGCATCAGTGACTAAACACCCCCCAAGGCTTCATTTGACAGATAACTGATTCCTCATTCTAGATGGACCTGCAGATTAAATACATGCTTATTGACTTTTAGGGTAGAATCAATTGATAAAAAATATCAGAATAAATCTCAATATATGGTTTGATTGGTAGCCTATGTTTTTTCAACCAACTTTGGGTAGGCCTATTAGATTTTCTAAAATAAATTGCATCTGGGATGGTTTTTTTTTAATAAAACTTATAGGCCTACATGGGGTTCTTAACCACAGGTGATGTTTTCGTAGGACTACAGATTTACAATCACACAATTTGGTAAAAAATGTTTATTTAAAATATTTTTGACAAACGCTTGCTTTGAGTAGATACACATATTTACAGTGAGATCGGATGTGAAAGATTTACAGTATACTGTGATATGATGTAATGTAACAGTAAAAATATTTTTAACACACCAGTCTGACAACTTGACAATTTACAAAATAGCTAGTGAGGACAAATAAAACATTGCAATAGCCTAATCAAAAATTAGAAAAGGTTTACCTACAAATCTTTTGTGAAATGGCTTCATAAGGGTACTTTTAACTGATTTAGGCCTAAATGTGTTTTGCAATGCTGTATTGCCACAGAATGCCCAGACGCATGAATATTCGAGTACCTTATTATTTTATTTTTATTTACAATAAAACAAATTAGTAACTGGTGTGTTAACAGACTTGATTATTTACATACTTAGTGAAACCCCAACAAGTATTATGTTAATTTAAAAACTATTAAAACCTATAAAAACAATAATTAAAATATTTTTAATAAACTACACTGTTAAAATAAGCTAAAATTTTGGAACACGATTAAAAATGAATACAAAAATAGTTATCATGGTAGAATATCTGCTTAACCTTATAAAATAATATGAAAACCCCATTTTACATATATGACTTTAATTTAAAAGCACACACTTCAGTAATAATTTATTTTCCATAATCTTAGTATTATTGTGTCTTAATTTTGATTTTCAGTAATATGTTTCATAACATTGGTAATAGTTTTTGTATTAGATCAAAGAGAAGTAAGATACAGAGGAAACACTTAGGCCCTACCGTGCACTTTCAGATCTGGCATGTTTTGCCGAAAATATACTTGTCATGAGCAAAGAGGAGACCGAGCGAACACTGTGCGGAAATTCTTATGAGCATTGTACTACATGAGAGCAAGGGAACAGTCTTGGACTTGCCCAAGACACCAGCACTAGAGCTAGACACCATTTAAGTGTACCATTGAATTTTTCCTCTGTACCCTCCCTTCTCTGTGGTTAATACATTAGATTATGAGTAGATTTGGTTACAACATATTCTAACTTTGTTTTGTATTCAAAGTTTTGATTAATCATTTAGGCCTACAAATAATGATCGGTCTACATAAAAGTTATCTCGTCCTTAGTTACAATCTATAATAGATATGAGTTTAAGACATAGGAATAGTCATACAAAAATAAACTTTGTATACCCTAAATATTTTTCCTCTGTATGGTATTACAAAACCTAGTTTTTGTATATCTCTAATTTAAAATGTTGAAACTGCTGCAAAAAGTACTACAGGATTACCATGGCTCTTCTAATACAAGTCAGAGGCAATGCCAAACTTTCAGCCTACGGAAACAGATAATGGAGCAAACAGATGATGGAGCGTCTGTGCTATGTTTATGTAAAACGTTATTCCTCTTAATGCCATGATAACAGGCCGGCCGATATGTTGTCACACACCAACGCCACGGCCTTGTTTTTGAGGAGTCTATTGCATTACAAATACAGTAATGCCAATTTATGGCAGAATATAGTATTTAGGTTGCATTGTGAATCCATTCCTTAAATGAGAAAATCAACTTTTAAAAGTTGTAAAAAATTTTACAGAAAAATTATACAATTACAGCAGTTTGCATTGTTTTCTCAATGTTTATTATTCAATAAAATAATTTACACTCAGGTCTAAGCAATAGGATAACTTATTGACCAATTACAATTTATTCTGTAAAAGAAATAAAGATATAAGAAGAAAAGGCATAGGCCTATTTTATTTTAATTATAGTGAATTAAAAGTTATGATATTGTGCAAGTTTCAGCTATAAGTCAATCTATAGATATAAAATAAGACTATTTGTACTCTGATTTATAACCATATTTGCATAAACAGTTCATTGAGTGATCGTGGCCGAAGCAGACGGGACTGACACTTTACTGGGGCTAACAGTGGAGGAAGTTGTTTTAGTTACAGTAATTTCAACACTGCCTGATGTGCTTTCTTTTGCTAAAGCACTTTCCTTCTTATCTTCGATGTGTTGCTTCCGTTTAGAATCGCTCGCACTCAGAGAATGATTCGGAGAAGCACTTCTATCTCTCTGCTCGGAACTTATTCCACTTTCCTGTTCTTCTAAAAATCTATCCATGTAGTCTGTTATTCCAGGATGCAAAGTGTACTTCTTCTTCTCTAACCTCGCCTTATTGGCAAAGATGTCGTGTCGTTCTGTTTTCTTCCAAAGGTAGTAAAATTGTACTAGTTCTCCAACAGATCTCGTTCTTACCTTATCTTGATGAATTTGATGAAAATCTTTACCAAAAGCTCGTAGGCCGTTTTCAAAGTTGCGGCATTCTTCCTCAGACCACAAACTGCTTGTGTCGGAGGTGGGGATGGCATTTAGTCTTCGCCTACGTAGTGCCTCATCTACATTGTACCCACATTGCAGTAGGAGATACAACGCTTGCTCATCGTCTCTTGTATGAGCTCCGGTAGGAATAGCATGAACTCCTTGAGCATTACTAAATATCGGCTCCTGAGCCTTTACCAGATACGACTCTATATCCTCATCTGTCAGCTTATCTGGGTTCCAAAGCAATTTGTCATCATTTTCATATGGCAAGGCATCATCGTATTTACACAACCCTTCGGGAATTGTCGCTTGATACGAACTTCCTATCATGATTGTTTTTTTCAGCTCCTCCTCTTCACCTCCGTTTCCGTAGTCATCATCTTCCTCCTCACTCTGAGGCCTAGACAAACGTAATCTCAAAGATCGAGACGAGGCCTCGCCTGACGGTCTTTGCAGCCGGATTTTGTCCTCCTCCTCATCATCAGATCTCGTTTCAAAGTCTGTTTCTTTCTTATTTGCCATTTTTAACTAATATACAATACGGTACTTATTATTTGCCGGGCAGGTCGTCTAACTTGCAGGTAGTCCGTGTGGTGGATTGAGCCTATCTGAGGCAGTGGTCGTCCGGCTCTGGCCCATCAACTGCAACCAAAATAGAAGCTCTGCGTTACGCGGCCACTCTAGTTTATGCAAATATGATTTTATCACATTAGGCCTATTTTAATTTCAACACCACTAATTTGAAGTATTTACATTTAACTTAGTAGGCCCTACTACTTTCAAAAATATTACTAAAATTTCCAAATGATGTGTAATGTTTTGTTTCGAGATAATAAGATTTCAAAACTGCCATTTATTGTTTAAGTTCATATAGGCCTACCTAGTACCTAACTTATAGTTTGTTAAGAAAATATTACAGTTAAGGTTGTAATTGTTAGTCTACCTACATCAACTAACCAACTAGACACATACAATCATCTTGGTTGGTCCTGTTTACAAAGGAAAGGTCCATTTTTGATCTTGTAATAATAAAATGGTGTGTTTGTTTATTGAATACTGTGTCAATGCCATTCTTCATGAATATCGTAACCTATTATACTAACAGATTAGTTTGTTAGCTTTAGCACGTCTAAAATAAAATAAGAAGGAACACTAATTTGGATGAGGGTATATTACTGTAGAACACAACTTGAAATCAGATTTCCCCTAACCAGAACGCTCAGCAAGAAACAAAACATCAATAATACCAGCAACAGCGACGGATGTAAGGAGGTGCCGGAACTTGTGTGCATAAGGCACTCAGTGTGCCTATTTAATGAGATTAGTAACCAATTATGCAGATTTTATTCCCCCAAAAGAGAAGTCCGCCGGAATGCCGGAACGCCGCAAATCGAGCACTTGGTATGACAAATTTGTTGCGGTCATGTATTTTGGAGTTGTTTTCATAAAACTGACCTAAGTACACTCCTCAATCAACCCTTGGCTTTAGATAAGTAAAGGGAAATAAAAAATTCCCCAATTTTTCCCCAAAACCAACCATAAAGGCTATTTCGGTTACGGTACAGTAAGAAAAGTTAAATACTGTAGGCTTTGCTATAAATTTTGTTAGCCTACATTTAAGTTAGCCTATACAGTACTTCTTTAACATAACTTAACTTACAGCTTGCCGATTGTGATAATTTTGGTACACTTAGGTAGTGGATGAAATATGTTCATAAATTAAGTAGAAAACAACAAAAGTGTATTTATTTTACATCCTACAACAAGTTACTACTTCTAGGCCTTCTCAATTTAAGTTAATGAGAGAGCTTGGAATGCCCCATTGATACAAAGAATGTGTATGATTGCAATTGAATTTGTAAAATTACTTTCTCAAATTTTTTTCTAGCCTAGAACCATCAATTTGTGTACCATCTAAGTTAGGCTAAGTTTTTTGGAAGAAACCTCCAGTCTACTTTCGATTCAAATCCTTAATTGCATTGATTTAATCCTTAATTCTTAATTGCAAGATTTTATGTAGGCCTATTGCCTACTTAACATCTTAACTTATCTTGTCTGTTGACAAAATCTATGCAAATCCCAATTTGAAACAATGTTTACAAGTTAAGTACAGTACATATAGGTTATGCATTTTGGGGTTTGCACCCGATTCTTGAATTTATTTTTTATGTTAGGTGACATTAAAGGCAGCATTTAGCTAAGGCTATAATGCAAGACAAATTTACATAACAATGACCGTATAACTTTAGTGCTCGCCTATGTAATTAAAAAGGTCGCCGGTTTGTTCCTGAGAAAAGTAGCCTAAGTAAGTATAGGTAAACTTACGCTAGGCCTAAAAACTTGAGTTAGCCTTTTGATGGTTTGAAACTGGGGGTACACTTCCATATCTGTTGACACAAACCGAATGAGTAATATTAATTAGGTATTCAATTGTTTAATTCGATTATCGTTTGGTTTGTTAGGTTAGGTTAACCACCTAACTAACCAAACGATATATAGGCCTAGAATAATAAATAATCGATATATCGATCGATATTACTCATTCGGTTGTTTGTGCCAACAGATATGGAAGTGTACCTGAAACTGGACCCAACTGTGTCTGATCATTGGGCTTTAAATAGGCCTAAGGAATTAATCCTGACTAATCATACAGCTGATATTAGCCAGTAAAAAATCTACAAAGTTCATCCCAATCCCTTCTAAACTCATCCGTCATCCTTCACTCATATTTGGCTTAAAATAGCCTAGGGCCTACGCACCTTGGAGGCACCCCATCTAAATTGATAATTGATCGAGTCAACAATGAATGGGTAACTAACTGTCTTTACCTAGGACTAAGCCTAAGAAATCTAAAAAAATATACCAAAGATTTAGGCCAGGACTTCCTATAATCTGAGATTCATTTAATTGACAACCCCTGTGATGTTGTTATTGTTGTTTATTTTCCCCACTATTTTGACATGAGACTAAGTAAGAGAACGATAGACCGAAAGCAATTTTATGATAATGGTACAAATAAATAAGCCATAAGATAGCGCTAAGAGCTACAAAAAGGGTCGAAGGAAGAGAAGCAATCATTCATTCTAATATTATTACCGTAATAAAAATACAAAATTACGTGAATTTAAATGTTAATATAATGTGGTCCTTACCTTGTTAAATATTGTAGACTATATCAAAAGCTCCAACACATCCTTGTCAACAAACGCCTAATCGCGACAGTTAATAAATAAACACTTCAACAAACACAACACACACCCATTTTAGAGATTTTTGGAAATTTGTTCCTGCAGAGAGCAGACAGAAGCACAGAAACAGAACAACTAGTAGGGCTGTTCCAAGATACGAACATACTCCCCCGGTGATCAGTGAAACGTAATTTCATTGAATTACTTAATAACTATTAGAAAATAATATGTATCAATAACATTTTTGGAATAAAATCATCATTTTTAACTCAATTTGTATTGAAATTGTTCTTTCTAACGATAAAATTTAAGTTAGTTGACATGTAGAATTTTAAAATAGAAAACGTAACAGCGAAACTGCATAGAGTTTAAATTTTGGTTTAATATCATCATAGTATAAACCATAAAACATACTCCCTTCAAGAGTATGTATGATTCATCATACACTAACAAATAAATGTACAGGTGTGTTTTATCTTTGACTATGATATGATAATTGTTTGTAAGCCCTCGATTCAAATAAGGTCATGAATCTCTAGAGCACTGAGCTGTAATTTATTGTTACTGGAGTCACCACACCACTCTGTGTTTAAAAAGCGTACCACTGTTTTTGTCGGTTTTTTTAAGTTTTTCGTGTTGTTATGTTGGTCTGTCTATTCGAACCAATCAATTGGGGTTATTTCTTGATGGCACACTTTTCTCTACAGTGTTCAACCAGAGAGTAGTTTTTTTTTTCCCCTAGGACGCTAGGCACGAGATCGGGATTGTTTTTCACATTACTTCAGGCTAGATCTAGGGGTTGCGGTATTATCACTTACTGTATATAAAATCCATTGGCGATTTGGAGAGATTTTAACCCGGAACCTCAGGAACCGAAGTCCCGCGCTCTAATCACTACACCAGGGGCCCATTTAATAATAAACTACAAGTTACAAGCTACAACATGTAACTTGTAATTTCCATTAGATTTGCATTGGGCGATCCAGCTGAATTACTAATATATTAGTTTGTAGTTCATTATGAAATGGGCCCCAGCTCCCTCCATAGAGAGTAGTGACTCCAGTTATAATATATTCATCTGAATTCTCTAGAGTACTAGAGTTGTCTCTATTTAGTAATTTTTTCTTCATTATAATGATTAAACTTTAGTATTTTTTCACAGCACATCTCACCATGACCAAATATTACCCTCTATTAAGATCAATTAATCATCAGGTTGTTTCTGTAATTATTTCTTAATCTATGTCACTACACCTGGGAGGCTGAATGCTTATAGTGCTCGCCTACGAATCAGAAGGTCACCGAATCGATCTTCGATCCTGATTACTGACTGGCGTTAAAGTTACAACTGTTGTTTCTTATGGCTCTGAGCCGGGCGTGCCTTTTAATGTAAAAAGTTAGTTTTTTTATGCATGGGCTGGACAGTGGACACCCGAACCGATTACTATAATCACAGACATGGGAAACAAAGGTCAATGCTATAATTACTTATTATTTGCTACTTATGTATAGTTCATAGTTTGACAAAATTGTATTAATGGAGAAACCGTTGGAATAAATAAATAAATAAATATAATCATGCGCGAGCCAATGCTTCTCGAAATTAATTCAAATAGAAAAACAACATCGTTTTACCTTTTGTTTCCAACGGATAACTCTTTGACGGATACTCCTTGATAAATCCTTCAAGGTGGTGTTAATGATAAACTTTCCTTCTTCTTTCTTCAATTAAAGCATGGATTAAATTATGATTAAATACTCTTTTAATTAGGGCCTAAAAAAATAAAGAGACAGCATAAAAGAGAAAACAAACTTTTTAATTACGTATATTTATTTTAAAAAGAAATATTAATGTTGTACAAGTAAACATTTATATAGTATGCTAGTCCACAATCTGGCAAAGCAATCGAAATGTCACTGAATACTGACAGCTGACATTTGTCAATATTATTTTCTTTTCATTTTGTTTTCATTTAATTGCTTTCCCCTCACCCCTTTCCTTTTCTCTTTTTTCGCACAAAATAGTCCCTAAAATTAATTTTATAGATTAGTTTGGTGTCATCCATACCTCTCACTAGAGAATTTTCAATTCATTACTGCTAATTTAAAAGTTTTGCTGTTTAAATACTTTTTTATTAAGTGAATTTGCATGATTGGGTGTAGTGTCATAACATTTTAAATTAGACTAAGTTTTTGAATGTAAGTTAATTCTTCCTTTTAAAAGGTTATCTGTATCAAGCTTTATCCTTTCTGCTTTCTCCTATGAAAAGTGAAATGTATGCTTGTTAGTATTGATTTTCTATAGGTTATGTGATTCGATTTTTAAATCCTAGCTTAGGGTTAGAGAAACAAAACTTATCATTATCATCATCTTTAAAATCAGGGTCTAAAATACACAACTTAATTTACTCACAATATTTACAATGCAAAGTAAATAGATATAAGTTAAGTTACATTTTAGCGTTACCTAGGGCCTGTTATTGTTTATTTTAAAATTATGTATTTTTATTTAGTCTATCCCGCTTGTTACTTATCCTATTACATGGAACTTGTTATTTCCAAAACCGTTACTAAACCAGTGGAAAAAGAGTGAATTTTTGGCCTAAGCCTAGCTTAAAGTTAAAACTCTCAAGGTATGTTGAACCTTTATTTTCACCATCCTACTTTAAGCTCCTAACTTAAGATGGTTTGTTAAAAACTGATGACGTAACTTAAAATGTTCAAACTAATTCGTCCGCAGACAATCAATGTTAAACTAGTTACTAAACCAGTGGAAAAAGAGTGAATTTTTGGCCTAAGCCTAGCTTATAGTTAAAACTCTCAAGGTATGTTGAACCTTTATTTTCACCATCCTACTTTAAGCTCCTAACTTAAGATGGTTTGTTAAAAACTGATGACGTAACTTAAAATGTTCAAACTAATTCGTCCGCAGACAATCAATGTTAAACTAACTTAAGTTTATTCATAGTTGTTTGTGATTTGATTGGCTATGTTATCATGTAGGCCTAGTTTCGAGTCCACAATCACTTTGCACGTGAGTGTCCTTAAGCTTATGGTATTTTTTAGTCAACAGGCTGGCCAATGTGATGTATTGTGGCAGGTTTATGTTGTGAAACTAAACTTAAGCCTACTTACTAATTTTTTTGGGAATTTAAAAGGAAAGCACTGACAAAAAGTACAAATCCGATGGTTTCCTAGGGTAGGTGTAGTGGGCTGGGGAGTGTGTGAGCCCGCACTGTTGCCAGATACCATAGATTAAACTATCCGACCAGAGAATAATTTATTAATATTCTCTGTTTGTTTGGTTATTAATATTAATATATTATTTAATCTTATGGCCAATAATTTATGACCACGTATTAGATTTATTTTACGTAATATGGCTATATGGTACGTAATAAGTTATACACCTTAGGATAGGTAAGTTAACAAAGCTGTTATTATAAATAATAGCAAGTTATTAATTAAATCTATTTGTACCGTACTGTAAGTAATATCTCCATCAGTTAAAAAAATGTACAAGTTATTGTTAAGCAATTGAAAATAATTAAATTAAAGGTACTTAACTGAAAAAGTAATAGCCTAGTAAAATACTAACTCATTGGTGCAAATAGGCCTACAAGGATACATTTATTTCACAATTTAATCAAGAACAGTATCAGTAATCGAATAACCAATTCGTAGTTTAAAGGAATGAAAATGCAGGACGGATAGTTTTTCAATTGAATGCAATTTTGCAACAGGTGCTTATACAGTTGGATAGAGGTAATTCATCCGATTCACATAATGATAGAATGGATGGTTCGTCCGGATGAATCGTTTATGAATCAGATAGCCTTAGTACCCATCAAGTGTATGTAATGAATCTTTATTAACCTCACCTAATAGTATTTACAAAAATATTTAGAAAAAAACAGTAGTATCCAAATAGTAAATAGAGAAATCTATGTGTTAATTAAGTTAAACCATTTGACTCGTAACCTACCAGCAATGAGGGTACGTGTGCCCAACATTTTACAATTTAAATATTCTTAGCATAATTTAAAGAAAGTTGTTCCTCTTCTAGAATTGGATCTAAGAACTTTTCAGCCTTCTAAACAATAAACTTTAAGGCTAGGCTTCAAAGAAACTTGTTCAGTAAGTTAAATTCTAACACATGGATTGTGAGAAGATTGAATCAACTATTTTAGACAATCATTTATGCCGCAAGATAACAACCTCCTAGTAACCAACTCGGTAAAATGAGGATCTAAGTGAAACTGTACAAGGTAGGCCTAGTTGTAGGTATATTTATTAAAATAAATTGTTCCAAAGATTTATTGTTTCAGATTGAACATGCACAATGCATTTGGTAGTGAAATTACAGTCCACAAAATCAGTCCATCCGACCCTTCATCAGAATTCCACGGGTAAGCCAGATTAACTAAGTTTAATATCTGTAAATAGTTTACTCTATATCCAGCTGGTATCCATTCAAACAGATACTGTAGGCCTAAGGATTTTTTTTAAGGCTACGGACACCTATAGCTTATTCTACTTGCCAGCAAAGGTTCTTTATATCACCAACTGAGTAAGTGATCGACCCTATAGAAATCTATAAAGTTATTTTCTTTAAATTTCTTAGAGTATGTAGGCTATGTTTTCTAAAAGCTTGAAAATGTTGCACTCATTCACGTCTTGAATTTTGCAGGTTGGATGCTGTTTTCAAAAAGCAGTATTGCGATGAGTCCAGCATGATATCGCAGAATTTGTTTGAACCTGAAGTGGAAATTATAGTCAAAGAGGTAACCACTTTGTGCACTTGTGAGGTCAAACATTTTAACTTTACACTCAGTAGCTATCAGTTTCAATAAATAGGCCACCTGAAGTAGAGAAGAGGTTAGTTGGCTAGGGTAGGATGCCCAGAAGAGTTGGGTGAGTACTGGTTGCTCTGGTTAGGCCCTTTAGTTGAGAGTTTTTGTTAGGGAAAGTAATATTTTAAGGGGATTAACAGTTAAATAGGATTCGTGATTTTGATAAGGGAATTTCTTTTGGGTTGAATATTTTGTTTGATATAAATTACTTGGAAGTATATTAGTTTTTGGGGATTTTTGTTGTTGTTATGATTGTTTTATTGTTGTATAGAATAGTTAATTGCTTTGAGATAGTAAAAAGGTTCAGTACTTTGAATTTAATCTGGTCCTATCATTTAACAGCCATCCAACTCCTAACTAAAGTTTATATAAGGTTAAAGATCCGGGTTTCACTAAAGCTAAACTCCCATGTGTATATGCAAGATAACCTGTGATGGGTGAGAGGGTGTCCTGCATATCACAAAGGGGTGGAGGCGCCCCTTTGTAAAGTGATTTTATAATTTTTTTGTCCTAGGACGCTAGGCATGAGCTCTAGATTGTTCATCACATTACTTCAGGCTAGAACAAGATTGATAATTTGTTTGGAGATATTTTGCAACGCTGACACACCTGAATGTGTATTTTAAGGCGAGAATGAGTGTTGGATGGATAACTGGAGATGACAGCTTTGTTATTGACCAAGATCAGCTGGGTACAATTTTAAACCTATAAAATGCAAAAAGAAATTAAAGCACTTGACATATTCTACAAGAAAACATGTGTAACAAATTACATGAGGCTAATAACTCTTTTAATTTTTATACATTTTATATTTCTGTTGCAGGATTGGAATTTCACCGATGTCTTGGCTGACTACATGTTAGCTAGCCGAGAGCTGATAGGGTTTCCTGATCTTCCAAGCCTTCTCGCTCCCACGGGGGCATTTGGTAAATGAATATTTCTACTTGATAATCTTACTCTCCTGTGGTAGTTACACCCAAGAAGATATTTGGCCTAACAAAATGTGTACACTTCCCGTCTTCTTCATCGGCATTAACAATTTTCAACAAGTCTTTTGTTACTTTTTCCTCCACTTGTTCTATCCAGATTTTCCTTTCGTATTTGTTTTATTGCAACTTATCTTCATTCCCAGTCTGATTCAGGCGTCTGATTTTTGCCTCAGTACAAAACGATTTTGTAAATCGTGAACAAAAATATGTTGTTGGGCATGTCGATCTGGTTTTTATTACGAAGTTTCTCAAATTTAAGACACCTTTTCACTACCAAACCTTCTTTTTAACGCACATGGTTGAAGATGATAGCTTTTCTGGGAAATTATTTGAACTATAAAGTACAGTATACCAATATGAAAAATTATTAGTTTACTAAGCACAAACACAGCTTCTTGAAGAATCTTTGTAGTTTAGTTTTACACGTTTGATTGTAGGCTGTGTGTTACAATCAGATTACATTTAAATTTACTAGGCTATGAGTAAACTTGTTATTAAAAAAATACTTAAATAGCATTATGCCACTACTTTCTAATGGTAGATCCAAACATTGATTAATTTGCAAGTTATCCCAGTTTTTGTTTTATTTCACTAACAAGAAGCATTTGTTTTCCAAGGACTTTAATACTTTACACTGTCTTTTTACTGAATTCTGTATGATGAGATAAACATAACTATTTTTGTTATAGTTTATTATGTCTAAACTTATTTCCAGATATGTACCTACCAAACCAGATGCCATACTTTGATGGCAAAACCATCGTGAGAAGGACAAGAGGACCGAGAGCCGTTAGATACATAAAAGATGAAAACGGAGTGAAGTTCTACCTTTGTGAATACTGCGAGTACAAGTGCAGAAGTCCAGGGAATCTCGCCAAACATGTTCGCCGCCACACTGGAGAAAAACCTTATGTCTGTCCGTACTGCGATTATAAGGTAACACTCTGGTTTCTATTGGTAGCCTCTCATTTAGTTTGATGGTTTTTAATATAAACTTGTTCTAGATTTATAGGACTTATTTTTCTAAGATAGAGAGTAGGCTTACCTAAACCTCTTCCTCATTCGGTAACCCTGCTATCCTCAGAAAAAAACCTATGACCTTGTGCTCTTTGTTAAATTCTTAACCTCAAATGTATAGATAGTTTGAATTTTTGACCTTATTTGATTTATTTATTGAAGCTCCGCTGTATAATAATGTGTTGTTGTAGGCTGCAGACAGAGGCAGTATAAAAAGTCACGTAAGGAGACACACGGGTGAACGACCTTACAAGTGTACCTACTGTGATTACAAGAGTCCCTACACTAGCACACTGAGGGCTCATATGAGGAAACACACTGGGGAAAAACCATACTTCTGTACCAAGTGTGACTACAGGTAAGGAGACACGGGTGAACAACCTTACAAGTGTACCTACTGTGATTACAAGAGTCCCTACACTAGCACACTGAGGGCTCATATGAGGAAACACACCGGGGAAAAACCATACTTTTGTACCAAGTGTGACTACAGGTAAGGAGAAACACAGGTGAACGACCTTACAAGTGTACCTACTGTGATTACAAGAGTCCATACACTAGCACACTGAGGGCTCATATGAGGAAACACACTGGGGAAAAACCATACTTTTGTACCAAGTGTGACTACAGGTAAGGAGAAACACGGGTGAACGACCTTACAAGTGTACCTACTGTGATTACAAGAGTCCCTACACCAGCACACTGAGGGCTCATATGAGGAAACACACTGGAGAAAAACCATACTTTTGTACCAAGTGTGACTACAGGTAAGGAGAAACACAGGTGAACGACCTTACAAGTGTACCTGCTGTGATTACAAGAGTCCCTAAACCAGCACACTGAGGGCTCATATGAGGAAACACACTGGAGAAAAACCATACTTTTGTACCAAGTGTGACTACAGGTAAGGAGAAACACGGGTGAACGACCTTACAAGTGTACCTACTGTGATTACAAGAGTCCCTACACCAGCACACTGAGGGCTCATATGAGGAAACACACTGGGGAAAACCCATACTTTTGTACAAAGTTTACCAAAATCTTGAAAAAAATTATCATTGCTCATACTCACAATTTTATGTACTTTTAAAACAATTTATCACTATTACTATAATTTTTTAGGTTTAAATGATAATTATTATCTACAAATTCTGTTCAGAATTAGGATATTTTTGGTTGGGTTAGGTTAAGTCATAACATAAATCTTTCTGATTAATGTGCAAATTATATGGTCTGAATAAATCAACGGAAAAGGTCCAAATATAAAATAATAACGATTATGAAACTGTTTCTCAGGTGTTCTCAAAAAGGTGATCTCGGCATTCACATGCGCAAACACTCCGGTCACAAGCCGTACCCGTGCACCGTGTGCAAACAGAGATTCACCGTGAGCAGTGCGTTAGTCAACCACATGCGAACGCACACTAAGGAGAAACCTTACAAGTGCATCATCTGTGGAGACACGTTCTCCCAATCAGGCAATCTCAAGAGTCATCTGTTTAGTCATACCAAGGTAGGCCTAAATCATTTAAGTAGATAATAAAATATATTTAAGTACACATTGTTGCAAAGACAACCAAGATCTATTTCCGAGACCTACAAATGGGAAACATGTAACAGTTCCAGGCAGAGGTGGTCCCTGGGGGAGGATTGGAGGGATGAATCCATCTCAAATATCAGGATGGACCCCGTTTTTAGGCTTTACATTTACCTGGTAGGAATGGGGCACCCTTGTTGATAGAACTACATGGGAATTTTATCCCCGCATTTAAGTTGTCGGCAGTTTTTTATCGAAATAACTTAGGCGTAGTTGAAAGCTTAACAAAAATAAACCCATCGATCTTGTCATGAATTGAATTTTTATGGAAAAAAGATTGGCCGTCAACCTCTTGAATATACACTAATTGTCAGATTTATGTCAGATTGAAACATTGAAAATGTACAGTTTTTTCTACACTATGTGAATTCTATAACTAATCCTTTTTTTTTCTTTGATTGGCATGTTTCTAGCTTAGTAGATATAGTCAGACTTCAGTGCGAGAGGTACATGGGTTCAATCCTTCAAAAAAGTTTGAGGGTTTGAACTTCTCTCCCATGAACATTTGTGATTCTTATAAAATTCCATTTGTGTAAGCACTAAAAAAATTTCCTATTCCACAGGCCAAACAGTTCAACTGCGAACACTGTAGCTACGGCACCAACCGCAAGAAACTACTAATGAATCATGTTGCTAAACACGAGTCTGGCGAACTACCGACTCCCGAGCAAGAAGAAGAAGAAGAATCATCCGGGGATGAAACCAAGTAGACTCTTCCTGAACCAAACAATCCAAAGAGTAACATTGTAAGCCTCGTAAGTGTGTAGGCATAGTAAACCGGGAGAGATATTTTGATAGGGTTTAGTTATGAACAACGTTTTGCTCATAAGGTTGTATTTGTTTTGCATTTGCAAAAAGATGCAAGATTAATTTATGAAAAGAACTGAACGATCAAAACATCTATGGTTTAAAAAAACAAATATTAGCTTAACAGTTGAAGATTTTTTCACCACACTATGATGTTTTTAGTTGTTTTACATGGGTTAATTGGTGGCTGAAAGTTACTTTTTGCTGGCTATCATCGTCGTTTGGGGACCGAGCAGGTTTTTACATCCCTAGGGCCGCAAAATAAGATGACCGCTTACTTTCTTAAAGTAGTATCCATAGCATTGCAATAGAATTGTTCTATTGTCACCGCTGCCTAGCAACTATTTATTTTTTTATTTGCTGATACCTCGAATTATTCCTTCAAATAACCTTAAAGTTTTAGTTGTGTTGACTGTCAGTGTGCATTATTATTGTGGTAAATAGTGGTAATAAAGTATAGTGTGGTGAAAAATAGCGTTCGTACCACGGACCGAAAGGGTTTTGCAGCTCTCGATCGATTTTCGGCCCTAGGTGCGAAATATTCTATTGTTGTGCAACTGAATGCAAAAAAGCTGCCTATGATGGGTTTGCGTTCTACCATTACTGGTAATTACTCAGTTCGGTTCATTCTTGTTCTGTATGGTCATACCCAATGCTTGTTCGAAATAGCAGACAAGACCAAATACACCTGTCTTTTTTTTTCTACGGAAGAAATTAATGGGAATAATAATTCTTCGATGTAATATATTAGTACTGTGCAGCATGTTGTTCAAACTTGAAACTTAAATGAATGAATCGTGAGAGTTTGATTTCATTTGAAGCCATTTGATCCTTATGTTCAACGCCATAAAAAAGAAAGAAAATGATCTTAACACAGTTAGGTGGTTGAATTTTAACTCCTTAGATTCGTAAATTTAATTCTCGCAGGATGTGAGAGGCGATTCATTTTACCAGTTTAAAAACATGATCAATAATTTTAAATCTACTATTTTCACGTTACCTATTGTTATTGTGACTGTTTCGTTTTATTTAAATATGGTATTTGCGAGGAAACAAATGTCCCTAAGTACAATCTTACAATAACATTTAATAGCTGCTAAGGGATGTACTTGTTTATGGTTAAGGTATGTCAATGAATATCTATTTTCCTATTTATTTTCATATGATAGTTATTTACTTGTAACTTGGAAACAAGAGTGAAAATGGGCATTTGTTATGTTTAAAATTGTGTTTCCTCCACCAGTCATTTGTGAAACAAATAACTCTGTAGTTAAAAAAATTAACAGAAGAAATCGACTTGGCAAAGTCACCTGTATTTAGCGACTGCAATATTTCAGGGAATTTTTATAGATGTGATATAAAGATAATCTTGCCAAACGTAGAAGCAAATGTTAAAGTAGGTTTATTTTGTTATGTATTTAAAGAGTTTTATAACCAAACACGATATGCTTTATTCAATTAGTTACGAGCAAAATTCTAGTCAACGGAAACCTGATGCTTCACAATCAAATGTCTCTTAAGCTAGTCAGTATTACCAAATTTATTTACGGAGTTTATGGTATAGGTTATATTTTTAAATATCGTGTAGTCGTAGACTTTAGATCGGAGTAGACTCAATGTAATGCAATATTTGATAAACTGTCTAATAATGAAATATTTGTTATGTGTGGTGCCCATATTGTAATGTACAGTAAAATACTCGTCAGTCATTAGATAGGCAGACTGTGTAAAAACATATTCTATGTATTAATGTCTATGAGTTTAATACAAATAAAATGTTTTGTAAAATATTTGTCTGTTCTTTAAACCAGTTTAGCATTATTTAATGAGTTTTATATTTTTCTTTTGATCATTATAAGTATAAGTAGCCTACGTTATTGATGAGGATGAAGAAAATATCATTGGTTCCTCAAAGTACGCTTTGTATAGAATAATTTATGTGAATCCCTTAAAGTTATTCTTTCTTTCTCAAACAGTGTTACAACCATGTATGCAGTTAATAGACCTGATTTTTATATAAATATTTATTTTGACCTTTAATTAAAATAAGTAATACAATCAAATCAAGAACATCAATTAATTGCAAAAATTAATTACCCTTAATGTAATAGTTATAATTTAAACATTAAAGTGTTGTTTGGCTCAATTCAAGCTTTTAGTGTATGCCAACAAAATATGTTGTACAAAATGATTAATGATTATGCAAGAAGATAAAAGCAAGGGAGTAGTAAAAACCTTATAGTAATCACTTGGTGTTATCATTGGCCAGGAGGGCATTGTACTCCCCGCAACGACTTGGATTAGCAAAGCAATAAGTCATGCTGTGGATATTCATCCTACTCTCTTAAGGTACGTTGCATGGAGCGACAGGTGCGACGGTTGCGCAGCGACTGTCGCCGAGCGGCTGTCGCGGGACACTGATCTTAGGGGTTTTGCTTAGTCCTGTTTTGCTTGGAGCTACTGTCGCTAGAGCCGCGAGCTGCAGTCGCTGGGTACTGCTCCAAGACCAGTCAGGAGCGACAGTCGCTTAGCGACAGTTACATTTCTGATTGTTTTTATAGTGTACAAGTACTGTACAACATTTTGACAAGTTCGATGACCTTTTATTTTCGCTATATGGAGTCGGACAACGTCTGGGATTAAGTTAAATTTTAGTGGTGAGGAAGAATTTTAATATATTAGTAGATTATTTAGATTGTCGAATTTAAAGACTTCTAATTATATTTTCGTTTAGGTGATTCAAAAAAATATTGTTCGTTTAAATGGTTATTGATCAAATTGGCTTAAAAGTCAGACGTGTCATATGTAAATATATAAAATGCCAATTATTAAAGTAATGTGGTAAGAAGAGGCTATTCAAATATTAATGGAGTATATAATGTAATTGGTATTTTTTCCATTTACAATACAATCAATAAAACATAATTTTAACTCTGTGAGGAGGTTGTTTATAACACTGATTTCCAATTCAAGTTATGCTTGTGTACTGCAATTTACGGAGAAATTGAGTAATTGTATTACATTTTGGCTCGTGACATGGCAGTTTTGGAATGTTTCTCATAACAAATAACTAGGCCTATAAAGAATACTTTATTGTTAAGTTTTACCTGTTTTACTAAGTGAATTTATCGAATTAAATTAGTGACTTTATAGTGCGCACTTTTGAGGTTAGGTGCACTGGCGGTACCACGTCTCGTGACGCCAGGAAGAAGTTGTCGCTCCAAGCAAAACAGTCTACCATCCCGCGACTGCCGCTCGGCGACAGTCGCTGCGCGACCGTCGCACCTGTCGCTCCATGCAAAACGTACCTTTAACCAGAAAACAAAATGTTTTAGACCAATTACACATTACTTCATAAATATGATTTAACTAACCTTTCTTTCTTAGGTTTGGATTCTATAACGGTAAAGATTATCAAAATACTTGTTAAAAAATTAAACATTTATTTATAAAATAATTTTGTCTTAGATAATAACATATGTACAAATAAATTAAAATATTTACAGATCAGGTAACCAATCATGAAAAATTAACAGACATCTATTGATATCTCCAACCATATTCTTGCTCTCTTGGAGTGTGCCTCCGAAACAGGTTGGGTCCAAAACCGCCATTTCCAAATCCTGATCCAAATCCACCATTACCAAAGCCTGATCCGAATCCACCATTTCCAAAGCCTGATCCGAATCCACCATTTCCAAATCCTGAACCGAATCCACCATTCCCAAAGCCAGTTCCAAAAATCCCATTCCCAAATCCAAAGTTGTTTGTGCCGAATCCTCTTCCGTTTGACCCTGGTTGGAATCCAGCAGAGTCAAATCCACTACTTGAGCGTTCGTGAGAACTGCTGGATTGGTAAGATTGATGATGTTGATAACTGCTTCCCGTTCCATGGAACATTGGCCAACCTAACAACAAGATATATGGTGTAACAAGTATAATAAGTTATTATGGTGTAATAAGTTAATTTCACTAATGTAGTTATTATCAACATACCTATAAAACTATGTGAAATAAGAAGGAGGATATTAATAGGTGTGTCTTCTGTGTACTCCAGATGTCACTAGACAGTGTCTTTGACTATTGGATACTGATATGTTGTATTAATTATCAAAGATAGCGTTTATTATAAACCTTTGTTTTGAAAACAAAGAGTACTCATAGAATTGTGAGATGCGAGGATAGCGCTTACCTGAATAAGAAAAACTCCAAAATGCACAAGGATCACAAAACTTTAAAACTATGAATGTATACCTACTAATTTTTGTGAATATTATGAAGTTTTCTGTTTCTTCTGACAGAGTGAAATCTTTCCCATACAGGTAAACTTGTTATCCTCACAACAATTGTAAGTTAGACCCTTATTGCTATGGTACATCGTTATTATGGAATTTACTAGTGTTATGTTTTATGTTGATCAAGAAATATTTAAATGTATTGGAAATTATTAACTGGGTAGTGCACTAATCTTGTTATATTTTAAGTGTTTTCTTGCCTGAGAACGGGATCAGATTATTTTCCAGATCCCAAAACCTTGTAAAAGCTTTGTTTTTTAATTGTGTTTAAGAATGTCCACAAATAAACTTTAAACAAAGCATTAGTGTTTTAGTGTTACTAATAATGATTCTGTTTAACCTAGTCATTTAATCCAACTTGTTTGCACATGTCAAGTTCTTTTACATGACGAGGTACAACATCCCTTTTTTTGTGTACTGTACACTCTTGTTAATTCGAAATTGGTGGGATAAGCAAATAAATTTGAATTTTAAAGAGCTTTGAATTATCAAGAGTTTGATTTATTGGGAGAAAAAAAACCATTCAAATTACAGAGAGTTCATTTGTTTAATACTGTACAAATTTTGACTCGACTCCACCACTTTTTACAGCCGTGATCACTTCTTTTTTTCAGCAATCGAAAAGGATTTGTATTTATGCTTAGGTTCTATGATAGAACAACAAATTTAGATTTGGCCACAGTCCACACAACAAAAAACTTCAACAAAATGGAACTTAGCAAACTACAAAACTGACAAGTAATCTCGTCACCGCTTCTTTTCACACACGACGATTATACTTACTGGTTAAAATGCCGTTTGAAAACTATTGTTAAAATGCGAGGTTAGCCACTGCCGAGAGACTTTGTTTCGCTTTCCGCTTATTGTGCCAGTGTTATACTTCAATCTGGTATAATTCATTTTCAGATCCGACTATTTTATTGATGGTAGGGATTGTTACAAATTTATTGTAGTGTGGGGTTTAGGCTTGGATCTAAGGACATGCAATAGAAAAACGATAATGAATGTAGGTACTGTAAGCATTGTGAAAGGAACCTAACCTCAAAATTGTGCTAACTAAACAAAATGTCCAAAGCTACCATGGGAACAAGATGAATAGTTTCCTGTTATAACAGGAAGGGACCCCTGACTTTGAAATCGAAAGTTTCGATTTATTGAGTGTTTGAATTACCAAGAGTGGACTGTACTAATATCTTAGTCATAACAGCAATCTAGAGACCATCAACATGGAATTCATTAATTTTACCTGTGATGTTAGCAATGATCGAGTCCACCACTCTGCCTATTGGAGTGCTAATGTACGCACAACCAGCCAATATGCCAGCTAGATGGCCCAGGAACGATGCATTGGGTACGAGTAGATGGATGGCTACAAGTTCGGCCCAAGCCGCGTATTTGCTCGGAACTGGGATACCCATTATGTAGGCTGTACCCGGGCCCGTCTCAGCTGTAGTGATTACCTTCAGGGCAAACAGAACGCCTGCAAAGAGTAGACAAATTTGAGACAAAATATTTGCTAGTTAGCAGTGCTCTGCTACAAAAAAAAAAAAAATATATATATATTCCTAAAAAGTATTTTGGGAAAATACATTTTTTCAAACTTAAAACATAGGAATATACCCCTACTACAGCAAACCTGCAGACTTAAGTGAATTTCCATTTACATCATTGGATTTTTACTAAAATACTAGCAGCAAAACCTAGTGTTGCCCAGGTCAACATAAAATTCACAATAATGGTAATAAAATGTTTTTTAATTGAGTAATACAGTATCTTGAACTTAACTGATTCAGTAGATAAATGAATGATTATTCTTGATAGAAAATCTGTGTGTGCGGACCTAAGATAAACAGTATGAGAATCGGTTGAGTAGAAAAGCCAAATGAACTTGGAAAAGAAAAACTAAATTGAACTCGCCTAAGAAATGTACAGGGACAAAGTTGCTTTTGTGCATAGCTCGAAATATATGTCAGATAAATGAATGACGATGCTTGATGGCAAATTTGTGAGTGCATAGCTTTAATTCAAAACAAAATTATCAAAATCGATCAGGTAGGAGAGCCAAACAGACTGGGAAAATAAACCTCATTTTTTAAAATATAATAGATTATTTTATCACTCTGTACCGAAAGCCATTTTTGATAACAGGTTATATCAATGATAGTTGAAACAGGCATACCTAAACTTGTTTTTGGATGTGTCTAACATTCCTGATGATTTCACTAAAAAAGCTTCAAAGATATTTAACTTCAACATCTTCTACCAGAGAAATCACGGGGAAGAGGAATACAGAAAGTTTACAGACCGGTACAAAATGTGTACCGGTAACTAGGTAAATAAATTAAGTGACTAAGTATGTAGTAATGAACTGCATTGACTAAGTAATAAAAACTGCACAGTACCGTACAACAAAACCTTGTATTTTAATTTTTAAGCTGTTATGTAGGTTTGCTATGAAACATTTTCTTTGATTTTGGTATTTAAAAAGTTTCATTGAGAAAAATAATAGTTTTAATATTACTGAGGTCTGATTTTCTGTAGTTGTGCATTTTTCCGTTTTTATCAGAAGTTTTGTTCATTACTCATACAAAAAGTGATTTTCCAGCACTTGGCTCCATTTTTATAAGGTAGTGAAATTGAGGTACAGTTTTAGTAACGTAATGAATTGTACTATTTAACTTAATAATTTCAAATGTATTCCCTATTTAAATAACATTAGTTTTAACTATTGCTTAGGTTTGCTGCTATGTTGAAGGTAATATAGTGGGTGTTTTTAATTAAATGACAGAGATCAGCCAATAGTAGGGCAGGTTAAAAACTACCCACAAGACATGGGATTGAATACCTATTACATGAGTAATATCAGGCCTACATCAATTTTTCGATAAATAACTCAAAACTATAGCCTAGAGGGGGGCAGCCACTTTATCGCTGCCCTTGATTGGCATTGTAAAACATTAGTTAACTAAAATAACGTTTAACTAACTTAACTTAACTTAAATCTTTCTCCATTTGACCATCCTATCCTTGGATACAGATATATTTTATATCCTTGAATACTGTGCAGTTCCTAAAAAACATAGATACCAGTGCCTACAGTAGCCTACTAACCTGAGAAGCCAATTGCGCAGGATTTCATCATTGAATAGTCCTCCAAAAATTCACTCCCAAATTTAGCAAGGGCAATATAAAAAGAATTAGTGAGCAATATCAAAAATGCCAATAGCAGAGCAAAGTTTGAGCTCCCATAGCGGTTTTCCAGTGTGCGGCCTTTTATTAAGAAAGACACCATGTTGTAATACAAATGCATATCATCTGCGTGTTCAAATGTGGAGAATATGAACCTTTTGTAGTCTTTGTGATTGAGAATTGCATCAGCACTAATACAGACATCGTACTTGCTCCAAGGTACGTTTATGACTCCAAGATAGAGAAGGACCTGCAATATGATGGAATAGATTACATTTCTTTAACTGTTGTTTGAGTTGAGCCTCCGAATCACTGATCAATACGTGTAGGCCTACTGGTGAAAATACCTGCTGTCAAGTGATCCTTGTGACCTTGAAAGGCGACCGGTTTCGATCCTCACGGGATCATCTTCAGGCGGACGTCGTCATCGTCTTTTCGCTTTTGCAAACACGTAGTTAATAATAATAATAATAATATATCTTTATTGTCGTTTGGTAATATAAACATTACAATAGACAAGGTCAACATGTTTTGTTACATATGTTATATAAAATATTAAATATTCAGAACAGAAAATGTTAAAATAAAGTTAAAAGAATCTTAAAAGGATAAAGCATCAGTAATAATAAAAACTTTGAAATTAACAGGGAAAAGACCATAACACGAACAAAGAATCATCAAGACTGCTTGGCCTCACATTTAAGCGTTGAAAAATCTACATTCTGCAAAAACTCCTCAACTGAATAAAAAGCACGACTTGTAAGCCAATCTGATAATTTTGACCTATACAAATGAATACTTTCCTGATTTCTAAAATATATTGGAAGTTTATTAAATAGTTTTATTTGCAAATATTTATAACTTTTGATAAATTTTGATAGCCTGGCTTGAGGAATATATAAATCTTTTGATTGTCTGGTGATATACCCATGGATTGAGTTGCAAGGAACAAATTTATTCAGATTCTCTTTAACGGAAACTAAATTGTAAAAAATGAAAATATTAGAGAGTGTCATGATTTTATTTTCAGCAAAAAATGCTTTGCAACTAACCCTATCCGGAATTTTAAACATAATTCTGAGAGCCTTAGTTTTTTACAAAACATTGAGATTTACAGTCTTATTAAAATTTATGTTCTTAATGGTTTTTAAAAGTTTTATTTACTTACAAGGCCGTCAAAATAAAATCTTTAAAAACTATTAAGAACATAAATTTTAATAAGACTGTAAATCTCAATGTTTTTTTAAAAAACTACGTGTTTGCAAAAACGAAAAGACGATGACGACGTCCGCCTGAAGATGATCCCGTGAGGATCGAAACCGGTCGCCTTTCAAGGTCACAAGGATCACTTGACAGCAGGTAATTTCACCAGTACACAAACTGTTTTTGTTTGATAATTAGAATCGTAGTAGGCCTACAAAATTCAGAGTGAGGAGAGGTAGCTTTGATTAGGTAGCTTAAGCATGGAAATGGGTTGACTAGGCCTATTTCCTTCAATAGTTAAAAAAAACTTACATTTACTGCCTGGTGCCTGGTAACTAAACAGTTTAAATTAGTTAGGCCACACTCTCATTAACCCTCCAAGTGTCCATAGTAATGGTCTTAATGTCCGCCCATTTATTGCGCGATCGCAGGGTTTTATTAAAATGTATCTTAGAAACTTAAAAACACTCTAAAGTAGGCTATACTGTTTTATATATCATTTTGTTTGGAAAACTATGGGCTTTAATGTAATATACAATGCAAAACATTACAAAAAAATTTTCAACAATTTTGTGGGGTTAACATTTCTCAAAAATTATAAAATAAATGAAAAAAATGTATGTTTGCGCTCAACAAATTTATAATAATTTTAGGTCTACAAATATTTCAAAATAGCCACTTTTTTCTAAATTTTATGAGGATTCCAAAAATATAATAGGTAATATAAGGGAAGTAGGTTTGCAAATAAATAAGTTATGGGTGAAAAACAGATTTCGTACATTTAGCGTCAGCTAAGAATGCATAGCCTAACCATAGCTAGGAATCTGGCAGATCATTTACATCAATATCACTACATACTTCTTCAGGAGCATCAACCAGCCCTTCAAAATCACTTAAATCTTCTTATAATGCACCACGTATATCACTACTTTTTATTTTTAACACTAAAACAATGATAAACGTAATAAAACACATCAGTCATCGGTGCGAGGTTAACCAAGTTGTTTACAAATACGCACGTCATCTGTCTGCTACAATATTTTCGGAACTAAAATGAAAAGCGTCTAGAAACAGACATCAGGAGAAAGCTTAGAATCTGCCAAAAACAACGATACCAATCTCGATCCAGTTCAATCTGATTCAGTCAGTCCCAGAGCCTTCGCCGTAAACTATGTTTGTGTGTCGCTTAAACGACGCATAACACGGCGGGTGTGTTGTGCGTCGATTACGCGACCCTTAACACTCGGAGAGTAACGAGTAAGTTATGAGCATATTACATCAGCCCCTCTGAATATTACATCACAATATTATTTAAGGGAAAATTATGTTACATGGTTAAAAGCTGCGTGTTAGCTGAATGTATTCGAGAATTCGTGCTAGGTAATTTATGCAGTTTGTAGTTATGCCTACCATTCAGATTATTTCTCTTTAACTTCCAAGTCCCAAGAGGCTACACTGATTTTACAATCTGAAATCTTCCGTAAACGTGGTTATAACTTTTTAACTAATAATATGTGCTAAGACAATTTTAAAATTATATATACTTACTTGTCCAAGAATGCTAAATAATGTAACCCTAGGTATAGTTCCAAATCCAATATTAAACATTTCTGACATTAGTAGGATTACTCCTAATTCGAGTCCAGGTTGCCTTCTCCTGTTTTGAGCCATTGTCTTGTTGGACTTTTTCAATTCATAAACAAACAATTTTAATTATATTTCCTTTTAGCCTTGAATAACCAAATTCACAATACCAATCAACCTTCACCTACCTAACTAACCTGAACAGTGAACACAACTGTCAACACCAGAAACGACTAGAAACAAACAGGGCAGACGACATTCGACCTTAGAAGAAAAACTGTACATTGAAAAATACGATTGGGCTGGGTACTACAGATAGACCAAGAGAAAAGCCACGCACGATGCCAATCATTTCCAGCAGTGGCAGTGATTAGCCATTGTTTGGTCATTGAGTATAGATAATGGCTTTTTCTTTTTTTTCCTCTTCGTTTTGTAAAGAATTGCTGTTTGTTGTGATTGATTTGACTCATCATTTTCTTAGTTTGCAAGAAACCCCATACTTCCTCGTGTTGTTTTTTATTATAGATAAAACATACTCCCCTGTTATTAACTTAAGGAGAATTCATTTTAAAGATAATTTCTCAAATAGAGTCATAAGAAATCGTACGTAGCTTTATATCCCTCGAATTGGAGGGCTATATCCCTAGAATTGAGGAAATAATCCTCTAAACCATCTCATGTGAGAGAGTCCTCCTGCTCCAGAAGATGGTTTTGAGGATTTTATGACAGGAGCTGAGTAAAGGCAACACTGCAAACCTTTATTTCTAGAGGTTGGCATCCTGACAGTCTATGGAAACTACATATTGAGCTCCCTCCTCCCTCTACGTAAATGAGAATTTAGCTGATTTTAAAATAAGAGGGCAGCTTCACGGTCACAATTTAAGAAACAACAACCTGATCTCTATTCCCAGATGCCGTGTTTGTAAAGTGAAGGGCAGTTTCCTACTACTGGTTTGTTAGATGTTTCTGCTTTTGTACCATTATTTATTTGCATGATGTGTAAGTTTAGGTATCCTAAAACCTTGTACACTAATTGCTTACTATTATTATATTAGTTGACTGAACTTGACGTGTGCCTCTTCCAGCATTTATTTATATAATTTGACTGTGTCTCATGCATTTATATAATGTCTATAGACGAATAAATATAATTTCATTTCATTTCATTTATACGGTACTGCCTGAGATCAGACTGCCTGGAGCCGAAACTGTTCAAAAAGAAGCTATAAGTCGTGATGTTGCCAACCACGTGCTATAAGTCGTGATGTTGTCGTGATGTTGTTGGAGCGTTTATTCCTGCTTGGACGATTATTTTGATGCACAGTTAATTAACTAATAATTATATGTTTAAGCATTTTATTTTATTTTGTAAGTTTTATGATATTTGTATCATTACTGACTCGACCTATCCAGAAATGGTCAACGGTCAAGATTCCATTCGGTAATTATGGAATTCCAAATAGTACTACCAAGGGCCCATATTTGATAATAAAGTACAAACTAATATTATTAGTAAATTAGCTGATCGCCCAATGCAAATCTAATGGAAATTACAGGTTACAAGTTGTAACTTGTAGTTTATTATGAAATGGGCCCCAAATAGTAAAAACCATAGATAAAACATACTCCCATAAAACATACCTGTATGAAATGAAATGATATTTATTTCCCAACTGAAATGAAATGAAATAATATTTATTTCCCAACTGGAAAATAAAATTCGTGGTATTTTACGTAATAAATTACACAATCCTTGACTTAAAAATAATTTACAAAAATAGTAAGAACAGAATAGCATGTATGAACAAATACATGTAAATAGTTCTATACAGATCCATCTTTTCTGAAAATAGCATACTGTTTCCTGCTTGCATGAATGGTAGTGGTACTACTGATTAATCTGAAGCGTAACATAACCTTTAAGTTTCCGGTCTTCTCGGGAAAGGGACGTTTCTAAAACGTGAGAGTTTTTAGAAGACTAAATTTGACTAAAATGAAGGCCAAAGGAGAGGTAACTAATATTCACTTATATTTGGTTTTTTAAAGCAATATACGTAAAATACTTTAAATCTATTCATAAACATGCAATTTTATTCTGTACTGTATTTCTGAGGTAGGCAAGGCCTAATTGTGATCCCGATCTTTATTGGTTGGCGTATTTTGAAGTTTACTTTCTTCATACTTCTTCCCTTCATCTTTGGCCAGTGATACTGGATAGATGGCGTCAATAATACTTTTAAAACTCATATTTAGGACTGTAAAAACAAATATTTAAAACTGTACATTACACATTTTGGGTCATATGTTTGGCCGCAGGTCTTTGCAGAGCTAGGCCTTAGATATTTTGGGTCTCTGCTTGATTGTGCGCACTACTTATTGCTGATTTTACCCACCTAGCTTACTCCCCAGGTAGCCTACATGACGTTGATACTGTCGTGTCCGTTAAAGTGTCGGGTACAGTTTTTTAACTGGGCTATGCTAATTATTGATTGAAACTATCGAATTGAAAATATTGATTAATAATCGATATTTTTAAATATATCTATTATAAAATTTAACTATCATAACCTAACCTAACCAACCAAACTTGCTGACGGTGAAAAAATCGAATGAAAGTTTACTAATCGAATCGATAGTTTCAATCGATATTAGCATAGCGTGGCATAGCCCAGTTAAGAAACTGTACCCAAAGTGTCCTCTATTTGTTGGAATCATCAGTAATATGTAACTTATCGCGGACGTGTATTCCGCACAATGGCCAGCAATAGATTTTTTAAGGCACGCGCATTACTTATTGTCGATTACCCCTCCTTACTCCCCAGGCAAGGCGTGTGAAAGAAGGTGTGTGCATAGTGACGTCAGTGCGAGCAAAACGTGATTTTTTTACCAAATCACATGATTTCTTGTAATTTCTCAAAGACTTTCGAATGACAATCATTACGAACAAGCATTGAATAAGTTATATAACACTATTTTGTTTTATATATCGTGTATAGCGTTGTATTCAACATTGAATATACTGTACCTATATTAGTGTTATACAATATGGCAGTAGTCTAGAACATTTGATAGTTCTGTCAAAGGGTGAAATTCCCCGATTATACCACCTATCTGTTGTTTTTTTTTGTCATATCCGAACATTTAATCGGATATGCTACACGTTTCAAATTTGGACTGTCCGAACGAAAAAATCTCACTCATACCCTACCTATAAGCTACTTGACACAATTATATCAACACCAAAACCTCGTAATAAAGACTGACAAAATGTGATGTAAGCTGGTATTTAATGCCAGAGCAGAAATGCCTCTGCAATTATTAACATTGTGCAGACAGCTCGTCCTACTTGGCATCGGTTTGCGGGCAAACAAATGGCCTACTGTGTGTTTTTCATTTGTAGGTTATGTATGACATTCACCAAGTGAAATGTAATAGTCTACTCGACCACACATTTTGCATATCGGCTCTACTTACTGTATCTATTTATTAGGAATATTATTCTTTATTTTACGGTTACTCATCACTAAATAATACATAATTACCTAGGCCTACTAAATTATTTAGTCATGAATAACCATCAAACAAAGAATAATAATATTATAATTACATCACAACTAAGACATAAGTTACCGGAATGAATTTGTTAGGAATATTTAATTTATAAAAAGGCTGATTTGATTATTTTATGAATGCTTAATAAATTATAGGCTACTGACCATTGTTCTTAATAGCCTATTCTTAATAGGCTACCTTTGTGGTGTTGAGAGCTATGCATGTTTTCGTATTGTTCGTAACGTTTTCATTGAGACTGATCATGTTTTTCAGCTGAAAGAATTTGAAGTGATCGGAAGGAAGCTTCCCAATGAGAAGGAGAAGAACACTCCTCTTTACAAAATGAGGATATTTGCTCCGGATTATATTGTCGCCAAGTCAAGATTTTGGTATTTCCTGCGTCAGCTGAAAAAGTTCAAGAAGAGCACAGGAGAAATCGTATCGTTGAAACAGGTTTGTTATATATATATATTATATATATATTTGATTAGCAAATCTTTTAATAGACCCTAATTTTAACCCTTCCCGAAAGTTGAACTTAGGAATCTGAAGGTCACAAGCGTACGACGCATATATGACGTTAAAACATGTTAGGCCATTAATCCATAGGCCTATTATTGTTGTGATAACTGTTGTTATCTTTTGTGGTTGATTTCTGAGTGATGGGTAGGCTTGACTGATCTCGTTACATCTGTTGTTTACAAAACCTGCCGCTGATTCATCCCTTATGATATTTTTCCGCTCAGTCTGTTTATGTGTTCTTAAGTCAAGTAAATCTAGTAAGATAAGATCAGTGGAATATTCAGTGTTACGTGTTGTTTATTAAAAATGCCGTTTAGATTGAATGATCCAAATCTATATTTTATGGTATTACAATTAGATCAGTTTGTTTCCTCTTTTGGTAAAGTAATAATAAAAACGTCATATTGTTCTTACAGTATCGTGATTTTTTAAATTTCACTTCTGTATCCAATAGTCAATGATTTCCCTATCAACAATAATTTGGGTTTGAGAGGTTAGGACTAACCTTTTTAACAGTTCATTAAAAATACAAGTTTTTTTTTTTCTAAATAAAATTGACAAGCATTGGGCGTATATATATGGATCAATGCATTCCTTAGTGAGCGTTGAACGTACACCACTACAATAAAAATTATTTTTTTTAAAAGGGTGACTATAATCAACTGAAAACATCAGATTTTGAAAAGCTTCACCCTGTAGCCGCCGCTCGCGCATGGTTAAACAGTTGGTAGGCCTTTACTTTTTTTTTCAGAATAAAGATGGATAGTTTATGTCTTGATATTGATCACTGCATATTATTTTCAGATCCCTGAAAAGTCACCCATCAAGATCAAGAACTTTGGTATCTGGCTGAGGTACGACTCACGATCAGGCACACACAACATGTACCGTGAGTACCGAGACCTGAGTGTCAGCGGAGCTGTGACTCAGTGCTACAGAGACATGGGCGCTCGCCACCGTGCTCGTGCTCACTCCATCCAGGTAATGACACACTGTAGTGGGGGGGGGGGGGGGGAGCAATTCTGAGAACTTTAATAGCAATTTTACAAATGTATTTCTAAACTTTCTTAGTGTAAGATCTCTAAGCAGTTTGATGAATGTACTCTTTAGTTTTGAACATCTTCCCAGTGTTCAAATATTGGTTTCAGTGACTTAATTGTTAAAATGGCAACTGGCAAGTTCATAGTTTGAGAAAAGGAGTGAGCATTACTACTGTTGAAGGGTATCAAGTCAATCAGGAAATCCAGAAATTTTACATTAGTATTGATGACAGAGAAAAAGTGTATATAAATTTTGTCCAATTGAAAATGTTCATTTTAAAAATTAGGTCAGTACAGTTGCTTCTAGATTTTGTCAAGGAAAGTAAGAAAATCACATTCATTGCAGAATGTGGTCAAGATTTTGCTGTACTGTAATAGGAAAAATACCCAATTCAAAATAAAAATTAATTTTTTTTTATTTTTGAAGCAGTTAAACTGCATTTTTGACTGATCTGAAAATTAATTGCTGCAATCCAAACTGTGTCCAGCTCTGATTATTTTAGATTAGCAGCTCTGTGTTCTTGGATTTGTTTATTTGTGTCCTAAAGTTTTTAACTTGCTGATATCTAAAAGTTTTGTTTTGTTTCAGATCATCAAGGTGGAAGTCGTAAAAGCTGCTAATTGCCGTCGTCCTCTTGTTAAGCAATTCCACGATTCCAAGATTCGTTTCCCTCTCCCCAAGAGGATCCAGGGAACCAAGTCCATGCCCAAGTTCTCCGTGAGGAAGCCACGTACCTTCTTCCAGTAGGCGGATATTTCGGTGGCATCATTTGTTTTACTTATTAAACCTTTGTAAAATATTCTTTGTTTTGTTTTCCTGTGTTTTATTTCTCAAGTTGAGATTTGTTGTAGGTTGAGATAATAGCGAGTAATTTGATGTGTAAATTTATTTTGAATGTTAAAAAGATTTTATTTTTTATTTTGTTTTCTTGTGTCTATGCAAGCCATGCACTACAATTATCAGTTTAAATTAATTAACAATCTACTATTATTGTGGACAATGTTAACGATGATTAAAAGGGCCTATGCCATCGATGAACTTCATTCTGCTACATAAGATACATGCTGCTCCGCAATGTTGCAAAAAATATCACGTCATCATATAATTAGATTTTTGATTGAGTAATACAGTATTTTGAACTTAACTGATTCAAATGATCAATAGGTCAAATAATAGCCTTTTATAATTTACTGATTATTTTGAGTCAAAAACCTAAAATATACTGGAGCTATTGATTTTTAATCATAGAAAACCCTTATAATAAATAACTTTAATGTTGTTTGTTCACCTTGTGTTTGCTTGAAACTCGTCCGATTTGAACAACTAATAGCTCAAATAAAAGCCGGTATTTCACTGAAGGTTCTTAGACCAAAATATATTGGGTTATATAATTATAACTGGTAAAATACATCTTAAATTGAAGTAAGAATTAAAAAATAAAGCAAATTTATGTTTTTAGGTCGAGTAATTGGCCTACAGTAGATAAATAAAGGGTGATTTTTTTATCGGTGCGGTTTTTAAAACTAAATGAAAAACAACCTGCATTGACATAAAAATGCATTTGTCTGAACTACAGTGTCATGACATTAACCTTTTAAAAATGATTTCTGGCATATGGGCTCCATTCCGTTCGCGTAGAAAGCCCAATCAAGAAGTCCAATTTTCGAATACTCTTTCCAGCAGCTGTGGTTGAATTCCGCCAATAACTCGACGAATGTTAGCTTCCAAGTCATTTAAAGTTTGTGGCTTGTCAGCGTATACTTGAGACTTAACATATCCCCACAGAAAGAAGTCTGTTGGCGTGATATCACACGACCGTGGGGGCCAGTTGACACAACCTCTAAATGAGATGATACGTTCACCAAATGTTTCTGCCAAGAGGCCAATTGTGTCGTTTGCCGTGTGGCACGTCGCGCCATCTTGTTGGAACCAGACATTTTCTAAATCCACTTCAAGTTCGTTTAGCTGAGGAACGAAAAATTCCCGTAACATTGCCCGATAGCGTTGAAACTTTAAATGACTTAGAAGCTAACATTCGTCGAGTTATTGGCGGAATTCAACCACAGCTGCTGGAAAGAGTATTCGAAAATTGGACTTCTCTATTGGGCTTTCTACGCGAACGGAATGGAGCCCATATGCAAGAAATCATTTTCAAACGTTACTGTCATGACACTGTAGTTCAAATAAATGAATTTTTATGTCAATGCAGGTTGTTTTTCATTTTTTTGTTTAGTTTTAAAAACCGCACCAATAAAAAAATCACCCTATATATGCTGATGCTAAGTGTTAAATCTGTGCGTGCATACCTTCAATTTGATACCTCAATCATGAAAATCGGTCAGGTAGAAGAGCCAAACTAACTCGAAAAAGAAAAACCAAATTTAACTCTCATAAGAAATATGTGGGGAGCAAATTTCATAAATGAATACCAACATTTTTATCTTTTTAGGATTTTTTGAGAAGATAGCAGGCTTACCTGAATGGGAAAGAGTCCAAACTGGCACTGGAAACACAAAACTTTACAACTATATACACAAATGTCATAAATTTGTGTATATAGTAGTAAAGTTTTGTGTTTCCTGTGCCAGTTTGGACTGTTTCCCATTCCGGTAAGCCTGCTATCCTCTCAAAAAATCCTAAAAACCTAGGCCCTTGTGCTCTATGCTACACCCTTAACCTCAAAATTTTTATCTTTTTAATATGACCATTTCTGGAGTCGGGTGAAGGTATGATCAACCTTTTCGATGGTACAAATTTCGATAACTCGTACGATTTTCTGAGTGGGACTGTAAAATAAATGCCGATGCTTGATGTGAAATCTGTTTGTGCATAACTTCAATTTTCTTTTAATTTATGCAACTGGTTTGAAGAAGCTCCGGTAGGGTGTTAAAAAGCCTTATGGGCATTGTGAGGATAGCTCTTCAGGATGCGTGCGAGACAGCATCGCCGAGTGCCATATTGGTGGTAAATCTCTCTCTTGTCAAACAGATGAACATAAACTTTCAGTAGTGTAAGGATTTTCAACACATACTGGCTTTGTGAAAATGCCCAGGTCTTTAAAAAAGGGCGTGCAATGTTCTGTATGATCGACTGACATTAGTGACATTATTATTCTTACAGTTTTCTTCTGTAAGAGCAAGATGTCCTCCACTGTTGACGAGTGGTCCTAAAATACCAAGCCGTAGTTAAGATGACTGTGGAATAGAACATGGTAGATAGTTACCAAGTACTTCCTTGGTATGACGTGCCGAAGTTTCTGTATGAGGCATATTACCCTGGATAGCCATACACATACCCTATCAATGTCAATGTGCAGTTACTTTAAGTCACTTCCTCTAGTTACCAAGGTTGTGTCAGTGAAAAGGAGAATGGAACCATTTAGCCACAAATCATTTACCACCACACTGAAAAGGAGGGGACCAAGCACCGAACCTTGCGGCACTCCGTGTGAGATGTCTAATGCAGGAGGAGGCCCTATTTATTGCCCACAACTTGCCTACGATTTTCCAGATAGCAGTACAAGGACTTCAGCACAGTTCCACCTACACCATACTTTGCGAGTTTGCCTACAAAAGTAGCTCATGGGACAGAACATCGAAAGCCTTGCTGAGATCACAGAGTTTTAGGAGGATTGACTCGTTGTGTTCAAAAGCATCTGTAATCGTCTCTACAAGACTCATGAGTGCTGTAGTTGTAGATCTCCCGCCTCTGAATCCATGCTGGGCACTCGAGAGAAGGTTGTTACTCTCAAGGTAGGCCATGAGTTGATTATTCATGACTATCTCCAGCACCTTGGAGAACATGGAGTATGGAGATCATTGTTACCACTGTCTGAGGCAATGAGAATTCTTTTAGAAGTTATGAGTAGTGATTTTAGTAATTAAAACACTGTCGTAGGTAAAGTAGTGTACGTAACTCAATAGTCTTAACAACACTCATAGAAGTTTTTAAGGCACTCGAGAAGGCTTGTACCTTAAAGTTTCTACTCCTGTCATTCACACTATTTAACGGAATCGTTACGTAAACTACTATTAAAGGGCATACACTGATAAAACCCCTAATTTTGAGCTCTTTGTTACAGAGAGATATTTTTTAATTGAGTTTGTGTGCTCCTGCTGTTCTAAGACTAAAACCATTACTTGTCCGTCAGCTGTCTATTGTTGTATCATGGTAATTTATAACATATGTTACTCAAACAGAACATGTAAATGGTATAAATGTTTGATACATTGTTGACAAAAAATTAAAAGCTGTTAGGAATTAATATCCCACATAGTTTGTGCATTCTATTGTATAATATGCCACATTGGGATCAACATTTTTAAACTCACTCTTAGCCAATGTTCTTACCAAGGTTTCACTTAGAGCAAATGAAACCTAAATTCCTGCTTTTTGTTGGAATTATATTTTTGTAACACTCAAGAATCCATGTAAAATGTCTCAAGAGTTATGATAACAGTTGGTTAAGTTTAAAATGATGCATTTCCTCCTTTGGCTTTCTTGCAACTCAAGACATTGCATTGTAATATGTTATAATGAAAATGGAAACCTTTACAAGGTAATACACACCAGCTAATAAAAAAGTAAAAAGGGCTTTAATACACCACACAGTTTTGGGTTTTTATAAGATTTAATTGGTTACAAATTTCAAGTACGCTTCAAAATTTCAGTATTCTCGACTAGCTCAATAAAGAATAAATAAAAGTAAAATATAATTATCTTACAATATTAGACTAAGAATAAACCCTGGAAATTAAGAAGCTGAATGTGTTTGCAACCTACCTAGAGTTAATATTTACTTATCCTATCGTTATAAAAATTAAATACAAAAATAAAACTGATTTGGTTCTCCAACTTATTACCGAATATCAAGAGGCTTGCAGTCTGTAGATACAAAAATGCCATTTTCAAAATCTGACATGGAAGCACCTCTTCGATCCATAAGTTGTAAAAATTCTTTACTTCCATATAAACTTCTTACAAAAGGGCGGAATGCTCGGTTACATCATGTCTTCAGTAGGAATTTCAATGGTTTTTACAAAATGTCTTATATATAAATATTGAAAATAACAATATAATTTGTTGAGATTTTCCTGTAGGAAGGTCCAAATGGTCTCTTTCAGTTGGTTGAGTTTATGCCTTCTTCTCCATATCAATAGCTGAAAAACGACAACATTATTATACTTTTATAATCCAAAGGTGAATATTCAAAAAATGAATATGGTTAAAAAGAAAAGTCTGGCAACAGCGATCTAAATATTACTTTGGATTTTTGGTTTGAACTCAAGACTCAACATCTGCTGGGCTTGAGACTTGACAAATCAGCTGATTTGGACAACGTTACTTATTTCTGTGTGTGCGTGTAAAAATGATACATAAAATTACTACTGTATTTTGGGTTTTACATATGACTTTCTTCAGTAGATGATGTCTGTGTGTTGAAGTTTTTAAGGCACTCGAGAAGGCTCATACCTTAAAGTTTCTACTCGTGTCGATAACACTATTTTACGCAATCGTTGCGGAAACTACTATTAAAGGGCATAGACACTGATAAAATCATCATTTTGAGCTCTTTGTTATGTGTTTTCTTAGATGATGTGTTCAGTGATGACTGGCTGACGATGACTAAAATAGGATGTCTGTGTACAGACTGAAGGGAAAATAGCTCAAATTTGATACCGAACTTAGTTGCTGAATATAAGGATTACTATAAGTAGGTAGGCCTACTTACACCCTTTTCAATAATTAATTGGTAATCCAGAGCCTGTAACAAATCATTAATCTAAAATAAATCTGTGATGTATAATTTATAAATTCATAAACAATTGATGCAAAAAATCTCATTTTTTATTAGCTACGTTATTTTCTACTGATATTTTGGGAAGTTCAATCATTCAAACTCCAATAATGCAAATAGACGATTATCAGAATATCTTAAAGAAAGAATTATAAAAACCCTAAAACCACAGTAATAATAATCCTTTTTAAAGAAAGCAAAAGCCGTGATTGAAGTAAAATCCAAAACTCTCACATTTTCATAATTTTCTACGGTCACAAAAATTGACATTGTTTATTGCAATCGTAGCAAAATCTTGCACATCTTCCGCGGTCTTGCAGAAATAATCATCGTCCCTGCAGTCACGGAAACATCATCATCTTCCTTAATCACGGTAAAATGTGAAATATATTCCACTGTCATGTAGCCATAATCATTGTCTCTCGCAGTCATAGAAACTCGTCATCATTTTTCACGATTGTAGCAAAATCTTGATAATTTTCCATGGTCATGGAAACATTGCCACCTCATTCCGTTATCGAGGCAAAATCTTGATCATTATCCACGGTCTTGTAGACATTATCATTACCTCCTGCAGTTACGGAAACAACGTAATCTTTTTCCCCGATCACGGAAAAACCTTAAAATCTTGATTGGTCTGGCTATTATTGGTCTAGCTATCATCTTCGTCTCCCAGTCACAAAAAATCATAATCGTCATCTGCGATTGCGGCAAAAGCGTTAATTTTTAATTGTGAAATTTTCGCAAACACATACTGCAATTAGAATAAAAGTCTAATTATAAGAATTTTTGACTATCCGAATGTGTTACGGCCCCAATTGATCCGCATAATTGGAGACTGTAATATTAAGTACTGGAGGAGAGCCAGCCAAGTCAACCTTAAAACTTGCCTAAGGTGTTAGTTTTAGAATAAAAATTGTGCAGTACAAAAATAACAGTGTCCAGTTAAGATTGTCATGATTATTTTGTGTTCTTACCTTCTTTAGTGGGGAGGGGGTTCTTCACAATTGTTTCTGTGTGCTTCAGTTTCTTGGAGTCGAAGTTCTCGATTCCAGCGATGAATTGTTGCTGGCCTTTCTCCGCTTCAATAGCTAAACAATAAAAAAATTACAACTTGTACAATACCATACAGGATTATGAAAAGCTTTATAAACAGACAGACATTTATTGATAATGGCTTAAGTCTTTACCAGTTGTTTGAAATTAGTACAAAAGTAATTAGTAAAAAGAAATTATAATCTCAAAATGAAAAATATCAATTTTACTATTTGACCTGAATGTAGGCCTAATATGGCTAAATCTGGGGATATTATGAGGTATTAGTAGGACCTAAGACTAGGAGATACATATTTGCCTAGCTGCGGAAGGAATTTCATCTGAATGTTCTCCAATAATAAAAGAACCATAAGCTCAAAAATGAAAATTACAAAAACTTTTATTTATTGATGGCAACATAACATGCTGTAGACTTTTAAATGCAATGGTCAATCAATTATTACCTAGTTGTGTATTTTTACGTTTAACCCAAATATGAGTGTAGAATGGTGTCAGATGATCTGTTTAGCTTTGTTACTGACTAAGAACAGCTGATTCATTAACCAGGATAATTTATTTAATGATCAGGAACAGCTGGGTCCAGTTTCAAACCATCAAAAAGCTACTGACTTTTCTCAGTATCGAACCGGCGACCTTTTGATTGTTAGGCAAGCACTATAACCACTTGGCTTATCAATAATTTCCCTGCAAGGAAACGTCCATTTCAGTTTAAAGTTTTTCCCCTTAAATTTATAAAATTTGAATAGTCTTGTTCAATTTAATTCAGATTAAAAAGGCTGAGAATATATGAGAGGCAGTGATTTTTTTTTAATTTTAAATCATTTCTCAAGGGTCAAGAGGTTAGTCTATTCAGGAGATTTAAATTACATTGATGCATTATTCCTAAGCTTGTTAACCTTACAAACCAATTAGCTTAGCTGTGTCACAATTAATAAATTTGACCATCAAATAGGTATGACTGGTTATTGTCGAGACAACCCCATTTGCTCGAAAGATAAATGTAACACTTTACGTTAATGTATTTTCTGATAGTTTTAGCGCTCTGATTAGAGCATTACACACCAGTTTGTCAACTTCTTAGACCTACAAATTTCTCTGCAACCCTCTTGTCTTAGTGGAAGTCCAAACAGAGTTACTTAATGGAAAAAAAAACCACTTCCATATTACAAGTGTGGTAGTTTTTTTACTTGGACGATTTTATTTTTTAATTTGCGATGATGGCTTCACAAGTTAGTGCTTTCAATGGAAGAAAAAAGCTTTGACTAGATTTGACAATGAAGAAAGGTTAATAATTTATTGTTTTTCAAACACATAAACACATCTGGTGTTGTCCTACTTCTTCGCTTATCTGACTTTGCCGAAACCGGGTTAGGTAAACAAAAAAACAAATAAATGGGTATTACTTATCTTCTATTTTACAGTTACAATAGTTGTTGTGTTTTTACTTTGCCTGTATTTTTTTTAAGAGATGATGCCTTTGAAAGTTAGTGCTTTCAATGGAAGGCAAACTAAGGCATAAAGATTTTTCAACAAAAGGCACTAGGCCAGGATTTTGTTTTGTGGAATGAAAGGATACCTTAGAAGTACAGAAAAGCTATAGAACACTTCTGTATGATCTATTACTTCCCTTTACTTGTTCTAAGTATGAAATAGGATTTTTTGTGAGGACTGCTGGCTTACCTGTTTGGAATGAGTCCAAACTAACACAAGAGACACCAATTATTACACCATATGCACAAAACATTAGAATATATCACTGTCATCGACAGCATTTTCAACTAAGGAAGAAAGAGTTTTCTTCAGATCCAATAGGGTGGACAGTGATGTTATTGGATTTACGTTTAATGGCGGCCACCATATTGGAACTGAAGAAAACTCTATCTTCCTTAGTTGAAAATGCTGTCGATGACAGTGAAATATTCTAATGTTTTGTGTATATAGTCTAAAGTTGTGTGTTAAGTTTTATGTCTCTTGCACCAGTTTGGACTCTTTCCCAATCAGGTAAGCCTGCTATCCCAAGGCCCTTGTGTCCTATGTTACACCCTGACCTGACCATGTTAGTATCAAATATATTTGACAGCTGAGGGCCGGACTACACGAGCGTATGAAACGCCACCGACAGTACGCGCAAAAAAGTCTAGGACTACACGAAGCCGACAATCAGCAGCGTATTGAACGCGAGAACATTGACTACACGAGCGTATAGAACGCCCAATGTGACTGACATTTGGACCGTTCCAATATGGAAACGATACTGTACAAGTCAGATGTGTAGCTGGTATGATATATTGTTGCAGGCTCTTATCAAGTTGTTTAGTAACAGTGCAGTTTCAAGTAATGTTTCCACAGAATGTACTCAGACAAATTCTTTCAGCAATACAAATACAAATATTGAGACACAAAAAACAATAAAAAAAACTACTCCAATTACAACAAGTAGTCCAGAATTGGACTTGCCAAAGTGATGGGAGGGATGTATCAACCAACACGCAGGAGAAATGCTAGTTGCCGCTACGTGTAGTCCGGCGAGCCGACGATCTGCCCGCGTATTTTACGCATCCAGAGGCGTTAGATCTGCCGAACGCCTGAATTACGCGTCCTCACCAGGCAGACAAAACGCTCATGTAGTCCACATCATATAAACCTATTGGCTCTGCAAAAAAAGCAGACGGTCGGCGGCGTTTCATACGCTCGTGTAGTCCGGCCCTGAGCAACCATATTAATTTATAACATATTCACGCACGTTTTGAACTATTTTCCGTGTTATCTGACCTTACCGCAGCCAATTCAGGCCAGGGAAGACTCGTAGGACACATTAAATTCTAATAAAGAAACCATAAAACAACACAAAAATACAAAAACAACACTGATTCTTAGGTGAACACAACACAAAACACAACCAAACAGTGTGACTGTGACATGCTGTAACAAACCTTCAGGGTCGGGCAGAGGGTTTTTCTCCTGAGTTTCGGTGTGTTTCATCGTAGCTTTGTCAAAGTGTTCCACACCATCGATGAGGTTTTGATGTTGCTTCTCTTGCAGCACATCTACATGCAGGCATTAATGAAGCAATCATGCAGAACAAGCAATATACAGTATTATACTTCTCTTGTTAATATTTCCCCTGTTGTTAATTTTAGTTAATTTTTAAGCGCTTCAGAAAATGAGAGCAAAAGCTAGGTTGGAATTTGAGATGAATTAAAATTGTCATTGTAAAGTCGGGTTTTATGGTAGGCCTAGGCACAGAAAACGTACTACTATAACCCAGAATGCCAACCGCATGGTAAAAAGCATTAAGCGGTTTGAGAGAGCTTTGCCTGTCAAACCGTAGGCAGCGCCACCAGCGTTGCTATGCTATTGCAGGGCAACGCTGGTGGCGCTGCCTACGGATTGACAGGCAAAGCTCTCTCAAACCGCTTAATGCTTTTTACCATGCGGTTGGCATTCTGGGTTATAGTAGTACGTTTTCTGTGGCCTAGGTTACAACATAGTTAAAGGTTAAAGAGACATCTCAAAACTTAACTGTGGGTTTAAAAATTAAATAGCCTACAGCTTTATTAATTGATTAATTATATTCTCGTTTTATTTTACCACACACATTATATTGCTATAAATACTATTATGATTACATTACAAGGCTTGGATTAAAACATAATAAGGGTTCCAATCACCACTAAATTTAAAAAGAGTGAAAAATTAAATACTTGGGTTTAATTCTTTAAAACCAACCAGAGTATTATATTTAGTTTATACATTTTAAATTACATTTACCAATCAATCTCGATGGTTGAATTATTTTTATTTTCATCTTTGCCATTTTAAGAGCCTTATTAATTTAGTTTCAATATAGATATATTATGAATTAACAAAAAAATATACTTGGATGCACCAATTGGTACACATTGGAGAGATTTAACTACAGTATAAATTAGAATAATCCATAATCAAAAATTTCTCCATGAAATCCATTGCTTAATTTAAATTAAACAGTTACTTTACACACTACTAACACCTAAGAAACAACTAAGCGTATTCAAAAAGTTTTCAAACAAAATAAAATATTCAAAAAATAGTTAACTCTCCAGTGCGTAGACACAAAAATTCATGCTTCAATTGGTACAGTTTAAAAACCCCAAAACAATACCACAACTGTAACTTACCGAATTTGTCGGGTAGAACGGTTTTTTCTTGCGTCTCCGCATGTTTCAGTTTGGCCGTGTCAAATCCTTCGACACCCTGAATCAGAGCCTTCTGCGTTTTTTCCGCAGCCACATCTAGACGGAACATGATCAAACTGATAGAGTTTAAACAATAAACATAGACTATTAGAGCTCTAGCCTTGATGTGCTGCAAGTGTTCAGCTCATGCATAATGCATGAAAGCCCACAGTAGTTGCTCAAGACGAATTACAAATTAGATCAAACACAACAAAACACTCTGAGCTGATGAAAATTGAAATGAGTATGAAAGGGATTGATTTATTTTGCATAATGAGCAGTATTTTAAAACTGCAACTTGTAAAACTAAACTAAAAAAAAATGTGAGATAATAGCTGTTCCTGATAATTTGGCTTCAAATAAATGATCCTAACTGATAAACCAGCTGACCTTAGTCAGTAACAAAGCTACACAGATCATCTCACAACATTCTAAACTCATATTTGGGGTGGTGTCCCCATCTCAAATAATTGATAAACTCCTCTAAGAAATGTAACGCAAATGTAAAATGTATGGTATACAAATATGTCGACAAATGTAAACTATCCCTGTAGATTCTAATTGATTTAGTATTTCATCATATTGTTTAGTGGTCCTTCATTTACCCTATTTCTATCTGTGTATGTAAAAAAGTCCTACAAATTACATTGTTTGGTAGAACAAAGGTAAAACTAAGTAAATCCAATTGATTTATTTTTCAAAACAGGCACAATCACAAACCCCTTAGAAACGGGAAAGGTATGCTAAAATCAGTCATGTATAACATGTTGAATATATCAGAACTGTGTTCAGAAAATATTTATTTAGTTAGCATGTTAATTTGATTTCTAATATATAGGCCTAATATAATACATCTATGACTACAAATTTGACCCCAAGCCAGATGCCATTTGTCACAGCGCTATGGGTACATATTTAAACAAAGATAGTCTTTGGACTGCTTGTTCATAAAAAACCAATACTTCTTAAAACAACTTCAAACTAACAAAATGACAACTTCTGTTCTATTTTTCATAAGGGACATATAACAGGAAATAAAGTGACATTCACCATCATAATGTCAGCTATTTCTGGTATGCAAGCTACACAAACAAGATAGGACTACACTAATGTTTCTTGATTAGCTAGAAGTACCTCGGACAGACTGTTTCACATTAGGAAAAACTTTAGTGGAGTATTCTCAAGTAGTTGTTGAATTCAAAATTGTATTATGAGTTATTGTTCTACTCAGCATTTGGTAATCAATTTTTTTATGCTCAAATTTTTATAAAAGGGCAAAAATTCTAGATATACCTTAGTTATAACTACAATTTTTTTTAACTTTAACTTATAAAACTTCATACAAAACCAATTAAGGGTGTAATTCTCATTTTTAAAATCTAAAAAAGTAAAAAAATAATTTCTCAAAATGTTATGGTAAAATAACCCGAGGCTAAAAGTTAAGTCTAACTCGACACCTGGTAACTCGACAGTCAACAGCTACCAGGCACACGCAATAACAAACTTTTTCAGAAGATTTAGTTTCAATTGTTTAATAGTCAAAATTTCTTTGTATACCGGTACTCAATATGTAAAAATACTCAGGTAATAAATTTATATCTAAAAATTAGTCAGCTATGAATTTGTTTATTAAAACAGATTAAAAATGTCAATGTTCTGGATAAATTGATGCCCAAACTCGACAACAAATCCATCAAGTCCACAAATCGTTGAGTGAGGTTCTACTGTAGTTCCAAATGCTCCAAAACTTTATACTTTATTTCAAAATAAATTTTCAAAATCTAAAAAAAGTCAAATCAATTTGAAATAACAAAAATTTGTTCCAAGTCTCTAAAGTTGTAAACGTCATTACAAAATTGTTGACAGAACGCAAAAACAAAAGGAAGTTTCATTTGAAAGCCTCCGACTCAAGACCAGTCAAGCTTGTGGGCGTGAGTCATCAGCGTTCACTCTCTCTATCACTAACCAGTTTGTCTGTCATTTCCGAGGCTACAGCCACACTCTCCAGCTCATCGTTATTTTTATCTTGCTGCATTCCAAGACATTTGGTTTAAGACTACAAAACAAACCGTTTGAACTGAACCCACCACCAAAACAAGATATTTTTAATATGATTAAATTATTCAAACCCACAAGCTCTGACTTTATTGTGTAGTTAAAAAAATATTATTTACAATATAACATTCCACAAAAAAAAACATAAAATTTGTTTACAAACACATGCCCATGCAAACGAAACATGCAAAACGAAGCAATCAAGACATACTACAGCCATACTACAGCCATTTAGAAAGACCATGCAAATATATAGTTCATGAAGTATATAAGATTTCAGGATTGAGCCAAAAAATATTTTTTATCAAGCACTAGATATTTGTTTTTTTGTTCTTGTTAGTGAGAAAGATTTTTTAACGTTTTAACTTGATGGTAGCTATCAAGTTTGACTATGAAAAATTTGTGTTAGCTATTTTGAAAATTTAAAGAATTTTACCTATATGTCTTTTATAAGTTAATCAATGGTATTTATATTCCAGTGAATACATTAAAATGATTTGGATCTTGATAGGTATTCTCGTTTTTCAGGAGAAGGCTGCGTAAAATGCCTCTTGGGCTGTGACAGACAGACAGAAATTGAGATGAGACTTGTTTCGGCTTCTTTAATATATAAAACATAAAAATAACCTTTTTTTTTTAATTTCGAGCAATGTACAGACAAAAATTTTATTTATATTGATGGTATTTATATTAAAAACTATGTAGCCTAGTAAAATTGCATTAAGAATTGAATATGAAATGAGATCTTTCCCTTTTAAACACCTATGGAAATTAATTGGTGTAAATACAAAAAACAAGAGTATTTTCTGTTAGTACTTTATTTTGTCTTCAAGAATTAAAAACAAAACTATGATTATACGTGTATTTTACTTTACCGCTTATTTATGGGAAAATTCAACTGCTGCATACAAATTTGTTGTCACATTAAAATCCAGAAGTGATAGGGAAACAAAGCAAATTAACTAAGCAGCTTGATTAGTAAACACGTGGCTGAAAATATTTATATACCATTGAGGCTGTGGCCAACTAAAACCCAATTTAAACTTGTTAAAGAAATCACATTCATGAAACCCCACTTTAAAATGTGTGAGCTTTCACAACTAAATGTAAAAATCACAATGCAATTTGATAATTAGTGTCTCTATGTGCGTGACAAGATAAAACAATCAAATAAAAGCTAAAATCGTGGTTTAGTGTTAAGTGTTATTGTATGTTAAGGGTATAAGAATATTCCCTGTTTTTGAGGAGGTTTTAAACATTAATTAAAGCATTAATTATTTAAAATTAACTCTGTAAGCTTAGAAGCTTTTTGGTAAATATATTAACTTGGTAGTTTTGCATTAGCAAACATTTCTGTGAGAATTGCCGAAAATGAATCCTTTAGAACTTTACCTTCGGCGTTCGGCAGAATGATTTTCTCGTGTGTATTTGTTCTCTTTAATTTGTCAGCTTTAAAATTCTCTACGCTGTGAATCAACTGGTTATGCTGCTTTTCCTGTTTTACGTCTAAATGTAAAACAAATCACAAATGAAACACAACATGCAAACCATGCAGCGAACTACGTAAACACAACACTATCAACTAGGCTACGTTTACAGTCGCAAACACAGCAATTATATGACTCATAGGTATGTCATGCAAAACTAACTAACTAGGGTAAGCACAAAACTTTGACGATTGTACAAAAACAATATACCTGCGCAGTTGGTTTAGGTACAATTAGTTTAGGTACAAACACTAGTTTACATACACTAGTTTAGGTACAGTGTATGATTTGTTAGTTTTAAAATACCAGTATTAGGGTCACAAAATATTAATTTAATTAGTTTATATTTATATTTTATTATTTTCAATAAAAGTATATAAACACAATAAGGATAGAAGGAATCCAAAATTTAGTTGTTTTTTACAATGTAGCTAGGTAAATTAATTTTTAACACGCTAATGGTTAAACTATTTTTCAGTCTTAACCCAAGTGACTAGCTATTTTAATTCCAATCCCATAATTCTAAAAATGAAGATATTCCAAACTACACCACACCCTAAAATATTATAAAAGATATCAAGATATAAAAGATATGGGCACTGTTACATTTGTAGTAAGGTAACGTTTTAAATTTAATTTGATAATAGTGACAAACAAAGACCATGAACATAGTTATTTTATAAAGAACTTACGGTCAACAATGAAAACAAATCCATGATAATCATGATTTCACATTCATTTCATGGGGGATCAAGTATTTCAAAATCAAAACTCATGCAAATACACAAAGCACTACAGTGAACAAAATTTACACCAATAATAATTTACCTTCCGCCGTTGGAAGAACAATTTTTTCATGTGTGTCAGCCTTCTTCATTTTGTCGGTGTTAAACCCCTCCAATTGGTTCTTGAGCTCGTTGGGGAGGTTCTTAGGGCTAGATGGGCTCGTCATTTTTACTGAAAAGAGAAAATTAAATCAATTTTTCACTACTGACTCGATACACCTTAGTCTCCAAAGATGAATGGTATTATGAACAATGTTTTCAGATCAGTGGTCATGGAAACTTTATTCCGCCTGCCTAATAACCTCTTAGGAACACAAGGGAATTATCACTGGAATGATAAGGCATGACTTGGCTTATGAATCACACCAGTAAGTCATCAGGCTTTGTATTGGCATTAAAATTGTTAAAAGCTTTCAAACACTCAAACGACCATTGAATTTACTGTACATGATACCATGGATTTTTGATTACTAGCAGCATGCTACATATTATAGTATGGTCAGTTGCTGCACAACAAAGGATTAACATAAGTCTCAAAAACACAAATCGTTGCCAAAAATGTACATTTAATTCTATTTGTTAATGTGATGTATTCAGCCGGTTTAATGTGTGTAAATGAACATAGTAAATTCATACCATATCAAATTTTATCTGAAAAGTACTACAGAAACAAAGTATTTAAACAAGTTTTCTGTTGAAATGTTTTTTCTGACAAATGGCTGGAAAAATGAGAAGTAGACAGTGTTAGTCAAGCCATTAGTAAACTGTCCACTGTCAGGAGTTGTGCAAAGTCATATGTGCAAGGAATGCGTAAAAACCGGGTCACTGAAAAGTTGATGGAAAAGAATTCCTATTAGGATGTACAATTGCAGACTTAGTAAAGAGTTTAATGAACTAGATTTTAAATTGTGTAGCAGATTTATGTGAAAACTGGTTTATATCAATCACAGTTCTTAAGTTGCAGGAGGATACATATTATTAATAAATGAATACATATTCAAAACCACTTGATGAAAACAAGCAATTTTATAATTATTAGCCTATTCCTTAATCGTTTAGAAAATTTGTAACTAAGTCTTACAAAGTGACATTTTTTTCGCTTTAATCAGTTTGCAAAACAGCTGATTTCTCAATAGCCTAGTTGGCAAAACAAAACAGCTGTTCTCAAAATATTTGCCAATATTTTGCTCACTCCGAATGCTTAAATTTTGGTCAAAATTTAAACCTACCAGCGAAGAAACGACTGTTTATGACAATCACAATGCTACTTTCACAATTTTTTCTTTTGTACACAAGCAGGACTAATTTGATTACAAGCGAGATTGCTACTGGAACTAGCAGTCAATTGACTTGACTATCAATTAATGATGCCATGATAAATGGTCAACGTTATATAGTAAAAACCCTTTTCTAAATGTTAAAAAGTGCCATTGGTTGCGATAACACAAAATAAAAATAACAAAATTGCACAATTTGGAATCCTTTTAAAAAACATGGAAAATGCGCTAAATAACTTTTGACTTGGATTTTTTTTATTAGCTTAACATTTCTCACAAAATCTTAAAACATATTCAGTGCCAACTACTAACATAACTTTTACCAAACAAATGATCAAAAGCATATTACTAGGCCTATAGAAACTAAATCAATTTGAACCAGATATACTTTCACATAAACTCTTCCAGTGTAATATTCATTGTTCACGTAGGAGGATTTACAAATTGAATAAAAAACCCCAATAACAAATCGTAAGTTCACCAGCTAACTTGCAGCATAGTGTGTTATCAAGGTGTACAGGTGTTGAATCTAATCAATGCAAGAGGACATCTTCAGCCAGAGGCAGAACACGATTATGTCAAGGTCATACACTACAGAGCCACACTGTACCATATGGCTTACGTCTTTCACCATTAGGGGACTTCTTACAAACATTCTAGCCACAGCTGCCATCCCTAGGAGAGCTGTCTTTAGACATCTAATTCCATCCAGGGTGAATTCGGTTTCTCAAGTAATTATTCTTTTATAAAATCTCATGTTCAATCCGAATGATATTTGTTCATATTTTGAATTGCTTGGGAATCCCTAGTAAAATATTAAATGGTTCTGACGAGTGACAATTTTGTTTCAGGAAATGCCTAGGGTAGGCCTATTTCACGATTGACTAATAATAGTCTACTACGGAAATCTAAAAGCCAATATTTAGCAATTACGATAACTTGCAGTGTTGAAATTTATTAATCTCAATTGTTGTCACAGTCTTAGACACGTGTGGAAGTTATGTTAGTAGATGTTTGTCACACTGAATATAAAGTGTGGCAAGGCAGATCAATTTTAAATTAATAATGGCTGGTATGCGATAAGCTGATTCAGCTAAGAAACTAATAAATAAGCCGAAACATAAACAAACCTACCTACAAGATTGAACATAACATTTACAAAAATTGCAATTTGGAGCCACAAAACTACCAGACTGGTGTTTTTTTTTTTTTTTACACCAGTAATAGTAAATAAAACCCACAAATGTTTTTTTTCGTATGTGTAAATATGCCACAAACATAATTAGATGGGGTCTGTTGCAATAGTGATTGGCTGCTGAAGATGAGCCGTCATAGCTTGATATTTTATACACAGCTCCTACATTAAATAAACCGTCCTTGACAAGTCGGGCTACTTAAGCAGATTTTCATCCTTTTATTGACAATTATTTAAATTCTATCTCCTCCTTAAGTTTTAAATTTTAATTAGTTCTTTAAAAGATAATTTAATTTATAAAAAAATCCAAATTTTATTTGGTATGGTTAAAAGTTTCTCTATGAGAAAAAACCAAATTTTCAAGCAGCAAAATTTGCAGCTCGATTGAACTGGGTTTAGTGTTTTTATTCCAAACTGAATACAGCTTTAGTATAACAAAAACCCCAGTGTGCAAAAAAAACCTCATAAATATTTGGTAAAAAGCCAACATCTTTCTTCAGAGAAGATGTCACAAATTAATCCCCCTAAACATTGTAACATAAGCTTATTCATACCACAGTGACAAATGTTTTTAAATGCCTCGTTTTAGATTACCACCCGACAGTTTATTTCAATCCAAGTTTACTACCATTTCTGATGAATGCTATTCCATAAATATTAGTAAAGACTTCAAATTTGTTCCTACGTTTCTGGGGCTCAGTTTTCTTTTGAGTTTTTATTCATTGGAATTGATTAAGATTATTTGTGATCAAACATAGTAGTAAACAATCTTCTAACTTATTGAGACTGACAGCCCAGTGATTAAATTCATTAATCAATCTCGGTAGCATGTGGTACAGTATTACCCATGTAAAAACAAATCAAATAATCTGTTATTTGACTTTCACATTTACAATTAACTTTGAAAAGGATTTGAATGTGTGAGGACAATCCAGAAAGGCTGTTTTTTGGGTAGTCCTACCATATAATTCTTTCCTTGAAATGTATGTCCAACTCACTAATTGCCCTGGATACAATCATTGATGGAAGTACTAAATAAGAACAAGCTAAAGCCATACCCATCTTAGTTGCAGTTTTGAGAAACTCTAGATGTCCAAAGATAACGAAAATCCAAATGAATATGTTTATATGAAACAACACGTTTGGCCTCCTATATCTTAATCAAGAATTTATTACAACAAATCACAAAATGTTGAGATTTTGTACAGTTGACGTCAACAAATGAATCAGCTCAACAGTCTCCATGCTCCACAACAGTATAGATAAGATCGTAGCTTTCTGCAGTCCAAGTGTTATACTTTTTAAGTGTTGTTATTGCTTAAAAATTCCAGGATGACTAAGAACTAAGTCTACAACTACACTCTTCAACAAGTAGGTTTAGTTCATTCTGATATGAAGACTTGAAAACAATCCTGGAGTATTTAAGATTTGTACTTCATACAACTGGTTGATTAACTTCAATTACTAATCTGGACTACAGAAAGAATACAGAAGACATTTCATAGGCAAACCATACGACTAAATGCATAGATCTCCCCATGCCCATCCAGGAAACAGCCATGGTAGCATGTGGTATTTCTGGTCAGATCCTGGTTAAAAGTATCTAACAAAACCTGCTCAGTAATCATCATAGCGGATCTAATCTACTACATAGATCAAAAGAGCTGTACAATTGTTTACAAGAACCTTTCATTTGTACGTTATAACTTTGTTCCTGGAAGCAGTTTGTAAAAGAGGAACACAGGTAACTTATTATCATTAATTATTTTAATAGCCATTATTTTAATAATTATTGTAATGACTTTTCCAATACAATGTATTATTTGTTATTTTGGAATAAAGAACTTAGGCTATCACTTATGACTTAATAGTACAATATGTAATTATCAGCGTAAAGCAACTTACAGTAATACAAACAGGGTTCGGACCGTTTCTTGCAAAACATAAAAGATAAAAGTCATTGCCATCAAAATATAAGTTAAGTTAGTTGGAGGGTTTATTTATATTAATAAGTCTCTCTGCAGAAAATTAGTTTAAGACAAGAAAGTATAGATCACTCAGAAAAGTGACAGTGTTCAAGCTTCATAAAATCATCATTAACAAACCTATCCATGACATCATCGACTGAAAAAATTAATCTAGCTGTGTATAGGTAATAGGCTAGGCTTATGTCTTTTATGTTTAACTTAAACATATTTTTTATTGAACTGAGGTACCTAACTTATATATTTATGCTAGCAACGTCCAAGTGGGCTATTTATCTTGGCGTCTAAAGTTCGTAACAAATTTAAATTTAAGTTACAATATGTAGGTATGTTCTTAGATGATAAATAGGCCTAGATAATTCCATGGATTAGTTGGATAAGTACCAGCATTGACTATTGGATACAGAAGTAGACATCCCATCTATATGGACCAGCTGTAGCCAATAAAAAAAAGAACTTAGTTGTGTGAGCCAGTCACAGAATGCGCTAGTGTCTAAAATTCTATTTTCTACCTTAATTTACATATTTGACTAAGTTGATGGCTCATAAAAGTTGCTAACTCACAATTAGTCATTCCAGTAGTTTCAATTGGTAAAAAAGTAAAATTAGTAGCTTAGATCAGGACAATCTGTCTGTGGCTCACATCAACTAAGTTACGATAATTTTGAGTAAAAGCTGGCAACAAAATTAACATGGGAATGGAATGTCTAGTTGTATAAATAGTCAAAGATACCGGTTACATTAAGCCTAGGATATATTTTACCGGAGCTTAGATAATATTTTAGAAAAGCACCAAAAAATTCTTGTTTTTAACCCAGGCCTAATTGAATTTTAACAAAGATAATATTTGCTAAGCTCCATTTAACTGAAGTTCCGTTCAATTTGATTTTTTATGTTTAAAGTTTACTTAACCATTTCGTAAGGGGTAGGTATCGTACAAATTCCACCTACTTCCTAAAAATTGGGTAGCCTAGGACTAACTTGGGCCTATCATAGACAAGAAAGTCCTAGTTCTAATGCTAGGTTAATTGTTAATTTATTATTTTAATTTTTAATGCAGTTTGGTAACCATATTCAACTCTGGAATTAATAATTTTTTTATAAAAGTCAAAAAGAAACTATAGCTTACGTTAAAAGTCTAAACTTTCTTTGGTTTTATTTACACGCCGGCTTATAATTTGACAAGCTAAAGTGACACAACGCCGATCTGTCAATGTACGTTGCAACAGGAACAGGGTAAAACAAGGAATCATGAATGAAACTTGTTGGATTAAAACCATTAAACATAACTAAAACTAACACTTTTCTTCGTTAAATGAAATATCATTGAAGATTACCATTTAATGAGTAATGATAAAAAGCTTGGCGTAACTTACCGGTAACAATTTTAAGTTTATCCTTCAAAGAAGTTAACACTCCGGCCACACCTACACCAGACTGAATCGGAGCGGCTCCGGCTGAAAAGCTGGCGACGAATACCGCTAGTGCGCATGCGCAGAATGAGTCATGGTCGTCATACCAACCAACAGCTGTGACTATCAGGACTGCCCTATGTGGATGTCTGCGTACAAGCTTTTCCCTTTCATAGACAAGTGCTTCGTTATTATTCTCAAGGATTTAATAAATTGTCTCTGCAGTTAAGGACTTGTCTGCGAATAATTGATCAATATTTTCAGTTTGTGTTGAGTTTATGCGGGCAATTCGATGTTTATTTTCGAGTTATAACGTTTTAGGAAATTGATGGGTTTTCCTTGTTCTCCTTGAGCCCACATATGTGTCAGCTGTCGCACCAAGGGTCAATGATCCCTGGAATTATTTTGGGACAGCAACCGTACAAACTATAGAAAAAATATAAGTGCGCTAATAGCCGTGAGTAGATACGGTAGTTGGGAAACTTGTGGCTGATGTTGCTGGGATTTAATCAATCTGTGCTCATCGACCACAAATTAAATTGTGACGCAACTCACAACAGAAGAGTGATATGTTGCAAATCACTACAGGAATAGTGAAATTGCATGTACCTCAACAAATGGCATTGTGGCAAAAACGCCAAAAACAGCTGAAAAATATGTAATTCATTCGGACAATGCTACGAAAAAAAGGATTTAACAAAAATAATTCAGTGGTCACGTAGCCTAAGCTTAACGGATAAAAATGCGATCACAGGATTTAATCGCATATCACATTTTTGTAATCCTGTTAATACATGTCGTCTAAGGCTGCGATCAGAGGAAATATTCCAGACAATGCTTTGATCACGGAGAGCTAATAACAGATAAGGCTGCGATCACGGTAACTTAATCAAAGGTAAATGCTTCGATAGTGAGAGTTAATCACAGAGAATGATGCGGTTTTTGCGGTCATTGGAATTATCCACAGAGGTCATATTGCGACCACGAGCGACCATTTTAATACAGATCACGGGACTCAATCACAGAATACAGATAATGCTGCGATGTCTTGATAATATCAGGGGTAATAGCTGATAATGCTAATGATGCGATCACAGTATTTAGTCACATGTAATGCTGCGATAACGGGAATACAGATAAAGTGCGGTAAGAGGATTCAACGACGAATATTGTCCAATCATGTGATTTAATTACATTTAATGCTGCGATCGAGTTAATGAGATTCGGAGCAATAAGACCCCTGTCTAACTTCAGATGTAAATCACTGAGAGAGCAAGTCTATAAGTATGTCAGCAGCCGTAGTCTACTGGACCTACTTTTACTGTCCCTATTCGATCAATAGTGGAGTAGTGTAGTGGTGATTCACCCTATGCCGCTAGCCGCTATGTTGTCTCAATCAATCATGAGAAATCCGAGTCTAGTTTCCGGCAAAGAGCTATATTTGCTATTGAAATTGCCAAAATACTTTAAGAACAACTTACGAACTGAAACTGCATCTTGAAATATTCGTGTTATTAAGTAAAAAAAGTCGTAATGCTTCAAATATGTTGTGCTCTGCAAAATTTACCTCTCAAACTTGAACGTAAATTGATGGATCATAATTTAAGTTTGGGCACTATGAAAAGTTGTTTCGTTGTACAATTTTATTTAATCGATTCGTTAGTAACTCGACTTAATAGACTCGGATCATGTATTTAGTGTATAATTAATTGTTTTGGATATCAGTAACATTAGGGAAGTTTCGTATTGTCGTATTAAGTTCACAACCATAGTTTTAATAATTTAATATTTTTTTATAAAATGATTTTGAACCTAGGTGTACAGTATTTTTAGAAAGTAGTTTGAGCAAATGCTATGTTTCTAATCGTAAACTTAATAGTAGTTTGAATAAGGAATTTTCACGATATAGGTTAACGAAGTTAGGAGCATTATGAAAAATACTCGGAAGTGTGACTTATCACGGCACGTGAGCGGCAAACTTGGCTGTTGGAAGAGGAAATGTGTTTAGGACGTGCCAGGCACCGTCAATGGTCTTACTGAGACTCACAGAGGAAATGCAAGAAAAGGAAGGGGATACTGGCTATAGTCTGTATGACGGAACCTGTCTCCCAACCTTCTATCTGGGGTCAATGGTTTAGGACGTTCCAGGCACTGTCAATGTCCTTAGACTCACTGGGGGAATGCAAGAAAGGAAGGGGATACTGGCCATAGTCTGTATGATGGAACCTGTCTCCCAACCTCCTGTCTATCTGGGGTCAATGGTTTAGGACGTGCCAGGCACCGTCAATGTCCTTACTCAGACTCGCAGAGGATATGCAAGAAGGAAGGGGATACTGAATATAGTCTGTATGATGGAACCTGTATCCCAACCTCATATATTCATCTTCCTGTTCAAGAATGGGTCAATTCTTCTAGCCTTCTGGGACCAGTCGTCCCAGGTTCAGGTAGGAGGAGGGATGCTCAGGAGACAGTTTCCACCATACAGACTATAGCACAAGAGATTAACCTCCTGAATGGATTATGTATTGCGGTCATTGGTTTAAAAAAACGCAAATAGTCGAAGTAGCTTTGATCTTGTAGACATTTGAGGAGGCAGTTGAGGCAGAAGATGTCAATCCTTATCAAAGGAGGTCGGAACCTTGTATTCTTGTGACTTTAACTATAAAATCACCCAAAGGGGAAAAAGAATTTTGACTTTGACGAATACTGGAGTCGGGCGAATTTAAGAAATGGTGTAGGAAGGAATTACTGACTTATACAGGTACAAACCTCCCGGAAAAAATCAAGGGCTTACTCCAAAAATTCTCTAGAAAATGAAATGGAATGAGGAGAGGGCACTCACTAGTAGAAATGCATGAAGATGAGGTAAAACCGTAGAACCTCAATAAAGGAAGGGTTTTATAGTTCTGTAAAGGTTTTACACCATGTCTTTGGAGTCCAGGAAATTGAAGTAGAAGAGATTATTATTGCTAAAATATTGCAGTTTTACAATTGTAAATCTCCCGATAGGAGGAGATCTTTTTCGATGATTTGCAAGTTTATGAATTTGTATTTTCTTTGGGAACAATCTGTCACAGAATTGGTGACCTAAAGCGGTGTAGGTGTACCAGTACCCCTGGCTACGTATTATTTTCTCCAGTTTGCCCTATATTCATGCCCTGACCCTTCCAAGTGCCCTCCACTCCCAGAGGTCCTTATCTCTGTGTGGGAGTGGTTCTTATCAGCTGTCACTCAGTGTTATCAGCCGCTACCCGACTACACGCTTAACTGCCACTGAAGTTCACCTACCACTGTGTTTGTGAACTTGTTAAATGTTTGGAAGTGTTCCAAAAAGAAGAAATTCCTGATATGTTTTATATGTTGATGGTTTGAGTAATACTTGAAGGATTAAACAAGGGAATGAGTATTATTCCCTTGTCTGGTAATAACTCAAAGTTGCGAAGCTTTAGACAGAAATAGGGAAAGTTCCGACCCTACACATTTGGAACTCTACCCTTACGTAATCACAGATTTCCGGCTTGAACTTCACCAACTTGATTATTTTAAAATATAGACATGTTAAAAATAAAAGAATTACTCTAAATCTGAAATGCATGTTCCATGTTCAGTAGAGAAAATTACAGCTAAAACATGCGTCAACGGATGACTTAATAGTATATTTCGTACCTAGGGCCGAAAATGAGGTTTTGCCGGCTCGAGATAGTTTTTAAGTTCGAGACGAAGTCGAGAACTTAAATCGATCGAGAGCTGCAAAACCATTTCGGTCCGTGGTGCGAACGCTATTTTTCACCACACTACCTAATTCACCACTATAATAATGCACACTGATAATCAACACAACTACAACTTTAAGGTTATGTGAAGAAATAATTTGAGGAATTAGCAAAAATAAAAATAAATAGTTGCTAGGCAACGGTAAAAGTAACACAATTCTATTAATTGCAATGCTATGGATTTTGATTGTGTAAAATGCATTCATGTTTTAAGTAAGTAAGCGGACAGCTGATTTTGCGGCCCCGGCCTGTAAAAACCTGCTCGGTCCCCAAATTACGATGACAGCTGGCATGGCCAGCAAAACGTAACTTTCAGCCACCAATTAACGTATGTAATACAGCCAAAAACATCATAGTGTGGTGAAATAGCTATTTACATTACAAGTGTAGTAAGAGCGTTTTTACATCACGCAGGTGAATGTTGTGCAACGAGCGGAAGCGAGTTGCATAATTTACCTAAGTGATGTAAACACGCTCTTGCGTAACGTGTAACGTACAAGATTTTACCTGACCCGACCATATTTTTCATTATCCATTTCACTGATCTTCTATCAGTAACGTTCTTTTAGTAACAAAATTGCAAAAGCTAGGTTAGGAAAATACTTTAAGCATAACAATAACATTCAAGTGCACAGCTGATTTCTAGCGTTAACGTCGTTGGCTCCATAGAGTAATATTTTTTAAGTTAAGCACTCAATGTTATTTAAATGGGTTTCTTTACATCACCGAGTGAGTTTTTGATACTTTACATCACTCGAGAAGTAAGGAAGTTGTATACATCACGCTTGGGATAGGGAAGTTTAACATGGTGGGTTAGGTAAAATAATAAAACAATTTACAATCATTTATAAGTTTAAGGCAAATCATTGATCGAGATTTTAACAATTTCCTTTGGATATTGCAAGTAAACATCTCATAATCTTGTTATTCAATCTAAAGTTTTTTTAATGTGTGCCCGTTAAAATTTGAGTTCGTTAAAGTCGACTAAATCCGACAATCTAATCGTTTTATAATCATGCCACAAACTTTAGAATAAACTTATTTATTCTCTATCATTCTATGTGGTCGTTTTTCAATCATAAAATTGCCTGCGTATAAAGACAGGTCGACACACCCAACAAAGCTTTACTGGATATAGAATACAAATAAAAGATATCTTCAGATATTACAGGATGAAAAGTCTACTTGCAGTAATCTTAAGTAAATTTACACAACACTACTTTTATAACAAATTGATGCTTAAATTTCCATATTAAATCGAACTAGTGAATTAAAAATTCCTATTCACATGCTCTTCGTTCGCAAATCGTTAGCAGATATGTAAAATAATATTTAAACGTTTCTTAAACGGTGTGGCATAAAATTGCGCCAAAGAGTTCCGCAGAGTTTCGCCGAGCCCTCAAAGGGTCCTAAAAACATTTTCCTTAGTTGCGCCAAGCCCAAGCGGGTGAGTTGCCAGCAGAAGGAATGTCCTTGTTTATGTGTCATTCTAACCTATCCTATCATAACCTAACCTAAAAAACAGTCAAAGAGGGCCGCCACATGACTTAAGGAACGTATCGGGTGGCTCCCTGGAGTAGTTGGGCGCAATTCAGGAATACCCGACTACCTGACTCAGTTGTCGCAATTAATACCCGCCCTCTTATCATTAGAAACTATCAAAACAGTACGTGATTACTCACTCTTATCAAACTGCTTGCGACTCAGACAAACTTATGACTCATTCAGCAATCTCAGAAAGTCAACAGTTTCATGAAGTAGTTGACGCATGTTGTCAAAACGGATTAGGAAAGGGATAAGATTAGAATGCATGTTATTTATAGAAACAAACGCGTTTAAATTAAATTCTCTAAGAGTTTCACTAAGGTGATTATTTTAAAATATGAATAATATATGAGTGTAGAATGAAGTGGATTGTTGTTACTGACCGATCAGCTGTTTTAACCAGGACCATTTATTCAAATTGCAACCATCATCAATAACAGCTGGGTCCAGTTTAGTATTTTTTATTTTCATGAAGACCCTAGTATTAGTATACTATATAAAAAACCAGGTTAGTTTGCATTTTGAGAAGCATGCTCAATGATTGACTCTCACCAGACCTTTTCCCAAGTAGCATTAAAATAGATTAATAGTCAACGTATTTATGTAAATCATAGCTTTATCATATACTAGGGAGGATGTTTTATCCATGGCTATATCATAGTAAGTGTTGTTTGAGTATGATAGATAAAAGATTAAATAACTATTGGGGCTAAGATTAATAAGCTCTAAAATTATAACCCAAGACAATCACTAAATTTGAAGCGCCCCAAAACGTTTCGAAACGAATTTTAGTTTAGAAAAAGACTTATCTTTTCTCCATTACGTAAAACTGTTATGATTGCGTAACAACTCAAAATTAACTACTTATGAAACCAACAATTGCTTCGGCATCCATAATTATGAATGTGATTTCTACTTCAGTTTCAGTATCCAAGTCGACGATATAAAATGGGAATGTGGTATCTACTGTATTGTTCTTTGATAGTCATCTACATTCTGTAAAAAACCTAAAATTACACACGAAGCATTGCCCCATATTGTCAACAATGTTTTCTTCGCCACAGCCTTTATGATCGTATATTTTGGAGGCCGTGGCGGGCAAATGCAATGCACAACTTTCACCATGAAGTCCCGAGAAGCACAGTAACTGTTACAAGGTTTGTGACGTCACAGGCCACAGCTGTTCCATCTGTGTTCCAGCTGTATCCAGGTTGGGGGTTGGAGGGAATGTTGGGACTGATATTTTGGCGGTAAAACAGAGAGTGAGGGAAGGAGCAAAGGAATGTAAAATGGAATGGACATATTGTTGCGTTGTTGCTTGGTTGTTGCTTGGTCGCTACGTTGTAGGGTTAAATTTAAAGTTTTATGCGTTTTTATGTTGCTTTTGGTTCAGTTGTGTTTATATTTGAGTTTATTAATTTTATTCAAACTAACTAGCAAGTAGTTACTACAATACCATTTTCTAACTCTTCTTTGAGATTATGAATGTTGTTCAATTCGTACCCAGTTTCACAGGTGTTACTATGCAACCTCCTTCACTTCACTTGTACACATACTAATCACCTTATTGCATGTTATAATTTTTACTCCAGCTATAACCTGACTTAATGTTATAATTGTTTCAGTTTGGTCTGTCAAAATCCCAAAACGAAATCATTACCCGGAATTTATATCTACTTGGAGTCATCAATGGACGCGCTTGGGGTGAATGAACAAAATTAAAATTCAAAAACTAAATCCATCACCGGAATTTCCACTTTAAAGTCATCCTTCAATGGAAGGTTGGGGTGAACGGACAAAATGGAAGCTACCACCGTGACTGAAGACTGACTAATTAACAATACTAACGACCAAAGTTATACGCTGAACGCTGACAATTAGAACTGGTCTGTGAAGCACGGTGCCCTCACATAACAGGATTAAAGAATATTTTCAACCTTCCTACAATCATCTGGAAGTGTAATTCCGTTGCACGTGCCGTCTGATGATACCCTGGGTTAATTGGGGCCTTGAAACCCTGGATGGAACTTTGGAAAGTTACCTGAGTGGATTTTGCTATTTTTAAATCTCGTTTTGGTATAAATTAGGAAAACCAGCATGTTGAACATGTGCGTTGATGTTGGTTGATAGGTTTAAACTAAACTATCATGGTATGAAAAACTTCAGATGGATTAGTTACACTCTATGGTAAACTCGACATGTCCTTTTTAGCAACAATTCGGCTACTTGGCTACATCTGGTCCCTATGGATGGGTTTTCTCCACTATTTTAAGTCAATGAGACAACTAAGTTAGAATCTTCACGAAACAAGTATTAAATTAATTGCAGGCCTATAGTATTTTAAACCATAGGTATAATTTGCCTATCAAAATTCATATTTTAGATTTAGGTGATTATAATTTATGTTTTCTAACTGACCTATAGCATTGCAAACACAACTAAACCACTAAAATAACGCTGGATGAAAACGTGCACGAAGCAAATTACTGTATGTCGAATTCGTGTTCGCTCACAACAGGACACAGTTTAAATCGCGATCAAATTCCCCACCTGTCTTGTCTGGACTATAAGTGACTTTCTCATAATCAAACTCTAGTTAAACACTAGTTCTGTACAACATTCCATGACCATTTAGGGAAAAAGCAGCGGTCCCAGTATCGACCCTTGAGGAACCCCTTGTTGTGGGGCGGCCCATTTCTAATCAGATCGATCAAAAGCTACGATTTCAGTTGTTGCCGAGTCTGTTTACAATGAACTAGAGGAGAGAGGGGACTTCTCGTCATTAATGGTTTTACATTAGTCGATAGATTTTACGATTTCACCAACTCTGCTGTAAACATGTGCAAAGATGTTCTCAAGCAGAACAGCAGGAGATTTTATGAATTCATTGTATATAGAGGTCCATTCGATGAAGCTTCAAACCATGTTAAAGTAACATGCTAAGTTTATAAGTTAAGCATGTAACTTGTCAAGTCCATCAGTTAAATGTGTTGGTCTTGATAATTCTCTCGTGCAGTGATAACACACTGTACACATATTTGGCACCTACCTAGTTAAAACTTCACACTATAACCATAGACAAATATAATTAAATATAAACCAACAGCAGGGCTGTGGTTAGCATAAGTTCTGGCGTCCACCGCAAGGATTGCCGTTTAGTTAAGGCGCACGCGCTACGTAAACACGGCACTCCTAGTGTTTGTCCTTATGTTTTGTCTACTTTAGCATCCAGCCATAGTCGAAGCTTCACATTGTGAAGGAGTTCATACTAGACTACAGTCTGCTTGATGGAACCTGTCTCCTGACGGGATCGAGTCTACCTTGAGACTGGCCAATAATTGGAAGCCTGGTAGTCCAGGTAGTCGAAGGGCCAGGAGACAGGTTTCAGCATAAAGACTATAGTGGGATCTATTAGTAACGGACAGCTGGGACTTTTTAGTCTCCAAGTCTTATCGCTGTTGATTTAAGAATACCGACGAACTTTCTTAGCCAAGCACGAAATACAATTTTCCTCAATTAAGTTTTCTTATTTCATACACATAGAAGTAACGTACCGTGAGCGTTGTTTGTATATGTTGGTGAGGGGCTGATATAGAAACTTTGCTCTTTAGACTTTGCTCTAGACACCAGCAACTAGTGCTAGACACCAGCGACTAGTGCTAGACACCAGCGACTAGTGCTAGATGCTAGACACCACTTGAGTGTAAATTACATGTTACCTCTGTAACTTCTCTGTGGTTGAGGTGATATGATTTTACCGTAACAGTGACTCGAGCAAAACATTCAGACCAAGACGAAGACACGACACATAGAATGCGTCGGGAGCAGCTGTTGGGTTGAATAGTTAATCATACAGAATCAGTAGAGAACATTGTGTTTGTAGTATCAAGTAGGCGGTGGTAGCAACAAGCATACATAAGTAGCTCAATATCTCAGATGTCTTTGTCAAATATCCCACTCTTTGTGGCAGAAATCCCTTTTATCCCTCAGTTCACTGTTGAAAAATTACCTTTGTCCCACTGACAGTTTTTTTTTTTTTTAATCTGACTTGAGTTTAGAAAATGTTTAAGGAACGCTAAAGTCAAACATTTGGAGTTTTCCGTAAATATCCCACGACATTACTTTTAGCGAATTTCCCTATAGGGAAGTAGCTATTACCGTAGGTCTCATGGTAAGACTTGGGCCCGGGACCTATTTACTTTTTCATTTTGATGTCCCCAGAGGCCAAAAACACCATTCGTTAAAATTTATATATATGTATATATATATATATATATATATATATATATATATATATATAGGTATATATATATATATATGTGTCCGTGAACACGATAACATGAGTAATTTTTATCCGATTTTGATGAAATTTGGTTTGAAGGTGTAAGGCGGGATAAACTTGAATGAGTTCGCGATCCAGCATGATAGGACTATGGGAACAGGGTTTTATGGGGTAAAAATTGTTTTTTTTTTTCATTTTTGACCCTCAAAACACAAAATTTCCCAATTTTTCTCTAAACCTTCTTAAAGAGCTTAAAAAAACAAACAATTCAGTATATCAAAGTGTTTTTGTACGGTTATTGGTTACGGAGAAAACTAAAAAAATGGTAAATTTAAAAGTCCCATGTTATTCTTATGGAGAATATTGTAAAATGTTGTAGTTTGCTTGTTTATGGATATATTTTGATCAAACTTGGCAAATTTTTTTATTTTATAGTAAGCTATCAATATTTTACTAAAAACACACTTTATTAGTTTCCTTGTAGCAGCAAACCTATGTACTCGTTAAACCTAATGTTATTTAAATAAATCAATTGAAAATCAATTCAGCCAAATGGAAATTTGCTTAGACGGCAGGTTTGCTGCGGCGGGGGTATTTTATCCCATACGTGGGTAAATTTCCCAAATCTGGGATAAACTTGCCTTCTATTGCGTAATGCGTTTATCCTTCGTATCTTTAAATTCACATATTTGAATAGTTTTATCTTTAAACTTGATGCTCTTCCTAAATAAATATGCAGTTGAACTCAAACAACTTTATCACAGCAAACATATATTTTAGATAAACATATAAGTGTCGTTCATTATACCATTACCTACTTGACTATACCACATTATGGTACATTGTAAATTATTAGACATCCATTTGGCTACCTTATCACGATTTTTGACAAAAAATGTCACGATGTTCCGGCTTTTGGTATTGTCCTAGATTCAGAAGATGCTGAATAAACTTCAAAAATATCCCTTAGATAAGTAGTGAGGTAAAATCATATATTCATTTTTTTATCATTTTAATTTATAGTTACACCTTAGTGAACGAACTCCAACAATCTCCTTCTAAATCCGGCAGCTTTGTTTTTCATATGGCAACCCTATTACTCACGTTAAACAATGCAACAATCAACAATAAAAACACCTAAACTAAACATTCAGCAACAACAATGATTTATTTGGAAATCCCAGTTTAATGTAATGGGTTTCAATCGTTTATAGCAATACTGCGCACGTCATACTCTGTGTATTGTTGTTGTAACCGACAAATATCAGTTTTCGTGTACAACTCGACCAATTCACACGGCCCAATTAGCTTTCTGGGTTCAGGCCGTGGGATATGATGAACATGGAACCGAATAAGTAATTTGACACAGAAAGTTGAAGCGGGTTTGTCATCGCATTGCCTCAGCGGCGAGTCGCTGAGTCAACGCGCTGAGTCGCTGACTCCACGCTGACTCATGTGACAATCAGCTGGTATTCCGTCCGCTCAACGATTAAACCGATTGATTGGAAGCAAACTGCGATAAGATAGTTTGCATTTCAATCTAGTGATTATTCATTTTGTCGCTGTATTCTGACTCGTATTATGTCAACTGACGATTTTGAAGATATTTTCTAAGAGACTTCGGTAGTTAGCTTACATGACCGGGCGGACCGGTTGGTTTTAAATCTAAAGTTTTAGTTGTATACTAGCGTATTATATTAGAAGGGGTTTTTTGTGGATAGAACTCCTCTCCTAGTTTTCTTTACCTATTTTGACGATTTTGGTGTCATTTTAAAGAGCTCACTCTGAACATCGTTTTTGTTCCACGCACTCTTTTTCCGCGAGATAGGGGGCTGTACACTTCCTCCCCCAATTCCTCTCTTTTGCGCCCCTCCTAATTATTTTTTCATGCGGTCTTAAAAACTCGATTATGATTTTCTCCTTAGATAAAATCTCTATAAACAATCCTAACCTAACCTAACATATGAAAGAAAGAATTTGAAGGAAAGCGAAAGAGAGGATTTGGGGAAAGAGAGTGCAGCCTCCTCTCTCTCGTAACAAAAGCGATGTTTTGGCCGGCCCCGAAATCTACCTGCTGAACCCCGGAACAAAAGTGATGTGAAGAAATTAGCCTTTAACCACGGAACAAAAGCGACTCACGCTAATTATATAAAGGGCGTTTTACCCAGTGGCCATGTTAACGTTATGGAATAATAATATTGAAATCAGCTGTTCATTTCATTGTTTTTAATTTGAAGCATTTTAACTGTCACATGTGATTTCCATTTGCTTATTTATTTTCTTATTACTGATTCCGAAAATTATACCCAGAAAATCCACTGATGTAACCATACTACATCGATTTATGAAATAACGTAATTTTCGGATTTGCTACTCTTGGTTTGGTTTAACATATCCATAACGTGTTAAGCTGCGAAACAAAGGGTATCTACAAAGGGAAACATTATCACGAGAACCTCTTCCGCTTCCGGTGATACCGGAAGTGCAAGAGCTTGGATAAATGCGAAATGACCACAGCTGTCTCGGCGTCTCAGGCGGCTCAGGCTTGCCAAATGCCCAGCGCCAAATACGGAGACCTTCTTGATTTCTTGCTCAACCTCTAGCTTTCACATTCGATTGAATATGTTTTTTATGTGAGAACTTAGAAAGTGAATGAAAGTGCTGTTTATTAATTCAACACTACACAAACTCAATAATACAAGTGTATTATATTACCTTTGTTGTTGCTTGTGTTCTTGAGAAGACGTTTGCAATAAGGTGATAGCTCACCTAAAGGGGTTTACAAGCGTTATTCCAGATTAATAGTGGTTGATGGTTACATAAGAATCACAAATGAATCAATTATAAGCAAACTACAATATGATTCAGAATCAAAATGATACAAGTCCCTTGAAGTATGTTATTTTGTTACTTTACAAATTTACAAGGCAATTTACATTTACAAATATCTAAAATTGGGGTTGTAAAAGATTTAAAAATTGCTACAAAATCCGAATATGAACATTTTGTTAACAATTAAATGTAATAATCAAAGTCCTAGACATTTACAAAACTGAAAATTCGTTTTGCAACATGAGCATCAGGTTTGCAGGTTTGCTCCGACAGGGGTTTCAATAAAATGCACCGTGACATACCTATTGTAATTATCTTTTCAAGTATTTCACAATTCTAACGTTTGCAACATTCTGATAAGTGATTAATCTTTTATTCTCCCACATGTAAGACAAGTTGTCACAATTCCGACAAGTGCAAAGCACTGTGGGTAGCCAGAAACCTTTCAAAGGTCAGCTGATCGGATTGTTACGCAAATGGTGAAGGTAATTTAACTTGAGTGGGAAATCTGTAGGTAGACTTGGCTTGATTAAAACAGATTAGCTTAAGATGGATATCAAAGTGTAAATTTTTGTATAAAACAGCCATTTTTAGATTGAATTTATGAATAGATCTGATGTCCGTAGGTCTAAAATGCCATTCCATAGGTTAACAGATTATTCGCACTATTAGGTGGAAAATTATAAGCTGTTTTTGCAGTTACCGTATTGAAGAAATAAAAGTTGCCGTAATTGCGATAATTTCAGAAATAACGCTTAAATAGACACACAAAAGGACTAATGGGTACATAGAGTATGTAGGATATTGGATACATGTAAGAATATATTTATGGTCTGTTACTTTTTTCCGTGTAGAGCGGAGCTTTCCCGTACAGTATCATAAAGTAGAAACGTAAAGACTGAAACAAATTATTACAGTCTGAGCTATAACTTCTGCTGTTTCACTAGATTAAAAATATCATTGTTTCAAACTCTTTTATGAAAAAGACTGTCTTTTTACTCCCCTGTTGCAATTACTTTTGAATCAGTAACGGAAATGTTAGCCCGACGTGATTCATAATTTGTTGGTGATACAGTACAATATGTTTAGTTGATGACACATTTCCGTTTATCTCTGAGGAAACCAATAGTTGTCTCAGATTATTTGAATTAAATTCTGGTTAAGTGTTTAAACGTCTAACCTCGGTGCTGTCCAAAATGGTACCTATACACCCGGGCCATATGGGCACACGCTAACTGGAGTAACTAAAGGAATCATTTCAATTTTTCATCAAGGAAAAATGACATAAATAGATCAATAAATATGTACAACTATATTATTATTTTTCTTAGTAACGGGAGTTATCCGATGATGCAGTAAAAATACACACGAAAACTGAAGTGATAAATGAAAATTGTATACGAAACTAATCCAAACTACAGTATTCACATGCGGAGCAACAATGGAACAGTAGCATTGTTGAGGTAACCAGGGACGTGACGATAGGACCTTGATCCCGTTATGACTCAGAGGGGGGTGGTAGACTAGTGGGGGGGTCACATTTCGCATTAGCACGCTTTCACTATCCGAACATCCGAACACATTCGGATACGGATTCGGATAACGCGCTGGCGCCGTGGGAGGGTCATCTGGCTAGACCGCCACCTGTCGGTGGAAAATTAATATGGTCAGGGAACACAAACTTAAATAAATACTATGCAAAACAGTAAAAACAACTAAAATTTATGGACGTTCAATAATTTAACCCGGGACTTTTTCTGTTAATTCAGTGACACTATGTTTTAGTTTTTTTTTTATGAAATACTATAGCGTTATCAACAAGCCCTGCAGGATTAGTTATAGGCTGGGAGTTTAGACGGAACCAAAACAGCTAAAAAAATCAATAATTGTGTATTGTTGCATACAAATTATATAGATGGTGACGGAAAAGGCCCTACATTCTGTTTTAAAGTAAATTACAATTGATTTTAGATATGGATGTCCAAAATGGGAGTTTTTGCTATTTCAACCATACAATTGTTCGCGCCTTTTGTTTGAATTAAATTTAACAAGTTTATATGCATTCTTTGTGTGACACTAACTCAAGAAAATTATTTTGTTCAATAGTTTTGCGTATACATAGAAATACAATACCGTACCTACATCTAAACAAATTTTATAATTATTAATTATTTTTACTGAATAATGTGATTTATGAATATAACAATTAAATATTTGAAATCTGTGCCTAGACTACTAGAGGTGTGAGATAACATCTTCCAGGTACCGAAAAGTCATAACCATGTCATAACAAGATCTTAGGTAGGTAAGTGAACAGAGGCGCATTCTATTGGTATCAGAATCTACTACATGCTGCCCACCTCGTTGCTTTTTAGCAGGCTCCATTTAGATGTCATGTAGCTTCGTACACAGATTTTTTATTAGTACTGATTTACAGGCTGTGTACATTGATTATAAAACCTCCCACAGTCGTTACGGTAGTACATTTAATCTGTTCTTAGGATAAATATTGGGAAAAGGGTTATTTGGGTCTTCTAGGTTAGAGGGGGTTCTCCTAGTTAAAACTATACATCGTGTCTTTGGAAACCATTGGAATTTATAATAATGAGTTATGTTTTGCTGCGTAGTACCATTGGTTATATATCTCCTACTAATGACATCCTATATCTATATCGTCAACACCCCACCCATTATTTGCACAATTAAAACTCATGGTGAAACTTAACACACCATACAGTGTGTAATGACAGAAGGCTCGTTATAGCTTTTGCTTTCATACTGTATAATGCCTTTAACTTGAACCATAGTGTTCTTCTTCTTTCCATTTCTTCTGCTTCTTCTTACTGTTTTCTGTCTGCTGCTCTCTGTTCTGCACTTTGCTTGACCTCAGAAGGAGACTTTTTTACACATTATAAAATTTTTACAATGGCTTCTAAAAACCTCAGTGTTATCGTAAGTACGCCTACACTTATTTTATTTATTCAAATATCTTTTTGGCTGGTTCCTAACATACCTGCACAAGTTAAGTGACTGTGGGTATCGTAATATTTCATGATAATAATAGGCCCAGGACTCCCTGTCTAGACTCTAGGCTAGGCCTATATGTTAAGGTTTTTATTTTTTGTATGGCACATAGTATGTGCTATTATTACGTATTACTTTCTTAAAATAATACTCACAGTAGATATAGGAACTTAGGTTTTTTATTTACAATTTCCAAATTATAATAATATCTAAAATGACCTGAGTCATCAATCGAAAGAGGTTTTCAAATAATTTTGATAATGCCTTGGAAAAGCTAACCCTCAAATTTAATTAACCATGATGCAGAATCCATAAAAAAATCTAGCTAGTTCTAACTACAGTCCACTCTTGGTAATTCTTTTAAACACTTGATAATTCAAAACTTTCGATAATTCAAAATGAAGGCTCAGTCCCTAGAGAATCTCTCAATATTTCAAATTTTTACCATGCATTTTGATACACTCGGTATTTCAAAGTCCAAATAGAGGGCAGGGTGTTTTTCTAAGTTGGCAATCCGATCTCTAGATTGCGCGACATCTCCTTGAGCTTGAGCACAAACGTAGTTGTCGACAGCTGATAGTTCAGCTATTGCCGAAATATATAGCGCTAAATAACAGATTTCTTTGCAACTACAGTAACTGAAAAATAAGCCGTTGATTGTTTAAAAGTGTACTAAAATACGGTATGATGTTTTATTGTAACATGCTGTACCTTTGTATGTATTAAACAAATGAACTCTCTGTAATTCAAATGGTTTATTTTTCTCCCGATAAATCGAACTCTTGATAATTCAAAACTCTTGATAATTCAAATTTATATGCTTGGCCCACCAATTTCGAATTATCAAGAGTCTACTGTAGTCCATAAATTGTCTTCAACGTCTGCACACTGTGTATTTAACTTATGCAGGCTTCTAAAAAGGCTCAGATTTTGAGATTGCCAAGGATGTATGGATGTATTGGTATTGGTGTCAATTTAACTTAGTTTTTGTCAGGAAAAACGATTGGATGCTGTGGTGATGATTGTTACTTGGAGGGGATGAAGTTTCAATGAGCGAACAGTATTACACCAGTGTGTTTGAATATTAAATTAAATACAACCTATAATTTTTTCAACTTAGATGTACTTGGTAAAGATCTGCTCGGTGGTTAACTTATTTTATAGTTCATCAGATCAAGATTTAGACAATCAGACTTATACTTTGGCCCATTCGTTGGATATTATGCTAGATGCAATTACAAGTTAGCCTAAATGTTGAAAGTTAAGTTTCTTACCACCAGGCTCTTTTTTGCTATAGGCTACTTTGTACGTTGGCTGTGGCCGTATCCAATTAGATACGGGTCTAGCGTTCCTTGGACGTGGTCGTTTTCAATCAGCTACGTTTTCTTACACTTTTCAGGAATGTTTGGTTCTTTCCTATCCTACCTAAAGCATAAACACCTCATTTGAGTGGTGCACAGGGGGTGAAAAAATGTTCAATCAAAAGGTTTGAGGAAGTAATGAGTTGATTTTTATTTTCAGGTCAGGTCACTGTCAACTTCTGCAGTGCAAAATCAGATGGTCAGGGTAAGTTTTTTTTCAACTTAATTAGAAGATCTTGGATATGACTAGCTTCTCTGTAAGTTATCTTTAAATTAGAAAAAGTAAGAAGTGATTAATTTAAAGTAGGCCTATGCCATAATGATCTTCTAAGTGTAAAATATACAAAGTTTGTTGCTGATTCAGAGTATTATTGTTTTTATTTTGAAAACTGAGTTTATTATAATAAACTTTGCCTATTAGACACAGAAACAATAAACTCAAATTTATGATATAAGCCTAAATAATAAGTACAACAACTTAATGTTCTCCATATAAATGATTTTACTTGATCCTTTTAACACTTTTATGACTATTTCATTTTTTAATTTTGATGGAAGATTATATTTTGTTATACATTCGGCAAAAAATGTTGTAATAGTGCCTCTTGCACCAATCATTATGCCAATTACTGATATAGAATTTAGATTATATTTGTTTCTTAAATCATTTTCACATTTAGGGCCTGCTATAATTTTTTCTCCTTTCTTCATCTACTTCTAAGGGTTGGTTTTTTGATATTTCAAACCTTAAGGTTGGATCAATTATAATTCCACTTTTAGATTTTAGATTTAAAATGTCCAATCTTCTGTTTGATCCACCATCTTCAATGCAATGTATTTCTTCTACTACTTGCCAGCCTTTTTTCCGTAGTTCTTCTGCGATCATTGATCTTACAGCATGGTGTCTTGCATTACACAGTTAAGGCACCAAAGGGACAAGAGCCAAGGACATGCGGAAGGGTTTCAGAATCCACTATGCCCTATGTAGTTTTGTTATAGAAAATGATTTGCTGATTCACTTTTTGAATCGCTAAAAAGTTAACCTGATTAACAATGGAAATTGTGTTCATAATAGTTTCTGTAGGCCCAAGTTTTTCTTTTGGTCAATCTTTTCAGTTTACTGCTGTAGCGTGACTCTACAATTTGTAGGACACTACTATCAACACCGCAGTATACTACTGAAATACACCGAAAAAGTCAGTAAAATAATATTCAGAATGTTTACTTCTTGTGTTGTTTCCTTAACTCACTTTTTATCCTCATACTGCAGCAAAATCAATTACTGAATCAAGTAGGCTGGAATCCTTTTGTTTTTTCTCCATATTCACACAAAGCAAAGTCCAAATAACTTATCCGAGTGATTCTCAAATTTTATAAGGCTTGCCTGGAAAATGATGCTTCAATCCGAGTACTTGGCATTCAGTGACAGACAGATAGCGTCTACGGCTGACTACACGTTTTTAAGTGTTTTTGATAATGTAAATTGTTTTTATTTAAGTATAGCAAGTAGGCTATGTTGAAATTATGTGGAATCAGAATTTTAAAATGTCCTCCAAAAATATAGTAGGTATTACATTTTTGTAAATGCATTTTTCAATATTTAACACATATATGGAACTAACTCTCTGAATTAGCTAAATAATCTATGTAAAATAAGTAACAATTTTGCTTTATTTCAGCCACCCATCCAGATTTTTGGTTTGGAGGGAAGGTATGCAACAGCCCTATACTCCGCTGCCTCCAAAATGAAGCAGCTTGAGGCGGTAGAATCTGAACTGGTCAAATTCCAGGTAAGTTAAGATGTATTAATTTAATTATTAGATACTTTGTCTAGTTTATTATGTAAATAAAATATAAATAACGTCACAAAATATTCTCAATTTGTCTTTGGGGCTAAAACTTCTAGGTTTGACTATTCTGGCCGAAGGTAGGCCTACTAAAATGTTTTAAATAATTCCATCTAGGGATTTCTTCACTTGACTAGTTTTATGTAGGCTAATCTATATAAAAGTGTCCATTTTGGAATATTAAATCTCAAAATGTTGGTAGTGGGTACTACCGGAGTGGTTGTTTTCGGGGCTAAAATAAAAATACTTTATATGCCTTATCTCAAAATAACATTTGGGACCTGGACACTGATGTAACAGTCATAAATTTATTATTATAAAAAAAATAAACAGGTTTTTATAAGGCGTTTTGGAGATTTGTGAACAAAGGTTTTGTATGCATTTTAGGGATCTTTGAAGACAGACAAGAAACTTAACGAATTCATTGCAAATCCAACCATCAAAAAGGAGGTTAAGATTGAGGGTGTCAAGCAGATTTCAACATCCCTTAAGTTCTCTCCGCCAACCGCTAACTTGGTTGGTAAGTAACCAGCTAATGTGGTAGCTTAGTGGTTATCGTATCCAATAGGCCTATGCTGCTTGGTACCGGTAATCACAATTATTTTCTAATACTACCGGTACGACAAAACTAATCTTCCTATTTTGGTAAAACCGACTAGAGTCATAGTTTAAGTAAGGAACAAAACGTAGACACCAGATTTGAACTAGCTCGTTTGGCTGCTACGGGAAATCCATGGTGATCCTAATTTACAAACAATCAACGTCTATTAGTTGGGACTGAGATAAATAATTTACTTTGGTGTTTAGTGTTCTCTGATAGAAAACTATTTATGTTCAAAATCAAAATCTTTATTGCCTTTTTTACACCATTATATGCACGGGGTCAACAATACATAATATATTAATATTCGTAAATCATACTGTCCGATAGATAGTAAGATAGTCTACAAAATCATTTACATCATAATACACCAAGTTTCAATAGAGATTTAACATAGAGTTGACTTTTGCATCTTGAATAAATATAGGCAACTTATGAATAGCAAGGCACATTTTCAGTTAGCCATGACCGTTTGAATTGAAACTTAAGTGGTGTAGGCTACTAAAATTACACTTGGTTTTAGATTTTACTTATCGTCTGCTTCTTTCCAGCTCTGTTAGCTGAGAATGGTAGGCTGCGCAATCTGCACTCCATCATCAACGCCTTTAAGACGATCATGTCTGCCCATCGAGGCGAGATCGCTTGTGAGGTGACCACCGCCAAGGTAAGGATTGAACTCATTTAGGAATTACAAAAGGCGTAATTAATTTGAAATACTGTATAGCTGGCTAAACTTTTTATTTCATTGTTTTTCTGTAACTATTTTGGACAAAGTGTTTTTCAAACGGTTACAAAATTCTCAAATTATTAGTTGTTACTTTATGCTTATTTAGTCTTGTAAAAAATAAAAACAAATAAAGTTACTACTTCACACGTTAATTGTTTTCTGTGGATTTTTTTGGTTAAGATTGTTCTTTTCGAAGAATAAACTATCTACTGAAGCTTCTTTAGTGCTCAACACTATAAAGCTCGACCGTGAAGGGCTGCAGTCTATGTCATAAAAGAACTGAATGCCACAAATTGTGTGAGCCCTAAGGGCTTAGAGGTTATGTTGACCTAACCTAAAGAAATGTTATAAATGATTCCAGGTCTTCGACCAACGGAGTAGTGAGTAGATGAAATCAGGATTTTCACACTTCAATTAGGGATTAAAAATAATGTTATTTTGGAATCAGAGTTCCTTCAGAGTCAAGGAACGTCCCTTAACATTTCAGTAATACGCAATTTAATACAGTTATTATTTTTAACGTACCGGTACCTATTACTTCATCGTCCATTATGTTTCAGCCAGTTGTTCTAACCGTTCAGATGTTACAAAAATAATTGGGTCTTCCCAGCAACCTATCACTAAGGTAGTAGGTGATACTTCGGTAATAGCGTTATTTATCATATGACGTTATATAACGCTCACCTCTTGTTTAAGAAGACAATCTCGGACTTGTGGTCAAAGCCTGAGTCCAAAAGTTGAACATATTTTGGCTTTAGGTGCATGAACTAATTCCTCATCAATGTACAGTCAAATTTCATGAAGTGTTCATCATTTACAAAATTATTTGAGTTTGGAATTATTTTCCGAAATTTGATATGTAAACTCTGACGTTTTAGCCTCTGGACGATGCCACTAAGCAGGAACTGACTGCTGCTCTCAAGGCGTTTGCCAAGAAAGGAGAAAACATTCTGCTTACAACCAAGGTACATGATGTTATTTTTAAAGTATTTCTAACAACCTTATTTTAATATCCAGAAGCATAAATTCATACTTAAAACTTTTTAACAACTTTTTAGTATTGATAAATATTGTTCCATGGTAAGGCAGGGCTCAGTATGATTGACATATAAAGTTTTTAAAATGGAATGTTAGCTCAGTTTGCTAAGGCGTTGCACTGACGTGTGTAGCGTTGATTTCTTTCTACATGGACGGTTTCGAATCCCTTACATGTGGAATCCATATTGTGCTTCCTGTGTGGCTTAGCTGGGGTGGAGGGCACTCCCTAAAAAAAAGGTATCCGACTTGGTGGGAAGTTTACGGCAATGGTGAGCTTGGTATTTTTTAACTCTAATTTTCTTTAAAGAAGGGAATTCTATAGTGTTTTTGAGTTTCTGATTTGATTTCTGATTCCTATGTTCACAGGTTGATCCTAGCATTATTGGAGGTATGGTTGTTAGCGTGGGAGACAAGTATGTTGACATGAGCATTGCCAGCAAGATCAAGAAATACACTGAGCTCATCCAGGCTGCTGTCTAAATAGTTGTACCCTTTTGTAGTGAAAGCAGTGATTATGTATATAAAATGTCAGCATTTCTTATTTCTGTTAAAATATAAACACACCTACACATAGTGAAGAGTTTGCTTAAACCTTTTTGATATTGTAGTCTTGTGTGTAATAAACGACAGTGTGTAATAAATCTGACGCAGGTTTAAGGAAATATTTAAGTGAAAATCCAATCACAGGAAAATTCGCGTAGTCTTCAGGTTTGCTGCTGAGGGGACATTTTTGATCTAATTTGGAAATTGTTAAAAGATATTAAGGAGCTGGCGCTAACATTTAAAAATAACGAGGTTGAGTGGACCCGTAATTTAATAATCCTATTAGTGCAGTTGACGGATTCCACCACTGTTCACTTACCCCATTAAAATAGCTGGCTTGGTGCTGTGTGCACGCGCATTGCACAGGAATTGCAAACTCAATCTTACTACACATATACAATCCTTATGGTTATAGGGCTTGACCTTGATCTTCCCAAAAGTCGGGATTCACAAAATTAATGTAATGGCGGGGGCGGGACAGAGTTCATCACTACGCAAGAGCATGTCTAAAGAAATTGCTGAAATATTACGATTTTTAGTTGTAAAATGGGGTTGAATAAGGCAGAAGCTAGTCAGGTTTGCCCCATTTTACAAAAAAAATCGTAATATTTAATCTATTTATTATTTAATATTTTTGAACTTGAAATCGTTTGATAGGGAATTAAAAATGCTAAATAAATTCCTGGCATTTTTTCATAAAAATAGTCGTTTTTGAGTAATTTAAGTTTAAAAACTAAAATGGCCACCATTTTTAAATTTTAAGTTTATTGAAGACTAGCAGAGTACCCGTCCTTGGGGTTGGCATATAAGTATAAAATGCTTATTACAGTTATGGGAGAGGTCACGGTTTAAGAAAATTTGGTCTTTTAATTCATAAGGTATCCTATAGTGTAGCACACATCTACCATAGCCCTAATGTTCTACCACTGCACCTAAACCATAGAAAAAAGTAAAATTCCCATTTTGTACCACAACTTTTTGGCCCGACAGACGTCGTCCTGTCCTAATGTGGTTTTATGTCAAATGCTAGTTTATTTTCAAGATGAGCTCGTTCGCATCGGCATTGCTCAGTCACGTCCTGGTTGAAGTTCGTTTGCTACGTTTACTCACCTTTAGGTTGGAGCTCGTTCGCTGCGCTCACTTGCCTTCAGGTGTAGCTCGTTCGCTACGCTAATTTGCCTCACTTTTTGGTTGCAAATTAGCTGTTGTCATAAATAAATAAATAAAAAAAGTGCTGCACCCTGATGGTAAACCTATTAACTTTTTAATGCTATTGAACACCACCGAATCAAATTTTTTAGTTGAACTAGCTGTTAAGATTCTTTAATTCCGTTTAAATATAAGTACTCATAAGGTTAACTTGGGGAACTCATCGATCTCTATTATAGAGATCGATGGGGGAACTACAGAGCCACTGGGGCGGAGCCCGAAAGGATTTTTGAGATATGAATATGCCTAAATGTTAATCGAATGTGAGTTATCCATCATCCTGCCAAATTTAAGCCCAATCCGTCCAGTAGTTTATGCGTGATTGAGCAACACACACACAAACTTTCAGATTTATAATATTAGTAAGATGATTTTTTTTCTAACATGGGGCTCTATACCTTAACCTACTAAGTTTTATAAGGACCGGTTGAAAAAATCTCAAAATAAAAATGTTTATGTAAAAAATACAAAATGGCGGATATCTGGCTAACGAAGCGATTTTGGAACAAAATTATTCTTGACATACTCTTTATTTTGACCCATAGAACCATTTCCCGGAGTTTGGCTGTTTACTTATGGGACACTCTGTATCTTGACACCTTAGGGTGCGATGTTTTAACGCAAAGACGAGAGAAGGATAATATCACAGACTACCATGGTTTTTACTTTCTCCCCCTATACCATAGCATATGGAGAAAGTATTGTTTTCGTCAAAATTTTCGAGTTTGAGTTTTGAGTGGATATATTCGTTTTGGGTCCCCCTGGACACAAAAAAGTGGTTTTCAAAGTGATGTCTGTGTGTCTGGATGTATACACCTAGACTGGATGTGTTTTTCTAGGGACTACACCTGCAGTCCGATTTCGATGAAATTTGGTATGTGGGTTCTAATCCATGGTATCTCCAGGCTTTTTTTCATTTTTTTGAAATATTGATTTTTAATGAGGATTTTCCCATAAAAACCCATAAAAAACCGGAAAAATCGAATTTTCTCAAAAATGGCCCAAACGATTTTAATAAAAATTTATTATGGTGTAGCCCTTTAAATTCTGAACAAAATGGTACAAATCCCATTTCTGTAAAAATGACGGTTCAAAAGTTATTGTAAATTATGTTATTTTTCCATAAAAAACCCCATAAAATAACAAATACCCCCGCCGCAGCAAACCTGCCGACTAAGCGAATTTCCATTTGCCTGAATTGATTTTCAATTGAATGTATTTAATTAACATTAGGTTTTATGAGTACCTAGGCTTGGTGCTACAGGGAGGGTAAAAAAGTGTATTTTTGGTAAAATATGAATAACTTTGTATAAAATAAATAAATTTACCAAGTTTGATTAAAATATATCCATAAACAAGCAAACTACAACATTTTACAATATTCTCCATAAGAATAACATGGGAATTTTAAAATAACATTTTTTTGAATTTTCTCCTTAACCAATAATTGTACAAAAACACTTGGATATACTGAATTATTTCTTTTTTTAAGCTCTTTAAAAAGGTCTGGAGAGAAATTGGGAAATTTTGTGTTTAGAGGGTAAAAAATTAGAAAAACCAATTTTTACCCCATAAAACCCTGTTCCCATGGTCCGATCATGCTGTTTCGCGAACTCATTCAAGTTTATCCCGCCTTACACCTTCAAACCAAATTTCATCAAAATCTGACAAAAATTACTCAAGTTATCGTGTTCACGGACACACATATATATAAATCTATATATATATATATATATATATATATATATACATATATCAAAATTTGAACGAATGGTGTTTTTGGCCTCTGGGGACATCAAAATGAAAAAGTAAATCGGTCCCGGGCCTAGGTCTTACCATGCCACCTACGGTAATAGCTACTTCCCTATAAGGATATTCGCTAAAAATAGGATTATCGAAAAAAATCCGGTTTTGATTTAACATAGTATGTTATGGTCCTTACCATTTTTATAGTTTTTTTTCATTTTTTAGAAATTTAGATTTTTAATGGGGATTTTCCCATAAAAACCCATAAAATAACGGAAAAATCGGATTTTCCCCAAAATGGCCCGAACGATTTTGATAAAAATTTAGTATGTTATAGTCCTTTAAATTCTGAACAAAATGGTACAAATCCCATTTCTGTAAAAATTGCGGTTCAAAAGTTATTGTAAATTATGTTATTTAAAAAAAACCCCATAAAATAACAAAAAATAAGGATTATCGAAAAAAATCCAGTTTTGATTTAACATAGTATGTTTAGTACAGTAAAAATATGTTTTGACCCAAAAAAAATTAGCACAACCGGGGAATTTGGTACAGATGTTGGGTGTACCTTCCTTTTGAACATACTAAAAGTCCCCTAAAATTGAAGCTGTGCTACGGCCGCCACATTGGAAAATGGAGGCATATTTCTGTATTTTTCGCTATAGTGACTTTATTATTAGAGATACAGGAAAAAGCTAAATATACAAAATGTAGGTCATCTAAAAATACACATTTTTTGTATTTACCATCTTTCTCTAAACCCAACGGTTTTTGAGTTATTTGTTATTAAGTAAATTTAGTTTTTTCTATTTATCAAAAATAGGTGAAACACATGGAAATTGACCGTTACTTTCAAGGATTGTGATAATTTATCCTATTTAGTTAAATAGTGTGATACTATAAAATCTAAAAATTTAAGCTTATTTTATGAGTAAAACAACTCCGCCACAGCAAACCTGCAGACTCAGCAAATTTCCATTTGATTGGATGTTTCATTAAAAAATGTATATAAATAAAATTAGGTTCAACAGGTACCTAGGTTTGCTGCTACAGGTAGGTTATTATAGTGTGTTTTTTTAAGTAAAATATCAATACCTTACTATAAAATAACTAATTTTCCAAGTTTGATCAAAATATATCTATAAACAAGCAAACTGCAACAGTTAACTAATTCATAAGAATAGCATGGGAGTTTTAAATGTACAATAAACAAATTTGAATATACAAATTTTGGTTGTGTTTACTAAAAATATGGCGATTATTCGTCACGATTAGAATATTAATCAAATGGGTTTTCAAAAGGAGATGGAGCCTGTTATTTAAGTAATATTAATTCGTACCAAGCACCGAAAATATTGTATGCAGTAAGGTACGCCATATTTTGTAAAGTACGCAATAGTCATATTAATATTTTATCTTAATTTTTTACCCATTTAATAGTTAACATTTTAGTATTTTGATGGCACCACCACACTAACTAACTATACTTGACATCCCATTGTAAATTTGGAAGGGTGTTTTTCGTGTCTAGTTCATGTTGGTGACTAATTAAGTATAGTATAATTAGTTTTATATATCAAAAATCGGTGAAACCCATCGCAATCGACGGTTACTTTCAAGGTTTACGACAATTATTCATCCAACTTAGTTGATATCAGAGTGATAGTGGTAGTGCCATCAAAATATTAAAATGTTAATTTATTAAATGGGTAAAAATGAGTATAAAAATATTAATATGACTGTTGCGTAGTTTACAAAATATGGTTGATTTCCTCACTGTATACAATATTTCCGATACTTGGTACGAGTTAATATTACAGTACTTAAATTACTTGTTTCATCTCCTTTTGAAAACCCCTTCGGTTAGTATTCGAATAATAGTGACGAATAATCGCCATATTTTTAGTAAACACAACCAAAATTTGTATATTTAAATCTGTAAATTGTAAATCTTAAGCTACCATGCTATTATTATGAATTAGTTAACTGTTGCAGTTTGTTTGTTTATAGATTTATTATGATCAAACTTGGAAAATTAATTATTTTTCTGCAGGTTTGCTGTGGCAGAGTTGTTTTACTCATAAAATAAGCTTAAATTTTAAGATTTAATAGTATCAACTATTTAACTAAATGGGATAAATTATCATAATCCTTGAAAAGTAACGGTCAATTTCCATGTGTTTCACCTATTTTGATAAATAGAAAAAACTAAATATACTTAATAACAAATAACTCAAAAACCGTTGGGTTTAGAGAAAGATGGTAAATACAAAAAATGTGTATTTTTAGATGACCTACATTTTGTATATTTAGCTTTTTCCTGTATCTCTAATAATAAAGTCACTATAGCGAAAAATACAGAAATATGCCGCCATTTTCCAATATGGCGGCCGTAGCACAGCTTCAATTTTAGGGGACTTTTAGTATGTTCAAAAGGAAGGTACACCCAACATCTGTACCAAATTCCCCGGTTGTGCTAATTTTTTTTAGGTTCATGGAATTTTTCTCTTATTTTTACTGCACTAGTTATGGTCCTTACCATTTTGATAGTTTTTTCATTTTTTAGAAATTTAGATTTTTAATGGGGATTTTCCCATAAAATAACGGAAAAATCGGATTTTCCCCGAACGATTTTGATAAAAATAGTCCTTTAAATTCTGAACAAAATTGTTTCCGTATATTTACTCTCACCGCTTACACATGATAAAGGTTGTTGACAAACTTATGGGAGAAAGTATGTGTCAGAATGCTGATACCGTTTATTTATATGATAACTAGCTGGCCCGACAGACGTCGTCCTGTCCTAATGTGGTTTTATGTCAAGTGCTCGTTCATTTTCAAGATAAGCTCGTTCGCATCGCTCTATCACGTCCTGGTTGAAGTTCGTTTGCTACGCTTACTCACCTTTAGGTTGGAGCTCGTTCGCTGCGCTCACTTGCCTTCAGGTTTAGCTTGTTCGCTACGCTAACTCGCCTCCAGGTTGAAGTTTGTTCGCTACGCTCACTCACCTTTTCGTTGCAAATTATCCGTTGTCATAAATTTTAAAAATAATAGTGCTGCACCCTGTTGGTAAACCTATTACCTTTTTAATGCTATTGAACATAACAGAATCAAATTTTTTTAAATATAGGTATTGATTGAATTAGATGATAATATTGTTTCCGACTGAGATAAGTTTGTTCTTCAACTACTAGGACCATTTTATTTAGAGCTAATGGTCAAGGGCGTGGGGTCCCAGTTTATCGACATCCCAAAAGATCGACACTGAAATAGTCCCACTTTGTCGACAACTCAAAATGTCGACAGTGTCGGTAATATGGGATGTCTGTAAAGTGGGATGTCGGTTATGTGGGATGTCTGTTATGTGGGACGGTTGTGTAAATTTTCCCACTTTATCGACACGCAAAATGTCGACAAGCAAAACAGATCGACAAAGAGCGGGAGATTCAAATTGAAGGTGAACAGTTCTTGCTGAACAGATCGGTTGAGTATAATGAGAGTCGTTCTTTTTTAAACTCCGAACGACTTCTATTCACGGCGCTTGCAGTCTCCTTCTCCTTCAAATTTGTCAATGCTATCTCAACTATCTTGTGTATATAATATGTGTTCTGCCGTTTGAAGGCTTAAAATAATTTGACATTTGTCGCACTTGTATTATGATTTATTGACTGTTTTTTTTCGTGTAAGAAGGTAGTTAAAACGTGCTACCTAGGCCAAACTTTGACAGAGGATGATTATGGTATCCATCCAAGTTTTTTCAATCATACATATATTTGAAATTATAATGATATAGTACATAGTTTTTTTTTCATTTAACTTGCTAGCTTAGTGTTAAAAAAGATTAACCCAAATAACAATTTTACGTTGTTCATTGTTACACTTTGAAATATTAAATGAGTTGTAGTACATTTGTATCAGCAACTTACACCGGAAATGAGGAAATGAAAAAAAACTGCGTTAATTTGCCTCTGCAGATGCTTTGATTCTTTTGTTAACCTCCATTGCCAATATGGCGATCCATTAAAAGCAATGACGTCATAAAATTTTGCAATAATTTCTTTCTAAACTATTTTGTAGAGCTTAAAAACAAATTATTTAGTATATTGAAGCATTATTATGCGCCTAATGGTTACGGAGAAAACTCAAACAGTTTTAAATTTAAAATCCCTATGTTATTGTTATTAAAATCCCTAAAATCCGTATGAAACGTTGTGTATTGTTTTTTACATTCGTGATGGAAAATGTCCGCAATAAACCTTTGAACAACCTATGTTATTCTTATGGAGAATAAGTAAACTGTTGTAGTTAGCTTGTTTATGAACATCTTTTGATCAAAATTTGAAAATGCATTTATTTCATACTAAACTACCTATATGTAATAATATTACAAAAAAACCCTTTAAAACCCTCCCTGTTACAACATACCTAAGTACTTGTTAAACTAATGCAATATTGAAATAGGGAATAATTTTGTGATATTTTAAGGAGATAATGTAAATCCAATCAAGCAAATGGAAATTCGTTTATTCTGCAGGTTTGCTGCGGGGGGTATTTAAAATAAATCATAGAGTTGTTGCAGTATTTAGAAACACACATCAGAACCACCTGTAAACTGTGAATGGCTGCTTAAGAAACTTAAACACCTTATCTAAATGCAGTAGGTATAAAGAAAATAATAGTATATGCCTACTGTATTACGTTACTAGCCCGGTAAGCGGTAAGGTGTTTTATCGAAGGCGTAGCCGAGTACGGGATTTTCGTGCGGCACAATTTATTTAGGACAGAACATAAATTCGATTTTTTTTTCTGAAAATAAAATAGGCCGCTGAAATTAGCTGTTTATTTCAACAGCTGACTAAGTACACGGTAATAGTATATTACGTTACTAGTCCTGAAAATGAGTGTGTTTACCCAGGCCATGCTGCAGGATCCATGACGTCACACTAGTGGATAGATTTCATTGATAAATTCATTGCCATTGCCATTCCCATATGTTTTAGGTAAATAAACAAGCTGGCTGTTTGTAAGATTTTAATGGTAAGAGTTTAGTACAACTATCCACCACTGTGACGTAGTGTTGCGCTGCCCGTGCTGCAGCATGGCCTGTTTTTTTCTAGTGGGTTTTTTTTTCTAGTGGGGCCTTGGTTTACCGGACGAGTGTGGGGAAGTCGAGTACGGGATTACCATACGAGTCCGGTACACACATTTTGGACGAGTTACGTGCGATAGTTTACGTGATATTTTAAAGGAGACATTTTAGTGTAAATCCAGTTAGGCAAATGGAAATTCGCTTATTATGCAGGTTTGCTGCGGCGGGGGTATTTTACTCTAAAGTCATAAGTGATTTATTTAACCAGATTTACATAAGTTATGCATATTGTTTACGTCAATTGCAGAAATACATAAAATATATACAAAATTCCTTCTGCATGCCATACATAAGCTATTTACAATTGGTTAACATTTTAAATTTTGTTTGGAAATTCACTCATTATGCCCATTTAAAAATCTTTACCTTATTCTTATTACCCTCATAAACTCATTTTCGCGTATTCCAATTGTGTTGGTTCGCGGACTCATTCGTTGTAGGTTTACACGACACGTTTGTACAAATTTCATCAGGATCGTATTATTTTTGCCATGAGAGATTTTTTCGCTAATTAATAGCGTATTACCATAGATAAAACATACTCCCCTAGTAGATTTCTCATCCTTATGGAACAGCTGAAGACAATTTTATTGTTAGTTCTGTACGGTTTATGTAGAGGTCGTGTTTTGTTTACAATTTGTTTCACGTTATTACAGCCATTTAAAACCTCGTTTAACCAAATAATACGATCTAATCATAAACAATAACTTGTCCCCTAGTTATATAACCAAACAGTAAAGCACAAATCAAGAAATTAACTCTAAAATAATGGAAACAAAGTTTCATCGACACTAGCGCCTTTGTGTCACGTAAATGAACTAGACACGAAAAACGTGCTTCAAAATTTACAATGGGATGAGAAGTCTACTTGTGTTGGTTATTCTATGGTATTACCTATATGGAACATTCACCAAAATGTTTTTACCTACTACAGTTTTAAATACGACAGTTTTTTAAAGTAGCCATTTCAGTTCAGTTCTTAGAATTGAAAAGTTTCACTTAACAGCTCTTTACTTTCATAACAGCAGTTTCATTTCACAACAGCATAGTTTTTCTCATAACAACACAGGCAACGGACCAATGAGGTTCAAGGATTGAGAGAAAAGAAGTAAAATTGGAATTCTTCGAACGTCAACTAATCAACTGATCAGTTGACAATTTTAATTGTTGATCCAACTTTTTCCTGTTAATACCAGCGAACACAGAATAACAAATTGCATCCACATTCCATAAAGACCATAAAATGCACAGCTTTCCACTTTTCAAGGTTGTCGCTATTTTGGAATTAATATTTTTAACTAATTTTATGGTCTTTTTGGAATGTGGATGCAATTTTAAGACTTGACTTATTTACTCTTCGCATTCTCGCTATAAGCCTACTTGTTTAGGAGCTACATGATGTAAAATGTACACCGGAAGTCTCTTTTCCATAGGCTGTAACTCCTAAACGAGTGGGTTTATCGAAAAAATTTCAAGAGTAAAAAAGTTTTTAAATTGCATGTTTTATCCGAAAATATGAAAGGGTGTTCCATGAGAAATTTCAAAGTTGGCCGCCATTTTCAAAATATAAACTCATATTTTGAACTGCCACAAAAAATAAAGGAATGTCCCCCATTTAAAGTTTTCACTAATTCTTACCGTTTCCGATATCCCAATGGTAGCCTCCTTGAGTTGATAACCCTGTATATATGTAGCCGTTAGCGCGATAACTCGAGCAAAAATGATCCCATGTAGATGAAATTTGGTAAAAACGTGTAAACCTACGTTTATTCGATCGAGTTCGCGAACCAGCATAATCGGACCATGGGAACAGGGGTTTACGGGGGGTTTTATGGGGTAAAAATGGGGGTTTTCAATTTTTTCCCCTAAAACAAAAAGTTTGCAATCTATCTATAATATTAAAACGAAACTATGTTTTTTTATTTCACGATTTTGAATCAACCACTCGACGGATTTTCATGATTTTTGTGTTGAAAGAAAGATAATTTTGAGAACTAGGGAATGTCGAAGCCATAATTTTAGTTTAGGGTCCCAGTTTTTTTAGAAATTAAGTTTTAATTTTTAAAAAGTCTAGCAGCCGACGCTAAGATTCTAAACTAGCTTTTGGCATAAAATAATTTGCTTAACATAACAGCTGTAAACATTCAGCTTTTGTCAAGTAAAGTGCAGCCGATAATAATTATGGAAGAGGCAGGTATGCTATGGAAGGTGGTATCGTTGACTAGGTACTAGTACATACACTTCTCAATTATGACTATTACTCTCTCTACTGTGCTACTTTTAATCAGTGTGCGTCTGTGCGAATCGGCTACAAATCTCACTTCAACGTTTTTCACATCGTAAAAATTGCAGAATTGCTGTTTCATTGTAAAATTATCGGATTTAAAATGCATATCGTATAGGCCTATGATGGAATAAAAACATATTTGGTCACACAACATTTGTTTACAAGATGATTTTTCACATTAAAACTGCAAGAAACTTTGTCTTTATATGTGTAACTGATCTGAATTGTACATGGTTTTAACTGACTACAGAATTCCCGTACGTAGGACGGGCTAACACCTCGTTTATTTTTAAACCGTTTTGTAGAGCTTAAAAAAAGAATGTATTTATAAATTAAAATAGGTTCAAAAATAAGCACAAAATGGATTTAAAATCTATATAATTAATACGCTAAATGAAACTTTGTCGCCACCATTTCTTAACCGATTTTATCCATTGACGTCTCATTGGAAAGAGCGTGTCACGTAGATTTGCAAACTGGCCTTACATTTTTACACACTGTGAACTCATGGGTATATATCATCAATCTCTATTATATCGATCCGAATCTGCTAAGCTAGCACTTCAAACGCCATATAATTAATACGCTACATGAAACTTTGTCGGTTGAACTCCTCCGCCATTTCTTAACTGATTTTACCCTTTGACGTCTCATTGGAAAGTGCGTGTCGCGTAGATTTGCAAACTGGCCTTACATTTTTGAAAAAGTCTCTTGGGCTCTGCCCAAGTGGCTGTTAAAGATCCCATGTTATCCTTATGAAGAACATAATTGTTACATTTTGATCAGCTGTATATTTTAATTGCTGTTATTTAGTTTTCAATTCAATGAAACGCATTGGGTACATTTACTGATTTTGTTGAAATTAAATATTTACTATTTAGCCTAAATTTACATTCGTACATATTACAATGTAAAAATTCGAGAAAGCCTGGACAATTTTATTTATTTTGCCAAATAAGAAAAATGAACTGACATAGTACTGCATTTCTTGAGAAATCATTGAAAGAACCGATTTGTTAACCATGGAAACATAGCAAAATCATAGAACGCTACCAAGTAGAAGAAACAGAGATAAAAAAGTACAGTACTATCGTCATCAACCTATATAATGAGGAACACCTACAGCACCAATATGAAGATTTCCACAAACAATGAACAAGAATGTTAGACGAAGTGCTACTATTTTGTAGGAAACATGGACTTAACTTTATGATGATTTGCAAAGGAAACCCCTCTAAGTCTGAATTAAACTGGTACGGCAAGGACATTAATAATTAAATATAGTATATCTTACTAATATTTTAAACTAAAAAACCCGTCGAAATCGACGGTTACTTTCAAGCTTACGCTAATTTATCTAACTTAACTGCGAAAAATTGAGTGAAATTATACATATTTCGAGCATTTAGCATTGTTTAAAGATTAGTAAGTGTAAAAACAATAATGATATTAATTGAGTAAGATATCAATTATGGTTGATCATTCAATAAATTATTTCCCATACATTACGTCATCGGAGTTGTTATTAAGCTATCTGGTATCTCTTCCTTTGGAAGAACGTTTAAATAGTATTAAAATTGTATTGGCGAATCTTTTCTTTTCAAACACTTCCGTGATTTCAGTGTAATGCAGATTAATCTATGATTTTATTTGAAAAAATATCTGTTTGTTGGGAAGACACTTTCTAACTCCAAAGGGAGGTATATCCGTTACAGTGTAAGTTTGATTTTTCCTTTGTCACGTCGCGTCAGTTCATATCGTACTTCTGTGCCAATGAATAACAGTCATATAGACTTGGACTTGGGTGTAGTTTTTATTCTCACCACTCACTAGTCCTGTCTCCTGTCAAGTTAAGACGTCGTCACATATACAATACATGCTCATCCTGCGTACAGGATTTAATCCTGCGTAGCCCATTTCATAATACACTACAAATTACAAGTTACAACAACTTGTAATTTCCATTAGATTTGCATTGGGCGATCAGCTGATTTACTAATAATATTATGTACTTCATTATCAAATGGGCCCCAGTTAGTATATGTTTTCTGTTGTACAGTCGGGAAACGGTCCTTATACGAACTGCGCCTCGCAGTTAAAACGCACCCTCGAAAGGAGGGGGGGTCAACGTCCTAAGGTTGTTTAGGCCTAAATTAATATTTCGGTTGAAAACCAATAATTAATTACGTTATTAATATATGTCTCTGTTTGAAGTAAAGTAAACTATCAAATAATTTTTGATTTGTTATTTATACATATTTGAAATGATTATTACAGTACAAGTATTATTTTAATAACGTGCCAAAGTTCCGCATTGACCTACCTAGACAATTTGAATCATAAAAGTACAGTACTAGGTTGACCGCAACTGTAGCCGTTGGGAGGCTCACATCGTTGGAGGAGCCTTTATGATATCAATGGCATTTCCGGCATTTCCGCTCGGGCATTGTATACTGCTGGAGAGATAGACAGCAATTGAGATAAGACTTGTTTGAGTTGTTTCGGCTTCTTTAATGTATGAAATGTAAAAATACACAAATTTGCAATTACCTTCACCTATTGAACTAATGTATTATTATCAATTGCATGCACCCAACGTTTTTCGTTTTAAATCTTAAGTATTTATAATCTCCACATATTTATAATTTATTTTCCAGTTTTTAATGTGTTTGGATGTTAAATCTATTTCAAGCGTCTATATCAGATTAAGACAGAGGCATGTAGGAAATCTAAGGTTTATTTGAGTTTCTTTTCATATAATTATGTATTATTAGATTGAATGTATGGCCTACCTACTAACTATAAATATACCAATCTACTAGCAGAGTACCCGTCCTTCTTATGGGGTTGGCATATAAGTATAAAATGCTTATTGTAGTTATACCATGGATAAAAGGAGTATAGACATATATACTCAAGAGTTATACTCAAGCTTTGTGTATGCAATGGGGAAGGACACAGTTTGATAAAATTTGCTTCTTTAAATTTACAGTTTACATAAACATAGCCATTATGTTCTACCACTTCACCTAAACAATAGAGAAAAAAATTATAAAAAATCACAAAATATCACAAATTATTCATGAAATTAGAAACGTAAAGATAACACAATCCTACTTTGACATTTCTCATTGCGTATCACAGTTTTTTTTTTTGCTGCTTAGTTCAAATTAGCTGTTTTCATAAATGCAAAATAAACGGTATCGGCAATCTGACACATACTTTCTCCCATTAGCTTGTCAACAACCTTTATCATAGGTAAGCGATGATAGTGGTAGGCCTATTTAATAGGTAAAATCTCAAAAGTTTCATTAACTTTTGAACAGTAATTTCAACAGGAACTAGTGTACCTGTTGCTCGAAATCGAGCAATTGTCAAGTACCGGTATTATGCAGGAGTTATTTTAAAACTACAGTAATAACAGTCATAATTTTCGATGAGTTTAAAAGACCCGACTAAATGCTAAGGTAACTAATTGAAATACTCACGCTATTAAGGAGGACAAGGAAGAAGTGGAGGACCCTTTTAGAGAGTTTGAAGATGGGGCTGGAGTACCAGTTATTTATTAATTTAAATAGCAAATGTTTTATTATTTTTCCATATCAAAATTGTTAATTATATTATTTAGTATAAAAAAAATTTACAGATGACTTAAATTAATTGATATATTTACATTCTTTCAAAATGTAAACATGGAAAATTTGGAAAGCCATGGGGCGTAGCCAAGGGAAATGTGAAAATTAAATGATATAATATTGCATTGTCATCCATTTGGGAGCTATGTTTCAAATTTCAAGGCTCTAGCTCATCGGGAACTTAGTATAAAATTGATTGCAAAATTTGGGTCGCCGGATTTCTACCCCCGGATATTTACCCCCATGAAAAAACGCCTACGTCACTTTGACGTCACATGTATGGGGGTAAATTTCCGGCCGCGAACTTTTAGGATGGATAAATTATTATTTATTCAATCAACTCGCATTTCACGGTTTACTTAACAGTTGAAATTAATCAAAATGCTAATAAACCTGACACCGGAACTTTACCCCCGGAAATCTACACCCAGACATCTACCCCCGGACATCTACCCCCAGACATCTACCCCCGGACATCTACCCCCGGACATCTACCCCCAGACATTTACCCCCAGACATCTACCCCCGGACATCTACCCCCAGAAATCTACCCCAAGAAATGTACCCCCAGTGGTCAAATCATAAAAGTCCGACCCCGGAATTCTACCCCCGTGCTACACTACGTATCGGCCAATATTCATTGTTGTAGTTGATTTTAGTAATTGGTTTATAAAAATAATCAATGGCTCTTCGTTTAATAATTACCCTCTATTAAGCATGTGATATGTCGTTGTCTTGTTTAATGTCATCTATCTTCCCGATTCATTAAGCTGTAACTGATTTAGGTGTCATTTTTAACCACTGGGGGTAGATTTCCGGCGGTAGATATCCGGGGGTAGATATCTGGGGGTAAATGTCTGGGGGTAGATATCCGGGGGTAAATGTCCAAGGGTGGATTTCTGGGGGTAGATTTCCGTGCCATGGCAAATCACTTTATAATCAAACAATTACATGTTGATTGTTTAATATTGGGGGTAAATTTCCAGTCACGGGCTGTTTCTCGACCGTGTATGGGCCCCGCCCCTCGTGACGTCAAAATGACGTAGGCGTTTTTTCATGGGGGTAAATATCCGGGGGTAGAAATCCGCTACCCCCAAAATTTGTACCAGACAAGAAACAAGCGAGCTAATAAAAAACTTTTTAATATATAATTCTGAGCAATTTGCAGACAAAACTCTAATTGTATTTATGAAGATTTATTGTTTGTTTGTTTACTCTATTACTGAATTATTAATTATAATTATGAATCTTTGATTCTTAATTCTCATTACTGTATAGATGATGTTTGCATTACCACAAAGTTATTGGTTTTTGTTCTGTCATACTGTTCAATGCAAACACAAGGTTGCCTGCATATTCCAACCATGGTAAGTGTGTGTAACTTATTCAGTTATAGGCTAGTTTGACTTGCCAGAAAACTGGGCTGACACTAACAATGACAGTTTTTTACTTTCCTAACCCTATTTTCACAAGGTCAGTTTGTGTGGTATATTTTCCAGGGTGGCTATTTCAGTGACATCCATATCCATGTTAATCAGACACAAGAACAAACACTGAAAATCTTCAAAAATATTGTTCAAAATGGTTCTTTGTGCTGGAAATATGTAAACACCTTACCTACCCTATGTTAAAAAAATCTAAAATCGTATAACTCATTGAGCGAAGCTCTTATACGTCGACTCTTATGCATTTCGTAATACGCAATCTCCTCCAAGACGGCTGAAGTAATCATTTTCAAATTTTGCATGGTGATAAAGACCATATATCGGTGAGTGCTAACAACTATATGGCGTTAAAATAACTCTCTAAGGAATCCCCCCACTGGCTCTAAAAATTTTTATGTAATCTTTATCCACGCAGTATTTGACACAAAAACAAAGACACAAGATCAGCTGTTGGCGTATTAAAGGACTTTACTGAAACGGCTACTTTAAAAAAGGTCGTAGGTAAAAGGAATTACTGTAACTGTTATCACCGATATTAGAACAGAAACGGTTACAGATTTGATCTTTACAATCAGGTGTTTGCAATACAAGTGACGTCAGAATATGACGGGAATAGCACACCTATGTTTTTTCCTTCCACCATGGACTTTTAGTGTGTTGTAGAAATGTTTCCCACTTACAGTCGCAATAGGTTCTCCATGTTGGTCTTTGTCAATGATAATGTAGTTTGCGTGGTATCACCCATTGTCGCCAGTACATTTACAAATTTCAGTCTTTATTTTAATAGCACCAAATAACCATTAACTATAGGTCGGCCGCTTAGAAAACGACCTCCTCCAGCATTGGTTTAGCATTAGCGCGCAGGTCGTTTTCTAAGCGGCCGAACTATACCTGATTTTCTGCATAACCTCTCTGTCACAATTTTACAATTAACATATGTTCTTCTTCTCACTTTAAATTTCTGACAACATTTGGAGTTTCATAACAATGTTTGTTTCCCATGTTAGTCTTATGGAGAAATACGAAACTTTAAAGGGCCCCAGGTCCTCACTCTCTAATTATTTCCCTAAAAAGAAAGTTTCTTGCACAACTTCACGTTATGCTCTTTCCAATGACACCAAAAACATGTCAATCGGTTCAGTAATTTCGGAGAAGTAATTGTCACAAAAAACCTGCTTGCGTATTTAATAAATACTAGTTGCTCTGCCCGTGCTTCGCTACGGGGTAAGAATGCAGAAAAGAATAATTTGGTTTTACTTTAAGATACTATAATATACTGGAAAATACAACACACTTACCAGGCAACATATAGGCAAAGGCTCAATCGTACTTATTGATTATTTAAGTGAATATCTCTTATTGTATTACAGTACCATAATTTTATATAGTGTATATCATTTAAAATATATGCAAAAGTATAACTTATTGACCACATGGCACTAAGAAACAATTCTCCTTGTAAACAAATTAAATTAAATAAATAGCAGAACAGCATTTCTGACAACAGCTGGAGTTTCATAACAATCTTTGTTTCCCATGTTAATCTTATGGAGAAATACAAAACTTTAAAGGGCCCCAGGGCCTCACTCTCTAATTATTTCCCTAAAAAAGTTTCCTGCACAACTTCATGATACGCTCTTTCCAATGACACCAAAGACATGGCAATCAGTTCAGTAGTTTCGGAGGAGTAATTGTCACAAAAAATCTGCTTGCGTATTAAATAAGTATAGATATATAGATTTAAAAAAATTAGGTACATCAATCTCCTTAAAACCAAATCACAAATCCTTCAATCACTCAAAAGTCACAATAAATCATTAATAAAAACACAAACATTAGCTGTTATAAACTTTAGAATATTGTTATGCCTTTTTAATAGTGTGTCATCAACATATATAAATAAACAACATTTCATTTCTTATATAATTTTATTCATTTCAGTACATCAATACAGGAATAGCGATCTATACTATATAAAGTTGGAAATGATTTAATTTACCAAGTATCGAAATATAAGAAGGTTTCTACTGACTTATACAATCCCCGCCCATAGAACAGGCACCCTGCTAGTTAAATATCAAGATATATCTTTTGTTACCCAAGACAAGGTCAGTTAGTGAAAGTAATCATTTTAACAAACATAATAAACAGAATTTTTTTTACCAGGCAGAAGTACAAACAAATATTAAAAATGTAAGAAAACATCTTCATAAAAACAATAAAATTATCTTAATTTAATAATCTAAATGAGAAAAAATGTAAATACTGATGTTCAAAATAAATGTTAAACTAATCAACATAATGGATCCAAACTGATTTGTCTCCACTTCTTCAGCCTCCTCTCCCCCAACCTCCATGCCTCCATCGCCATCCACCCTGTCATCAGGCCTGGATATAACAGAACAAAAATTAATATTAAAAACAGTATTCTGAACAAAGAGTCTTTTTATGCATACTTCTATCATTATTTAATGTAGGCTACTCAGTGGCGTACTGAGGGGGGGGGGGACGGTTTGCACTAGGCCCCACACCAACATAGGCCTCCAAAATCAGGGCCGTATTCCCCTAACAGTGGACACTGCCATTGCCAAGGGCTTCGGCCTGGGAAGGGGACTCACTTGGGGCCTCAAAAGAATGCTTTTTCTCTTGGAAAATTAATTTTCCCACAATCTGTTAGAATTAGGGGTACAATAAGCCAAGTTTTTCTTGTATTCTCATGATAGCCGAAAGCGTCTGCAAAGATTGCGTGATCGAAATTTACGACTACCAGCGATCGCGGGTGACGATAATCAGGCCTCGCAACCGCGAAAGATGTTCACGATTGCTCCGAGGATGCCCACAATTTTAACCACTGGCGACCTTGGGAGATGAAGATGATGACCCTGCAATCACGATTTGGTCATTACCGAGGACAATATCGTTTAATTTTGCCACAATTGCAGTAATCGTTTGGATCAATATATAAGTGCCGACCCATATTAAACCCATTTTGTATAGGACAAAATATAATGTACAGAGTGTGGCAAAATTATCTGACAGTTTTCTTTGCTGCCCTGTCGGGCGAGTGACTGGCGGAAGGTGGTGGGGATAGGGGCGCTTCAAGGCCTACGTGCAGACATTTTTAGTTGCCATGGAGCTGGTCATCACTGAAACAGAAGAGTATTTTGAAGGCTTTTCAAGTTTGTAGGGTACTATTTATTTGGACATAATTTGAACGAGGTTGGAGAAACTTTAAGATAAGTGTATAGAGCTAAATAAAAGGAGATTATAGCAAAATAAATCAAATTTATCACAAAAATTGTGTTATACTATATTCTTCTAAGGTCTTATTGAACCACGCTTGTACTAAATACCTTATTGATGTATGAGAATTTTTATACTTGTTTCAACTGCTTCTGTTGACAGGGGCTTTTCCATTTGTCTTAAAATTATTGTTGTTTCAGTACTTACCAAATGTAAAAACTATGACATATTCAGAACAATTATAATTATGGTGTCAAAAAATATAGCCTACATTTCCTAAAAAACAAAAGCAAATTTTTGAGCGCCTCTCGAGTTAAAATGCTGGTTAAATACTAGTAATTCAGGAGGGTTATGCGACATAGGCTTGGGGGCAATGGACACGGCCCTGGATTTATAAGTAAATGGCAAAACTTACCATTAGTTAGTTCTCTTCAATCTTAGTCTTTACTTCGCCCCATCCTCCATCTCCTCTTCCTCTGACACCTCTCCCCTGTATTCTCCAATGTCGGAGGATATTAATTACAACGCCCCCATTTTACTGGTAGGCTTCAGTTCTGTACAGAAATATTGCAAAAAATAGTGTTAGGCCTATACAAATAATTTTAGTCCAAAAAATAATACTAAAATAATAAAAAATAATAATAAGTGTGTACACTCCTTTCTATAGCCTATTTGCGATATTAAAATAGGTACAGCTAATAGGAAAATGTTTGAGCAAATCTGGGTCAAGTTAGTACAAATATTAGAATTTGTAACAATAATTTGGTTTAGACAAAATAAATTGGTTTAACTTGTTCGCTACCACAATTATATGGAATTTACGTTCGCATAGACCAGCGACGCAATTGTGCGTAGACTCGTTTCTCACGAGACCACCGACGCATATTTGCGTCAGCTGATCACATTGAAATAGACTAACGACGCACACTTGCGTCGGTGTTCAATGTTATTAATCAGCGTATTTCTTAGCAACGGTCTATTTTAAAGCCCTGATTTTATCGTATCGGTCTAGAGGGATATCTGCCGCAAATGTGCATCGCTTGGTCTGTGGATATGACGATTGGTTACGTCACACAACAGTTGGCAACATTGTTGTTTACATTGTGCATTCCGCGACATATCAGAACAGATGTAAACGTTATAACCTTTGCAGTTTTGGCGAGTGGTGGAGTTTCTTTATTTGTTTGTGTAAAAGCTTGAAACAACCAAATTTACAACAATTTAAAAACAATGACGCTTAAACGTGTGTCGCCTGGTCTATTGAAACGAAAATGTAGGTAATCTTTTTATCTAGACTAGTGTACATGTTGCTCGAATTCGAGCAATTGCAATGTATTACAGGAGTTATTTCAAAACGAATAACAGTCATATTTACAATGAGTTTAAAAGAGTCAACTCAAAGATTACCGGTGTGTAACTCAGACCATGTTTATCTTCGTTATTGATAAACCTAAAGCATTCCGGCCGGTTTTCTCCTTCTCAAAATGCCTCGCTGTACAGGCAACACAGGTCATTGATAGAGGGCCAATTGGGAACGAAAAGTCGTTTTGGGATAGTGTTAGGGCCCATTTGTAGCCTAATAGTAGAGATTGTCCAAGGTCAGGTGCTGACTGTGATGATTTAAGCCTATTACGCACCACTGTGGATTGGAATTGGATATAAGTAGCTGCGGTCGTTATCACGATTACGCCTCCTGTCTATGTTTCGTTGTCGTCGCGTCGAAGGCATTTAAAAGAAAAAACAAATAAACAAATTATAGCTACACAAAACAACGAACAACGATAAATGCACAAATTTAAGTTACAATCGTGCTAACACGATCCGTCATAGCGACACAAAACAACGATAAATACACAAATTTAAGATAGAACCATACTAACATGATCCATCTTGGGGGTTATGTTTACACAAACTCAAATAGTAAATAAATAAATAACAGCAATTAAATTATACAGATGATCAAAATGTAAACAATTATGTTCTTCATAAGAATAACATGGGAACTTTCAAAGCCCCTGGGGCAGAGCCCAAGGGACTTTTTCAAAAATGTAAGGCCAGTTTGCAAATATACGCGACACGCTCTTTCCAATGAGACATCAATGGATAAAATCAGTTAAGAAATGGCGGAGGAGTTCAACCGACAAAGTTTCATGTAGCGTATTAATTATATAGATTTCATTAAATAGACTGACCGACGCATACATGCAGCGTTTTTAAAATTTGCTCAAAACGATAAATAAAAACAATATTTATTGCTTACTAATTCACTTAAGGTTAATATGAAGTCAATTCGTCCATTTAAACGATATTTCTCTTTTGGTCTGTTGGCAATGTTATTCCTATATCACTTGGTCTGTAAGCAACATCATGATCATTCCTTTTGGTCTGTAGGAGTGACCGGACCAACGCATATGTGCCTCGCTCGGTAGCGAACGTGTTAAACATTAATTATTTGTTATTTCCCAATTTGCAAAAATGCAAGCTCTAGCCTAATTAAGACATTTCCAAACAACATGTTTCGAGATGTATCCAAATACATTTTAAGTAGGGGCCTAGTTTTAAATTTTTATAAAAAACTATAAATTTGCATAAAGATTAATTAATTATCCTTATGTTCCACAAAAAACTATTAATAATAGTTTATTTGTGTAGGTAACTTAGTGGGCGAAGTGGGACTTTGCTACACATAAGAGAAATGTTTACGCACAAGCCGTAGGCGAGTGTGGAAAGTTTCTCGAGTGCAGCAAAGGCAGTTTGCACTTGTGTTACACATTATATTTTCTCTAAAGTTAACATAAAACATATAAATAATTAGTTGTTCAAACTCTGTTCAACACTAAATGCAAATGATTCAGTTTGGATCAGTTTCTATGGTTGTCGATAAAATGGAACCCACCCAAATATGGACAGTAGGCCTAGGACATAAAAATGTTCCTTTCATTTATGATAACCCAACCTAACATAACCGCCGCAAAGCGCTGTATAGCCTATCTGTAGCCTCCGGATAATACTTACCAAAGTACCGATTTGAACTTTGAATAACTTAGTTAACAAACATAGCCTAGAACCTATCACAAAGGGGAAAGAATGTTGACTCACCTCACTTAAGTTATGGTTAGACCAAGTAACATTATCGGCAGTATGGTAATTGCCTCCAGGGTCCACAACTCTGGTCTCTCTTTCTCTCTCATCTGCAGTGATGTCGATGGCAATGTCGTCCAGAAAGGTTAGTCCTCTTAACTTATTGGTTCAAGACAATATTTAAAATAGAGACCAATTTGGGTTCAGGTCAAATTACAGCCTTTGCTGCAGGATCATCTATAAAATTAACATTGATGTCATGAGCAATGAATTAAGTTCTATAATCCAAGTCTAGTCTTACACCATGAATACAAACAGCTCTAGAATATTTGACAGCACATAATTTTACGTCCTACACTCATTCCAATGAATATATTTCTTTAAACTTTCTTTCTTATTACTTGGCGACCATACAAAGTAGGTACCGTAAGTATTTTAAGCCAAGTATGAATGGAAATGAGTGTAGGATCAGGATGAGTGGCGCGATCTTGTAGTCTCGTTAGTGACTAAGGCTGACATTCCTTAGACACAGCTGTTAATTAATAGCCCATACAGCTAATGGCAACTAAGGGACCTACAGTTTATAGTGGAATCCGAACCACATTATTGCCTTGGTATATACGAATTGGTCTAATTATCAGGATAGTACTGCGGATAGTCGTAGTACTCACTCGTGCGGACGTTAATCCACACCAGGGAGTATCGCATCCACAGTGCAAGCCTATAAATATCCACAATTCGTGACCTCCTAGTAGCTCTCTGGATTACAGGACAACGCCACCTGTCCCAGTCATATTGATTATTTCATTCAATAAACTTAGGCCTATATCAATTTTGGTTAATGTTAGGGTAAAACCTAACCTAACTAACGGAATAAAATATTGAAAATATTAAATAGTCTATGTATTAATATATTTCATTTGAATGAATGTAGGACATAAACTAAAGTGCAGCCAAATATTTTTACATAACCTAAACAAATTCTTAAAGTTGACACTGGGTCAGTGGGAAAAAGAGACAATCCTAATAGCCTAGGGATAGTGCCTATCCAAACATTTGCTACAATGTTGCTTGATGATCCAGAATTAGCCTACGAATAAGCTGTAGGTTCTTGTTGGTGACTTACCTAAGTTAGTGTATGGTAGGACTAATGTTATTAAGTTATCATGTTGATTAAGTTATTTACCCTATAAAAATTAACTTATTTCACATTATTCCTTAAAAACTATTGTTTGTAACACTCGAGTCATCTATTTTATTGTAAACAAGGAAAGAAATAAAAAAGATAAATATTTACAATATACTTAAAAGTTTTTAGTCAATAAATAACTTAAATGGTCAGCTTGAAGATGTCCGTCGGAATTCGGAATACGCCCGGAATCAAATATTGCGACTCTTGAGTTGAGGAACTGAACGATGAATTAGAACAACTCCTTTTCAAGAGTAGCTCCAAAGAACGGGAGCTTGTCGATATACTGGGACTATTTCAGTGTCGACATAGTGAAACTATTTCATTGTCGACAATATGGGATGTCGACAATTTGTGGTGTCGATCATTTGCGACGTCGGTTATTTGGGATGTCGGTTAAGTGGGAATATTCCAGTGTCGACAAACTGGGAATAATTCAGTTTCGATCAATTTCTACGGTTGTCGATATTATGGAACCCACCCGTCAAGGGCACTAAGAACAGCCTTTGAACGACGAAATCTTTCGTGTGATCATTCATAATATAGAATATGCAAACATAGATTAATACATGGTTACGCGTAGCAATATTAATAATCATTGAGAGAATATGGAATTAATCTATGCTACTGGGGGTAAAAGGCAAGCACAATATCCACCGAACTACCAAATGATTAAAGATTTTTTACTCTACGGAAATAAGTATCTCCAATTTCCCGCCAGATTCGTATTTTTTTCTAAAGGAGCCAGAGCAGCAGCAGAGCAGACTGCAGACTAGACTACCAGGACCAGGTGGTGGTGGATAGAGATGGGCTAAATGAGTACATCGAAATACTGATTACTACCGGTACTGGTACTCTCGAGTATCAGTTACTTTTGATGATTACTTTGTACTCATGAGTACTCAATAGGTGGAGTCGAACTCAAATTAGGAAACAAAGTGAAGTGATATAAAATTGGTATTTTGATATTCGTCTATTTTAAATTACAGTTTGTCATACGATACCGGTAATGTTGTAATTTTTTCTATTAATTCTATACTATTCTATTAGTAACTTAGTTCAACATTCTTTTAATAGACCTAGTGCCTATCAACTGCAGACATTAAGGTTATGTATTACCAGACCACTTGATATTTATTTGAGTAGGCTAACTCATTCTTTACAAGATCTAAGTCTAACATTACATGTTATAAAGCCAGTTTTCAAAACCCTACAATGTCCAAAAATACTCTGTTCAACTATTTTTCGAAGCCACCTGGATCAGCGTCAAAAAGCAGCCCTAGCACAAAACCCACTGAAACTCCGAAAACTCCTGCAAGTAAACGAAAATTTGAAGAGAACGAAAAAGAAAATAAGACTACACCAAATTCATCTATAAATGGGAAAAAGAATGGAAGCTCCTCTAAAACACCTGTTAATAGATCGGCTAAAAAGCAGAAATCAGGTAACTTAAGCCAAGTAACTTACCGATATGATTAACTAGGCCTAATTGATCTCGTAAAAGGTGTAAGTTACCCTTTTAATTTATCGGAATATCTCCTAATTTCAAAGGGAACATTTTTGGTCTAATCCTTTAATACTAATAGTATTTTTTCCTAAGACGCTAGGCACTAGCCTGGGATTGTTTTTCACATAACTTCAGGCTAGACCTAGGGGTTGCGGCATTATAACTTAACAAAAATCCATTGGTGATTTGGCGGGATTTGAACCTGGGACCCCAGGGACCGATGTCCCGTGTTCTAACCACTACACCAGCTCGCTCCCCGATCTTTTCATTCACTAGCCCATATATTTATTTGAAGACATCAGATTCAGTTTTCTCATTGGTCATTAAACACATTCAGTGTTACCTACAATAACTTATCTTGTCAGCAGCATGAAACGCAAAACATAGGCTTAAGTTAAGTTACCTGACAATCAAGCTTAGGTCTGTCAATGCAGATAACTATCCATCTCTAGATAACTTAAGATGAAACCTTTGACTACTTAGACATTCCATCCCCATGTTAAATTTGTAGCCAGGATTTTCATCAAAATTGTCGTAGTTGATTTGAGCCACCTACAGATTGCGCTGATCTAAATTACTAAATTTTGGCGAGTAGGCTACACAAACCTTTTTACCGAGTCAAACTTAGGGAATGACTTATGGTGGGCTATAGCAACTGTTATGACCCATCAACCTAAAATTTGGTCAGCAACAAAAAATAAGGTGTAAAATAGAATTTTAGACTCTAGCGCATTCTGTGACTAGCTCACACAACTACGTTCATTTTTAGTAAAAATTGGCGACAGCTGATCCATATAGCTGGGATGTCTTCTTCTGTACGGTATCCAATAGTCAATGATGAAACCTTAGAAATGTAAATCCTTAAAGATGAGAAACAATGAGAGATGCTAAGTTATTATTTTATGTTTAAACCAACTTAGGTACCATGACCCCTCTGAATGAGTTTGTTAACCAAAGTTAATACTTTTAGATTGTTTTTGTTAATCTTGAAATTGAAAACTTTCAACCTGTGGACTTTACCCTTAAAACCTATAAGTTACTAAAGTTTGATGATTTCAGCTTAGAAGTACCAACTACCAAAAGACTACCTATATATTGTATAGGCCTAAAATCTAAAACCAATGCTGTGTCTAAACTATTGATTTAATTTTTGAATAATTAATTTCAGAGTCCAAACCTAAAAAAGAGATTGTTTTTAAATCTGAAAGTGAAGAAGAAGCAGTAACACCTCCAGAGAAACGGAGAAGACTGATTGAAATTGACAGTGAGGGAGATGCCACGGAGGATGAATTTAAACCAGGTAGATAGCCTAATTTATTGCTAACTCACAATGTGTAAGGTACATAAAAAATATCATAGTAATTAAGTTAACTCCAATAGCTGAATTAAGATAATTAAACATCAGTGTAAGACTTCTGAAGACTGCTGGAATTCTACAATCACCCTAAGCTACTAGAGATGGGAATTATCGTTGTTTTCCCGCAACGGTTGTAACGATAACGCAGCTGCCCAATAACGTGTTGCGGCAACTTGTTATTTTAATAACGATTGCCAACTCGTTGCCGCTAAAAACCGTTGTCCGCCGGTCGGTGTTGCGGTGTTCAGTTATCGTTGTCGGTTGATCAGTTCAGTTTTCAGTTGTAGTCGGGAGTCGGGTGTTGTGAAGACAGGATGCGTTATTCTAATTCTAGTTCGTTAATATTCGCCTCTGGTTCACCTCATACAATAAGCTGTTAAATAGAGCAACTCGTACAATAAACATTGCACCTATTTATCTTGTGTAGGTACCTATATCGTAGCATTAAAACTGCATCATAGTTACGATTAACCTATTTGTTTTCCTTATGATTTCAGATGACTGTGAAGAAAGTTCTGACAATGAATCGTTATCTGAGCATTCGGAATCTGAACCAGAGTCTGTTTCGGAAGGCGAGGACAGTCCAGTCAAGGTTGGTTCTATTGTTCATGTTAAAATCTATCCTCACTAGCTATGCAAGAGAAGGGCTATTTTATATTACAGTGTTGGGGTGCATCAAAGCTCTGGGATAAATAATGATTTCATTCAGGGGAAAAGATTGTATTAAGTCTCAACATTTTATAAATGTTGGAGCTTTCTAATAAGTTGAGGATGATGTGATAGAATGATTTTTTTGTGTACCGGTACTGGTGTTTACAATCAGTGATTCGGAGGCTTAACTCAAACAAAATTAATTCTTTTTTAATTTGTTGTCTGTGTAATTTATTTTTGACTATCAAAATAATAGTGTTAGCCTAAATGTTTTCCAACCAATCCTGCCAGTCTGGTACTTTTTATTTAGGCCTAAAAATAAAATACCCCCGCCGCAGCAAACCTGCAGACTAAGCGAATTTCCATTTGATTTACACTGAAATGTCTACTTAAAAATATAACATTTATTCCCGATTTAAATAGAATTAGTTTAACAAGTACTTAGGTTTGCTGCCTCAGGGAGGTAAAACTGTTTTTTTTTATGTTAATAGTTAGTAAGAAATAAAAACATTTTTCAAATTTGATCAAAATATGTTCATAAACAAGCAAACTACAACAGTTTACTTATTCTCCATAAGAATAACATGGGAATTTTAAATTTACAATTTTTTGGAATTTTCTCCGTAACCATTAGGCGCATAATAACGCTTCAATATACTAAATTATTTGTTTTTTTAAGCTCTACAAAATGGTTTGGAAAGAAATTGCTAAATTTTATGTTTTTTGGGTCAAAAATGCGAAAAACCTATTTTTTCCCCATAAAACCCCCCGTAAACCCCCGTTCCCATGGTCCGATCATGCTGGATCGCGAACTCGTTCGAATAAACGTAGGTTTACACGTTTGTACCGAATTTCATCAAAATCGGATCATTTTTGCTCGAGTTATAGTGCTAACGGACACATATATATATATATATACTTACTCTTACTCTTACTCCCATGGCCATTTATGCCCAAGGCGGGATTTGGCCGCACCAACAACTGCTCTCCATCTCTCTCGATCTTCTGCCTCTTCCACTTCTGCCCCCACTTCTCTGACGTCCTTGGAAACACTATCCCACCATCTCTTCTTGGGCCTTCCTAATGGTCGTTTCCCTTCTGGCTTTCCTATACTTGCTTCTTTTAGTAGTGAACCTCGTTCTCTCCGTAGTGCGTGTCCTGCCCATCTTATTCTCCTTGCTTTCACGTGTGCTACTACATCATAATCATTGTACATATTCCTTATCTCCCTATTATGTCTTTTTCTCCATTCTCCATTTTCTTGTATTGGTCCATATATCATTCTTAAAATTTTGTTTTCAAAAACAATCATTTTGTTTTCTTCTTTTTTATTCTTTATTAATTATTATATAAATATTTATTCTTTATTATTCTTTATTATATAAATACTAGCTGACCCGGCGAACTTCGTATCGCCTAAGTTATAGGTTTCCCCTAAGACAGACCGATGGAAAGAAAGTACCGTTACGTTTAATTTTCAAGATGATCTCGTTCGCATCGCTCAATCACGTCCTGGTTGAAGTTCGTTCGCTACGCTCACTCACCTTTGGGTTGGAGCTCGTTCGCTACGCTCACTCACCTTTAGGTTGGAGCTCGTTCGCTGCGCTCACTTGCCTTCAGGTTGGAGCTCGTTCACTGCGCTCACTTGCCTTCAGGTTGAAGTTCGTTCGCTACGCTCACTCACCTTTTGGTTGCAAATTAGCTGTTGTCATAAATGTAAAAGAAATAATAGTGCTGCACCCTGTTGGTAATCCTTGTAACTTTAATGCTATTGAACATCATAGAACAGAACCAACTTGTTTAATTGAAACAGCTGTTAAGATTCATTAATTCCATTTCTCATAAGGTTAACATGGGAAACTCCAGAGCCACTGGGGCGGAGCCCTTTTAAGAATTTCGAAACGGGAAATAGTTTACTTCCGATTCGCATACCTACAGAATTTACACACCAAATTTCATAACGATCGGTGAAGTCGTTCCGGAGGAGTTTGCAGACAAACACTGTGACACGAGAATTTTATATATTAGATATAAATATATAAATATATAAATATATATATATATATGAATTTGAACGGATGGTGTTTTTGGTCTCTAGGGACCTCGAAACAAAAAAAAAAATCGGTCACGCGTCCAGGTCTTACCATGAGTACTACGGTAATAGCTTATTCCCTATATGGGAAATTCGCTAATATTCCCTATATGGGAAATTCGCTAAAAAAGAATAAAAAAATAAAAAATCTTTATTCCATTAAGCAAAAACCAATGCAATGGGATACATCAACAATTTCTTATTCTAATATGTACAAGAAGTGCAATACAAAAAGGCAGGCAGTCTGACAAGATTCAAGCAAACAAAAACACTTAGATAAAATAAGCAGAGGTTCAGACACACATTTCAGATCCTAAATACTATTTCACATAGAGAATAAGCTATTACCAAGTAGGGCTCATGGTAATTTTTCACTGAAATATTTTTTGGTATTCACCATATACATAATTTTTTACAATATCTTGAAACGTACAATCACCATCTTTTTACTCATTTTCAGGGTAAAAAGCGCAAAGCACCTAGTGGTAAGAAGAATGGTAAAAAAGCAGCGCCTAGTGTTACGCCTGGCAAGCAGAAAATTTCGTTACAGCCTTCCACGCCTGCAACTCCTACAAGTAAAGAGGTTGGTAGTATTTGATTACAGGTTATTATTAAACTTAACTTACCTCAACAACACTAAAAATACATAGGATTTAACTTTTTAGTACCTAGGATCTTGTCTATTGTTATGATATCTAATGAACCTCTAAATTCCAAATTGTTAATAAAAATTCTCATCAATTCCACCAACCTTGTCTACTTACATGATAAACATGACTTCACGAGTTCCACATTAGGCCTACTTAAAAGATACCTGATGTGGCATCAAGTAATCCGTAGTCGTCTGCTTCATGACAGGTTTCAACACTTTTAAGGTGTTGTTGTCAAGCCTTTATGTAAATTGTCGCTCAATTGTCAGAAGTCTATTAAAATGCAATACCAGTAGGGGCAACATCCTTTTTTTAACTGTCATGTTGGATTGCCCTTGTAGATTGTGGTGTCATTTTAAAGCTTAAAAATGATCCAGCCGAGTGATAAATTGTAATTTCCAGTCACCAGCCCTTTTTTTATAGAGAGTGTTTTAAAAGGTTTAGTGTTGCTGATTAACTTTCTTTAACAGTTTTAAATGTGAATAAATCGTAGTTTAACACCTGGTTACCTTCAATGGTTGTTTAGCTAGCAACAGTGAGATTGTTATGTTAAAAAGCTATAAAGTCAACTTGAAAGGTAAAGGAGTATTGCATTATTCGTAATGCGTTGGAGACGAGTTTTAACCCTATTAAAATGTGCAATTTGAGCATTGGTCTAAAAAAAATCAATTGGCTAGGCCCATTATCTTGAAATGAAAAGGGTCGCTTTTCTTAATAAGAATTTCTTAGAGATATACAATCATATTAGATTATTAAAAATGCTTATCAGTTTAATTTAAATAATCCATTGTTATTTTTCTTGAATTGCAAGATAACCGCAATTTTTTGTTTGCAGAAAGTGTCTTCTGACAGAGACAACTGGCCACATTTGAAGTACGATTTCCTCCAACCCAATAGAATCAAGGATATTAAGATGAGGCCAGCGAGTCACCCGGAGTACGATCCTAAGACGGTTCATGTTCCTGAGGACTTCAAGATGAAATTAAGCCCAGTACGTTGAGTCTTGCTTTAGTTTAGTTCAATCTTCGACAAAACTTGAATAGTTTTGATGTGGCTATTAATTTTCAAATTGAGTTATTTACAATTGCTACTTAAGTAATTTTAGAACATTAAGAAGTGAGGTTATTCTAGTAGTCATAAGGCTGGAAGTAAGTCTTGGAGGTGTAAGTTCAAAACCTTCCAGTCACCAATGGAAATTTGCTATGATAAGAATTTGCTGGTCTGACTTAAGTCCATTTATCCAATAAGAATGAGATGTCTTCTTTTTATGCAACATTTTCTAATTTGGAACACTACTTTGAAGCAAGCCCAACATTACTGTTCATGGTAATATCAAGTGACGAGAAGTTCATGTTCGAAGGTGTTAAATAATATTTGTTCATCATGAAATTTATAACCTCAACGTTGATTTAACTCTATAGGCTAGGATATTCCAGTTAAATAATTGATTTACAATTACGTTTCTTGTCATTGAATCTTCTGGTTTTCAAGAATGTTGTATACTTAAACTTGACTGTTGTTTACGAAACCTATTCAGTTTGATTGATTTTCTGTTTGATTTCAGGGAATGAGGCAATGGTGGGAATTGAAGTCGAAACACTTTGATTGCGTGATATTTTTCAAAGTGGGAAAGTTCTATGAACTTTATCACATGGATGCTGTGATTGGAGCCAATGAGTTAAATCTTCTCTACATGAAGGTATGTTTGTATATCGGTAATATCTGTTGTTGTGCATGAAAGTGTAAAATTATCAGAGGGTTCTGGATTATGTTCTTTTTATTTTAAGGGAAATCTAAATCATTTAAGGCATTTGTTTGGAAAGGAATAGAGTTCAGCTTGCCTGGGATTTAGCTAAATTGGTAGTCCATGGGCTTAGAGATGTAATATATAATAGTAATAAAATGTATGACCTTGTCTGGTGGTGGGTTCAAATCGATGCCATTTCGTACACGTATTAAAAAGTTGTGTAAACTTGTGTTTTCTGTCTGATTTTATGAGGTCGAAGATCAAAGATTATATTAACTAGGTGAAACCCATCAAAATTGATGGTTTCTCTTGAGGTTTTACGTAAATTCAGCTAACTGCGTTAGATAGAGTTAAGTTATTAAAATCTTAGTTAAATGAAGGGAGGATAAGCGTAATTACGACGATTGTGTACCTAAAAATCGTGGTTGATGAATTCGTTGAATACAATATTTTCTGTCCTTTCATCAACTTTAGGTTGCCCAAAATTTTTTTTAGGAGTTTTACAAGTTTCTTGTTTATGAGTTTTGTTCATGTTAAAGCCTCCTTCACTATATGGGGAAAGGAGTTCATATAATTGGTCTATTATCTGATGGAAAGAGTCAATATTTCTAATAACTGGTTCAATCTGCTTTAGGAAAATCATTCAGATCGCATTTGGATTCTATAAGTGAATCACCATCTTTGGTCATACAGAATTTTTTCAGCGGGTTGCATATTAAATCTGTTTTTTTGTATTTGATAAAAATATCTGATTCTCCAGAAAGCAGTAACATTCTTACTTCGATGGGGTCTAAACAATTTTGATTCCTTTTCTTGCCACATCGACTAATGTATTTAATCATCCTGTACTTATTTGCTAATAATTGATTAACTTCTGGCGTAGTTTTGTGAAATCGTGCCATGAGGTTGCCGTCAAATTTAAACTTTTTATTGATATGCGAGGGTCAATTCCAATTGCCTTGGCCCTATCGATCACATAAAGTTGTGCATGTAATTTGTGGATGGGATGGACCATAATTGTAGCGAATTTGGCCACAAATCTTGAACATTTGCAGAACTATATCCATAACCTAGTCCGACTTTGTTGGCAACAAATTATGCAATGAGATCAGATGTGATGGCTCTTTTGCATTTCCGAATCTTATATATGGCTCTTCTACAGACCAAGAACTTTCTTTAGACACCTCTACCGAGTTTTTATGCCCAGCCGTTCTCTCAAATTAGTGGAGACAAAGAAAAACAGTTTCAAATTAATATATAGATTACGAAAAAAAACCTGAGTTACGATACACTTCTAACAATCTTTGTAAAAATTCAAACTACTCTTTTAACAGTAATTTAATGTAGCCTATATTTTACATTTTAATCTTTGTAATTGTATACACAAATTCACATAGTAACTTAAACAAACAAAAATTGAGTACTTTTTTCTTTGTGAAAAGTCTAGACATATGACAATCATTAAAATGAAGTTTCCGTAATAATTTTGTATTTGGTGTTTCTCTTTAAATTTATTTAAAGACAAATGGTTCAAATTTACCCTTGATTGTGTAACAAATTATTATTTTGAGCCCTTGATTGGTCAACGAAACAACTGATTTTAGTTGGTAATAAAGCTGTCTCTTCATTTACTCACACTCATCATTCACTCAGTGCTTTAAAATATGCATCCTGGTCAATGGTGTTCTGCTTTTTCCAAAAATTTCTGTGTATTAATAAGCGATCCATGTTTTTACCGAGATGATAGAAAATGTTTCGATAAAACACAGATCCTGAATTTTTGGTTGTGTGTAAATCTAATCTAATCTTTTTGATTTTTGTTAACTTCAGGGAGAATTTGCTCACACTGGTTTCCCGGAGGTAGCCTATGGCAAGTACGCAGCCTCCATGGTCGAGAGGGGGCATAAAGTGGCTAGAGTTGAACAAACCGAGACGCCAGATATGATGGCCGAGAGGGTTAAAAGTTTGTATTTCATCTACCTCTTCTAACATTATCAATGCTTTTAAATAAAAATATTTCAGTTGACTCCATCCTATCCAGACTCTTTGGGACTGAGACCAGCCCGGATAACGTTTTATCCGGTTAAACTGACATACAAACGTTCATAACAACCACAATTTCTAGAGTACAGACTGTATGAACGCGACTAACAATTCATGTGCATGCCAAGGAATTACTCAAAAACTAACCCAAATGTTTTACTTAAATTTGGGAGAGCATATTGATCACACACAAATCTTTCTTCGAGAAAAGTTGTTTCAGTACTGGCTACTTCCTGCCGATCCAGTCTGGTTAAGCCAATGTGCTGATAAAATGTGTCTGGTTAAAGAGATGTCACTTCTGCCGAGTGCACTTTGGGCGATGTCCAGTTAAAAGGTGTCCAGATAAGAGGGAGTCTTCTGTATAAAGCTTTTAAAATTGAAAGGTCTTTTGACTAGTTTCATTCATTCATTACTATTACCATAAGGGACAGCAAAGCCGACTATTTGGGTATTTTAAGCTAATTATGAATAAAAGATGAGTTTAGCATGGGGGTTGCATAACGGGTTTCTTGACAAAAATGTCTACAACCATGAGCAGGGTATCAAATCCGTTCAAATTAATAATGTGCCACTAATGACTCGTACATTTTGTAAAAATATCTGAAAAATGGTAAATAATTTTGAATGCCGATTGAATGATGGTCAGATTTAAGAACTTTTCAAATTTTTTTAAATTGAACTAAACAATATTTTGAACATTTTCTTCAATTGCGGCCAGATCTACCTTTGTATGTTTGTTGCAAAAAATTTAGGCATACTGTATAATGAAATCTAAACTTAACTGTTTAATTTAACTGATTTTAAATGTTCCTGGATATTTGTTAATGTTAAGATTTGAGATTCAGCTTCAACACTAGGCCCAGTTAGTCTGGTTGTGCTTATTCAGAAATAGGCCTAATTAACATGATTCTTCTAACATAAAATTTGTTCCCCTACATTTTTAACAATGAATACTTGTACAGAATAGTTTTCTACAACAATTCCAGTAATCAGAATAGAATATGTATCAATTTAATTACCTATGTGGAATTAGTAACTTAAGTTAATTTTCACAGGAGGAAAATCTACAAAATTCGATAAAGTTGTGAAACGAGAAATCTGTCAGCTGACAACGAAGGGAACAAAAGTGTTCAGTGTTCAAGATGGAGAGTCTGTGAATGCAGATAGTAACTTCCTGGTGGCTCTCACTGAAAAGGTTTGTCATCTTGCTTCAGCACTGTTAGTACGTAAATCCGTAAATGTGTTTGTTTGGTTTACTTACGATACATTTCAATACATTTCAATTCCCATACAATAAAAGTGGGTTGGTGAACTTGTCAATAATTTCTTTGAAAATGTTGTTGCCAATTAGCCTACATTGCTACTTGCTAAGAACTATCTGCTAACTGTATTTCTATAATCAGGTGTTAACACATTTTTCAATATTTATCTGTAACTAGTAGGCTATAATACCATAATTGTTATGAATATATATTTTATTATCTGTTGATGATTGATAGTCTTTGTATTTTTTAGGACGTGGAAGGCAAGTCAGTATATGGAGTGTGTTTTGTAGACACGTCTATAGCAGTGTTTCACCTGGGACAGTTCACTGATGACAAACATTGCTCCAGACTACGCACTCTGTTTGCTCACCATCCTCCAGCTCAGGTAATTAACTGGCAAGTCTGTGTACAGAGTGTGTAGACACGTCTATAGCAGTGTTTCACTTGGGACAGTTCACTGATGACAAGCATTGCTCCAGATTACGCACTCTGTTTGCTCATCATCCTCCAGCTCAGGTAATTAACTGGCAAGTCTGTGTACAGAGTGTGTAGACACGTCTATAGCAGTGTTTCACTTGGGACAGTTCACTGATGACAAGCATTGCTCCAGATTACGCACTCTGTTTGCTCATCATCCTCCAGCTCAGGTAATTAACTGGCAAGTCTGTGTACAGAGTGTTTTGTAGACACGTCTATAGCAGTGTTTCACCTGGGACAGTTCACTGATGACAAGCATTGCTCCAGATTACGCACTCTGTTTGCTCATCATCCTCCAGCTCAGGTAATTAACTGGCATGTCTGTGTACAGAGTGTTTTGTAGACACGTCTATAGCAGTGTTTCACCTGGGACAGTTCACTGATGACAAGCATTGCTCCAGATTACGCACTCTGTTTGCTCATCATCCTCCAGCTCAGGTAATTAACTGACAAGTCTGTGTACAGAGTGTTTTGTAGACACGTCTATAGCAGTGTTTCACCTGGGACAGTTCACTGATGACAAGCATTGCTCCAGATTACGCACTCTGTTTGCTCATCATCCTCCAGCTCAGGTAATTAACTGGCAAGTCTGTGTACAGAGTGTGTAGACAAGTCTATAGCAGTGTTTCACCTGGGACAGTTCACTGATGACAAGCATTGCTCCAGATTACGCACTCTGTTTGCTCATCATCCTCCAGCTCAGGTAATTAACTGACAAGTCTGTGTACAGAGTGTGTAGACACGTCTATAGCTGTGTTTCACTTGGGGCAGTTCACTGATGACAAGCATTGCTCCAGACTACGCACTCTGTTTGCTCATCATCCTCCAGCTCAGGTAATTAACTGGCAAGTCTGTGTACTGAGTGTTTTGTAGACACGTCTATAGCAGTGTTTCACTTGGGACAGTTCACTGATAACAAGCATTGCTCCAGATTACGCACTCTGTTTGCTCATCATCCTCCAGCTCAGGTAATTAACTGGCAAGTCTGTGTACAGAGTGTTTTGTAGACACATCTATAGCAGTGTTTCACCTGGGACAGTTCACTGATGACAAGCATTGCTCCAGATTACGCACTCTGTTTGCTCATCATCCTCCAGCTCAGGTAATTAACTGGCAAGTCTGTGTACAGAGTGTATAGACACGTCTATAGCAGTGTTTCACTTGGGACAGTTCACTGATGACAAGCATTGCTCCAGATTACGCACTCTGTTTGCTCGTCGTCCTCCAGCGCAGGTAATTAACTGGCAAGTCTGTGTACAGAGTGTGTAGACACGTCTATAGCTGTGTTTCACTTGGGACAGTTCAATGATGACAAGCATTGCTCCAGATTACGCACTCTGTTTGCTCATCATCCTCCAGCTCAGGTAATTAACTGGCAAGTCTGTGTACAGAGTGTATAGACACGTCTATAGCAGTGTTTCACTTGGGACAGTTCACTGATGACAAGCATTGCTCCAGATTACGCACTCTGTTTGCTCATCATCCTCCAGCTCAGGTAATTAACTGACAAGTCTGTGTACAGAGTGATTTGTAGACATGTCTATTTACATTTGGTTATTAGGAACCTGGTTATTGATGTTGTTACAATAGAGTTACCTGTTAACAGATTCTGTATGAGAGAGGACAGCTGTCACCTCGGACACTCCAGGTACTCAACACTTCTCTAGTCACAGTGATGAAGGAACAGTTGGCTCCAGAGTCAGAGTTCTGGAGCTCCACCAAGACGCTGACCACACTCTCTGAGCGCAAGTACTTCGAAGATGGAACTCCTGAGGGCCTCAAGCAATTCCTTGGAGAATGTATGTAGTATTTATTGTTGTGTCATTATTTTAGTTTTGTACCTATAATAATTAAGACACTGTAAATAACTGGATAGCTTAATGGGTAAGACGGTCGCAGCTTAATAAAAAAAAAAAAAAAAAAAAACTCATAGCTTTTTGATGCATGGAAACTGTATCCAGCTGTTTTTGATCATTGCTTTAAATAAATGGCCAGGGCTAACATAGCAGTTCAGCCAGTCACAAAGCTATACAATTCATCTCTCTTTTTTCTACACTGATATTTCTTTAATTTTTGGCAAAGAGGCCCTGTTGTATCTATCTCAATTTTTAAGAAGAACTGTTAATATTGGAATTAATACTAATTTAAAATAATAACTTCGCCAATATTTCTGAATTTTTAATTTTTATGAGGCCTTTCGCCAGCTATGCTGGCATCATCAGACACATCACAAAACTGAAGGTTATGTTTATGTTTACAATTATAAATTTTAAAGAATGTAATATATGGGTAGTTAAAAATAAAAACTATTCTGTTAAGTACATTTAGCTAAAGTTACAAACATAAATCATATATGTATAAAAATGAAATATCAAGTAGAATTAACTTATAACTTTGTAAATTTAGAATTTAGTAATGTAACATTTTGAATTGGACCGTTATCATTATTTACCAAATTGTCCATTTTATTTATAAATAATGATTCCCATGCATTTAGTTCATTGGATTTTGTTATATTTTTTAGTAATTTAGTATTATTGATTGATATTGTGTGGTCCGTTTCTAAGCAATGTTTTGCTATTGCTGATTTTTCAGGTCTGTTGTGTGTTATGTGAGAAGTGTGTTCTTTGAATCTAGTTTTAATATTTCTTTTTGTTTGTCCAACATACTTCATCTCACAACTGTCACACTGAATTTGATAAATGCCAGATTTTGATGTATTTTCTAATTTACTTTTTGGATTTCCAAGAATGTTTTTAATTTTGTTTTTCGCTTTAAATGAAACCATTAATTCAGCATTTTTCTGAAACGTTTTCTTGACGTCTTTATGTTGCTTAGTATAGGTAGCGCTTACCCATTTCTTCTTTACTTTGATTGGTTCCAGTTTAGTTCTTTTCTTTTTCTCGTTTCTTTTTAAAGCTTTTGTCAACATATTGTCTACAATTTTGGTCTCGTATCCATTATACTTAGCCACGTCTTTTATGTAGTTAAGCTCTTTATTATAATTTTCTTAGGACAGTGGAGTATTTAAGAGGCGATATATCATTGAATTAAACGCTGATCTTTTTTGTTCTGGAGGGTGATGAGAATCTTGAGTGATAAACCTATTGGTGTGGGTTGGTTTCCTGTAAATATCAAACTCGAGCTTTTCATTATTCCGTAGGATTAGTACATCCAGAAATGAGATCTTATCATTTTCAACCTCATATGTGAACTTTATTGATGGATATATGAAGTTTAATTTGTTGACAAAGTCATTAAGGAAATCCAAACTGAAGGAACGGCTATGGGAAATCCACTATCATGTTTTATAGCAAATATATTTATGAGCCATTTTGAAACAAAAGCAAAAGAAGAAATGACATATTTTCCAAGAACATGGTTAAGGTACGTAGACGACATATTTGCAGTTTTTGATCGGAAAGAAAACCTTAATGACTTTGTCAACAAATTAAACTTCATATATCCATCAATAAAGTTCACATATGAGGTTGAAAATGATAAGAAGATCTCATTTCTGGATGTACTAATCCTACGGAATAATGAAAAGCTCGAGTTTGATATTTACAGGAAACCAACCCACACCAATAGGTTTATCACTCAAGATTCTCATCACCCTCCAGAACAAAAAAGATCAGCGTTTAATTCAATGATATATCGCCTCTTAAATACTCCACTGTCCTAAGAAAATTATAATAAAGAGCTTAACTACATAAAAGACGTGGCTAAGTATAATGGATACGAGACCAAAATTGTAGACAATATGTTGACAAAAGCTTTAAAAAGAAACGAGAAAAAGAAAAGAACTAAACTGGAACCAATCAAAGTAAAGAAGAAATGGGTAAGCCGCTACCTATACTAAGCAACATAAAGACGTCAAGAAAACGTTTCAGAAAAATGCTGAATTAATGGTTTCATTTAAAGCGAAAAACAAAATTAAAAACATTCTTGGAAATCCAAAAAGTAAATTAGAAAATACATCAAAATCTGGCATTTATCAAATTCAGTGTGACAGTTGTGAGATGAAGTATGTTGGACAAACAAAAAGAAATATTAAAACTAGATTCAAAGAACACACTTCTCACATAACACACAACAGACCTGAAAAATCAGCAATAGCAAAACATTGCTTAGAAACGGACCACACAATATCAATCAATAATACTAAATTACTAAAAAATATAACAAAATCCAATGAACTAAATGCATGGGAATCATTATTTATAAATAAAATGGACAATTTGGTAAATAATGATAACGGTCCAATTCAAAATGTTACATTACTAAATTCTAAATTTACAAAGTTATAAGTTAATTCTACTTGATATTCCATTTTTATACATATATGATTTATGTTTGTAACTTTAGCTAAATGTACTTAACAGAATAGTTTTTATTTTTAACTACCCATATGTTACATTCTTTAAAATTTATAATTGTAAACATAAACATAACCTTCAGTTTTGTGATGTGTCTGATGATGCCAGCATAGCTGGCGAAAGGCCTCATAAAAATTAAAAATTCAGAAATATTGGCGAAGTTATTATTTTAAATTAGTATCTATCTCAATTGGCAATTATAATTACAAATACTTTGATCATTAATGATCCAGACGTAGATGCTGACTAAAAATGTAGTGATCAAAGACAGGATTTCTAATACTTTATCAATTAGGTGTTCAGAAAGCAGTTCAAGATATCAACTTAATCCTGCATTCATATTTAGGGTAAAATGTGCAAGAACACATTTCATGTTCATAGATAATGATCTCTTATACATACACTGAATATACGGACAATTTCCATCCAGACTCTTGTTGAAAACAGATTTTTACAATAATTTACTCTTATTTACTTAATTGTACACCAAGTCACAAGATTAATAGAAAGTCATGTACACCAACAGCTTTTATTGAAAAATTTCATCACAGTCTATTCATAAATTCAGTAAATAATAGATACGGTTTAACTACTTTGAATATTCGTTGATGATGTATTCACAGGATTGACCAAACCATGAAAAAATCCTGAGAGTGCTTGTGAAATGCCGTTCGTCAGTCCGTTTTGAAAAAGGTTTGCTTTGGCTGCATCAATCTGGTTTTTGATTTGATCAAAAGGAATGTTAGGTGCTACAAACCCATTAGAACTAGATGTAGCAGGTGTCGAAAGGTATTGTGAACCTGAAAGAATTGCACCGATTCCTGATAAAAAGGGTGCAGTAATTGCTGGAATGATTCCTGGAATTCCAGCTCCGGAAGTTCCAGGGGCTGAATCTGAAGTTCCAGGACGATATCCAGTTGTCCCATCAGAACTAGATGTAGCAGGTGTCGAAAGGTATTGTGATCCTGAAAGAATTGCACTTATTCCTGATAAAAAGGGTGCAGTAATTGCTGGAATGATCCCTGGAATTCCAGCTCCGGAAGTTCCAGTGGCTGAATCTGATGTTCCAGGACCATATCCAGTAGTCAATCCTGGAGTGCTTGACAATCCGGGAAGCATTGCGTTTTGAAAATTTGTAATTGCTGGAACATTTCCAGGAGTATACGCGACAGGATTTACGGATGTTCCAGAAACCGAATATGGATTTGATACAAAGGCATTTGACAATTCAGGAAGAATCGCCGAAAAGCCAGGAAATAAAGTTGTTATTCCGGGAATGGGAAAGGCTGATGCTGGAGGTGTAACTCCGGATGTCGATCCTGGAAGATATCCGGGAGATTGTCCAGCTTGTGGGAAGAGTTTGTTGAAGATATAACCCGGAGGCACTGCTGTTGACTGCAATATCTGGAATTAGAAAGGTTTTAAGGACATATTTTATAGTTTTATCAAGTTTTCTTGTATGGTAGAACGTGTAATAAAGGTTTGGGCCACTGCACTTGATGGTTTTAGGGTCCCACAAGCCAAAACCATTGTTCGCTCGTATAATTATAATGTGTGTATGTCTGTAGTTATCTTAACCACTGGGTGAAAATAAATTGTTTGATTTTTGGAAAATTTCTGTCATTTGCGTATACGAAAAAATAGGCTGGTTATATATCCATTATAGTTTTGGAGAATAGATTAATTTTATTCATATGCTCGTAAAAAGATACATCTTCATAACATTTTGCAAATTTAATGTACACTTTTTTTTGCTATGCTATTTGTAGTGGGTATTGGATATTTAGTAAATATAGAATTTTTCTATGAACCATTTTGAATACAAACGTTAGGTTTATAAAATTCAGGTCTTAAGTCCTCATTAATGTCTTAACTTAGTGAATTGAATTTAACTTCAGTACTGATGAATCTATTGTTCTAGTCTAGTTATTTATAACCGTAAAATTTGAATACATTATAAACACATAACATCATATAACACAGGGTATTTAGTACTAACAATACATTTTAAAAGTATAATCTCTAGAGAACAACGTTGCAAACAACATATTTTGTGATGTTGATATTTTTGAAGAAAGATTCAACAAAAAAGAACGAAGAACGATGATATTCCCTACTGTGTTGGATATTTGGTTGATGAAAAAAATACATAGGTTGGCAGTACTTGCAGAGCTATTCAATTAGAGTCTAGCTATTGCATATGTTTGTTTCCTTAGAACAAAATAACAAATGTAAGCGTCAGTTTTGTAAGGATATGCATAACATTAGTTCAACCGATATCAAATTGTTTAAATGTTTTAATATAACTAACTGAGAGCAATAAAAATCTACTTATAAACTATGAAATACCTGATGCATTAATGTGAATATAAACAGACTGTTATTCATGATTATTTGCCTTCACTGTTACAGTCACCTTATATGTCTCCTGCTGACAATATTTTTTCATAATCACAATTCACCATGGTTGCATCTCTCAATGACCTACATTCTATGTTGTTTTGACGTTTGCTCACTTAATGTATGTAACTAGGTTCCCTGCCATCTAAAAGGCTTTTGTACGCTAGAATTTGTTGGTGAATACTAATTTTGTATAAAGGAAAATCATTCCAAACGATTTTTAAATAGGTAAAAACGTCTTGATTTACAATAGTTCCTTGGTTTCAAACTGTTTTGAAGATGTTTTAAGATAAAAGTATGTTTGAAATGAGTAGATTTCTTGTTAAAATTTGAACACTACTGGATTTTTCTCTACCGCTTATTTCAAAATTTAAAAGCTTACATTGGATGTTTTCGTCACTATAAAAAGTTATCAGCCTTTTCACACTTCAGGGCTGGATTTTTTAACGCTCGGTGGACCTTACTGCAAAATTTTTTTCCCTAATTGTGCCTAACCATCTTTTGTTTTCCCCTCGCTGGTTGGAATAAGTGTTGCTGCTAGTCATGATCAAACTCATAACTTCGGCATCAAAATAGAATTTTAAAATACCTAGGAAACTATCAAATGGAGCTTTAGGTCCATATTGACAACTTAATAGTTCTCTAAAGGGATCATAACCTAGTGTCAACACTTCATAGTTTTCATGTTAAAAACAATAGGCTTCATCTGTTCTGTTGCACTCACTATGATAGAGAATAGCTATAAAATATGGAGCAACCAATGGACAATGTGCTGTATAGTCCTAGCTAAAAATAGTTCACTGGTTTGTCGTCAGATGCCACCACCTAGCGGGTTGCGTCATGACGAGCGGGTATCATCAACAGTCTCTTTTAACGGGTGACGAGGAAGACTCGTCGATAAGAATGATTAATGACTGTTAAAACAACAATAGAATATAATGCAGAATAAAATTTTTAGGATTTATACTATTTGTAAAATGGTGACACAATGTTGACATATTACAAGCAAAATTTAAAAGAAACATTAATTTGGATGCGCTAAATTGTTTTGTACAGTTTTTTAACTGACAATAACCAGCAGATTCTTTAGGCAGAAATATTTAACACGTTCGCTGCGGCACGTCAAATAGCGGGCGTATCCCCAGTGCGGCGCAGCCCTCAGCGTCGAGTAAACCCGATTGCCGCGTGTGATTGGCCTTTTCAATTTTGGTCTGACGAATAGCAAATAACGTGAGGGGATGTCCTGCTTTACAACGAGAGTCGATGTAGTTCGCTAAACACCCACAGATAGCAGCACTGCTTGGAACGTAGCCGGTCCCATTGGAATTGTATTGCCAAATGGAGGGAAAAAGACGGGAAAAAAAGAAGACTTTTGAGATTGCCAGACGGGGATTTTACGGGGAAATTTACTACCAACCTACACCACAACAAAATGCAAGTCACATACTACACGCTAACGTCGTATAGGTCCGCTTTCGGCCGACGCTGGAGCAAAAACGAAGATATACAAAAGGCATTACCGAGCGTTCCCGATGGGGTACGGACGCACCGTACGGGGGCCAAGCACCGTACCCGATCGGGAACGGCCGCACTCTACGTGTTAACCAGCAATAATAACCAGGGATAGCTTCATCTCACTTTTTCCCTTCATGTAGCTTCAAACCATCAAATAGTGGTTTTGTGGTTACGATCGAATCAACAACTCACAACATGTAAGCCTAAGTAAATCTGTTGATCAGACCATGACTGGATTTTAAATCTTCACAGCTTATTGTCTACTATTGATCATGCTTAGCACTTGACAATTTATAACATTTTAATGACAGAAATTTTGTTTTTGATTGTTGACAGTTGACACACTAGGGCTGACTGCTCATGATGATGCGGACCTTGCAGTTCGGGCCCTTGGTGCTGTCACCTGGTGAGAACACGTTTGATACTTAAAACTTTTTGTAGAAATAGTTGAGTTGAATCACGATAATTTGATAATTTGGTACCTCAAGTAGATAAAAATAAATATAATGAACAAGCTGTGAAAAGACAAAGACAGATTAAGTCTCGGTATGTACTCCTCGACTATTGTGTGCTCATATTAGTCAGTATAAGTATGATTTTACTAATTAACAGTATAAGAAAACTGACAGATATTTTCTCTTATTATCATTAGCTTGTCAACAACCTTTATCATGAGTAAGCGGTGAGAGTAACTTTGATATTGGGTAAAATCACAAAAATAAATAACTTTTATCCTCGATTTTTACAATATTGGGGTTGTACCTTTTTGTTCAGAGTTGAAAATACTAAATTTCAAATCAAAATCGTGTGTGTCATTTTTGTGAAAATCAGTTTTTTGGGGGTTTTATGCAAAAATTACTGTTAAAATCAAAATTTTAAAAGTTTGGGAAACTTGGAGATACCATGGATTAGTGGGCACATACCAAATTTCAACGAAATCAGATCATAGGTGTAGTCTGCACACACACATACATAACTTTGAAAACCACTTTTTTTGTTCAGGGGGATCCAAGACGGATATTTCAATCCAGAAGAAATCAAAATTGAAAATTTGGGAAAAAACTATAATTTCCCTATATGCTATATAGAGAGAGAAAGTAAAAAAGTAATGCCCATAGAATAAAAAACACTGTTTGATTTAGCCAATAATCTGTGACCAACGTAATTATTCTATTAAATTTGTTAAACACAATAATGTAGACCAACATCTCGGAAAAATTTCCCAAAGAAATGTGTTGTTTGTAGGTATCTATCAAGATGTCTGCTAGATCAACAGTTATTGTCCATGGGACAGTTCAAAGTTTATGTACCTGTCGACTGTGATAGTTCTGTGGTTTTGGAGGAGAAAAAACCAGAGGATACAATAACTGCTAGACATATGGTAAATTCATTCTTTCATTATAGTGATAGCATTTTAAATTGTGTGACTGGAGACAATAAGCCAGGACACCATGAGACAAAGATTTATGAAGAAAAGTCTTCCTTTCTTTGTGTTTGACAAGGTGGTGAGTGACCATGGCCTTGAAATATTTTAATTCTGTGTATATAATTTGTTTCGTGTTGAGAAGACTCAACCAATGAACAGGCAAGCCTGCTTTTCCTATTAAACTCAAAATTAAACCTATTCTGGTCTAGAACCTTACCAAAAATATCATATCTGTAGGTTAGTAATATATTGATTCTTTACAGATTCTAGACTCAGTTACATTGAAAAATCTTCATGTGTTAGAAAATTCTTGCGGAGGTACAACAGGGACGCTACTGTACAAATTGGATCATTGCTCCACCCCTATGGGCAAGAGGTACAACAGAATATTAACCCCACTCTATTATGATCTGTAAAACCAGTTTAGAGTTTAATTTGTTCAAAAGTAGTGATGTGTCGGTACCTCCTTTTCAATTTACGTACCACTACTGGTTCCTGACTGAAATTCTTCGGTTCTTAGTACCAACCATCTCTACCCACATACAGTAAGTTTTAAGTAGTACTTATTGGTTAAAAATAATCCTGAATAACCCAACTCCGTCAAATAGTCCACTAAGAATGTTAAGTAGCTCACATGTTCTTTTGCAAAGACAACATTTTCAAAGTCTGCAACTCGTTAAAAATCACAGTTAAAAAAAAGTTATGCATACAAAAACATTTAGGTAGCGCTTTCATGATAATACTGAATCAACCCACGCCGAGTGTAGGTAGCTGATTCCATCCCAAAACTTTAAATTATGTACCAAATTGTAATCTATTTTTGTACATTTTTACTTTTGGTAAAGTCCTGAAATTAACGAAATATTGTGTGTTTTGTCTCTTCAATGTGTGGCCAATCTAGACTTTTTCTTAGTTAAACTACATTCTATCCTGCATTTTTTCTGCAAATTTTAAACCTAAAAGTAAAGTTTATAAGTCAATCGTAAGTTGACCGCGATGTTTGTACAGATTGCTGAGGCAGTGGCTTTGCAACCCGGTGACCAGCATCAGCAGTATTTGCGCCAGACAAACAGCTGTTACGGAGCTGATTGGTCGACCTGAACTCATTCAAGATGTCCGACCTCTGATGACCAAGCTACCTGACTTGGAGAGGCTACTAGCAAGGTGACCTAACTATTCGCTTATCTAGCTAGTAAAGCTCAGCAGCTAATATACGACATGAAGTCAAAACAATTTATATTAATGTGAAGTAGAGAATTTGGTAAATTCAAATTTCCTTATCTGGCCTAAAGCATTTTACCAAAAATAACTATTAACAATTTAATATGGATGCTGTTTTAAGTTATGCCAATGGTATTTATATGCAACCATTAATATATTTACAGGATTTACGCGCAGAGCAGCCGAGGCTTGAGCCCATCGCACCCGGACAGCCGAGCGATATTCTTCGAAGAACGAACATACTCTAAGAAGAAAATAGAAGAGTTCATTTCAGTATTAAACGGATTCAATGCTGTGCAGGATATTGCTCTGAAATTTCAAGGTTTGTTTAACATTTTATTTGGGTTTTTATTTTAGAATTTTTAATTTTTTTCTGTGTTATTGGACTTTTTTACAATTTTGATAGCTAATAATCCAAATCCTGGTTTTTTTCCCCATCAAAACTTTTGTTTGTCTTAAAAAAGTCTTCATCAAATACAACAATTTTTTAGTAAACTTAGGTTAACACAAATTTTGTGTATTTTAAAATGTATTTACTGTATTTTTGTCATTTTAGAGTCTGGCGTCGGCGAAGAATCGGAAATGCTTGCCCAATGTTCTCATTTTGAGACTTCAAACCGTCCTGGAAAATTCCCAGATCTTACCAGTCATCTAGATTTCTTTAAGGTATGCCATCCTTCTTCATTAACCTTGTCATCCTGTAATCTTAATTCATTCTGATCATTAACCGTGGTCATATGTACATGATTTCACCATCTTCTGTGATCACGTTAAGTCCTAGTCAACCACTGCAGTCTAATAGACATCATCATTGTCTCTGCAATCGCTGCAAAATATTGATCATCTCCTGGGGTTGTGTAGACATCATCATCATTATCCGCTACCACGGCCCATTCGTGGGCGTCTACTGCAGTTGTGTAGACATTATCATGTCCCATGATCGCGGCAAAATACCGAACCTACTACGGTCATGGAAACAATATCATTGTCTCCTGCAATCACTTTTTTGCCGTTACCCTTGATCGTGGCGTGAAATTTTCTATCTTCATAGACACGTTCTGCAATCACAATCTAATGCACCCTATAAGCTTGGCTTGAGCTCAATATTTTACTTTATGTTCAATCTCTTGAGCTTTTAGTTTAGGCTTGGCTAACAAATCAAGCTGTTTGTACACCTCTAGTTTTAATTGCCCTAAATTAATCTATCTGACAATAATTCAAATCCCACAAACTTACGTCCATCTTCCATAATATATGAGACTTTCACCTCAAAGATAACTAGACACACTTGTTCTTGTGTTTACAGAATGCGTTCGATCACGAGGAGGCCAGCAAGGAAGGTAACATAGTGCCGAGTCCCGGAGTTGACCCAGACTACGACCAAGCTGTTGAAGCTCTCAGTGTGTTAGAGAAGAAGCAGAAGGCGTACCTCAAGAGTCAGTGTGAATATTTTGGATGCAAGGTTAGCAGAAAGATGTCTATGGATGTCTAAGAGTTAGTTTGCATGGTATTGGTACTCCCTGTAGTTATTGGTCAATATTTAGGCTCTCCAATTTTTAGGATGAGTTTTTAGGTGTGTGTGCTTGTAAATTCTTTGTGTCTGCTAAGTTAAAAGTCAAAATACCTATTTGGAACAAAGTTATACTTTTCTTGGAGTTAGATTGAACTACCTAAACTAACCCATGTTTACTTTCTCCCCCTATACATGGTAAATAGAAAAAATATTTTTTCAGTCACATACTCAATATTTTTTAGTTTAAGTTTTGGGTGCAAATATCATTTTTGGGTCCATCTGAATACAAACTTGGATGTGTACAGAGCTAAACTATACCTGTGGTCTGATTTTGATAAAATTTGATATGTGGGTTTTCGACTTTCGTGGTATCTCCAGGTGTGTTTAATTTTGGGAAAAATTGATTCTTAGAAGAAGAGAGAAGAAGAAAAAAGAAAAAGCGATTTATTTTCAAAATACCCAGTGCACAATACAAGTTAATTCGTCCCACGCAGGGGACGTGCCTACGCGCTACAGCAATAACCTCTCGGTCGTCTGCCTACTAAAGATTTCCGTGGAAAAATTTATTCTTAATATAAGGTTAAAAAGTTGTTACAACCTTTGTGATTTTGTCCAAAACTTGGAAACTTTCTTAAAGATGTAGCCTACAGCTACGTACTACACACTGTTTCATAGTTTTTATTACATTCATTCACTCCTAAATTCTACATATTTACCTTAAGTATTTAATTTCATTAGGGTTTTGTTTGATTCTTCTTTTTAGCTACACTATCCAGTTACCCAGTATAATTACAATAATTATGTTAAATTTCAATGACAAGCTAATTAGAAGTTTGTGTCAGTTTGCTGGTACCGTTTATTTAAGCGGTTTCATGGTGATATCCTCTGCATAGCGTGAAATTCAAATAAAAAATCAATCTTAATACTAACAACTTTTATGATGGTACAATGTCTTGAAATAATTACTAAACTTGTAGGCCAGTAAAATTGTTCTGCCATCCAAGACAAATAAGAACATTTACAATGTCTTCACAATAAGAGAATTAATTTACCTCTGTTCCAAGATGGCCCTAATTTCTCATGGATTTACGCATGACATGTAAAATGGTTAGGCTAAATAGTGCTACCTATATGAATAAATTTAATTTAGCCATCATTTTCTAATTCAGTTTTAAGAATTACTGTTAATATACCAGATTTTAGTGGAAAAAATTCAGTATTAGCTAAAAACACAAACACTTTATTAGAATCCACTGACACCATTTTCAACCAACGTTTGCGTTATGAACAAAGCTTTGATATGCAACTAGAATATTTGTTTTAATATAATTATTTGTTCACCAAGGTGTCGTTTGTTGGTGCTGACAAGAAGAGGTTCCAACTGGAAATCCCTGAACCAGCTGTTCGCAAAATTACTTCCTCTGAATACCAGCTGCAGGGGCAGAGGAAAGGGTTCAAGAAGTACTATACACCTGAAGCTAAGGTATTTAGTGTATGATTATAATCCATCCAACTTCTCATTAAGGCTCAAGGTTTTGTTACATCTGCGTGCTAAAAATTTGTTCCTGTTCCAACCTTACAAGTTATGTAAAAAAGAAGTTTGTTTTAGTCAGGAAGTTTGTGTTATGCTGGTTTTGTTAAGCAACTTTATCAAACTTTTTTAAATACTGGAATTTGTTTTGTCCTGATCAAAATACTATGTTTTAACTAAAAATGCTGCTATTTGCTTGTTTTCTTAGGAACTTCTTGAAGAGCAAATAGCTGCCGAAGAAAGGCGAACAAATGTTCTACACGGGCTCAGGAAAAGAATTTTCTCTCGGTTTAGTGAAAGGTGAGTGACATTTTACAAAATAACCTCTTGATCAGCATTTTTGGTTGTATACAAATTTCTGAAAGTACATAAAAGTGGGTGTAATTACACTTAAACATATGTTTACACTTACACTGTTGACTCTCAAGACAGTTAATACATATAAAAGATAAAGTGGCATAGAGGTAGTGGCGTTGGTGTGTTGCAACGTCATGCCTATTGCCATGGTAATAACAGAAATAACAAAAGTGTAAACATAACAACTGCCTATACTCTCCATTATAAATTAGTACTACAGCTGTTTTGTTTTGACGGGACCGCGGTGTAGCCAATGTTGTGGCGGGTTTGTATTAGAGGCTATGTGGTGATGGATTTCAATTGGAAACTCCAAATCAGACCAATCAGACCAAATCAGACTAAAATCAGACCAAATCAGACCAAACCAGACCAAATCATACCAAATCAGACAAAAATCAGACCAAAATCAGACTAATGACAAAATGTCATGAATGTTTTGTCAGCTTCCACAATGTTTGTTGCTATATTGCTAGCTCCTTCGACATTCGCTAGTTTTTCCAATATTTGAGGCAACATTGCTAACTACAACAACATTCGGGGTGACAAAATTAGCTGTATACTAACATTGTAATATTGAACATTAATGAAATAAATTATTTCCAGTCTCACGTTCAGGATAGGCTGGTTTTTGAAATCATGGGATGGTTATTGAATAGCACTCTTATTATATTGTAACCTATATACACAAAGTGCATTGCTATCTTGGGTTGATTGAGATATTGTTTTCTGCAGGTATGAGTCTGCAGGTTTGCTGCGGCGGGGTTATTTACCCTCCCTGTTGCAGCAACCTAAGTACTCGTTAAACCAATGTTATTTAAATAGGGAATAAATGTGATATTTTTAAGGAGACATTTTAGTGTAAATCCAATCAGGCAAATAGAAATTCGCTTAGTCTGCAGGTTTGCTGCGGCAGGGGGTATTGAAATTTTAACATAGTTTTGCAACAGCGGGACTGTATTGAATGTACCCAAAGTGTGTTGCTACCTTGAAGTGATTGTTTGAGATATTGTTTTCCGCAGGTATGAGGATTGGATATCGGCCATTCAGTGTCTCTCAGTGTTGGATGTTCTGATGGCGTTTGCTGAATACAGCAGAGGTCAAACCACTGACGTTTGTATCCCTGAGTTCGTACCAGCTGACTCCTGTGTGCAGGTTGGTGCAAAATCGCTACATATCTGTGACAATTAGAATAGATATCTGATGGTAAATAATGCATTTTATAACCGTTTATGACTCTATTATCCAAATGAATACTTTTTAGTACTTAATACTTATTTGAAATGGCGACCATAAAATGTAGGTATTTTAAGCCAAGTATGAATGGAGATGAGTGTAGGATGAGTGGGGCGATCTTGTAGTCTTAGCTGGATCGCTGAGTGGATATGGTGCACACTCAATGATCAGAAATCCTAGTTGGAGGCAAGTTTGATCATGAGAAAAGTCAGTAGCTTTTTCATTGTTCGTAATTAGATTCATCCGTCCTTGATGAGTGTTTAATAAGTTACCACCTTACTTTGAGAAAAATGTCTAACTCAATTCATTCTACATAGGAATATGTCGATTCTAATACTGATATTGATACCCACAAAGATCGCGGGAAACTAACCTTACCTATACAAAAAATAGTTCTATGTTGAAAAGTATTAAAAAAAATATCTATTTAATAATTTTGCCTGATACAACCTTGGGCATTCTTTAAAATTCCTAAGTAAACACAATATCTGAGATTTCAAATTATATGAAATCTCTGTTACTACTACCACTTCATTTCATACTTTAACTTAAAAAACTTCAGGCAATGTATAGAAAGCCTGCATTTTATAGGCTACTTTGCTGGTAACATACAGACCATACTTACTTACTCTTGACTATCTTAGCTGTTGTCGAAATAAACCAGTAAAATTACATTACCAATGTAATCTAAAAATACCCCCGCTGCAGCAAACCTGTTGACTAAGCAAATTTCCATATTGCCTGAATTGATTTTCAATTAAATCTTTAAAACACATTAGGTTTGCTGCAACGAGGAAACTAATAATGTGTGGTTTTTGGTAAAATATTAATAGCTTTGTAATAGGAGGGTCAAATATTGTAAAGAGGAAGTGTTTGGCAATGTTGTGTGAGTAGGCTGGTAGTGTTGTTAAACAATAACTTGTTGTGCTGACCTACTGAAAGCTGTTGTTTTAAGTAGGCCAGTGCACTTGATCAAGGGGTCAGTTTTGTGTGGAGTGGTTTGTGTGGTGCACCAGAGGACGGGGTCCAAGGGCCTTGGGCTCCAGCTAAGAATATGTTAAGGGTTTTCAAAATTGGTGTTTAGAGTCTTTTCCAAATTGGGGTTTCAGTTTCTAACTAAATGATTTATACAGTTCCAGTCTACTCTACCTTTTTGATTGTTAGTTTATCTTTGTGTTCTTTGTGTTGTTTTGAGTAATTAATAAAGTTGGGTTTTGTAAGCGAGTGCTGAGTTTCATTCCTGAGCTACGTCACCCAAAGTAGCGGTAGGTATTCCAAGAGGAATATAACCGTTACAGCTTAGTATAAAATAAATAAATTTGCCAATTTTGTACAAATATATATCCATAAACAAGCAAACTACAACAATTAACAATATTCTCCATAAGAACGTGGGAATTTTAAATTAAATTAATTTTTAATTTTCTCCGTTACGGTACCAGTAATTGTACAAAAACACTTTGATATACTAAATTATTTGTTTTTTAAGCCCTTTAAAAAGGTCTAGAGAGAAATTGGGAAATTTTGTGTTTTGAGGGTAAAAAATGAGAAAACCCAATTTTTACCCAATAAAACCAAGTTACCATGGTCCGATCATGCTGGTTTGCAAACTCATTCAGTTTATCCCGCCTTACACCTTTAAACCAAATTTCATCAAAATCGGACAAAAATCACTCAAGTTATCGCGTTCACGGACACACATATATATACAAATTTGAACGAATGGTGTTTTTGGCCTCTGAGGACAACAAGACATTAAAATGAAAAAGTAAATCGGTCCCGGGCCTAGGTCTTACTATGCCACCTATGGTAATAGCTACTTCCCTATAGAGAAATCTGCTACAACTGAGGAAAAGTGTTCAAACCATATTTATTTTACCGTGGTGGGATAATTGTGTTCTCTCCCCCTTCAATCACACTGGATGATCAAGATTCTCACACAGATATTTCTGTCTTGGAAAAAAATAGGTCAACAACTCGTTAAACTTCATTGATAATCACTTGTACTTGTGTTTACAGCCGTTTGTGACACTAAGGAACGGCAGCTACCCGTGCACAACGGCCGAGGAAGTCTTCATCCCCAACGACACTGTGATAGGAGACAAGGACACCCTCAGTCCCAGTCTGTTGCTGGTGACGGGACCCAACATGGGAGGCAAGTCCACACTGATGAGGCAGCTGGGGCTGATTGTCATCATGGCACAGTTGGTGAGAGTCGGACTGAGTCTACATTGTTAAGAGTCGTTGGAAGCTAGTGGCCATCTTGGATTAAAATTTAAATTCTTTATTTAAAATTAAAATTTTTTTATTTTTTGAAATTTTTTTTTTGTCTTAGGACGCAGGCACGAGCCCGGGATTGTTTTTCACATAACTTAAGGCTAGACCTAGTGGCTGCAGCATTATCACTTAATAAAATCCATTTGTGATTTGGCGGGATTGGAACCCGGGACGAAAATGAAAAATGTTAATAACAAAAATGGTGAAATATTTACTAAAATACTCTACAAAAAAAGTCTATCTCGCCCGGCCGCTACAGAATACTTTGACGAGGTACAGCTAACTGTGTTTAAAAGTTTAGTTTAAAAAAAAATTTCAATAAATTTTCAAAATAATTTGAAAATTTTAATTTGTTTTTATAAAAAAAATATAAAAAATATATTTTTTGGTTTCGGATTAAGCGGACTTTCGGATTACCGAAGTTCAGATTATTGGGACTCCACTGTAGATAGAAAAGATAGGAATTATTTTGAATACTGTTAAAGTTCAATTAGATATCCTCAGTAAAATAGAGTCCAATAGCAAATGTATGGAAAAATAAAAGGTAACAAACGTAACTCTGATATTTTGTTCTAATTTAGGACTTCCTCGACTTTTGTGAGTTGTTTTTTAATTCTTTTTGTAAATGTTCTTTTATAGCTGCTGGTGTAGGAATGTCAACTACCATTGCTTTGTTTAGAATTAGAAAAGTGATATTGATTAAATTCATCACAACCACAATTTTAAATTCTATTCTTGAAGATTTTTTTTCGGGTTTTTTTTGGGATGGAATTTCATTGAAGCATCTGCCAGTGTAAACCGGTTTCATCACACAACTAATGCGCCATTTATCAAATTATATTACTGGAATAAAAATACCGTCCAAAACCTATTTGAACTGACCTTTCAGTCCTCCCTAAATTTACATAAGCTGTGGCTTATAATATTTTTTCAGTTTACTATTATGCTTCAAACACAACGTAAAAAACTTAAAGACATTTAAAACTCTACAATAAAGACAAGCAACTAAAAAAGCTCCAAAAACATAGCAAATATAACAGGAATCTGTCCTCTCAGGGTTGCCGAGTACCAGCTGAGAGTTTGAAGCTGAGTCCAGTGGATCGTATCTTCACAAGACTCGGTGCCAATGATGACATCATGGCAGGGGAGAGTACCTTCTACTTGGAGCTGTGCGAGACATCGGCTATCCTGGCACATGCTACGAAACACTCACTCGTGCTTATTGATGAGTTGGGTAAGTGACATCATTGGTTCTTCATTTTACACTCCCTGAAATTTAAGTCCAATTGTTTGGGAGGAATTGAATTGTAGAAAAAAGGATAGCAGCTACCTTGAAAAAGTGTAGGTAGGCCAAATAAAACATACAGAAGAGAGACTGTGCACACAATATTTCGTCCTCAAGACTCTGTCAAGAGTAGAGAAAGTGGTTGAGTTTACGAAATGGCTGCTGTCGTGGTTGCCAACTATGCAGTGTTGCCTCATATTATCTTACCTTTAATAATGGACTTAATTCTCACCAGGGAAATTCTTCATGTAGGTATAGTCCTCGCCACCCTAAGTTGAGGCAGCCAAAGGCTGCACTAGATATACACCGTGCGGCCTTTGGCTGCCTCAACTTAGGGTGCCGAGGACTATAGTACACATACAAATATTTTTCAGTAGCCTACACATAATTTAATCTCTTCAAATGAGATCTCTTCTTTTACAGATGGAACTTTTTTGTGTACTATAATATTTCTCTATTATTTTTATTTTCGGTTCTCTTACATTTAAACTTTTAAAGGAGTCTATTTCAATAAGTCGTATCCTGCATTGTCTTTTTTTAAGAGCTCTAATTGATGATTTACAATTAAAATGCTATTTTTGTTGCGTGTATTGTAGTGATTATTGTTTTATTTTCATTATCTGGAAGGATTAAACATTTTTTTACCAAAAATTATACATCCAAGAACAAGCCACGAAAAAAAGGATTCTTAAATGTTTCAGTGTTCTTTTGTTTATTTTTAAAATAGCTCTGTATTTTCTGATTGCTTCTGTATTGTCAAAATTCTTTTCTGTAGTAGTTTCCATGTATGTTGGACAGGCCGAGGCACCTCTACATACGACGGAACAGCCATTGCCAACGCTGTGTTACGGGAGCTTACTGACATGCAGTGTAGAACACTATTCTCAACTCACTACCACTCACTCGTGGAAGACTTCAAAGACTACAAGAACGTAGCGTTGGGACATATGGTGAGTAGAATAAGAACGTATGGCTAATTGCTTTTAACGTTGCAATTTGTGATTGAAGAATTTTGAATTGTGTTTTAAACGAACAAGTACGTAAACAATTGGTTTTACATATTTAGCTTTAAATTTACTGATAAAATTTGAAAAGATTTGTTGAAATGGATCATTTGAAACATCACCATTTCTATTGTCAAAGTCATGGCATATAGTAATCCGATCTAACCTGTGATAGTTACTTCTTGGCCTTATTAATGACAGTAAGACTAATAGTCTTAATTATCTGATCTTAATTGACCACAACTAGGTCAAATAAACAAAAAAGTTAAATAACACAGACAATTATATCAAAAACATTTTAAACATGTTAATAATCATGAAGTCATAAATGGGTTTTCAAACCCATTCAAGTCTTTTGAAAACTGAACATACTGTCCAGTTGTCTCTACGTATTTGCTGTGGTTTCTGGTCAAACCACTCTAAAATAGGACACATTTCTTCAGTAAATCGTCTGCAGGTAGAGCCGGATAACAAAGAAGGTCAGACAACCGAATATCCAATAATCCACACGTTAAAACTGTTTCTTCCTTAAACCACTTCCGATTACCAAACTTATGTCCTCAGGCATGTATGGCGGAATCAGAGATGGACGAAGACTCTGAAGGTATGCAGGAGAACGTAACGTTCCTGTACAAGTTCGCCCCGGGAGCGTGTCCAAAGTCGTACGGATTCAACGCCGCTCGCCTCGCCGGCGTGCCTAAACACATCATAAAGCTCGGCTACGCTCACGCTAAAGCCCTCGAGGCTGAGTGTCATCTGCGGAAAACTTTCCAGTCAGTTTTCCGCAAGGATTTCAACGCAGCCGAGTTCAAGCAACAGGTCACCGCAGTTTTGTAAGTTTGAGAAAGCTTGTCGAGTAAGTTTTTGACAAATGGACGTTGATTTAGGTTTGTCGAGTTCCTATTTGGTCCACCTTCTTTGTTGATTGTTATTTTATGTTAAGCTCTAGGATAGGAGTTTTCAGTCATAAGACTTTCCCCATTACGGAACCACTGTAAAAATTTCCCTAAAAAATTTCAAACATTTTATTCTGTGATGAAATTTATTAAAGGTATACTAGACAAGAAACCCGTTATGTAGGTGTATTTCGTGCAGTATTTCAAAAAGTAAAACCATTGTATGTTTTTATAAAGCCAGAATTTGGTGTCATGAAAAATAACGGCTAAAATATACTTCTTCAGACAGTCCTTGACATTTAAGCTTGTAGTAAACTTTCTCTATATTTTGGCGGTTGTTAGAAATTGGGATGATTATCATGATGACGATGAGTTTTTAAAATAACCGTTAAAACATTTGTAGCGAGTTTTGATTGTCAAGGATTATTTGACTACATATTTCATAGCCATTATTTGTCTGAAAAGATGGGAAACGATGCGTATCAATTAAGTATGCCCAAGATTAATACTTCACTAAGTAACATCACATTTCGTCTCCTTCTACTTCATATCTTTAATGACTTTACCTTATAAATGTTGACTAAAGATCGCATTAAGTACAAAAATAATTGTTACTACCGCTAGTTTGTTAGTGTTACTGTTCTAGTTAAATTTAATTCCCCAAGTAGTTATCTGTTATTATTAAGTTTAGTTTTACAATGTTTTTTTTGCACTGCATTGTTATGTAAAATCTTAAAAGTTTGTAAAAAGAGTGCTCATAAATTTAAAAGTCCTATACGAAGTAACAAACTTTTTCATTTAAATAATTAGTTCAAACATTACAGTATTTTGGAATGATTACTATGTACAATTGAGATCAAAATCATAGAAAATTGAATGACTTATTAATTTGTTGCTATTTAATTCATTTACCGATAGTGTTAGAACCACAGCCAATTTACTCACTGAACCAGTTATACTCAATTTAAACCTGTACCTTTATGTAGTTGTTAAGTTTTCTATATTAGGTATATATCGATTTTGAGCCTAATAAAGTTTTTTTACACTTTTATGAATTTTAATGTGTATTTTTGACAAAACTCACCCAATGTCAAGTTATAAGACCTGATTTTTTTTACAAAGAGACTTTCTCTTAAATATTCTTTAGCGTAGGAAAGGTCAACCGGTTTTTAAACTAATACATACCTTATAATGGAAGTAATCAATTTAAACTTTATTACAAACATGGAGACAATTAACTATTTTGAAAGTTCTCAAACGATAACACAAAAACAATTTTCTCTTAACAAAAGTCCCCTTTTTGAGTAGTAAACCAAAGCAGCATGAGTCGCATTCGTCCGGTGTTGGTAGGTGTGGGATCGCTGTAGGCTGGGTATTGGGTAAAGTATTAAAAGACCGCCTCCGCCTCTTGAAGGTGTCGGGGTGTTGGTTCCATGAGTACTCGAGCCAATACCTTCCTACAGTTTCCCTCCTACACCTGCACCAACCGGGCGGTGAGGCTTGTGCTAGGGGTGAAGGGTGGTGCTGCACCAGAGGAGGGGCACTGAACAGCAAAGACGTGAGACGTGCAGCACCGGAAAAGTGGAAATTGCCTAAAGGTGAAGAATTGATTACGTTCTGAAGGTAAAGAATGAGCCCTCTATAGAGAAGTCAGCCTGGATAATTAGAAAACCTACTAAAAGCTAGAAGAGGACAAATGCAAAAAGCATAAGTGTAGCGTCCTAGGACAAAAAAAAAAAAAAAAAAAAAAAATGCAAAAAGCATAGGAAGAAAAGTCACAAGCAGTGAAATAAAATCAGAATGAAAATAAATCATATGAGAATAAAGAACGCCATAGAAATGGATCTTAAAATAAAAATAAAAGGAACAAAATGAGGTATGCAGACTTCCAAAACCAAGTTTATGCTTCAATTGTGAGATCATTCGAGAGACTAAGTGATGGAGGAATTGCTAACAGAAAACAAGTTTAACCGTAACCATACTCAGAACAAAAAGGAGAGAGCAGCAACCATCCGATGAAAGGATTGCATGTGAAACCCTATATTTAGGACTGTTAAATGTACTATGGAAGCCTCAGAATTATATTGTCATATGTTTGTCCACATTGCCCCTTAAATCTGTGTATTTTAAAGGTTACTAATATCAAATAAGTTTTGTTTGTTGAAAATTTGTTATGAGGAAAATCATCAAAAGACCTAGGTGTAAAATAATTAGTCCAATACAATTTTCAGCTCAGTTTTTTAATGCTCTTCCATTCTATGGTAAGTCGTAAAATTAACTGCTTACAAATAAATAATTTTCTCTGTCTAATAGATTTACTTCATGAATAATAAAATGTATACTTTCAGAGAATCTTAAACTACTGAACTTATCTTATATCCTTTCAAACGACAGAGAAGTAAAATACAGAGGAACCATTCAATGGTACACTTAAGTGGTGTCTAGCACTAGTGCTGGTGTCTAGGGCAAAATCCCCCCCTCGCCCTCTTGTACTACGTTTTGGGTGGAGGAAGACCCTTAGCCATGTGCGAAAGGAATTTCCGCACAGTGCTCTCCGTTCAATTCTTCCTTGCTCGCACAAGTACATTTCCGCCACAACATACCAGAGCTGAAAGCTCACGGTTGTCCCGATAAGCTAGATTCCTCTATTCCTTACTTCTCTGCGTTCAAACAGTTTTAAATTACTGAACAAAATATCATCAAAGTACTAAATCAAAAGGAAATTATTAAGTATGTTATCTTTTTCTAAATTCATTGAAATTTCAAAACAATATTAACCTCTAGCTCTCTAAACAGTAATGAATAAACATACGTATCACATTATCTGGTAACTTATACGCATAGCTGCAAACTAAATAGGAAAATATATATTTCAAATACCACATCTTATCACCAACTAGCAGACCTTGCATAATTAATAGTGCAGATTAAAAATAAACACAATTTAACACTCAATTCACAACAATACAGTCACATTAACAGTTGAGAAACTGAGTTAGAAATTTATAATAGACAACCTTAAAGCTCCAACCAGCAACAAGACATAACAATAAATATATATTTGAACATTCAATTAGAAATTGGAAAATCATTCGACACGAAAATGTACACTTACAGATAGATAAAAATACATAAGCAATACAACACCGTATGTACATAGATAGGCCATTGACTTGCTCATATTGAACGCTCGGTGCAGTGTGAAGAGTCCAGAAGAGTCCTTACTCAGAATTAATTAAAAAAAGGAAAAAAATCCTACGCAATTTGTAGTTTGTTTATACTGTTTCTGAACCATTTTTGAAATCTTTAAGTTGTAAAATGTGTGGAAGTAGTTCTTTTTTGTGAAAATTCTAAGTAAAAACAAATAAAATATTTACAAAACATAAAACACAGTCAATTGAGGAATAAAATGTGAATAATGATTCAGTAAAAAAAAAAAATTGTGCAACATAGCAAAAAGTCTTTTGTATGAACATTACCAATTAGCATCATTTGGCACATCCGTAAACAACATTTTTTGTCTTATTCAGATTTCAAATCTATAAAAAATGTTTCAACCAACAAATTTCCAACGCTAGAGTTTTGAGAAAGGAAAACACAAAGCTGAGTGCACCTTGGACGGTCAAGTTTAGAAAAATATTCGAGATATTTTGATAACATACTACAGTCTTAAGTAGTTAAAAATTTACCTAATTAAACTATAACAACTACATCTCAAGAACAAATATACAGCTAGAGCCTTATGTCTTGAACAATTAATCTATATTACACAGTTTTACATTGTATAAAATTAACATCTTATGCTTGAGAAAAAAAACTTAAGAGTCGGCAGGAGTCAATAATTTTTCATTGTTGTTGGCCGTCAGATGCCAGGGTTGTAGCGTAACAATGGTTGTTGATCAGAAAAAACATGCATTCACATTGAAGCATAATAATTATGCACCGTAAGCTTGATTACTGGGCAGAAAATTTTGTGTGATTCTTAAATATATGTTCCGTGTGAATTGCTTTTAGGATTTTTAAAACTTTTGTGGGAAAAATCACAGTTTAAGTCTATATATTTATGTAGTTTGACAAAATAATAACAATTAAAATTAAAAAATAGATAGGCGAGCAAATCACATCCATGGTTTCAATAGCTTTAACATGATATATTTTGCAACTTATCTTAATAAACCATGCCGTAATATGCTTGAACAATTAACATCGCAGTTATGGGCTGAAAATCCAAGATGGCCGGCTGTCCTGCCGACTCTTAAAGCGCAGTTTGTCAAAAGTTTTGGGGACCCTGGTAAATTTGGTACAAATAGTTATTTTAAAACCGACCAATGTCAATTTTCTGTTTGTTTTTGTTACGATAAAAAAGTAAATTAATGAAGTGCTCAATCAAAAATATTTGGACAAGAAATTCTGTAACTGATTCCCATGGATAACAGCTTTTAAGAGCAGATTTTAAACACATTCAAGAATTAAGAAATCTAACTCAAAATCAAATTATAGTGTAGAAAAATTAAATTATTTAGTTTACAGTATATTTTAGTAACTTAACTAACAATAATCCTGCGTTCATTACATAATTTTTTACAAAGTTAGAAATAGCTTATGATATGATAACTAACATTTGATTAGAACATCAAAAGCATCCCAAACTTATGCTTTTGATTAAGTTGTTATCTTGGTTTTTCAAAATCAATGTATTTAACATTCAAAAATTTTAGATTTAATGTAAGAAGGTCAATTCAGTTCAAACAAAAGTTACAGTTAAATTACACCAGATATATCTTTTGATAAATCAAACAATACTCTAAAATTTTTGAACAAACCTTGAAGACATTTTAAAAAGTGGATGTGTTAAAAATGATCACTGTAAGCTCTCATAAAAATACACTAAACAAATATATTCCTTAACCTGGTTGGTAATCGTTCACCATTTACATTTTTTATAAAATAAATGAATCCTCATTAAATTTTTGCTAAACAATAAATAGCATACAGTGGTATACACAAACCTTAGCACTCATTTGTGTATTGGTCGATGGATTTTACAAAATAGCACAGTAACACAAATAATAACTCACAATGTTAGACTATACAAGTAATTCAGCGTCTATTTACACGTTGCTCTACACCCTGTAAAGACATAGAGTAGAATATTTGTACGTACAACACAACCACAGTTTGATAATTTCCGCTGTACAAAGAAGGGAAGTAGAGAAAGACATGTGGTCGAGAGTGGGAAGTTGGAGTCAGTTGGGTTGAGGAGTCGGGGAAGACGAACAGCTTCGACTGAGACCACGGGACGGCTCCGCAGTGAGGAATGCTCCGGACTTAGGACGCTCCGGATCCGATGTTCCGGATGACTCCGGCGGGTCTGGGCCTGGAGTGGGCGTGGGACAACGACGGTCGCACGGTGCTATCAGTCCACTCATCGCAGTCAGGGAGATGCGGTAGAGTCTGAATGGACGAGCCTCGGGAGATACTGGAGGAAAATGTTTGAATTATATGACAAATATTTTCTTTTAAATAAAAATACTTTTGGGAATGAGAACATTATTTATCTATGTCAGTAACAACACTACTGGCCATTCTACATTCATATTACTAACACAAATAGCTAGTTAGCTGAGTGGTTATAGTGCTCGCCTAGCCATCAGCAGGTCACCAGTTCGATCCTGAGAAAAGTTAGTAACTCTTTAATGGTTCGAAATTGGACCCAGCTGTCCCTGATCACTGGGCTTTTGATAAACGGTCATTACTAAAGAAACAGCTGATCTTAGTCATCAACAAAGCTTCACAGATAACCCAGACTGAATTCATATTCAGCTTTAAAACATGCAACTCAAAATACGTCGCTGTTTCAAAAATTTGATAAAATATTCAACTTAAAATTTGTCTACAGAAAAAGTTACTGTCTTGGTGAATTGATTTTTTGATTCGATATCAATACAAATCAACACATATTTTAAGGGTTATACCTAATGATTAATGTACCTTAACGTAATGTTATTGTTTATGTGGTAATAATTACCCATATATTAAAAAGAATACTTTAGAAAAAATTATACATTAGGTCAGGTCTGGTGCAACGCATGAGGAGTTCCCCTTTTAGCTTAGGTTGGTAGAAGAAGGTATTGATAATACCCCTATACTTTTTTTTGCTAGGTTTTAGTCTGGAACTGCTTATACACATTATTCCAGGCTAGACCTAGAGTGTTGCAGTATTATCACCTAGGTAAACCCCATTTGGTGATTGGAATTGAACCCAGGACCTTTGGGACCGAAGCTTTGTGCTCTATTACTAAACCAGCTTGCTCCTCCTGTATTATAGCTGTAAGCCTTAGTTGATTGGTTTGTTTGCGTTGGAAACAAACTAAGTAACATGAACTGTTAACATGTACTAAAGAATACAGATGTGATATTATTGAAGAACCAGTTCCCTTACAATGTGGTGAAGAAGGAGGAGATATACTGGGATCTCTGTCAATTTTGTGGTCCACATGAAGCCTCTCCGCTCGACTCTGGAAGAATTCTGGGGCTGTCGTAGCGAAGAATATGTCATTCTGTGGCAAAACAGTAAAATATACTTGTTAAATAATCAAACTAAATCCAATTTTTTAGCTAACTAACAGTTTCTTTCATATTCAATCTTTTTTCAGTTTTTGATTTTCTCTTTTTAAATCAGTTAGTAAAAATTATAAAGAATGAGACTTGAGGAAGATTCAGGGGGCCGTGAGAATTGGCGACAATGCGTTGGCGAGGCCAAGTACCAGCTAGGGTACAAGTGGCCATGGTAGGAATTAAGTAAGTACATCAGTTGTGTTAAGTACGTTTATTAAAAGGAGCCCAAACACTATTCTTTTTGCATTCCTGTTGAAAGCATAATTAATTAACAGCTCAATCCTAAACGGTAACAATCCAGGTATTTTGTCATATATGCAAGACATATTATCACTCCATATACCTTATTATCATTTGATTGACTTGTTGAAACCACTAAATACAAAGTTGGATGGTGTATAATAAAAAAAAAAAAAAATAGTATTTCTATCACAGAAAATCAATTACAAATTTATCATTACAGTATCAGAAACTTATTTGATCACACAAAGTAATCGTATTACATCATAAAAAATAACAGTACCACAAAAATAATAGTTCCAACAAAGTAAAAGTACCTTGGGACAGATGAGGGTGAGCTTGGGCATCGCCATGTGTTGTACTAGGTTTCCGTTGATGATAAGACGAATCTCCATTGAATCTGAGGTGAAGGCGAGGATGTATGGGAAGGCACAAACTGTAAAAACAAAGCAAGCTGTCAAATTCAATTCACAACAATTGAGAGAATGTTACTCAGTTTTTGATTTATAATCACACAACTTCTCAATATTGTTTCTTTGAAAATATAACTACCTAATACAGAACCTTTGTGAACCTACACTCTGACCGGAACAGAAAAAAGTATTGAAAAATAATAGAAATTGACAATAACGAGTAGGGTAGAATATTTTTCAATAGTTAAGGAAGATTTCAACATAAAAATGACCTACAAAATCAGATTAAAACTGTTGCAAATACAGAATGGCAGTCTATCAAGGTTATTCTGTTTGGCAAACAACTACCCTAGTATTTAAACTTGAAGAACAATGACGCTTTACACAAATTTACTATTCAATCTCTAAATTTAAAATCTAGGAGATAGGGTGAATAGTTAATGATGGATTTCTATTGAAGATTTAAAGTGGGTATTCAATTTTACTTAAAACTAATTACTCACCAATACGAGAAGGAATTGTATTCCAATGGAAGTCAAACTCAGTACTGCTGGGTGAATTACTCGACAGCTTTTGAAAGTGGCAAGTATCTGGAAAAAATTGACCTTTAAATATTTTTTGTCATCCCAGTTTCAAGAACTTGAATGATATTAGATTTACCTTACGCAACTGTCAAACGGACCAAATGTCAACCCTTCCAGTTGAAGAAATGAAATGGAAGAAGAAAGACTTTGTGGCGTGATCCGTCTGTGTACAGGTAAATATTTTTGTAAATATAGACTTTAGTGTTAGTGATGAATTTACAAGAAACAAGAAGACCCCTGAAGATGCCATACAAGGTGGAAAAATTCATAGGGTTACACCTAAATCTCACCTACAAGAACTCAGGGAACAACAACAAATATATTAGTTGAATATATTGTTAGTAATACAGCTGAAAAAAAGAACATCTGTTTTTCTAGGCACGGAAGCAAAGTGCGTAATGCAGATTGCGGATAATATTTTCCGCTAATCGAGTGGCTGTCCGCTCTGCTTCTAGGAATTCACCTACATTCTCTAATTTAACTAACAACATTGTTACTAGGGTACTCATTACTAACACTTAAAAAATACTGATAAGAAAGCCTGTGCTTACTGTTGTAGCACAAAAGCAGCTCAGGTTCTTCATCTTCGTAGAGGTCAATGGCAGCCACGAGGTGACCTCTGGTGGAGTCTTGGACGCTGAACAGATGAGAGACTTCGCCCGTGCGCTCGTTGACGATGTCGAACTGGCTGCGATAACCCACACAGATGACGTTGTCTCCCGTAGCTCCAGTGAGCCCTGCACCTCCCAGTGATGCGTCCACTAGAGTCATCAGCACTGGGGTGTCATTTACTTGGAACTCCTGCGGAAATGTCAAGCGGTTAGACCAATGACCACTCGGTTAGTCAACAAAGGCAATTTGAGATCACTGGACGTGGAAGATATCATGGAACTCAAAGTGGTAAATACACTCAATGTTGCAACACAAACTAATTTTACTTAAGTAGTACTATTACAGAGATAGGGATATGCTAGCTTACCTAGTAGACAGTAGAAAGAGTCCATATTATCTTTGGTAACACACACAAAACACATAACACAAAACAAACTTAATATTTCGTCCCTGTTAGGGAATTCATCAGAAGGGAGAAGAAAGAAGACACTTCTTTACGAAAGAATACACTTCTTTACGAAAGAATACACTTCTTAACGAAAGAATACACCTCTTTACGAAAGAATATTCAGATACAATTCTTTAGAAAAAGTATCATAGAACATTTTCCTCATGAAATCTGTTCTTGGAACGCTGCTTCCAGAATAATATTTTAATGAAATAATTATAATTCATTGTATATTGTACCTAAACAGTTTTTGCATACTTTCCTTTACACCAGCAAAGGATATTCTGCAATTATCATCAAACTCCAGTCCTAATGACTTATAGAAAAAGTAGATTAAGATTACAAAAAGTTTTATCTTTCTCTTTGTTACTTTTACTCACCTTGAGATACTGGAAGCCTTCTACTGTATCCGTATCACTAGCAGGACACCAGGCAGTCCATGCGGCAGAGTGACGCCACTGCATCAGTAGTAACTTGCGACCCAGGCTGACAACCTGACAACAACAAATATCCCATCACATCAACCCTATCACATATCATATGAAAATAAGACAACTCTTTACCAAAGAAAGTAGGCTACTGGAGAACAACCCAGAAGGAAGAAGACCCCTTGGTAGACCGAAACTGAGATGGTGGGACCAAGTAGAAAGGACATGAGAAAACTGGGAAGAAGGAAGGAGGACGCAAGATGCAGAGATGTATGGAGGCAGTGTGTTGGGAAGGCCAAGTATCATTTATGGTACCCGTGGCCACAGCAGTAAGTAAGTAAGTATGTATATACATCAAGAGATATCTACGGTACGGTCAATCCCACGGTGCAGTTCAGGTTTTATGGATGGTTATGCTATCAGAATTACTGTAAAATCGTGGTTTTTTCCTTGCCCCTTGTGACAACTATCCTCGTGACGCTTATTACATTTACTTAGTTCGGTAACTCTATAGATTCGAATTTGACTTTGCTATAGTAAAAATTAGTACAGTAGTAAAAAAGCATAGGAATAAAGTCAAAATGACAGTATCCATTATGGTTCTGATGTTTTTAGGACGACTGTTTTTTGCGACTCCCGTTTAAAGACATGATTTGTTAGTTAATTTATTATTTTAATTAGTTAATTACTGCACAATGAACGTTTAACTGACTATAGATCTCGTGGCACACATACCATGCGTAGATGAGAGCCTCCGGGTCGACTGATCGCGTACAGACAACAACCTCGGGTTTTGTCCAGCCGATGTTCTTTGAGGTCTGCTCTTCCTCTCGTACCAACCTCGATGTCTCCCTCAAAATCCGACAGACGAAACACGTGCATCTTACTGTCTCTTCCTGAAAACATTTAATTTATTATGTACAGTAATTTATTTACTTCTTGTAGTTTTGGTCATGCTTTGCAATAGAGTGCGACAGAAATCGTTTTTTGTTTGAGCTACTCCAGAGAAAGTACGTTCGAGTATGAAGTATTACCAGTAGTTCGTGAAATCCTGTATTAGGTATTTTTTTTTACTATTAGGTATTGTATTTTGCAATTACCTTTGTCCGCTCTGAAGAGTAAAATGCCGTGAGCCTCGACCACGCTTAGCTGTTTGACTGAGATACTTTTGTCAAAGATTTGCTTGTGAGAAACTCCATCTGAAAAAAATACATCCAGATAAAATACGTCTGTGTTCCATTCAGTTTGCTATTTACTGTCGGGGAAAAAAGTTTAGACACTCGAGTTTGGAGCTCTACAGAAAAGTAACCAACTAACTGAGAAAAACACGTAGTGTATATAAATTTTCGTTGTTTTATTCTACGTATCCCTGTGAAAACAAAAATTTTTTAGCTTGTTTAGGAATTTTTTTATGACAGTCGGAAGGTAAAAACTGCCTGTTTTTAGAGTACCAAAAACCATCTTATGACTTTGAAAATTCTCACAATGTAAACTAAACGGCAGAACTTTATAAAACTTTAATACAATATGGACACATATGTAATGAATTAATTTGTGTAGTTTCAGAATTTTTACTCTACCCAAAAAGTTTTTGTTGTAACTTTTGTAAATCAACTTTTTCTCAAAAACGGCAAACGCTAGAAAAAAATTTAAAAGCTTGTTTCGAAGGTGATTGTTTTTGTATTTGAAATATTGATACTGCTCAACCAAATTGTTGCGCATGTTATTTATATAAATTAACAAAAAACTGGATGATCTCGCGCCTGCAAGGGGTGCAAACGCCATTGCCCGCTCAGGAATCCAGTGCAGTGTTGCCACGATGGACCTTGACCGAGCGTAAGGTGATTCACGCAGTGTTGTCACTGACTGACTCGCAGGAAATTCATGTTTTGCATTCTTCCAAAGGGTCGAAAGTATTACCACCCCAAATATAGGTGCTAAATCTAAATTGTCAGATTCAGAATATGCAATGATTGTAAGTGCTATATGTTTTATTTAGAAGTGTGGGAGTGACGTTGGAAGTCCAAAGCCCTCATTAGAAAAGGTGATGGGAAATGGTTAATAATTAATATTAACTGCTGTTCAGTTTTGACTCAACAGTTCGCAGCCCATCGCTGCTCAGTGTCCAAGTGTTCAATTTGGCAACACTGTACGGGGTATGCGCCCAGTCAGAGCCGGTGGCGGTCTGGAAGTGCCGTATTCGGCCTCTGTACTATCCAAATTAAATGTTAACTTATATAAATTATATGCCTAACAATTTGGTTGAGCAGTATTAATATTTTAAATACAAAACCAATCACCTACAAAACAAGCTTTTAAATTTTTTTCTAGCGTTTGCCGTTTTTGAGTAAAAGTTAATTTACAAAAGTTACAACAAAAACTTTTTGGGTAGAGTAAAATTTCTGAAACTACACAAATTAATTCATTATATATGTGTCTATATTGTATTAAAGTTTGTAAGTTTGATAAAGTTCTGAAGTTTAGTTTACATTGTGCGAATTTTCAAAGTCATAAGATGGTTTTTGATCCTCTAAAAACAGGGAGTTTTTACCTTCCGACTGTCATAAAAAATTTCTTAAACGAGCTAAAAATTTTTGGTTTTCACAGGAATACGTAGAATAAAACAACGAAAATGTATATATACTACGTGTTTTTCTAAGTTAGTTTGATCACTTGTCTGTCTGTAGAGCTCCAAACTCGAGTGTCTAAACTTTTTTCCCCGACAGTAGTCACCGTTTAGAAATTGTTCCAATTAGGATGGCATGTGGAAGAAATGAGGGGAAAGCTTCTAACAACCCTGAGAGTCACACCACTAGACAATAGTAGTATAAAATTAATCCAACGGCAGTTAATTTTTGGGATGACTGAACAACTTACAGCCTTTAATGACCAATTAAATTGTTGATATTCCTCTGGAAACTCACATTCTTTCCTTACCCTAAGGTGAACTAAATGATTTGCTGACCTACCTTGAAAAACTAACAGAATTAGTATAGTATAGGCACTGAAGTTTAACAAACGTAAAAAATCAGTTGTAAGTAAAGTAGTGTAAGCAGTTCGCATAACTAGCTCCTGCCTTAAATTTCTACTTGCGTCATAAAGACGTTCTTTATGTGATCGTTGCGTAAACTACTAGAACTTCAAAATCCTACCTTCTACGAGGTAAACGCCTACATCAGTAGCTACAATGAGTTTTGCGTCGCCCCACGAGTCTCCGCACGTCACCTCATGGCTGAAGTCCGGGTAGAAACATTGAGGCTCCCAGGGCGCTCGTTTGAACAGTCCAGTCGTCGCTAGACTTGTGGGCGCGTCGCCTTTCACAATGGTGTCCAACTTGAGCGCTTGTCCGATCCTGACAAACTCTACCTGTCGAGCTTCCTCACGTCTGCGCGACCCTCTCGGTGGGTCGGAGAGCACATCGCTGAACGTGCGACGATTCAGCATCGGCTGAAACATTGAAATATTAATTATTCAAAAGTATGCTAATGCTGGATCTACTTATTCTGTGGAGACTTAAAAGGGTTATGACAAAAACCAACTTTCAAGGATATAAAAAAAACTGTAGGGTTTTAAAAATCTTCAAAAATTAATGTTAAGTTGTATCACCCATTTTAAAGAGGGAATCGGAAACTTATTTAAAGTAGTTGAAGAAAGCTACCATATGTGTGCTGCTTTTCCCCGAATCGCCCATGTGCTCCGAGTACAGATCCTTAATGAGCATATCTAGAGTCCGTTCTCTCTTCTGTGCAAACGTTGGAGTGTTGAAGGCTGCCTTTTCTCCGTTAATTACTGAAACAAGTTTTAAATGGATCAACAACAATCCACAGCCCTGATATCTTATAATTAATCCTGGAGATTCTTCAAGAACAGTTAAACATTACTACATTTCCAATCTACCACTCTTATCCTTTATCTTTCTCCAACCGGAAGAACGTTAGAGAATAAGCCTAGTAACTGAAAGTATCAAAGTTATAAGTTATACATTAGAAGCTGTAAAATCAAGCTAACCAACTTAATAACAGACTCAAACAATTTGACAAAACGTTGATCCCAACAGGGAAAATTGGAGGGAAAAAATGTGAAAAAAACATTAGTGAAAAGTGTTGAATTACGTTTGACGATGAGGAATTCCCGGAAATCCTGGGCCTCCCTGAACACCGGGGGACACGGGAGAGATGGTCCAAAAAGAGGAACTGACTCCTCCGAGTAGACATTGAGTCTGTAGCCGTGATCTTCCTCGGAGTAGCTGACAACGGCAAACACATCTGAGCGGGGTTGAGGAAATATTCACTTCAAAACATCTTTATTTGTACTTGCACAACTTGGTAAAACCAATAGCATAATTCCAAGTATCAACTACACAATCTCAAACATCTCTTAAATACTTGATGAATATTTACAAGTTAGTGAACATAGAACCACATATCAATTTTTTAAAGAGTCAACAAAATTAAGACAGTCATTGTGTCATTGATTAAGAAAAAAGTAAAACATGTTTAAAGAGGCAAATGATTACCAAGTTTTGCTAATTATTTCTTACTTCTAAAAGAAAATAGGATAAACTATTGTGTAAGTAATATTCCTTGTTTGATTGCAGACATTGCAGTAAAGGATACGTGTAAACTGGGACTTGATGAAGGAAGGGTTGAAGTGCACCATCTCTGCAGGTCCTCCGTCTACGTACACGATGTTGACTATGTCGTTACCTATGTGTCTCTTGCGCTCTACCTGTGAATACAGAACCAAATGTGAGAAAAATTGTCTCCAATGAGGACATTGCCTTTGTTTTAAACTAGTATTTCACCATGGGAGTGTTGAGAATGTGTAATGAACCTAAAGTCAAGCTAATAAAAGTCTTCTTTGATAACTATAGACAGAACCATTACCTACTATTTGTTATTTGTTTCTTGCAATCTACCTGCGAGTAAAAAACAGAGGAACATTGTCCAACATATTAGCTTGTTTTGTCCCTAAACAGTAAATCTTATTACCTGGAATTTAGGTTGTATTAAACAAACATTTTATATACAGTACTATTGAGACATTAAGTATACATAGTCTTTGGTAGTAGATTAGAAACAACAAAATGCTTTGTGTTTGAAATTCTATCCTCTAGATCAGTAATCAAGATAGATCTAAATGAAAGCATAGCCTCCTCTAACACAGGCCGCGGCGTTGGTGCGTGGCAACAGCGCAACATCATGGCTATTACCACCGTAATAATATAAATAACAAAAGTGTAAACATAAACATTTCCTATACTGTCCGTTATAAATTGGTGCAACAGCTGTTTCAGTTTAACGGGACAGCGGTGTTGCCACTTTTGTCACGCCGCAGCCTTGTGTTAGAAGAGACTATGATGAAAGTGTTCCAAAGTTATACTTAAACTATACCTTCACACGGTTGTAGTAAAATTCTTTATTTCACACACTGTAATTCACTCAACGAGAAGGTTTATTCATTTTTAATCAATGTCATTTATGTTGTCCAAACATTTGAGAAAATTATACTCCAGTTCTAGACACTGAATATTTTGTGTTTTTCAATTATATTTATTTATTCTGAGATAACTTGTAAATATATTTCGTAGTAAAATATATTTCTGGGAAGTTACCTGTTGTCGGTTATCTTTCGAGTATGGTAGGAGCGTTGAGACATGAAACATGATTTCGTGGCCTTCGTATATTGTATAAACCGAATGTCTTCCAGTCATATCTCCTGTAAAAAATAAAAATAATACAAATATTATAAGTCTGATAAAACTTCAAAGGAAATAAGTCATCGTGATAGCCAAAAGATATTCATTTTCTTTCTTTTTTACAAAAAGTTAACAATGTATTTTTTCAAATTTGATTTAAAAAAACTGTAGTAAAAATGTTTAATAGAATATTCACAACAAGAACTACTTATACTTACTTTTTCACTTTTTCATTCCTATTTATATGTACTACACACAATTAGTACATTTTCAACATTGTAGCTTTGTAGAGTGAATAAATAACTTTCCTACACAACAAAAATTTAAGAATAATTTTTTTTTACATTTAGCTTACCTTTGACGTCAAGACCACCTCTATACTTGTCCCAGCCTTTTAATCTAACTTTATCACCCAATAATCTAATAAATCTGTCAAACTCTTCACTACCAGTCTCTGAAACATAGTAAAACATGTTTTAGAATCTTTTAAACCAGAGAAAAATGTTTTGAAATACAAGATATATGCCTACTTAAAATACTTTGATTGACTTGTAGGCTATATAGTCAACTGGGGTTGAGAAAATATTGTACACAGTAAGAACCTTGATAGCAAGTCTGTCAAGTACTAGGAGATTATAAAATAAGATTTGTTATCAAGGCAGATCCCTTAGATTTGCAATAGGTAAAACAAAATGAAGGGTGGTTATTTAAAAATTATGCTTTGTATCAAGCATGACTTGCTACTAAGGATATTGTTATCGAGGTTCCACTGCATAATATTTTTAGAAGTCTAATCCTTAGTATCAATCTTCTATATATATAATACGCTAAGCCGATTTTTGTGAACAGAACTACTCCCTCATTTTTGGACCGATTTTGATGATTAAAGTGTCAAAAAAATTGCCCTGATCTGTAGTTTTGCAAAGTGTTTTTCGTTTTTTGATATCTTTATTAGTTTGGTCAGGATCTTCCATCAAAGTTGGGTTTTCTCCCATAAGATTAACATGGAGGAATCTAAATATTTATTGGAAACTTTGTCTCCATTAATTTGAGAGAACAGCTGGGCGTAGAAACTTGGTAGAGGTGTCCAAAGAAAGGCCTTGGTCTGTAGATGAGTTATCAAAAGAAAAACGAGGTAAATTCGCTTAGGGCTCTGCCCCAGAAGCCTTTAAAGATCCCTCCACAGATTTGTTTACATTTTGGTCATGTGGATAATACTTTTTAATAAAACAGCTGTTAATTTTAAAATTGTGTTTTAATTAACACACATTTATTGGGAGTTACTGAATTGTCCAAAAGAAGTATTTGCAATGATATTTTCTGATTTTTAAATTGATTTTTCTCTGTATCATTTGTGTTGCAATATAAAGTTCCATTACGAGATGAGTGGAAAATCATTTTATCACAATAACTCCTACAATTGTATCTTATTGAACTATCTTATATCTATTTTACGGGTTGGTGTCTGCCTTTTTCACACCTTTTCCCTATATTTTATCATATTATTTTAGACAGTTCATCATTAGATTATTGTCATACATACTTTCAATCATTGGAAAAATCTTCGATTGTGTAATACAATACAAAATTATACAAGTGCAGAAGGGCACGGTGCCCATTTGACCCGTGTCCATATTTTATTAAATTAATTGTGGTTTACAGCAACTGGATAAAACATTTTACAATATTTATGTAGAAATATGTGCATATTTAGAAAGTAATTAAGCTGGAAAACTGCAATATACTGCAGACTTTTCAGAGAGGTTACTTCGATGTATTCATTAAGCTTAGTGAAAACATAATATAGATATGTGTAAAAATAAGAACTTGAACTCCTAGAGAGCCTTTGAATGTTATTAGACTAACGAAAAGGGTTGTGCATGTTTAATAGCGCTACTCAGCAACAAAAACCATTTAATTTATCTCTAAAATATATATATTCTTAAAGTGCACTTAGCAGCAACCTAAAAAATCTATGTAACTTACCCATACAATATTGTTACAAAATGCTCAAACTCGCATTGTGACATTTATAATTCGGCTTTACATTTCTCCAACATAAAATTCATCCAAGGAAGAATTTTATTGTGCTCTTACTATGTCATTTGCATTATTTGTTGCCAATGAAGCTGCATGACCATATAAATGAGGAGGCCCCTAACAGTTCAAGAATAAAAGCCAACCTCACTTCAAGTATATTCCACACACCTAACATTCCGTAGATTATATTGACAACTTTATGTAACTGATAAGGCTGAGAAAACTAACTGACATCCCCCATGTCAAGGAATTCCAGCTATAACAGTAACACCACAACCAATTTCTCAAAACTGTGCTAGAGTGTTATTAATCGGCACAGAAGTACGATATGAACTGACGCGACGTGACGAAGGAAAAATCAAACTTACACTGTAACGGATATACCTCCCTTTGAAGTTAGAACGTGTCTTCCCAACAGACAGATTTTTTTGTTCAAATAAAATCATAGATTAATCTGCATTGCACTGATGAAATCACGGAAGTGTTTAACTACAAAAGATCCACCAATACGATTTTAATACTATTTAAAGGTTCTTCCAAAGGAAGAGATACCAGATAGCATACTAACAACTACGATGACGTAGCCTACAGTATGGGAAATATTTTATATTTTATTCATTGAATGATCAACCATATTTGGTAACTCAAAATATGTATTATTTCACTCAATTTATCGCAGTTAGATGAATTAGCGTAAGCCTCGAAAGTAACCGTCGATTTCGACGGGTTTCACCTAGTATAGGTATATTTTTTTACAAAACTACATATATTTTAATACAAAACAGACAACACATTATCTACATTTGTGGGCCCCTACATATACAGTATTTAAATAACATACTGCATATGTACCACAGGGAATACATTTTTGTTATTGTGAAAAACATACAGGTATAGTAGGTTTGAAAATATTTTTTTCGTTATTGAGGTTTTGTTTGATTTTATTTCAATACCTCATTGGGTAAACATACAGGGTTTTTTCATTGGGTTTATTTTTACAATTCATAATTATTTGTAACACATAATTAAAGTTTGTAATTTTATATAACCACATCAAGGCAGTTGCATGTATGTAGTTTATTAAATTGAAAAGTTTATTATGCAATTCAACTTTGCAATAAACTCATGATTTTAAAATTCATCTTGCAGTTGTTATAGATTTCACAACTAAACAAATTTCAGACAATTCTGCTATAAGCACAAATATCTTTTACAAAATAAATATTTATTTATTGTACAAACCATTACTGAACATTTCGTCGTCACACACTTGAGCGGGTTTGGTGTACAGAACACCGAATTTGAAATTGACGGATCCTTCTTGCTCCTCTAGTAGGAGTAAGTCCTGAAAATATACAACATAGATTATTTAGTTATTGTATAAACCTGCTTGAGAGTTCATTTGGTGTTAAAAATGTTTTATTTAAATACTATTTTCTGGATAGCGAGTAGCAATGGTGACCTTCAAATCTAACATCGCTGGTTCAATTCTGTACTCAAAAGTTAATTGTTATTAGTGATAATTATGTTATCCGAAAGGACACAAACCCTTAAGAAAACAATCAAACGTTATATCCTATAACGTATTACTATAAGAGTTTTCTTTAAAAATGTTATGTCTACTTTACATAATAAAATAGTTTGTACTAAAAGCAACAATTTGACTATCCTTACCTTTTGAATATCTGGAGAGAAAATCTCTTTTGGTCCCTTTTCAAGCTTTTCCATGTTAGGAAAATTACTGAAAACAAAGTTCTAATATCACAGAACTCACAAATTGTACAATTTTTTAAGACGGTGTGGATTAAGATTATTAGGCTTGTAATATATTTTAAAACATTATACAGTAACAATTTAGGACGATGAAACATGATCAGGACTCTTTTCTCTTAATAAATTTTAATTTCCTGCAATATTTATTTGTAGGATTATAATCAGTTGACTCAACAGGAAATGTAAGAAAGGTCGGTTTTCTAAAGGAACTACACATAATGGCTGCCAATAAGAAATGCATGCTGCTTGTACTGAAGCCATGAATATATCAAAGCCTACTAACTTCTCTTGCTCTGGACTCAATTCAATGGTTTAGGATAGGTAAGTTACTTCCTTTCATCATTTTTCTTTTAGAATACTGTGACTCTAATGTATTGGTACAGATTATATTTTGGCTATCAACATATAAAGCATCAGAAAAGAATTTTTTTTTAAATATACAGTACTTACAAACTTGAAAATTGGTTGTTGAAATTACTCATAGTCTAAGCCTGTTTTTATCAATGAACTAAAATGAAAATATACATATAAAACAAAGCCAATAACAATGTATTTTGTGCTAAACATTTCAATTAGATATTATACTTTACAATTTAAACATTTTAAAACATAATAAATATTTAAAGAATTTAAAAAATAAAAAAAAACATGGGATATTGTTCATGTAATTATTAATAAGCGACTGATTTCTGTAGTATTTGTTTAATTTTTTTGCAGGTAACTAAGTTAGGCAGTTTAGACCAATTCGTAAAACCCTATATTGAAGGTGTTTACTACAAAAAAATTCTAACCAATTCCTTACAACCCTCTCAAAATTCAAATTATATGAACGAATTGTTTATCTATACAGGATAGAAAAAGTTTGGCAAACTCTCACAATAGGTAGTAACAATATTAAATTATGTAAGTACATTTATTTTCCAACATACTTAAGCTGTATAAGCAATTATTATGTACTAGGGGCCCATTGCAGCAATTGCTGCCCTTCATCTCCGTTTAAATTTGACCTTAACCATTCCCTATGCTGTGCATCATTCCTAAATACTCTCCTTCGTAGTCGCACGGTCTTCCCCTAACAAGATACTTTTCAACACTGAATTATCATTCTAACCTAAACACAGAGCACTAAAATCAATAAACAAACAAATACACAATATTTACATCAGCTGGTATATTAAAAACAGTGAATAGAAACACTGTAGCAAGTACTTCCATTAGAACATGGCTGGATCTTTGACAGCATGTGGAGCAAGGTTGGTGTAATTTTTGACACTTGTAATATTTTTCCCACTGTCCTTATGAACCACTTTAAAATGAATCCTCAACAGCCATGCTACCTTTTTCCTAGCTCGAGATATTTTGTGGGGACCGATTCGCTTACGGAATTATATATATAGATCTGATAGATAGATAGATAGATAGAAGATAGAGGATAGGAGATAGAAGATGGATTAAGATTAAGACTGTGCCGTTCAAGGAGAATATTAAATGGCCAGAAGCAAAGTACGCAATATCAAAGTTATATCTTGGAGGTAGGTTCTGGGAATAATAATGCGCAACCATAATGATTCTGCCTCATTAGAGATCCAAGTAGCTAACTTTGCCCGAGGCCACTGTTTAGGTGTAATTGTGTGGAAGCTTTTCTTTTCTTGTACTATGTTTTAGTCAATAATAAAGCCAAAGGAATGCTTGATCATTTCCAACAACAAATGTTATTATAACCTAATCGCTAATCGAATCTCTCGTGAACTATTTGGGCGATATTTTTCTTTAAGTGATTAGTAGAAAGGTTTAATTAGGTAATTAGGTAGAATTGAATTAAACTATATGGAATATTGTGAAATTACGGTATTTGATCAAATTTGGGCATTTGAAATTAACTTTGTACAAAGATTGGTGAACTGGATGATTGAAATTGATTCTGGTGAAAATAATAGTTTTTGACACTTGAAAAGTGTTGAGAATTATGCATTGTATACATTATTGAATAAAAAAGTCACACATTATACGCACAACAAACACAAACACAAACACTCTTTGTGCCTTGATTAAAGTTTTGCTCAAGCAATATAAAATGTTACATTCTTTTTCTGTAACATTTTTATTATTTAAAAATTCTGATGGTCTGCCCCTTAAATTTTAACCAATTTGATGCTATATTGGCATCCAAGTTAAAGTACAATTTTCTTTTGCTTCCTCACCCCCTTGCAAAGCACAGGTAAAGCAGAATGACTTAAATGAATTAACTTAAGAAATTAGAGCAAGAAAAGTTAAACTTTAGCAATGTTAGAAGGCCACCTACAACTGGAGGGAAGGGTGTATGATATATTCATGGTTCTTGAACAAACCAGATGCATTTCTTATAGCCAGCTTTTATGTAAGGTTAATTGAAACCCTGCCCTGATCTGACTTACTAACCATTCCGGTAAAGAGTCTCTTCCTCAGCATTATATGTTGTACACTTAGGTCATGATTTATTCGATTTAAGATCCGATGTCACATTGCTTCTTATTGATAAATGAAAAATATCTGTAGCAATCATATGTGAGTGCATCAACCCCATTATTATTATACAATACCCTTATAGCTTATGTCAAAACTCATTGTCAATATATTTTTTATGTTTCGACTGTATGTTTTTATAGATTTGCTTGTAGGTATCCTGAAAATACAGTACAAAATGAACTGGATATGAAAGGTTCATAAGCTGGCAATATGTACCAAGTGGGGTTTTACAATTTACATTCTTCTGATGGAACCAAACAAGTGGTCCTTCAGGGGCAGGATATTGCTATGCTGTGTACTCTCCCCCCCCCTTCTTCCCACACATACTTATCTTTTACTCTTGTTTTATAGTACATTTATTACAGTAAAACAACATAAAATAAATGAGTTTTGTACAGACCTGGTGGAGGGATCCCTAAAATAAACAAAAATCAGATAAAGAAACTGTTTTGACTTGTTTTATACAGGGTGTCCCACGGAAGGTGTCTCAAATTGATTATGGAACAACGGCTTAACGTAGAGGATGAAATAAAACTATTTCCCGCTAAATCGACCCCAGGAATAACGTAATAGTATATTTCGTTACTAGGACCGAAAGTGGCATTTTCCGTCGCGCGCTCAAGTTTTTTTAGGAAACCCCAATTTCATGTGCGAGGCGAAGCCGAGTATGTGAGAGCTATTTTCACATACGAGGCGAAGCCGAGGACGGGAATGATGGAGCAAGTGCCGGATAATAACTTTCGGTACAAGTTACGAACGATACTTTTCATCACGACGCAAAATACAAGAACACAGAATAGCAGACCAAAGTAATATTGCAACTATTTTATTTCTCGATTAATTTGATTGAACATCAAAATAAAATAAAATCTTCTAAAAGGAAACTTATGTCTATTTTTGATTAATTTTTAAAACCAAAAATATTAGAAAATATTCTAAAGTTAGCCTACGTATATTTCTCAATGAATTTTTTTAAACATCAAAATAAAAGAATAAAACAACGTTTAACAATACACACAGCTGATTCAAATCATTAAATTAAACAGTAAAAAAACACTAGCGTGCGTAGTGAATAAATGGAGAACTAATTGCGAGCGAGGGAAAGTAAATTTAGAGCGAGGGAAAATCAGCTGTTCGATTTTCCCTCGCCCTAAATTAGAGCTTGGGAAACGACTACTTTCATTGATTTAAGCTGTTATCGAAAATAGTTACTTTCGTTAAGGAGTGATGAAAAAATATTTTAAACTTTTTTCTGATACAAGGGTGTAACAAGGGTCGCTAGTCCGAATCTCAGAATTTTCAAATGTAAACATATGTCACGTTATACATAATCTTAAAGGTATTTAATAAACAAACATTTTGGCAAAAACAGAAATGAGTTATCCTTTTCCGTTTCAAAATGGCGGCAGTTTATTTTGAAAAAATCATTATGTTTATAATACTCTGTGTTTCCTATACCAATGCACTTAGCCCTTCCGGTTGAATTTTCTAACTCGTTATGAAATTAGCTTTACTGTGATATGCTACAAGTAACGGTTTTTTGAAATAATAAAAATGCCCAAAAAATTGATGTTAGAAAATGCTAATTGTTCAAAATTTTGAAATAGCAACATAAAGTCAAGTGGCACATCATTTTATAGGTATTTTAATTCTTAACAACTTTGCAATTTACACTTATTTCGTATCTCTTTTAGTTTTTGTGTAAATAACAAAAAACCTAATTTTCCTATATCAAATTCATGCTGTTTGGGTTCAACCCTAAATTAAATTCATTAATTTCATTTCTGTTTTCGCCAAAATGATTGTATATTAACTACCTTTCAAATTATGTATAACATGACATATGTTTACATTTGAAAATGCTAAGATTCGAACTAGTGACCCTCAGTTTTTGGCACACCCTTTATCAGAAAAAAAGTTGAAAATATTTTGACGTTATTCCTTGGGGTCGATTTAGAGGGAAGTAATTTTATTTCATCCTTGTAGGCCTACGTCAAGCTGTTGTAATCAATTTGAGTTGAGACACCTTCCGTGGGACACCTGTATATTGAGAAGGCGTAAAGTTTTTAAGTATAAATCACCAGGGTTGTGCAATTATGTAAAAAAACTTTTTGTTGAGAGCAACATTTTGAACAATAACACAAGTAGCTTTTTATTTCTTTATTTGTTGGTTACCCTGCTTAAAGGAAATGTTCATTGAGAAATGTAATCTGTAAGTAGCCTAAATTGTAGTTTTAATCTGAAAATTTTTTTTAAAAATAAATTTTTTTTCCTGAAATCAACTAAGCTGTACAGTAATTCTAAAGGTACGTAAAGAGATTTCAGTTACTAATGTAAAACCATTCATTTTATGCATAAGTACAATTTTTTTCACATGTTTGTGACACTTTTTCTAAATAAACCCTATGGCTATATGATTGAATGTGTTTGTTAAAAACAATAATGTATATGTTTAAGTTTGTAACTCCTTCTATACACTTGCCAAAACATGTAAATCAACCAATGTATCTAGTGGTTAGTAATAAATGTTCATGCATTACTTAATATTTTTTAACAATAAAGTATGGTTTAAATTCTAAAAAAAATTATTTAAAAGCAATTTGACTTTAAAAAAACTAATTTCTTACCTTAATATCTGTTTTACTGTCATGGGCTTATTAGGCAGGTAGGGTATTGATATTTTCTGGGTCCCCTGAAAAACAAAAATAAATCAGTGAAAGAATTTTTGTGTCAGTTTATATGTAAAAAAGTAATAAACCCTAATATCTTGCAGTTTGGGGATGTGAGCTGGTCTAGTGGTTAGAGTGCGGGACTTCGGTTCCAGAGGTCCCGGGCTCAAAACCTGCCAAATAACCAATGGATTTTATCCATATGATAATACCGCAACCCCTAGGTCTAGCCTGAAGTAATGTGAAAAAGAATATCAGGCTCGTGCCTAGCGTCCTAGGACAAAAAGAAATAAAATCAGATAATATTAACCAATTATAATTTATTTTTTAACTGATATAGGCCTACACAAAACATGTATAGTATTTTATTATTTTATTATTTTATCTCTCTATGACTGCATCAACCCCATTATTATTCTACAATACCCTTATAGCTTAACATTATGTCAAAACTCACTATCAACGTATTTTATTATACATAGTATATGGAGAAAGTATGGTTTCGTCAACATTTTCGAGTATGTATAGTGAATGATGTCATATTTTGTAATAACATTATCATCTTATGATGAGCAGCGACATTTCAATTAAACCTCTTGGATTTTAAATGTTGAATGAAGTTTTAAATTGACAAAATGTTTCAGCAAAATCCACAACTAGTTTAGGTTAGGTTCAAGGTGCAAAATTCTGAAGACATGAATGAATGCAGTACTTGTCAGCGATTCCCATTCATAAATGGACTACTCTAAGAGTCCTTCAGATTCTTACAACTCATTTGATCTATTGAACAGTCTATAATAAGAACAGTCCTTCCACTTATATCTCTTTAGAAGTCTATAATTAGAATCAGGTGTTGCCTAACTCCATATCTTGGACACAATAGTGTATTGTTAAAATATTTGTTCTCTAATACATCCAATTTGTCTATTAAAGTTGACCCTTCGACATATCACTCTTAAATTGTAAATATTTGGAACCAATCCTTTAATGTTTTATACTTTTGGGTAGTCCACAATTAAAATATACCTCTAATAATAATATATGCATACCTCTTTCATAGTCTAGCCCTTTTATACTCACAGGGCAAGATTATTTTTGAGACATTATCTTAAAATACCGGTACGTAAATAAATAATGAATAACAGTCAATATTCAACGTATGCATTGTATTTAAACCTAAATATTTGTATTGTTGATGTATTGGTGTTAAAACAATACATTTTGTACATTTGTTTTCAGTTGTAAAGTAAATCATACAGTGAACATGGATTGTTTGGACATTTGTTTGATTTGATAGTTTAAATGTTACAATGCGGGACCATAATAAATGGTTAAACTGTTCAATGTGGAAAACAAAATACTTTTGAAATATTCTGTACAGTGACTCTATTCCATTTATCTTATACGATGTTATGAATGATATTGTTTTGATTTGATTCGATGATGTATGGGACGGAAGTTGGATCTATGTTTTGTTTATGCATTTATGAATTTGTTGGAAACTATTACAAATAAACAGAAGAATATTTACATTAGAAAAATCATCAACAATTTCGGTCATATATTGATTAAACATAGGGAAATACGCATAATTCACATATACATTGTAGAGCTCATAAAAAAATCACAAAACTATGATTAAAAAAAAATTGTGGATTTAAATTTTATCGTCAAGGAAATTGTGTTATCATGTAGTAATGAATTGTGGGTTTAATCACTGTAATTAAAGGGTAGACTTCCGTATCCGTTGGCACAAACAACGGAATGAAAATATCGATCGATATATCGATTATTATATATATCGTTTGGTTAGTTAGGTAATGTTTGAAGGTTAACTTAATCCGACTAACCAAACAATATATCGAACGAAACAATCGAATAATCGATAACTTCATTCGGTTAATTGTGCCGACAGATACGGAGGTCTACCCTTTAATTACAGTAATTAAAACCAAAATTCATTACTACATGATAACACAATTTCCTTGACAATAAAAGTTAATTCCACAATTTTTTTAATGCAATGTGTAATTTGAGTTTTCCAAACCAGTTTGATAATTTACATACTACTTGAAATTGTTAAACAGCAATCAAATTTTCTCTCTTATTTCTCCACATGTTACTCATAGAGATGCATTGTCATTACAACCTTAGCATTATTCTTTGTAAAACCCTTCTTCAATCCAGTCAAGGTTTATGTTTTAATGTAGTACAATTTAGGGGGAAATTCTCCCATCTAACCACAACAAACACTTAGCGATAATTGCCATTAAGCTGAGCAACCACAACTAATATCCCAACATCATCATCAAAGGAATCATTCTACACAACGATATTTGTTCTAAGCACGGTCATGCTTTTGAAGAAGCTATTAAGATGTTTATATATAATCAATCTCTTTCTTTATATCCCACCTACATCCAAGGACGCTAGGCTCTGAAGAAACTTTTTACAAATTACTTAAAATTAGGCCTTGATAGTTGTAAGTAACCTAAGTTAACCTAAGTTGTTTTATAACAAAAATGCCACTATTTTCTCATAAAAAGCCAATTTTCGCAAAAAGCTCCAAAGAATTGAAACTACACAAAAATTTGTAAACCCACATACCTACACTACGCGTTTTTCGATTGTTAAAATATCCCAATCTGTTAATTAATGCAACTTAAACTTCTCAAGACATTATTACATTAAAATGGACAAAAAATAATCAATCATATTATAAGCAAAGTAACAACTCAAGAATATTTACGTTTAAACTAACTTCACAAATCAAATTGTTATAATTAATTTTTCTAGCGAATGTTAAGAGAATTTCAAATTCACTAATTTAGAAAAGTGTGACTTAATTAACTTTGGAGGGACGTTGAATAAATTAAGGTTTGACTCTTATTTTTGATGTTTTACTAAAACTCTATTTCAGTTTCTATAATTTGGTTTGGAATAATGATTAAAGTTAAATTAATTGATAAAGTTTTTACAGCTAGTTATTCTATCCACGTGAAATTAATGATATTTCCTTCGAACTCTGAACTCTGTAGCCTAAGTATTTGGATCACATTATTCAATATGTTTTAAGCCACTTTATTTAGAGTATCCACACAGTCATACGGTTTAGAAATGGCATTATATTACAGTATTGAATAGTCTACATTTTATGTAAGTTACACTTAAGACTTTAATGTTTCTTCACAAATTTACAATATAATAATACGTTTAGCTCATAGTACTGCGAGTTGGTAGTTTGTTATATAAATGGAAAAGTCAAATTTATGTTGAAAACACTACAAATAGAAATCGCAACTTGGAGCTACCACGATCACTTTGTACATAACGATTGAAATAGATTTACTGTCGCAATTCCAAGAATACGTGCGTTACCTACACCGGACTTTTCTGTGTTGTGGTTTTGTCCAAATTGTTCGTAGTAGGCTAGAGTTTAAAAAATAAATTTGTGTTTGCGGCAGTGTACTTTTAACAGTGCAATACAAAATTAGACCCATTGTATTTAAAAATATTGTATTATTCGATGAAAAATATAAAAATATTGAAAAACTTGAAGAAAGAACAAGTACAGAAAATAACGTAAAACGTTATTTTAATTTAATAACGCATAAATAACGTAAAAATAAATTATGTTACACACTATTGGTAAATAAAAATGAGATGACTTTCGAGTGGAATATTAGAATATAAAAAAGACAGAGTGTTGAAATAGAAGTAACTGTGTTATATTAAAGATCAGAATAGAAAAGTAAACAGCATTTGATAATAAACATTTTGGTTGCTATGGTAACAACTATATATGTTCATAACATTCTCCCCCACTTAATCGCTGGAGAGCAAAGTCCTTAAGATAGGACGGAACCTTGCGCTGTCTGGAAGGACGAGTTAATTTGTTTTCTTTTTGTTCTGTGGCTTGAGGTCTGTCTAGATTTTCTTCTCTTAGAGTACCGTCTAGTTCTGTTGGATTGTTTGAATTTGATTCAGACTCTGGGTGGATCTCTTGTGGTGGTGCTTGACAGTCTATAATAGGTATCCGTCTTGGAACAACAGAACTATCTTGTTCGTTGTGTGTTGTAAATGCAACTTTCCTCTTGGATACAAGAGTCGAAATCAATTGATTTATGTGTCGTTTTAAACTTCGTCCAGAATCCAATTCAACAATGTAATGGTATTGACCTAATTTTCTCTTGACTGTACCAAACTGCCATATGTCTTTATTTCCCAGGTGAACTCTTGCCTGAACTCTCTCCCCCACTTTAAGAGAGCGGACGTGAAGAGGAGCAATTGATTTTGATGGAAGTTTTGCCTTTGGGTTAGGGAGAAGTGTGTCAAGTCTAATCCGAATCTTCCTGTTCAACTGAGTAACTGCTTCAACCTTTTTAGGGCATTTTTGAATCTTATTGAATGACACTACATGTCCAAGGTAATTAATACTTTCCTTGAAGAAAACACATTTTGTTCTGTTAAGATGTAGATCATTCTTCTTGAGACATTCCAAACATGCAATAAGGTTCTTCCTACACTCTTCGAGAGTTTCACCGTGACAAATGATATCATCAAAGTATGCTTCTACCTTTGATAGTCCGTTTAACAGTTGTGACAAAATTCGGTTAAACTGAGAAGGGGCTGTTTTTATTCCAAAACTGAGACGATTCATGTTGAACATTCCTTTATGGGTTGATATTGTTTGAATCTTACTTCCCTCTTCATCGACTTTTAGATGCAAATAAGCCTTATGAAGATCCAACTTACAGAAGTATCTTGATCCGCGGAGACTATGTAGGACATCATCAATGCGTCGAATGGGGTGGTTAGATGAGACAAGTTTTGAATTAACCCCACATTTGTAATCTACGCATAGTCTGACTCCTCCATCTGGCTTTGGGATAACAACCAATGGTGACCCCCAATCACTTGATGCGACTGGAGTTATGATTCCTTGAGACTCGAGGGTTGTAAGTTCCTTTTCTACTCTCTCTCGTAATGCGAAAGGGACATCACGTTCCCTAGTAAATACTGGTTTTTCATTATCTCTGAGTTGGAGTTTGACTTCAACATTGGGAACACATCCGATTCTTTCTTTGAAAATTTCTGAGTATTTTTCGAATATATCCTCTAGAGACGGAACTAAATTAACATCAACTGTATTAATCGGTGATTGCTTTCTGTTGTCTACCTCACTGAGTTCAATTCCAAGTCCACGAATCCAAATTCGTCCTAACAAAGCAGAATGACCAGCAGGTACTATAAATAAATCAGCATTTAGTGATTTTGCATTGTAAGAGACTGAGACAGTTACTTTACCTTTAGGTTTTATTATATGATCGGAGTAGGAGCGAAATGAGATAGGAGTTGGTTGAAGTGGCACTTTAAGTCCAAGTTTATCAAAGTCCGTTTCTGAGATTAAGGAAAATCGTGCACCAGAGTCTACTTCAAATGTTTGAGGCTTGTTGTTGATAGTGACTGTAACCATGTATTTGTCCGAGTCTGGTCCTACTATGTAAAGATCTTCTACATCGTTGATTTGTGTGATTCCATACTCATCTGGGTGACTGGATTCATCTTCTGTGTAGTGAGACAACAGGGTGTTTGTTTTAGAGTTCTTTAGTAGAGACGTTATACACACTTTTGATACGTGGCCTTGTTTTCCACAGGAAGTGCATTTAAGATAATTCCGATTAGTTTTGCATTCATTAGACTGATGGTTTGATCGACCACATTTGAAACAAAGTCCATCAATACCCAAAGCTTTGTAGTCAACGTGTCTTTTTAAGCTTTTGTTACGGAAATGTTGTGATTGAGATCTATTGGAACCTACTTAATTATCAGGTCATCATATTTGTGTGTCTTAAATTGCTTGAAACTTTGATATTCCTTTGTCTTAGACCTTGAATGCCTATCAATTTTGTGTGTATCCGAATTTTCACTTGATGTTTGTGTGACAGGATTACAAATTTTATTTGATTCATAGCGGGAAGCTTCTAGGGCAATTGCTTTCTTGAGGAGTGAGTCAAAACTGTTGAGATTAGTGTCTTGTAGAAGTTGTTCACGTATCCAATTGTCTTTTAGTCCTCTAATAAATTGAGGGCGGAGAAATTCATCAGCAATTGAAATTTTACTTTCACATTCATTGCAAGAAGTGTAAAAATTACAATCATTCAGGTTACTTTTCAGGACTGTGACAAAATCAGAGATAGATTGATGCAACTGTTGTGAAACACTGAGGAAATAGTGTTGTGCAACAATATGAGATACTGTAGGTGACAACATCACTGTGAAATGTTCGATTAATTTTGAAAAATTAAGGTCTTTTACAGGATTGTCTGGGCCCAAAAGAGTTGTCAGATTATTGTAATGTTCCTTACCAATGGATGAGCACAGGAGTTGAGCTTTCATCTTGTCTTCTTTAATGTTCTTCAAATTGCAATAATTTTCAAAACGTTCCAAATATGATTTGAATTTATCATTATTTGGATCAAAATGTTCAAAAGGATTGATCTGAGGAGTTGAAGTTTTATTACCTAGAGCTGCAGCCAAAACATTCATGAGTCTTTCAAATTGTTCTTCATTCATGGTTAACAAAATACAATTTCTTGAAAATAATAGAATAAAACGAGAATTGATAATAGTTTTTTATCAAATCGTCGCCAACTGAGATGACTTTCGAGTGGAATATTAGAATATAAAAAAGACAGAGTGTTGAAATAGAAGTAACTGTGTTATATTAAAGATCAGAATAGAAAAGTAAACAGCATTTGATAATAAACATTTTGGTTGCTATGGTAACAACTATATATGTTCATAACAAAAAAAAGAAAACACTAAGTACGGGAAATAAAAATATGCAAATTGATCTAGCTTTGGGATGTTTTTGAAAGTGTTCTACTGAACATATTGGGCATGTATCCACTAACTTTGTTTTAAACAATATTCAAGCCACAATGGTTGTAAGTGTAAATTTGATTTAAAGCGAACCTAATTCTACCATAATCCAACAACAAATCCAAAAAGTACTTAAGAAATAATACTTTTAATACTTTAATACTTTACTTTGAAATGGCGACCATAGGGTAGGTATTTTAAGCCAAGTATGAATAGATGAGTGTAGGATGAGTGGCACGATCTTGTGGTTAACCACATAGCTGGACTTTACCACAAAGGGAAATGTTAAAGTGCACTTAAATGTAATGTTCAAACTAAAAACAGAGGTTTCTAGGTCAAACACACTAATAATAGTAACTGTTTAAAGAACAGTCATAACCTAGTTTGCGTGATATCAAACCGTAACCCGTAACGGTTATAGCTTCATCATGTTATGGTCTTAAAAATCTGTAGAGCATTAGCATGATATCTAATAATACTGTTTTAAATGGCAGAGCCTATCTACTGAGGCAGGTTCTTAGGGAATCAAATTAATTGGATTTACTTACTTAAAAATGTAATAACTTTTCGGCCTCTCATAGTACCCATAGGTATGTTTTTATTGTATTTAATATTTACGTCTTCAGTTAAAATATTTCTTAAGTACGCGTTTCGACCTTATTCGTCAAATGCAATTATGTATTTTTAGTACAAATCCTTTTAGTACAATTTTCATTTCGAGTGAGTTGTTAAAAATGGCGAAGCCGAAACGCGCGTCCTACGAAGTTGTACCATAGATAAAAGGAGTACTCCGTTGTACCAAGTGCGTACAGACGGAAAAATCGTGCGCGAGCTAATCGAAAATCATTGGTGTGGACAAATATCATAGGGGCCCTGCCCCACAGGTCGATTTCCAAAGGGCTACGTCTGACATGCTTCAAAAGTTTAAATGATTTAATTTATTCAATGAAACAGCTGGTGTTTATTTACTTGAAAAATATGTTTGTTAAGAAGGTTACGTTTAGTTAAAGAAAGGTTGTATTAGTTTTGTAGAGTATTGCTCAAAGTTTCATTTGTAATTTATACAGTAAGCTAGGTAAAGAGGCTTGACTAAAATTGAAGAATTATGGTGAAACATATCATTCATGAAGCATCAATATCTAATTGAAGTTTTTGCCACACTAGGGTATGTTGACATCCTTTTGGATCTATTGACAAAAAATAGGGGGTTGGGTAAGAAAGTAAGTAGGTTTACACTTTTAAATCAGTTGATCAGTTCAAATTAAATCATAGACTTGCTGTATTTTTAAAACACACATCAGCACTTATGCACTGTAACGGCTGCCTAGGTCACAAATTCTTCCCGGTGCAAAGCACGGGTATAGTATCTAGTTATTGTATATTTTTCTTAGAAAGTTATTAAAAGATTGATTGGAAAGAGTTTTAAATATATTTAGGTCGTATTTAATTTATAATTTTGGTAAGGATTACTAGTCATTTAAGTTACTGCAATCTTTTAAAGTGCAATGGTTAACTAGAGGATACATTTATTTATACGATTGAAATCATAATTCAAAAACAGACTAACTACTGATAGATTTAATTGCACTACAAGTAGCTGTCAAGTTGTCTGAAATGAGCTGAAATCCGAACAGAAGTTTGACATTACCACTTAACATGACAGTTGTTAATTAATACAATAAGACAGTTAACCGATACCAACAGCCAAGTTCACCTATTTAGTTTACCAAGCTAATTGAACAATTGAATTGAAAGTTGGGGTAAAGACGTAAATGTTTGGATACTTAACGAAACAAAAATTATGTAGCATTGTTGCTATGCTTAGAGAGAAAATGTCAAGAGTAAAAAAGTCTTAAAATTACATATAGAATCTAAAACAATCATAAAATACAGAGTGTTCCATGAGAAATTTTAAAGTTGGCCGCCATATTGGCAAGCCCCATTTAATGTTCTCTCTAAATCTAATAGTTTCTGAGATACCAATGGTGGCACAATTAAGTTGTTCACTCTGTATATTAATTCTAATATTCAGTGTTTTCGTAAAAATAACACGGCAACTTTTAAAAGCCGGTGGGGCGAAGCCTTATGAGAATTTCAGATTTTAAATAGGCTTATGACCTTTGCTAGAATTTAGGCTCAATTCCTGCAAAATTTCAGCTCAATTGGTCCAGTGGTTTTTACGGGATAGCACCAACTCACAAACATCCATACTTTCACACTTTTTATAATATATGTAAGTAGCAAGTAGTACTATGTAAGAAAGTAGTGAGTAATATAAAATAAGATTGGCTTAGTTTTCTTGTTCTTCGTATAACTATTACAATAATTAATTTAATTTCATGCAATTTCGTGTATACATAAACTTAGCATAATTAATTTACAGTTAAAACCAATTTAAATGACGGTTCAGTACACTAATACTCATAATTAAATAACATTATTAACACAATTAGGAAATGTGTAAAAATACACTGTGAATATTCGTAAAACTGGCACTATTTATCTAAACTATTTTATCTAAAGATTATTTCTGTCATTGCGTAGTAACGAAAATATATTTTTCTCACCAATTTTTTAGTTATTTACTCATATACTCACTTTATTAATTGAAATGATTTACAAAGACAACAATTAAGCGTATACAGTATGTTGCAGCGTATGCAAATGTTAGCTGATATAAACTAACCAAAAACCTAACAGCTGATTGGCAAGTCATCTACTCGCATGACGCACTAGTTTCTTATTGGTTCATTGTTGTCCTGTACGTACAGTGTACGTATCGCTGAACGGTACGATGTATTTTTCATGTTATTTCGTGTGTTCGTGTAGTTAGTCTTCGTAATATTATGTATTTGTGTCGAGTAGTGTTCGCGAGTGTGTTTTAGTAGATATTTACTTAGTGTTAGTGTCAAGTGACTTATTTAGTAGTATTTTTTGGAAGATTTTCCCGTGACATCAGGCACCTTCTTTCTGAGGATTCACGGTTATTTCTGGTTAGTATTTTAAATTACTAGCCTTATAGTATTCATTACTTTCTCAGCTCATTTAGCCTATTTGCGGGGATAAAATTAAACAAAAGTTGTTTATGCAATGCTCTTAATGTTATTTACATGATAGTATACAGAGTGTACCACAAATAGGCTTAAACATTTGATTTTATATAATTGTCCATTTATGCAGGGAGTGGCTTGAAAATTACAAAATTTATAGGTCAGGTATCAAAAATATTTTGTAAAAATTTCAGCTTACGAATTTTTGTAGAAATCAAATGGCGGAAAGTTAAAATTTTTATAATTTGCTTCTTATAAAAATTAATTTTTAAGTTATTACTACCTAGTTTGTTTTCTGTGGTGCAGTTTTGACACTTACTGTTGAACAGCTGTTTGATTAAAGAATCTTTTCTTACTATTGATTGTCCTAACCTCAAGTGCAGTTTTAAACTAATGTTCGAAGAATGGGTTTTAATTTAAACAAAAAGTTTACCAGTTCCTGATGATGATTCGTTTGTTTAGTTTTTGTTAAACAGCTGTTCAACAAAAAGGGCCAGAACCGAAATAAATTAGGTTTAAAGATTGAAACCTTTGAGCTTTTAAATGATTAGGCATAAGACATTCCTAGATAGGTGGACCATCATTGTGCTTAATTTTGGCTATATCGGTTTAGTATTTTACCATGACAGCCGCTCAGATAAAAATACAGATAGACACACAGACACAGCTATGTGGTAGGTTTGGTTTATTTATTCGAAATTGTGCCATTGATTATGGAATTGAGTAAGATTCCATAACCGTTGATGTATCAACCTATGCGTTTGCTCAAGTTAAAAAAATTATATTGATTATAACAAAGCCAAGTTTTTATCGATTATATTTTTAAGGAAACAATAGAACAGTACAAGGTGTACATGTTTGAATTTGGTATTTTGTTGACAAATTTATCTGCGTTTTAATAGTAATAATTGTAATTACTGCCACTATTTCTTGTCATTCAAAGGTTAGCATCTTTTAAGCTCTGATTGACTTTCGAAGCTGCAATTACTTATTAGGATATTTGCATTTAGGTATACGTGTATTCTGCGACAAAATCTAGGCTAATGCCTTTTTTGAATTGTGTTTTATGTATGGGTTATGATTGAATACCCTTTTGTTGGTAATACTTTTTTTAGCAATGTCCCTATAGGGAAGTAACTATTACAGTAAGACTAAGGACCGGTACCGATTTACTTTTTCATTTTGATGTCCCCAGAAGCCAAAAACACCATTCGTTCAAATTTATATACAGTATACATGTGTGTCCATCCAGACGTTAACTTCAGTAGGTAATTTTTGTCCGATTTTGATAACACTTGGTTGGAAGGTGTAAGGCGGGATAAACTTTAATGAGTTCGCAAACCAGCATGATCGGACCTCGGGAAAGGGGTTTAACGGGGGGGGGGGTTTATGGGGTTAAATTGGGTTCTTCTCATTTTTACCCTTAAAACACAAAATTTATAAATTTCTCTCCAGACATTGTTAAAGAGCTTAAAAAACAAATAATTTAGTTTATCAAAGTGTTTTTGTACGGTGATTTGTTACGGAGGAAATAAAAAAAAATTTAATTTAAAATTCCCATGTTATTCTTACGGAGAATATTGTAAAATATTTAAGTTGGCTTGTTTATGGATATATTTTGATCAAACTTGGCGAATTTATTCATTTAATACTAAGCTATTGATATTTTAAATAAAAAACACACTTTATTAGTTTCCCTGTAGCAGCTAACCTAGGTAGCCTACTTGTTAAACATAAATGTTAATGTGATAGATTAATTGAAAATCAATCCAGGCAAATGGAAATTCGCTTAGTCGGCAGGTTGGGGCAGCGGGGGTATTTATTTTATCGTAGCATAGTTTGTGTTCCAAATTAATTTTAATGGATTTCGATAATTTTAGTGTTTGTGTGTTGCTATATTGCTGAAGTTTATAACAGCTGATGTTTGATTTGTGATTTATTGTGAGTGGATTTTTATAAAAATATAGATGTACCTAATAACATTTGTTTGATTAAATTAAATAATTAGTGTTTTTGATACTTCAAGTTTGAACTCCAAAATATCAAAAATAATGAAAAACGATAAAGAAATCAGGAGACGAAGATGAATCGAGTATTTGAAAACGCTAATCAAAATTTGGTAAGATGTTCTCATACGGTCTTAAAATTTTAACCTATACAAGATTTAAAATGAATTAAAACCAAAACAGCAATTTACTAACCAAACTGCCTAAATATCACTAACCTAAATTAAAAGCCATTAACTTTTACCAATTGAAGTGGTATGTTTGTGATTCGGTTTCTGAATTCATTGGTGGATGTGTTTTGTAACCAATTTATAACAGATACAAATAGCAAATTCTCCTCTTTCACGCCTTCTTCCCGTTGCAAAGCACGGGTTCAGCAGCTAGCTGGTAACTCATAAATGTAATTTTAATAGGAATCGTATTAACACAATATTTAATATGCCACAATTCTGTTTCTAAATAAGTTAAGAAGCTAAAACTGGAAATGTTTTTATAGAATTTTTAAAAGCTACGTTATAATTTGTGTACAGTTTCAAAGCTCTCAGCGTGTAAATAGGCTAGAAATAAGTTCAAACGTATAAACCTATTCTCACGTACCTAACGAATAAACGTAAACTCTTCGTGTGTCTATCTGCACATAGATTAGCCTACATTATGGTTACCATAAAATAGCTGATGGCGTATTCTGACTCAGAAAATTATTGTTTCTTTGAATTAAATGATTTCTTTATAAAACAAATGCTGATACCGTTACTTCAAATAGTTTGGTTACGCTTGTGTGACAAAGCCATAACAGTTCCAAAAAGACTGTTTTTAACATAATGTTAAACTCACACTACTAGTCACTAATAGAAATTCCCCCTGTTAAGTCTAATAACACGAAGTTCTTGCGTGGTACCTTTGAAATAATTGAAAAACTCATAAGATGTTTACAAACATTAGGGGAGGATACGAACTCGAACTACTTCCTCACACTTATCACTAGTAGATTACCTCTCAATGCTCTACTGAAGGTTGAAGAACAAAACTTAGGTGTAGAATTAGATGTAAATTGATTTTGTTATACTTTTAAAAACATTTGTAATAGAGAGAAATCAGAGATGCTTTAGGAATTTCTAATAATACGTCGTAGGATGTGACCGTGGAGCATGTCAGTCATAAACCTACCTCAATTGCCGAGACCCTCTTAACTGATGCCAGGCGCTACAATCTAAGACAATGCATATTTTGCGAGAAAGACCATTGGAGTGATAGATGTACGGCATTCAGCACAGTAAGGACAAAATGTAGGGATTGTGTTTTATCTAAAAAAGGGACATAGCCTTAAAAGTTGTAAAACTTCCAAAGCTTGTGTTTATTGTAAGAAAAAAACATTAATCACAGGAGCCTATGCCCCAAAAAGTTTCCATCAGATATCACCAAAGATGCTGTGGATCCTCCATGCCCCTACGGGACGAGAGTTACAAGTGCCTAAACCAATTGGAGGCTAGTCACACTTGACCACAGCTCAACTAAATACAACCATAGATAAAACATACTCCCTTAGAATAATTCCATTCTGCATATTCTCAACTTGTAGAACTCTTTTTCCACTGCCAGCGTTGGGAAAGGCCCCGCCTGGAGGCTCAACAGTTAGTAGGACTGCTGTCGGTGGACACGGTCATACCGATGATGACGGAGGGTGAGGACAATTGGACCTGTGTGTCACATTACATTCAGGGTATTCTCCGCGCCAAGAAGCTCGACCTTGACCGGGATGCGGTGTAGGTGATGAAGTATCCAAATGCCAAAAACGGCGAGAGCCCTGAGGGCTTAGGTAACATGTTGGCCTGACTTGAAGTAATGTGACAAACAATTCCAGGTCTGTGACCAACAGAGTAGAGGGTTTTTTTTCAGAGGAGGATGGGGGTTGGGGTTTTTTAGTGAGTAGTCTATGATAGATTCAGAAGTCTCACACTACAGGCTGGTTACCTGTGTGCGTGAAAGCATTTTCCCTCCTCTCCCTTATAAAAAAAAAAACTTGTAGAACAACTTAACGTCAAAGACCTTTGGAGTCTTGAAACTTTGAGTATACGTGATAATCTGTTTGAAATTGACGATGATATTGCTCTAAAGTGATTTAATAATACTATCTAAATTTAGTTAGTTGAGAATAGATTTTGTATTTGGTTTCTTGGCCATCGAATGAATACCCTCCGAACTTGCGCATAACTATTTTCTCTCATTGGCTCGTTCGACCGAAGTGATAACCTCGAACTGAAAGGTTATCAAAAGATGCTTCAAAAGATTTGCTTCAAAAGTATGATAATCACAACATATGGTTATAATAACATATGTTAAAAACAGTATTTTGGGACTGTTTTGGCTTTGCCGCTTTGCCACGGCTTGTGTCAAATTTGTGAATCGTTAGAATTATTTCCCCTTTTCGTTGAAGTATTTACATAACTAAGAATCGTAGTTTGATTGGAAATATAAGTTCAAACGTATAAACCTATTCTCACGTAACGAATAAACGTATAAAACCCCTGAAATTCTATATGTGTCCCTCTGCACATAGATTAGTCTACATTATGGTTACCAGAAAATAACTGTAGAATTCGTTTGGCGTATTCTGTCTCAGAAAATTATTCTTTGTTAGAATTTAATGATTTCGTAAAAAAAATACTGGATACCGTTACTTCAAATAGTTAGGTTATGCTTGTGTGGCAAAGCCATAACAGTTCCAAAAAGACTGTTTTTAACATAATGTTATTAAAACCATATGTTGTGATTATCAAAAGAAAATAATGTTAGTTTTTGTACTAGTCGAACTAATAGCAAAAGGATCATGAACTGAAACTGAAATACTTTAAAATTGTCAAAAGTAAAGCTTCTTTCACGATTCCACATATATATCTTTAGTAAAATTATAACACTATAACTCATCTACAATTGGTAGCAGAGCTGGAAAAATGAATGCAAGACTACTGAAAAAGGTGAGATTTGACACTACAATTACCGAGGCCAATTCACTTCTGCAAGGGGAGGACTCTTCCAAACTGACCTAGAACACTGATGACTTTAGACGGATATCGTAGGCATCTGGGAGACTTACTCAATCAACTTTTTCAGATCGAAATCGACAGCTCGGCGAATGGAGATGCAAGTACGTCAGTGGGAGATCCATTTGGACTTCTGAATTGCGAAGAAGCAGTTGCGAAACTACAGGTAAGAATAGATTCCTTCTCACCACATTATGCGGACAAACTAAGTAACTGAGATGGTCCGACTGAAATTTTAGAAACTTAAAGTTGTTTGGTCAAACTACCGGAACTTGTCAACCCAACCTTTGATGGTGATGTCCTTAAATGGTAGGAGTTTTGGGATTCATTTTTCCCCCTCCATTCATAGCAATGATGCTCTTACCTTAACTGACAAAATTTACTATTTTGAATTCATTACTTGAGGTAGGAGCTAAACGTTGCATATCAGGTCTCCCACTAACATAATTAAACTACGATACAGCAATTTCTTTACTAGAGAGTAGGTTTGCTAACAAACCAATAATTGCAAATCCACACTACAAGTCACTAAATTCCTCCTGTTAAGTCTGATAACACGAAGGTCTTGCGTCGTACCTTCGACATACTTGAAAAATACACATGTTGGCGGGTAATAATTTCTGTGGACGCCTATTTTATTCGATTGTTTTACAGAAATCTATATATTAATTTGAAACTGTTTTTTCTTGTCACAGCTAATTTGGGAGAGCGGCTGGGCGTAAAAAACTGGGTAGAGGTGTCTAAAGAAAGGTCTTTGTCTGAAGATGAGTCAACAAAAGAGAAATGAGGTAAATTTCCTTGTGACCTTTAAAATTCTATTTCAATGTTATTCTTATGGAGGAAAAAGCCAGGGCTTCGTCACAGCTAATTTGAGAGAACGGCTGGGTGTAGAAATTTGGTAGGGGTGTCTAAAGAAAGGTCTTAGTCTGTAGATGAGCAATCAAAAAAGAAACTACGTACATTCTCTTGAGGCTCTGCCCCAAAGGCCATTAAAGACCCCCCCCCCCCCCGGTTTGTTTACATTATTACATTATGGATAATTTTACACTAATTTTTAACTACACAGCTGTTAATATTCAAATTGTATTTCAAACAACAAGTGTTATAGGGATTTACTGAATCTGTCAAAATAAAGTGTATTTGCAATGATTTTTATGATTTTAAAATAGTTTTTCTTCTGCATCGTGTCATGTTTTGCAGTTTAATTTTACATCACGAAATCAGTAGGAAATCTTGATATCAAAGTAACTCTTAAAATTATTTCTTATCGAGTTAAATCTATTGTACGGGTTGGTTTCCTTCCGTTTTTGCCTTTTTTTTACCACTCTACCTTTATTTTATCGTAATATCTAAGACAGATAATCATAGGTTCATGAGATTATTGCCACTACACCTAGAATATTCCGAAGAGAGATTATATTGACAACTTCGTGTAATTGATAAGGTTTATACAACTGACATCCACATCTCAAGGAATTTCAGCTTTAACAGCAACCCTACGGCCAATTTTTCTCAAAACTATGCTAGAGGTTAATTCATTGGCACATAAGTACGGTATGATGACCGAAGTAATGAAGGAAAAAAATCTAACTTACACTGCTTAAGGGTGGACCTCCCTTTGAAGTAAGAGGATACCTGTTCTACAGATATTTTTTATCAAATTAAAACATAGATTTAATCTGCCTTGCATTGATGAAATCGCGGAAGTGTTTACCACAAAAGATCCATCGACAAATTGTAATTCCATCGAAATGTTCTTCAAAAAGGAGATGAAACCAGTTAACATACAGTAGTTAATAACTCCGATGAGGTACTGGAAATATTTTATTCATTGAATAATCAAACCATATTTTGTACCTTGCGCAATAATAGTCAGTATTATTTTTACACTTATTTAGGCCAATTACTCAATAAACTTAGCTAAATGTTAAAGTTTTGATAATTGCATTCTATTTATCGCAGTTAGATGAATTAGTGTAAACCTTGAAAGTAACCGTCGATTTATACGGGTTTCACCTTGTATTATTTATTTTGGTGTTGTGATTTGGATCATTTGGACTCTAGACTTTATTTAAAATTACAATAATTACAATGTATAGATAATACATTTTGTAGGGTCTAAATTATGCTACGTCCACCTTTTTATGTGGAGCTTTATAGGTTTTGAAGAGCATGAGTAATAAAAACAATTTTGTTTGCAGGTTGGTTGCAGTCGTACCAAAGGTAAGACTTTATACGTTTGTGCATGCCTTGTAGATTTGGACCTTCGCATCATCGAGTTTGGAAAGGAAGAAGAAGAAAGCATAAATTCGACCTAAATGACAGGGTATAGTTAGGAATTATGGGGCAATTAATAATTATTTGTTAGGTGACATCAATTAGCCAGAGTCAGTATAATTTCGATTATATTTTATTTAACCAAATCAAATATTACCTAACATTTTAAATAGTTTTTGTTTAGTCTGCATCCTAGTAGGCGACATTATTCAGGGTATTTAAACAAATGAAGTTAATTGTATGTTTACAACACAATCTAAAATTAATAGTCACAGATTTAGGACAATATTTTATTATGTAGATGACTCAATATTTAAACTGGGAAACTATGGAGTCCATTTTCAGCAGACCTGCATACTAATGTTTGGTGATATGTGGTTGGACAACAAAGATTTTGTACTTTTGTGCTCAAATTGATGTACTAACTTTAATATATTAGTTGATTAAAATCATATTATGTACTGTGAACGTTATAACGAAGCAGCTACGGTTCTAACAAAACCATGAAAAATACAGAAATTTTAATTTTATACAGATTAATACCATAAAAGACTGACTTTGTCGGGATCTTTTTCGAACAATTAACTCGGCTGACGAAGCAAAATGCTGGGACAGTTGCGGCCGGACTGTCACAGCTGATTGTTACGTCAGACCAGAGTTTTGGCGGGCTGCAGCTGATGTGTTGTTGTGTCGTGTGTGACATATCAGGGAACTATTAAAAAATATGAGCATAATCGTAATATTTTCCAAATCTTAACTTAGACTGCTCTTTCAAATATGAAAAACACTATTTTAATCTACTAAGTAACTTTTCAAAATTAAATATGTTTTTTATGATGTTATCCACTAAATTAAATTCAAATCGTGTAGTAAAAGTTAAAAGTTATCTGATGCTTCTATATTTAGTTATTTTAGGGGGAATTTAGCTTTTTAGGGAAAAATTATTACTTATAAAATAGAATAGGTAATTTCATACTGACAAACAATTTTCTAACCATAAATTGAAATATGTAATCAAGTTGGCATAGCAAAAAATAATAAGACAATTTACTTCATTCGATAATATATAACTTATCGGAAGCAAACAAAATCAAGCTTAGCAAAACTTTGAAATTAAATATGTTTTACATTTTCTATAAAACGGAATGAAACCCGTGGATTTATCTATAATTTGACTTCTTATCCAGGTCTGCTGCAAAAGGGAGTCCAGTTTCTTAATTCTGAAAGGGCAAATTACATAACTTAAAGTACATTTCTTGAAATTTGTTTACAATATTACAAAATTTTTATTTCGCCAAGTCCGCAATTGAGTTTAGTTACAATGAGTTTAGTTCATTCATATATTGATTTAGGGCAGAGGAATCTACATTATTTAATAACATTTAGGGAATAACATCAACATTACTAAAGACTTAAGTCAATTAAGGGGTTTCCCACAAAATGTATAGGAGTTTTTCTACATATTTTCAGATTTAATCAAAAATATTTTTTTTACTGGGGAATCAGAAGTAAATTCATGGGTTAGGGTTAGTTAGGCGTGCTACAAAATCAAGACTACACCTTGGAAACACGAATCTTCTTGCTACAAGATGCATCTGTGTAGTTTAGTGTTTGGTGTTTTAGTTCTTTAGTCATTCCTTGTATCCAGGCTTCGGGTAGGTTTAAGATACGAACCCTTGTCGGTGATTTTAAGTACCTCATACTAACATACATCGATTTAAGGATAATACGCTACGATTTCAACAGCCTGAAGAACAAAAGTTTGGAAAGTTGCCGATGTTGGCCAGTTGACCAAAGAAGAAAGAAGACTATCGACAAAATCGTTTGTGTATATTTTTAAATAACGCGCCAAAGGATTTAACCGTCGAAATATTGTTTGAATCAACGCCGACGTCGTAACAGTTATGTTTAAAATATTATTCGTCGAACTTTATATCTTTTGTATCTTCGTAGTTTTAAGAAATTTTATATTCTCTTGTAATGTATGAACATGTTTTATATTGGTTTCTATATTGTTGCATTGTTTGTTTGTCTTGTAAAAGTCCAATATGATGTGAACAATTACAACAAAGTCCTAGAGGGATCAATTTATAATTAGCCACCAATGAAGTAAATTACTTTGTATATAGCACACAAATTTGTTAGTGGAGAATAAAAGTATACGAGAAATCAAGACGAAACAAATATTAAAAATTGTTAAAGTTAAAGTTGCAAACTATATAAGTAAAGCTAAGACATAATGACTTTGCAATAGATGCATAGGTATATAGGATGGCTACCAACTTTTGAATATCCTAAAAGGTTTTCGGGAGGTTTCAATTTATTTTTAAAAGCACCTTATTACTTTTATATGGTTTCGCTCAAACCATTGGCATGAGTCCATTGGTATTTTGGTTTTAAGAAAACAAATAAACTAAAAATATAGATTAAAATGATAGTGTATACCATCTTATGTGGTTGGTGTTTAAAAATTAATATATATAAAGATCTTCCTTGAAAAAAATATTTATGAAAAAATATAAAAAAAAGAAGCCTTTATGAAATTCATACATATAATCACTTTTGTTCACATCATACCGGACAAGTTTCAGCTGAAGCCAACCAAAGGTAGGAAGTACTCAATTTCCTTTATTTTAGTTGTATGTGTTTAGTTTAGCCTGGATACAAGGAAAATATCTGCCAACATATTTTCCAAAAATTATGTTTAACAATGAAATTTTCCCAAACACTGACGAAGATGGTTTGAAATTGGCTTAAAATGAAATTTAAATTATTATATGTTGTGCAGATATCGTAATGTTATATTTTTGTTAACTTTGGAACCGTGATCAATGGCGTAAAGAGTTTACAGTTGCAAAGATTAGTTGATTTTGAACTACGAAAACTACTGTGACTTCTGCATCGTTACTATAAAAGGTAGGCTTAATTGAAATTTGTGCACATCTTTTAGTTTTATTTAGTATTTAACTTGGTTTAGTATTTAACTTGTTGTTTGTATAGGCAGGTATCACGGCCTTAGTAATAATTGTTGGATTAATTTACAAACACCAAATCTTTGAAAGGCCCAGTAGTATTTATTATTGCTGTTCTGTTTGGATACTAATGAATGAATTTCATTCCAGTTCCAAGTTACGTTACTGTATTTGTTTCGAAGAACCAATGTTATGACCTGTTAGTTACTGTGTTACTTAATAAGGACGCATTAAATATTTTTTTTTAATATTTTAAAAATATTTACTTGTTACAGGCATTTTTTCCAAACTGGGCCTTCACTTGATATTTTAGTCAAAATATATTTTATAAGAAGGTGTACCTATAGAGATTGATGTAATTGTTGTATTTGTGGGAATATTACACCATGTAGTATAATTACTTCTAAGGAAAATTATTATTTTAACATTTTCTAGACAGTTTTATCTTAAAAATTTCCGATACACGGCAAATATTACAAAGTTTTTTTTTTAGTTTTTCAAAGTTTGCTACCTATAAGCAAAGAAAAATATTGTTTCCATAGGGTCTATTGCTATTAAATGTATTTATAGCTAATCTCTATATCTGCACCTTCATAGATATAAGGTTAGTCTAGGTTTAGAGGCGGTCGGAGTCAAAAGAATCATTGTTTTAGGTATGGGTTAATTTATTTCGGTTTCAACCGTAATTAATATTTTATGACGAAAACTGTTTCGAAGTAAAACAATTAATTTCTCAAAATTGGTGTTATCAAAGCTATTTCGGTTCGAAATGTGATTAATTTGTGCTTTGTTGACTGATTACCCAAACTGATGTGAGATGGTTTTGATTGTAAAATTACTCCGCCCGCCTCGCCCTATTTTTCCCGTGTGGAGTTGCTAGTCTCCTATCGGGCGCCTCCCCAGGTGGCGGATAGGGGAAGGCTCGTCAGATTTGGCGGGTACTGGGAATGGACCCCAGGGCGGACCAAAACTAGCTTAGTATTTAGCATAGATTAAATGTTAGAAGCTGAACGGAAAAAAGTTTGCTTCAAAACAGGATTTCTCTAAGATAAAAAATATATTTTACATAGCTAAAATAGTGTTTAAAGAATTCAAAGGCTAAAGGTGATATCAAAAGTTTTAAAATATTTGAACATGGATTGTTCTGTAATTTATAGAGACAAAATGTCAGTTATGCTAATATTAATGAAAATCCGTTAAAATGTTTTGCCATACATTAAATGTATACATGTTATGTGAAAGATTTCAATTATATAAATCAATGTCGTCCTATTTTAGGCATACTGTAAATTAAAACACGGTTGGTAAAACAATTGGCGTTGAATTATCCATGCGTCTTCAATTGGTTACACTTTAAGTTGAAAATGGTTGAATGGTTGCAGTAAACCGTAAGACAAAGCCGTTTGTAGCTTTGTCAAATATTTATTCAAGATGTTTGTATTGAAATATAAGCTCAGTACGCTCACTGATACTATGTAATATCTAATTCCACCTAAAACCTAATACCATTGGCCCATGTGTATACCGAAGTAGACACACCATATGGACCAGCTATCGCAATTTCTTTTTTTAAGGAGCGAGCTAATTACAGATTGTGCTAGTCCCTAAAATTATATTTAATCACTTTTTTGTCACTGAGATAGTTGACGTGGCATAATAGACGCTATAGTTTTATACAAGTCATGAGTAATTCCATCAGTTTGCCTTGTTTAAACAAACCGCACACACCAAAGAAATCAGTAATTACATCAGCACATTATGTCCGTGACTCACTTCAACTACATCCGTTTAGATTTTAAAACTGGCAACAGCTTTAACATGGAGATGGAATGTCCAGTCCTATCAGTAGTCAAAGATGACAACTAATACTACTAATACTCACAGTTTTCCTCCACAGAATGGCGCGGTATTGTGGTACACACTGGTTGTTGGCGTCGGTGAGAACAACACTGAGAAAGAACGGTATCTTGTCTGCGTCCATGCCGACGTAGTTTTGATGTACTGTAACATAAAATTCACCAAATGTAGAAACACAGGGAATTAATTAACGATAAAATGTTGCAGTGATACTAAATATGCATTGTTGATGGTTTATTTAAATTGGTGTCATGTTGATTCTACACACTCTTTTGGACTATAGTCTGTGTAATGGAACCTGTCTCCCGACCTGTCTGCCTGTGAGTCTGGGCCTTAAACCATTTGCTATTACCTTGGTATGGAGAGGCGGCATTGGTCCAAAAGGCACTATTTCGAAAATAATGCAAGTTTAATGTTGCTCCGACAGAATGCACAGTCAGGAACTACTTCGAAAATAGTGCAAGGGTTAGGCACTGGTCCGAAAATGTACTTCGGAGCAGTGACTTTTATGCCTTTTCCAGTGACTGGATATCCCCAGATAGACGGGGACCTGAAGACAGCTTTTATCATACAGAGGATAACTATCAATTTGTTTGATGTATAGAAAATAATATAGGTTGAAATTGATAGCAATTTTTTGTAGTTGATTGTTGCTTGTTTTGACCAGCTAATTATCAACTTGATCTAATTATAGAAAAACATTTCTTCAGTTTTTTTAGTAATAATACGTTATGGAATATTTGATAACAAGAGTAGAAAGTGAGTCATTACATATTTGAGACCATGTTTATCAAGCAATTTAAAAGGTCGAGAATATGTATAGACCCACTTTCACTCTTGTTTTGAACATTACTTTTCGCTACCAGTATACTACAAAGAATAATTATTTTTTTAAATTAAGACAGACTTTGGATACTCCTTTATTACAGCTAGGAACGTTACAACACGCATAGATTTTTTAGGTTATGCTTTCAATTTAAAGTTAATATTTACTTTGGTTGTATAGTTTTAGTTGTTGAAAATAGAATCAGTCGACAAATCCATAATAATAAATCATTGTTTACGTCGGCAAAATCCAAAAAAAGATAGTAAACATTACTTTCGCATAGTAAACATTTTTTTTCCGTAGTAAACAATGTAATGACGAATTTTCGCAGGTGAAACAGTCAGTTCACAGTAGTGTGAATAGGTTTTAAAATCAGCTGGTAGTTGTGTTAAGAAGGCATTGGTTTAGATTGATTAGACCAGCTGACTGCTGTCTAGTGACGTCATAAGCTGTTACATATTAGTCTAGCTAGTTGCTCTGGTATGACGTCATAGGATATTTTAGATCAAACATGATTGTGTCTGTGGAATGACGTAATTGATTGGAACATATTATATCAGTTAATTAAGGTGGTTCTGGAGCCTTGCAGTCTTGCCTGTAATAGTTGCATGGGACTTGAGGTTGATGTGATATTAGCAAAGGAAACACTGCAAGTTCTTAACACAAAAATGTAATAATTATTAATCCAAAAATAATTGGGTTAAAAACTTTAAGGATTGATGATGCTATAATGTTTTATAGTAAATTCGGTGACTATTTATTTTATATTTAATACAGTATTTAGTTTTAAAAGTATTATTTCGGAGTGAGAAAACGACAGATAACGTTAATTTTTGCTTTATTGTAACACTCAATAAATGAAACTTTAGAAAAGAGTACTATAAAACATTACAGTTCTGTCTTATAATACTGCGAAATCGTTATTTAGTTGAAAATGTATTTATAACAATTTGTTAATGTATAAAACATTGTGAAATAAACAAATAAAAGAGGAGAAATTGGATAGGAAATGTACATCTTTACTGCTTCTAAAGGAGATGCCTAAAAGATAGTGTTCTTGTTAAGCAATACAAGTTTCATACACATTATCGAGACATAACACAACCGATAGGAACACCCTATAGGTCTCCGAGGCATCGTCCAATGTAATGGGGAGGAACATGCTGTGAGATGGGGTTTATGGGTATACCTTCACAACATGCCACTTAGAAGTAAAATGCTTAAACTCGGGTATTTTATGCATGTAATTGGCTATTTATTTAATTTTTAAGCTGCAACCAAATTGAGACTTGCCTTCAATCAAAACATGCCACTGATAAAATGTTTATGATGTAAATTGAATGTTTGAAATAGGTAATTTTTTATGTGTAATAATCACTTAAGTGAATTGAAACCAAAGCAGTTCGGCCTATCCCAATCATAAATATACGTAACGAATAAGTAGAGTGTAGTACATTTTACGTATAGCCTTTTGAAGGCAACCAGACGATTAATCTGTTATAAGGGTACTCAAGGACAATATAATTAAAGACATCTGGATATAGAAAACAGGACAACGAGTACTTCCAAGACATTCTCTAATACAAGGTCGCGGCGAGAAAAATGTGGCAACACTGCAGACCAGGCCACCCGAAACAGCTGTTGCATTAATTCTTTGTATAGCATATACGAAATGTTTAAATTTATATTTTTCTTATTACTGTTATTTTAATCTTTTTGTCTTCGGAGGCACGAGCTTGGGATTGTTTTCCACTTACTTGAAGCTATACCTAGGCGTAGCAGCATTATCACTTAGATAAAATACATTGGTGATTTGGTGGGATTTGAACCCGGAATTTCAGGGACCGAACTCCCACGTTCTATATTTAGACCCCATTATTACTGATACAGCTGTTATCGTCATGGCGTACGGTTATTACCAGTTTTTCAAACAAATTTATCTTAAGTTGTATAAAAACTCTCAGAGTATGAAGTTATTCATTGTTTTTCAACGTAAAGGTGTAGTAATTTACATTACATTTACCTGATGATAGTCTGAATTAAACGTCACTATACGGCAGAAGTCAGGAAATTTACATTTTCACAATCTGAAACACTATTAATACAGAATTGGCTGCAATATTTAGCGAGCGCTATATCACGCTTGGTTTAAATATAGCTCTGATGTTACACAGCTTTGATGAGTCTAATTTAGCGGCTGTCCGAGCAGTGGACGTGGAATTGGCAGCTATTGTCAATCGATTTAAATAGACCGATGACCCAAACAGCGCGACAGCTTCCTTGGTCATTGTTGTGAGTGCTGCTGTGGGGGGATTTTGTTTATAACATGTTACCATGCGTAAAACCATGGATAAAAGATACTCCCCCAGTAGATTTCCGATCCTTATGGAACAGCTGAAGCCACTTTTATCGTTAGTTCTGTCCGGTGCACTGTAGAGGTCGTGTTTTGTTTACAATTTGTGTCTTGTTATTTCAGTAATTTAAAACCTCGATTAACCAAATAAAATGATCTAATCATAAACAATAACTCGTCTCCTAGTTATAAAACCAAACAGTAAAGCCCCAAATCATGAAATTAACCCTAAAATAATATAAATGAAATTTCGTCAACACTAGCAGTCAGTGTCACCAAACATGAACTAGACACGAAACATGAGCTTCGAAATTTACAATGGGATGATGAGTCTACTTGTAAAAAGTATGGGAGGTTATACATCTAGAAGCATGATTCAATACTTAAAGATGCATAGGCTACTTAGTGTAATATACATTGAAAATTTTAGAAGAAAGTATGTGGATTTTGATTACAACATTTTTGTTGTGTCTAAAATCTATGGTTGAAATGCAGACGTTTTAACTGACAACAACATAAGATTTCAGATCTCGAAAGGTCACAGAAATTCGCTTTAAACTAATGTGAAATTATTAAATACGATTTACTAGATTGATTAGGTAAGCCAAAACTGTTTTACATCGCGATTTTGTAAACTACAGCACGATTGTTAACTTCTTGTTACGTAAGACATAAAAGTATCAGTAATTTTAGATGAATTTATTATTCTGGTTCATTTGCTGAATTTTACTATAGTGCATACAAAGTATAGTGATTTTTTTTTAAATTCCGGGAAAGGCAAGCATATATTTCGTTATTAATTATACAAATGAAATTTTTGTAGCTTTACATTATACTATTATTTTCATAAATCCTTTTTTTATCTACTAATTATTTGACAACATTTTACAACATTCGGATAATAGCCTAACTAAATTCAATAGTCCTAGGTAAGATGATTCAGAAAACTCGCGTTTATTTATAAACTTAACTAATAAAATGAAACTAATTCTAGAACCAAGGTTATTGTCAAATTAGAACTTTAACGATTTAGCTACTCATGCTTGTTATATACTGATGTAAGGGAAATGTTAATTAAATTTAAATTATTTTAATTCACAGAATATATAATGTACATATAATATCATGATCAATGGCTAACTAGTTTGACTGTTATTACACTTCACCTTGTTGGCAGAACTGGAGAACAGCTGTTAATTAACTAAAGTCATTTTTGTAATGAGCTGTTTCTTCAAATCTTTCTTAGTTGGCTGATTCCCTTAAAAATTGTACAAACTCGTGAAAATACGAGTTCAAGCATTAGGCCTACTGTACTTGAAACAGTCATAGTCCGTAGGAACTGGGAATCACAGCCTATTTAAGCCAGTCAAATCGTAGGAATTTTACCAAGTAAGACTGTTGCCATTTAATCACTGATATAGTAATATTAGGTATCATTTATAAGGAAGATTATAAAGGATTTTCATTATTTTGAAGAATAAAATTATAATTTGTTAATACCATGCATTGGAGTAATTTGTGCAGCATCCTACCATCTGAGGGAAATCACCAAATGATAGGTTATCTCAGCAAACACCATCTTAGCTGTTAGCTTGGTGTTGAAGAATAATAATTCTAAATTAAATCTTGCCTACCTACTCTCCGGTGATTGGCCTAAACAGGGGTACTGGGTAGCGTATAGAAGTGCTCGACTCTGCTATTTATTATTAATTTCAACCCTTGCGCCTATTTAAACCAAGACATTGTGGTGAACTTTGCTAACCTCAAGTTAACTTTGCTAGCATACAAGAAAATTTTAAGAAGTGACATAACTTCTGCCATAAAATTAATTTGTTTCAGCAAAGTGATTCATAAACTGCCAAATTTATTCTGTGTATGAATAGGTCTAGTAATTTCCGACAATGGAAAAATTCAATTTAAATTATTTAAGTAAAGATGAACTTAAATATGAAATTTTAAGTAGAGGAGAAGATTCTACCTTTGACAACGTAGAAGCACTCAGAAAACAGCTCAGATCTATTTCACAGGTTCAACCAGATGTGAACAATCTTATTGGGAAATTAGCTTTAAGTACTGAATTTCAAACCGTAGAAATTAAGGTAGATCGATTTCAGCTACTTATAGAACAGTGTGATACCCAACCGAGCAACCTGTACATAGCAAGAATGTCAGCTCTATGTACTCATCTGCACCTTAGAATAAGTAATATAAGCGCATGTATGTTAGGTCCTAACTACTTCGGTAAGTTGGACAAATTGAAGGTCAAGTTACAAGAACTGCAAAGCAAATTTGATGAAATCAAAAACCAAGTATCTTTACCTGAATTGAACCAATATGAAGAGGATTTAAATAAGTCAATCATCGAGGAAGAAAACTTAGTTGAACAGTTAACTAGCCCGACAAAACCAAACAGGCCTAACCTAAATCATACTTCTACACCGGAAGGAACGAATCAAGAAACTACAATTAAACCTATAGAGCCTACTGAAACTAACCTAAATGAAAACCCAAACATGCAAAATAATATGTTAAATATGCCTACAAATCCTAATCACACGCAAATACACACCATGCCTATATACAAGTTACACAGTAAGATCACAGAATGCAATGGACTCGAATTGACCCACTTGCTTTCATTTTTACGAAATGCAATAATAAGCAAAAATGAAGCTAACATCACTGATCAACATTTGTATGGCATCTGGCCCAATCACACAAAACGGCCCTTGAGCACAAAAATCGTGGAGTGTAAAACTGTTGGATTCACAATGAATAAGGTAGGCCTACTTGAATCAATCGTAGAAACCTATGTTCCTGTGACGTTAAAGGAAGAAGATGTACCAGATCAAAAGGAAAAAGAACTCGATTTACAAGTCAGCCTAACTGCCATCAATGAATCGACCAAAACATCCAACTTCAAATTGATGTTTGACCATGAGCCCAGCTGTGCGCTAACCAACCTGTGGGACAGTAAGAGTCTGATATGCAGCGACCTAACGATGGAAGAAATGAAGCAAAGCCTGAACCAAAGCATGAGAAATTCAAGAAACTGTGTGAAATTCGACAGACATTGGTGGAGATTATCGCCTAAGAGAGCAAAACATCCATTTAAGTTAAAGTCTCATGTACTTATTCGTACACATTACTTAAGCAATGAGGCCAAGAAGTTTCGTAAGAAAGGTTAAGTAAATGTTTAGTTCAATGCAACCCATGAGTGTAGGCCTAGTTTGTTTGTTATTTCAGGTCATAATTCAGGTCACGGGTCTTATCTTGAAACCAAAGTTTCAACTTGTAAATACATGAATGGAATGATGCCAGGGATGCAACTTTAGTTGAAAAGGAAAAGTTATGTTATTATTAGGATTGATGTATAATTAATTAAGATCGTAGGGACAGAAATTTTTGTTATTTTAATATTGTTAAGTTAGGCCTAGTGATTTGAAATGAAAATTTTATGGAGTTCGCTAATAAGTTATTGCACAACAGCAGGGTATGAATGCGTAGAATATATGTTTGTATAAGTCTGTGAGTGTTTGTGACACGAATGGATTGTATGATTGAGTTTGGATGGTACGTTTAGATTTAAGGAACACTTTAACTACACTAGACACTTTCACACGCAAAAAACACAAAACTATAAATTTAAAATAAAACATCACACGACACACAAAACACAACACACTCATAGCTATTCAAAACTGAAATGGCGATTTCTCTTTAAAACAAATCACTTGATGCTATTTTCCAGGTTGGCCAACACAGAGTTTTTTATTTGAGATTTTGAATGTTGATAAAACAAATGAAAAATGAGTTCTATGATCTTAATGCTATACAACTTCTTGAATTGTCAGGGTATATGACTTAAATGTATTTGTAAATAGTTTGTTAGGACAAGAAACATGAACATTTTGAATTATTTAAAAAGATGATTATTGATTATCAATAAAGATATTGCTTTGAATGTTGGTAGCACCGTAGCACGCATGTTGAAGGAATTGATTATCTTGTTTGATGCTGCCATCTATTAGCCTCTGTTGTAACTATGTTGGATAATAATAATGTGTCTGTTCTGTATAGCTATCTCGCGGTGAATTTTGGTACTAAATACTCATCGCAAAGAACACCGCATAGTTATAGAAAGTTCACAGATGGGAAATATATATTTTCTTTTTTCATTTTGAATTTGAATTATGTAGATATAAGTGAAAATTTTGTTGTGAAGATTAGTATGTTTATTTCTTTGATTTGTATAAAGAGATTTTAGTTGGATTTTAAAATAATTCAAATTTAAAAAGAGGTAGAGGGATATTTTATACTGATGTAAGGGAAATGTTAATTAAATTTAAATTATTTTAATTCACAGAATATATAATGTACATATAATATCATGATCAATGGCTAACTAGTTTGACTGTTATTACACTTCACCTTGTTGGCAGAACTGGAGAACAGCTGTTAATTAACTAAAGTCATTTTTGTAATGAGCTGTTTCTTCAAATCTTTCTTAGTTGGCTGATTCCCTTAAAAATTGTACAAACTCGTGAAAATACGAGTTCAAGCATTAGGCCTACTGTACTTGAAACAGTCATAGTCCGTAGGAACTGGGAATCACAGCCTATTTAAGCCAGTCAAATCGTAGGAATTTTACCAAGTAAGACTGTTGCCATTTAATCACTGATATAGTAATATTAGGTATCATTTATAAGGAAGATTATAAAGGATTTTCATTATTTTGAAGAATAAAATTATAATTTGTTAATACCATGCATTGGAGTAATTTGTGCAGCATCCTACCATCTGAGGGAAATCACCAAATGATAGGTTATCTCAGCAAACACCATCTTAGCTGTTAGCTTGGTGTTGAAGAATAATAATTCTAAATTAAATCTTGCCTACCTACTCTCCGGTGATTGGCCTAAACAGGGGTACTGGGTAGCGTATAGTTACTAGAGCAATATTTGTTAAGCAAAGAACTTACGTTTTCCAAGGAAGTACTTGAAGTACCACCGCGTTTGATATTCCGGATTCTCAAGCACTGGCGTACTTGGGGACCCGAAAATCTGGAAAATAACATTTTATTGTAATAAAATACAACTTTACCCTATGATTAGTATAATAATTATAACAGTGTTTCATTAGCTAAATAGTAAACAAGAATTGCATATTTTTCATGCAAAAAAGAACTGTGTATACATCAGTTTGGAAGTGGTGCAAAATAGGGCTTGAATAAGTTACGTACTATATCTAACTACAAAACAAATACGAAACAAAAAATTGATTGCTAATTTTTTTGAGCTGAGGGAGTTTCATAGCATTGTGCAAATAAATGATGCATTCAAAACATAACTAATTATAAACACTACCTTATCTTGAATGTACCTATTTAAAATGTCTTTGTATACTATTGTACAGCATGGATTTGTTCTTGGTATTTAATTTAGATCTGCCACTTTCGTATAAAACTTCTTATATCTCACAGAACTCCAAAAATGTTTGTTACAATTGCATTTCGTCCAGTGTTTTCCTATTTAAGCCTCTCCCGTATTACGAAAACTGCTTCAAATTGTGATTATTTGCATTTGTATTCATGTATTGTGTTTGCGTACCTGATTAATTATATTAATACATAAATCGGGAAATCAAAGTGTAATGTTTGCACTATTTGGGAAAATAACACGATGTAACACGTCCGGCGTAAGTTTAATGTTAACACATACAAAATTGACTTCCAACATCTTGTTTACAAAAACATAAGTCAATGACGGATGACTGTAACGACTTTTAGAACGATTTTGATTCTTGGAAAGTTGCTTTGAGATAACAAGGTTAGCCGGATTATTTATGAATCATTTTGTTGGAAAGAAAGAAGTGATTTATAGAAGAGATGATCCGGAAAAATACGGTTAAGATAGTGAAAAGGTCCGAGATTTATTACTTTGCGTTGGTAAACACGGTCAGGATATGTCTGTGGAGGAAAAAACCACCGATGTAGCTTAAGTTGGGGGTTTAAATATATGCCATTTACTATTTGTGTTTTATTTGTTTTCTAAAGAGGGTGATTGATATGGTTAAAATTTTAATAGTGGTTGAGGTTGGTGTCCGCTTCAAATCTGAAGGCTGCTGGTCTAATCTCGAACAGAGTCGATTCAGGAGAGATTCACATGTCATTAAATTTGGGGAACAATTAATAATGCTTCCTAACACGGTTGATGTTAAAAAAAAGACCAGTGGTTGGGTCATTCTAAAAAATGTGGATGTAGTTACTTCTAGAAGTTTTACTTTGTGTCGGATCTTGGTGTAAGTTTGTTGGAGATTTTGCATTTATACAGGGTGAATCAGACCACCCGTGCACATACCATTACGGGAGTACGTTTTCACCAAGAAACGCGAAATTGAATTATTTAATGCCCCCCCGAATCACATACAAAGAATCCATTTAAAATACTTAGAACATAATCCAAGCACAGGGTGTTCCAGAAAAGAAAGTGATGGGTTCGAATCTCAAAATTTCCGTGTGTCAACCTATATCACATTGTACATTTTTAGAAAGTCTTCCTTCAAGCTACATTTTGGTGAAAACAGAACTCAATTTTCTCAATTTGTTTCAAAATTAACTAATTTTTGTGAATTTTTCGCGTATTGACATAATATCTTGTATTTTCCAAACAGCTAAACATGTTTTGTTTTGATTGAAATTTCGTAATCCTGGTAAACACAGCTTTACAATCATGTGCCACATTTAATAATTTTTGAAATTACAATAAAAAAATTGTGTAATGTTGGTAGCCCTGTAAATAAAAAGAAAAACAATTAAATGACAACATGTCAAATAGCAAAACAATTTTTTAACGTATTGTAAAGATGAACAGCTTTTCAATTTACACCTACTGTCTGTTTTAGTATGTGCACGGGTAGTCTGATTCACCCTGTATTTTTGAAAACAAATTATACACCTTCTCTCTTGTGTATTTGTAGCACACAATTTGAAAATAGAATGTCAAAAAGAGAGGAAATCGTTAATCGATATTTACCCCCAACGACCAAACTCATTCAAAAATGTCAATAGCACATCGCGTTATTATCTACTGACTGACAGACAATTGTCAACCAATGGAGCAGTCCTGGACAGATACGTTGTATTGTGAGGCTTGCAATCATTGCAGAACTGTAGTAGCAATCAGTGTCTGTAGTTATGCAATAGTCTATGCTAAATTTGTAGACACGTTACGTAAATTGAATGAAACATAAAGTTGGGAAAGCTATTAAAAGGATTCCGCTAGTGTACCGTCAGTATTGTACAAATAAAAATTCTGTGAAAATTTTTTTTGGAAAATATAGTATAAAGTTCTATCTAGGATCCATAAAACTCAATACAGTATGTCTCATAAGTAAAATAAAGAGAAAATAAAAATTATTGAAACCTTTTCAATAATTTGGCAGCTTTGTTAACCAGATAATTGTCATTTTGTATTTTCCACATGAACATGTGTATTTGGATTTTTCAAACCGACCTTAATAAAACTTGGTATAAATGATAAGGTAGAAGAAATCTTTGTCAGAAACAAATGAACTTGGTCCAATTCAAAATTTCAGGTGGTCATTTTAATTTGTACAATTTAAACAACTAAAAATTGCTGATTCTATTAAAACCTTTAGTAACGCTTACAATAAATTTAATGTCCTAGCAAAAGGAAAAAAGATCAAAACAGTAAAGAAAAATAGCCAAAATGTCACTATTTTAGTTGTAAAATGAGCTAGAATGTGGCTAAGCTAGTCACTTAGCACTTATTTGTCAACCCTCCAAATTGACATGTATGATAGATTGTTCATGTAATTATCTTGCATGATAGTAATTGATTTTACAGCAAATCCATTAAAAAAATGTGTGAATAACGGAAATTAACTTAATTAAGTTGTTAATGAATTAATTTGCGTGTTTAGGGTATAGTATCACATTGCAGTTGTACATAGTGTAAAACCAATTATAAATTTAATTGGATTAAAAAGCATTCTTCAGGTTATAGCCAACATAAATAAGTAAAACATATCTTATACTTGTATTATTTACACAAACGGTACACTGTTTTCAATGTTTTCGTAAGCAAACATTGACAGGATGTAAATGTGGGCAAAACTAACAAGACAAGCTAATTCCGAGTACGTGAAAACTGTTTACCCGACGTTCATTTACATACTTAAAACATCCAAACCAGCCACCCATGGACCTACACTGAGAACCCCACTTTGAACGTACTTTAATATGGAAATTGTTAATTTGAAAAACGAAAATTGGAAAATAATTTAAAAGCTATTAGAACATGTACCGGTAATGTAAATTAAGTATTTAATTGTTCTAAGATACTTAATCCAACAGAAGTACAGATTTGGAATGCGTTATTCCATAAAGTAGAATATGACTGATGAATAAAAAGTAAACAATATTGAAGTGACAAATGAAAATCTTAGAAAGTAGGTTTTCCTAAGACGCTAGGCACGAGCCCGGGATTGTATTTCACATTGTAGGCTACTTTAGGCTAGACCAAGGGTTGAGGCATATTGACATAAATAAAATACATTGGTGATTTGGTGGATTTGAACCCGGGACCTCAGGGACTGAAGTCCCACGCTCCAACCACTCGACCAGCACGCTCCCACTTAGCTCACTCCCCTTAGAAAGTGTTAAAATAGTCCTATATAATACAGCTTGGATAATAAATAAACAGGTCAATGTCAACATATTTCATTAAAGGTATATAGGTAAAATTCACCATAGTATATCATTTTTACTGGATAATTTACCCATGATTTGCAACGGGATAATGACGCAGAAGAGAAATATGTGGTTCTTTAAATACACCGGAGAAAACAGCTGTACACCCACCATTGGTTACAACATAAACAAATGTTAACTGCACCACTTCACTGTGTATTCTCTTTGGTCTAATTAAATCATACTTGTGGCTGAATTAACTAACTTATTTTAAATTCCATAAATTAAATGTAACAGAGCAAATGCGTACATTGCGGGGGTTCTGTTATCATGAAGACCAAATAATGAGTATTTACTTCTAAATGCTCCATCGCGAACTTAAAACGGGGACCATGTTGTACCAATGCCAATGAGAGTTTCCAGGGTTCATAGTTTTATTTTGAGTTGTTTTATCAATGTCAATTAAATTGTCATTACATTTACCAGGGACAAATATATTTAGTGCAAACACCTATTTTATAAGTAAACATTGGCAATGCTATAATTGACAGTTAAATTTAACTTTCCATGAAATAATCAGTACTCTTATGTTATACTGACCACATCAGGTTAGGTTAGGTTTGGTTAAATAAACAAGCATTTTAAATGATGGTGTGTTTTCAAATGTCCATATAACCTAACCTAAGCTAACCTAACCCAACCTAACCTAAGTTAGCCTTTATTGTAAGTTAATCTAAGGGTGGTCTCGTAGGAAGTGACTGATTGGCAGGTATATTGGTGCGTGGTCAGTTGTAATTACTTATAGGGGGTGGAGCCTATATCTTGTTGCGGCCAGAGGTAGGAAATTGCCCTATATCAGATTGTCGGTCCAATTTGTGACACAGGGAATATCCCTGTAGGTATTTGTATTAGGGCTCGCCTAGTTACCGGAAGGTACGGTTCCACCTTGACAACTGTCAGTAGCTTTATAATAATCATAGAACCAGCTCCTCTGTGAAATTTTAATAGCGGTCGTTGCCAAATAAACATATGGTTTTTAGCAAGTAAAAAAGCTACACAATATTACCATTCATACTTGGCTTAAAATACATACCTTGGTATGGTCACCATATCATATAAAAGTATTAAAGTACCATCGTTTCCTTTAATACAATGCCGCGGCATAGAAGTGGCAACTTCGCAATCCCGGCCTACTGCAACAGCTGTTGCATTGTTCATAATGGAGCGTCTGTTAACGTTTACACGTGTGTAATCACTGTTCAATCGGCCGCTCGGTTAACACCCCTCGTAAGAGGATGGTACTTCATCATAAAATATGCATTCGTGCGTTTGGGTTAGTCAGTGGGACAACGGACTTCGGGCCCAAAGCAGCGATGTCGAGGGCTCAGATCCTGGTACATTGCACTACTTTTTATATGTGCAGTTCAACATTGTACTTTAGCGGATACTTTCAACGCAGATGCATATGCGGACGGAAAAATACAAGGTTAAAGAGGCCGCAAAGATCTTTTCTCAAAAGAAAATGTATTTAGCAAATGCGCCCTAAAAGTGCGTCACTGTTTATGTCATGTATTGTGTAGTTTATTTATGCTAAGTATATTTCTTTTGTAGTGTTCCTACGTTATTTTATGCTCATATATAAATTTATAAACTTAAATCTTGCTTTCTTTTCTTTTGGTTGTTAATTTATAAGACTCATATAATGTTTATAATGCAAAAAGACTAACGTTAATGCCTTGAGCATTGAAATAAAATGCAGGATATGAACAGTAAAGTGGAATTTTAAAACGAATTTCCTGACAAAAGAACTTAGGCATTTAATATTTAAAAAATCGGTACCTGGAGACCAGGAAACTCCTTAGGGTAAATTAAAATCCAGCCTCTTTAGCTTAAACGATTTTGTAAAAACAAGATTGTACTTAACTCCCTTAGGCGCTTCTATCCTGCACGTAAAACTTGGAAGTATTTGTGAAAAATATTTTTTAAATAGTTTTTGTAATTTAGGTAATTTTAATTTAGGCACATAGGAAATATTTTACTGCAAACCAAATGAAAAGTACTTTTTTGTAAGTTTTGAATATTATTTGCTGTAAATGGAATTAGGTGATGGAAGGTGGAAACGACTTACTAGTGATAACAATATTTGAGAAAAAAATAGTACTTAAAATATTTGTCATTTAAAAATTACTATAGTTACTGAAACCTAATTTCTAAAAATTACCTCTTCCTTTTCCCCAAGGGAGTCTCCATTCTCGACGCGGAATCTTCTTCCATTTGGTTCTTGGCCGTTCACTTCTACCTGGGGAAGCTGAAACACAAAAAAACCTTTTAAATACAAAACAAGGGTATTAATCATCTATATAAAACACACATGCCTACTGCAAATACCATAAGTATATTACAGAGGCATGTATGCTAATCATACTATAGATTTTTCCACATCCGTCGACTTGCCTACGAAGAAGCTAAATAATTTGAGACATGCATATGTTACATGCAATATTCGAACAGTTTCCAATAATACATTGTTTACCAGGTAATGCATTTGGTGTTTCCATAGATGTATACTATCATTGACTACATAGACTATATACATCGATGGGAGTTTCATTGCCCCTTAAATGTTTTGCAATGTAGTTTACTCCTATTTGATGTTATATTAAAATTTATAGCTTATTAACCCCTCGCTTACTAAAGGGATTAGGATAGCACATGTAAACTTCTAAAAATATTTTACAGCTAAAGCTTGTTTGGACGTGTGCGATAACACTCAAGTCCAATGATGATGACAAAATGGTTGCAACATGTCAGTGTACATTTGACAATGGGCTTTAATCTTTGTCAGGAAACACACCAAATTACCAATATAAATCTTTCTCTGAGTGTTGTATCAGAAGGCAAGGTTTCAAAGGTACAATTATATTCTGCCATGATTTATTGAAGTTAGTAAAATTGCCTAGAAATAAGTAGAAGACGTAAACAAAACAAGTTTTAGTTGATATATCAATAATTTTGAATAGTTTTCAGTCATTGCCTCCTCTACGCGGCGTTGGTGTGTGGCAACGTCGCACCGGCGGCCTGTTGCCATGGTGATAACAGTAATAACTGTATAAACATAAACATTGCGCTGACGCTCCATTATGTGTCAATATATCAGCTGTTTTGTAGGCCTGGGCTGCGGCGTTGGTGTGTGGCAACGTCGCACCGGCCTGTTGCCATGGTAACAACAGTAATAACTGTATAAACATAAACATTGTGCAGACGCTCTGTTATGTGCCAATATATCAGCTGTTTTGGAGGCCTTGGCTGCGGTGTTGGTGTGTGGCAACGTCGCACCGGCCTGTTGCCATGGTAATAACAGTAATAACTGTATAAACATAAACATTGTGCAGACGCTCTGTTATGTGTCAATATATCAGCTGTTTTGTAGGCCTGGGCTGCGGTGTTACCAGTTTTGTTTCGCCGCGGTATTGTACTAGAGGAGGCTATGTTTCAGCTGATCCATATTATTATGATACATATGAAAGTGGGTATGTTTAACCCATGAAATTATATCATTAGGGTAGGCCAAGCTATTAGATTTGATTTTCACACCTCAGTAGGATTACAAAATATATATGTTTATTTCACAAAATTTAAGTATACACAGTGAACCGAACAAAGTCCTGTAAAAGTGGGGATCCGTTTCTGTATATTTGAAACCCATTTATGTAGCAGAATATTTAAGTGCCAACGCAGTCTGAAGAACCAAGATTAATTTAATTAAAATCTTTTATCTTGCTAACTGCAAAGTAAGAATAATTAGCTACTCAGGTTTATTTAAACTAGACTTTATAAAGTGTACTACTTTGTTTAGATAACGATAAATAGGATTCTTTTGAGTTCCCCCAGAGTGCTCTTGACAAAGTTTTATTCTTTTCTTTGAAACTGTTTTCTTCACTTATCTGTTGTGAATGAATGCAACATAGTTAATTAATTATCCAAGTTGAGTTTAAATGACCTTCTGTTTTTATTGTATTGTTTAAAATACGAAGGCTTAACTTCAAACAAATCAAATTAATGGTAATATTAGTAATAAAGATGTTTTTTTAAGAATACAAATCAAGAGTTAGTAGGATAGCTTATATAAAAATGACATTTAAATCAAAACATAAGTTTAATTTTAATACTAGCTGTTACCCACGGGCTTCACCCCTTTTGACTTCATAAGTATTAATAAAACTATTGATTGGTTAGGTTAAGCTGAAATAAACAAAACAGAATACAGTAATACAAACAAATAATCACACCTAATTTTAATAAGGTAAAAATTGAAAGAATAAGATAAAAATAAGTACAGCTGAGGTATTTTTAACATTAGGTATATGGAAAGTTCCCTTTAGAAAGCAATGAAGACCTCAAAGGGCAATTTATGAAAAATAGAATAGTTTTGCGCAAGGTTTCTCGTCATGACGAACATTTTAAGTATCTGGTTTACGGGGTTGTGACTTGTAGTTTTCTCAAAAGTTCATGGGTGCTTTGGGCTTTATATATGGATGCTATTGGATTGAATTCATGCCTAAACTAAAGCGTCAGTGGCGAGAATATTGTTAAGTAACCGGATACAACGCTTGACAAAACAACACTATTGTGTATTGAAGTAGATTTACTATATATGGACAGGCTGTGGTGAAATCTTCAATAACATTGATTTAATAGTAGAATTTCTTGTAAAAAACAACGTGATCTTCGTTTTGGATAGTTTCATAGTTGATAAATAAATCTGTTAGTTTATAGTAAAGTGCCCTTTTAATTTGACCTGATTATAAAGAATACTAGCTAATTTATAATCTAGCCAGTAATTAACTGCAAGATTAAAGATTTACAATAATAAAATTTCGAGAAATTTTAAGAGCAATCCGAAGTAATTCTTGCTAACAAATTAACCGTACAAATTCAATAATTCGAAGAAGCAATTAAATACACTGCTGGAAATTTTTGTTTGCATAGAAATACTTAGGGGTTTAAATTTATTTTCAAAGAAGGACCAATGCAAACTACAGAAAGTATCTACAGCATAACCAAGAAAGAGTTTCGATTTGATTTGCTAAGTATGCAATCAAGAAGCAATTTATTGACAAAAACTTATTCATCACAAAAAATCGTCAACTACAAAAATCTTCACATACAAAAAATATAATCGTTTTGTGTGCAAATATTTTAAAAGCAAATAAATAACCTCATTTAATTTAGAATATCAACTTTCAATTAGTGGCTGTGTTTAACATGCAAATTCATATTTATTAGTGTGGTTTAACGAACAAATTATGTTGGAAATAAGCTATGCTGATGAATAAACATAACTTGTGGTTAATTAATTAGATTTCCATGAATATTTTACGCAAACAAAGAATCTTCCGCACAATTCCGATCTTGAAGTTGGTTAAGTAAATTGTTTATTCTAATTGTGATAACGCTTGCGATGAGAAGTTTGCAGCAAAAGAGTAATTAGACTGAGTGATTAAGATTACGCTGTAAATTAAATTTTGGATTTATGTTTAAGAGTTTGAATGTCTTACTGGTTAGGATATTATTATGGTTTTTGGAAACAACTTGTCAACTTTTGCGATACAATTTTCTAGTTTTCTAAATAATCTAAATTTTTTGAATGGATAAGTGTTGGGAGCTAGTTAGACATAATTGTACATGTAGATAGAAAGTTGGTTAGTGATAATTTCACAATTTGCTAGTTTGAAATGTAAAAATCAGAAAATTGAAAATTGTATATTGTGTTGTAATACATTATTAGTGATAACAGTTCCTCACGTGTATTAAACGAGTTAACATATTGTGTATTGAAGAGTATTACATTATGTATTGTTGACGATGACGTGCATGACACGTGTAAAGAGGCAATAAAGAATTTGATTTGATTTGACACTTTCTCATTTTGCAAACAAGAGCTCGTGAAGAAAAAAGTTAAATTTAGTCCCTAATGGTGAAATTACTATTTTGTTATACTGTAGCAAAAGTGTATGTTTTCAATACATGTTTTGCAAGGGTAAAGACGTTTTTATCCTCAGGAAAAAAGGATTAGCTAGAATTGGTGACATTAGATGTAGATGTTTATGCTTTTTAAGTTGCCTTGTCACAAATTTAAGTGCGTCGTTGTCAAATCGTGTATATGTATATTATCATGTTATATTGTACCTTTGACTATGTACGTAGCAATAAAATAGAAACGCACACTTTATTGTCATTTAGAGATATTTGGTGAATTTAAATTTTATTATTGTTTTTGGAGACGGGTTTTTTTAATAGCGGCAATGGCTTTTCATATACAATGGCAAAAAATGACGAACGCATTTTGGGAGCTAAATTATAAAGGAGCGATGTAAGAAACTTCAGTTTTGTGATTTAGTTAGCAAATTATCCCGAGGAATACCTTCTCCTCGTTCTTTAAACTTGCGCCCGTTTTTCAAATAGTCACTTGAGGTTATGAAATATAGCCTAACATTTTATATACAATGTATATACAATTTTATATACAATGTATACTATATGAATATTTGTTTTGTGCATACTGTATTAACAATGGCATTGTAAAATTTGCACATGTAATTTTTACCATACTTTATGAATTATGTAAATTACGATATAGCCCTTGTTTTTCTAAAGGCCTAATGCTGATGAACCATTCCTTAACGATGGGTAGAGGCTTTTTACATGTAACGTCAGTAAGGCCATTCATTGGAAGGACCTACTTTTCCAGCAAAATCTTACTCTACGGACCTCTAAAATGTAAACTGTAAGGCGAACTACAAACTTTGTGTTGAGGACTAAAATCATAATTCTTTCAACAAGGGTTTCTATTAAATTCAAATAAGAACTATGGGAAGAAAGTGTTTGATCAAATGTAGTTTACCTACTGCCATGAAAATATTGTACACAAGTATTTGTGATTGATTTAATAGTTAAGCTATCTAAGACAATATTAGACATACAATTAAGTTGGCTTTAAGACCTAAGAAGCATTACTAATTGAACATTTTAAGTTTTTCAAGGCTATACGCCTAGATATTAGGTTATATATTTTCCAGGGAAATTGAAATTCCAAAACTACCAAAGTTTTTTTTGTGTTGCAAAATATAAGTAAGGACGCCACTATAAATAAAAAATAATAATTTTGTAAGAATTAAAAAGCGAAATACGACTTTTATAGAAAGATAAATACCAAGTGTTAAGTATAATATAAAAATAGTTAACTGTGGTGTGAATATAAGAAATACTTAAATTAATGACGGAAAAATTTCTTCCCCAACTCACCAATTCAACGGAACCGTAGTGTCTTCTGCTAAAAACTCCTCTTCTGGATATGAGATCACTGGAGGTGGAACTGAAACAATGGAAATAAAATTAGTAGAGCTTAAAATTCGGACAAAATTCAACATCTCTTATATAAATGTTGTAAAATGCTCAACCAACAAATAATAATGTATAAGTTATTTTACACACTTAAATCTATCAAATGGTGGTTTGACAGTGAAAATCAAACATTAAATATGTATTCAATTGCAAAACAAATAAAAATGACAAACAAAACGGTGATTAAATAGTTTTATATTTAAAATATAGGCTAATCTTGCATAAAACCTGAAATAAAATCCACCAAAGAATGGAGGAAGAGAAGTAATACCTTGGCGAATACGACTCTAATCCTTTCGAATCTTATCTCAAAGAGTATTACAATCACTACAAAGCATATTGTGCTATATCGAATATGGGATACAATAAGATAATACAGTAAGGGAATTGTATTTACATTTCTGACAGTAAATGTAGTGAACAGTTATTTAAAGAAATCATCTTAAAACATTGTCTATAACATTAGTGCTGAAGTACCACCCAAAATCTGTAATGCTATCGAATTGTTCAATAATTAAAGCTCAAGAGTAGTTTTATTGATGTTATGTAAAATAAAAAATTTCCATTGGATGGAATCCATGTGATTTGACTTGTCATAATGTTTATATGTGAAAATGTATATGACGAATAAACATTTCGTTTAAACCAAAATTGTAAATATTGTCTTAACCATTGAAGGCGTTGTACTTGATACGCGATCCAGTAACTTCTCATATCTATTTATATGTTAATTTTTGGTCAATGTTAAGCCAAAAATCGTCCGATTGATACGTACTTTCGTTGTATACTTTATAAATCACCAGTGAAAATTTTATATAAAGAATCATACAGTTTACGTATTAAAGTAGAAACACGTAAACGATATTAGAAGAGTTGGGGAAAAATCTAATGTCGCATTTGACATACTAATAGCTTTTTAAGACCCTCAATATTTTACCTGTGTAAAAGTAATGGAAAGACTCAGTTTCACTTCATCCTCATAAATTTTCATAAGGTAATCTGTTGTGACGGAAAGTGTAAATCATTCTCACATGATAAGTGATAGGGTTTTACTTTTTGCACTTTTGCCATTTTTACACCAGTCCTCTTCTAATACTCTGCAAACGATAGAGTATTTTTGTTATTTTTGGACACGGGCTAGATTAGTATGTCACTATTTGATGATAGTGCATATTTTGTAGTAAATAACATAGGTTTGAATCAGCTTAGTAATTGGCTGAAATTCTATTACAGTATTGATTAATTTTCTTATAAAGCAAAACCTTTTTCAAATAAGTAGCTGGTTTCTAACCACCAGGTCCTCAAGTTATCTTGGTTATTGGTGGGATTTGAACCCAACACGCCAAGGACGAAGTCCTGTGCTAGAATCACTACAACGTCCCACACCAGACACAATAACCTAAACTTATAATGAAAGATATTAAAAATCGTACCGGTATATGTAACAGAGGTCCCGGGTTCAAATCCCTCCAAATTACCAACGGATTTTTATCTTAGTGATAATACCGCAACCCATAGGTCTAGCCTGGAGTAATGTGAAAATATCTACCAGACAAAAACTGTATGTCAATTTTTTAGATCAATAGGGTAATATACTAGCATAAATAATAATATAAATCAAAATTATGCGAATAACGACCTAAACCTGAATTCAAGCCTATTGTCTCTTTGAATGGGGCCCTAAACACAACATTACACAAATGATGTCTGTATTTTAATACTTTTGCGTTTCTTTACTGTGTAATATTTTCGTAATCTATCCCGAAGGAGGGGATTTTGAATAACACGTGGTGCCCTAATGCCTGGTCACATTTGGGAATATTCTTAGGCTCAAGTCACGCATGAGGGTGCACATTTGCCAAATTACATCTGCAAATGTGTGTGTCGATGGTACAGCCCATATAGTATATGGGTACCATTTAAGGTGAATTAAAATGGCATAAATTTAACATACAATTTTAAAATAATTTTTTCAAACACACTTGGGTTTAATGTTGACAAGATAACATAACAATAATTTATTAAGATTGTTAAATGTGACTCCATTATTTTTATGACTTTGTCTATAATAATTTTAAGCAATGTAGATGCTGATTCCCAAAATGATTTTGATCTGAAGGATTGAGACAGCTTGTTATAAATTATCACAAATAGGAGATATATTTAAAAAAAAGTAGACAATATAAAGGACAAAATGATGTATAAATGTTGCATACAACTATTTAGTATATGAGACAGTCTAAAGATTTAAAAATAAGGTACGGAAGTTTGTTCCTACTTAATACCAGAGACTTTAATTAAAAAGTTTAAGTTTGACGATAAGGCCAGGATTTTGAACACTTGCGCATAAGAAGCATATGAAGTCTCCATAATTAATATTTGGAGGTAAAGTTAGGTGTTATTAAAGAAAAGAGAAAACTAAAAAAAAAATACCCCCGCCGCAGCAAACCTGACGCCTAAGCGAATTTCCATTTGGCTGAATTGATTTTCAATTGATCTATTTAAATAACATTAGGTTTAACGAGTACCTAGGTTTGCTGCTACAAGGAAACTAATATAGTGTGTGTTTTAAGTAAAATAATTATTGCTTAGTATAAAATGAATATATTTGCCAAGTTTGATCAAAAGATATCCATAAACAAGCAAACTACAACATTTTACAATATTCTCCATAAGAATAACATGGGAATTTTAAATTTACCATTTTTTTAGTTTTCTCCGCAACCAGTATCCGTACAAAAACACTTTGATATACTGAATTGTTTGTTTTTTTAAGCTCTTTAAGAAGGTTTAGAGAAAAATTGGGAAATTTTGTGTTTTGCGGGTCAAAAGTGAGAAAAACCAATTTTTACCCCATAAAACCCCCCATAAAACCCTGTTCCCATGGTCCAATCATGCTGGATCGCGAACTCGTTCAAGTTTATCCCGCCTCACACCTTCAAACCAAATTTCATCAAAATCGGATAAAAATTACTCAAGTTATCGTGTTCACGGACACACATATCTATCTAATATATAAAATTCTCGTGTCACAGTGTTTGTCTGCAAACTCCTCCGGAACGACTTCACCGATCGTTATGAAATTTGGTGTGTAAATTCTGTAGGTATGCGAATCGGACGTAAACTATTTCCCGTTTCGAAATTCTTAAAAGGGCTCCGCCCCAGTGGCTCTGGAGTTTCCCATGTTAACCTTATGAGAAATGGAATTAATGAATCTTAACAGCTGTTTCAATTAAACAAGTTGGTTCTGTTCTATGATGTTCAATAGCATTAAAGTTACAAGGATTACCAACAGGGTGCAGCACTATTATTTCTTTTACATTTATGACAACAGCTAATTTGCAACCAAAAGGTGAGTGAGCGTAGCGAACGAACTTCAACCTGGAGGCGAGTGAGCGTAGCGAACGAGCTAACCTGAAGGCAAGTGAGCGCAGCGAACGAGCTCCAACCTAAAGGTGAGTGAGCGTAGCGAACGAGCTCCAACCCAAAGGTGAGTGAGCGTAGCGAACGAACTTCAACCAGGACGTGATTGAGCGATGCGAACGAGATCATCTTGAAAATTAAACGTAACGGTACTTTCTTTCCATCGGTCTGTCTTAGGGGAAACCTACAACTTAGGCGATACGAAGTTCGCCGGGTCAGCTAGTATATATATATATATATATATATATATATATATATATATATATATATATATATATATATATATATATACATATATAAAAATTTGAACGAGTGGTGTTTTTGGCCTCTGGAGACATCAAAATGAAAAAGTAAATCGGTCCCGGGCCTAAGTCTTACCATGAGACCTACGGTAATAGCTACTTCCCTATAAGGAAATTCGCTAAAACCATTTTTTCAATAAAGAATTTTTAAGAGCTTAGTAAGGTAGTATAACCTCTCTGATAGTTATAAGAGAGTACAGAAGTACTTTTTTTATTATACTTATTATTTATATTTGGGCATTAAAGGCTAGTAAAAATATTATATTGCCATTGAGTAGAATTTTACGGTTTCAAAAATAAATTTATATACTTTGCTTACGTAACATTTACAGAAAACTTTATTTGGAGCTTCCCCAATTGTAACTTGTAGGTTCTTTTACAGCCTTTACAAGATGCCTCGTATATACAACTGTTTTTAAGGTTAATAAATTTTCTCTCAATCATACTGTCAAAAGGATTAGAATATAACAATAATTATGTGTGATCAGATGTCCTGGTATTTACAAATCGACAAATAGTTTGAATACGCAATTATAAAATTTTAGAGTATTATGTTTTAAAATTTTTATGAGTTTAACAAACTGTTCACTGGAAGGTGTATATGATTAGTAGTTTTACCTACACTTTGTCTTTAGTATGTAGTTTCTTTGGCTTTATTTTAATAACTGTATTTTGTAAACGACTTTGCCAAGAATAGTTGTAATGCAGAATCTTACTAATACTGTATTATAAATGTGAAAGTTTGTGTGTTTGTTTATTTGTTTGTGTGTTTGTTTGTTTGAAGTTCAATCACGCATTGATTAACTACCTGACGGATTGGGCTGAAATTTGGCATGATTATAGCTAACATCCCCGATTAACATATAGGCATATTCTTATCTCAAAAATCCTTTTGGGCTCCGCCCCAGTGGCTCTGTGGTTCCCCATGTTAACCTTATGAGTATTCATATTTAAAGGGAATAAAAGAACTTAGTCAGCGGTTTCAACAAAAGTGGTTCTATGGTATGCAAAAGCATTACAAGTTATAAGATTTACCAACAGGGTGCAGCATTGTTACTATTTTTGCATTTATGGAAACAGTTAATTTGAACTAAGCAACAACAAAAAACTATGATATGCAATGAGAACTAACAAAGTAGGATTGTTTACAGTTAGTTACTTTTATGTTTGTAATTTTACGAATCTTTTGCGAATCTTTAACAATTTATTTTTCTTTATTGTTTAGGTGAAGTGGTAGAATATTATGGCTATGATAGATGTGTAATACTATAGTATACCGTAAATTTAAAGAAGCAAATTTGATAAAATTTTGTCCTCCACCATTGCAAACGCAATGCTTTAGTATAACTGCAATAAGCATTTTATACTTATAAGCCAATCCCGTACGAAGGACGGATACTCTGCTAGTCTATATACAGGGTGTCCCATAAGTAAAGTGCCAAACTCTGGGAATAGGTTCTATGGGTCAAAATAAAGAGAAAATCAAGAATAAAGTTTTTTTCAAAAACGCTTCGTTTACCAGATATCCGCCATTTTGTATTTTTTACTAAATAATTTATATCTTCTGATTTTTTCAACCGATCCTTATAAAACTCGGTAAGTATGTTTAGATAAAAGAGACATACTGTAGAAAAAAAATTCAACTTGGTCCAATTTAAAATTTCAAAATGGCGGCCATTTTGAACATTTAATCTAAAATTACGGGAAAACGGTAAAAAATACAAAAATGTACTAAGAACACTTTTTTTTATAAAATTTTATTTCCAATCTATCAACACCAAAAACATGAAAATCGAACAAAAAATAACCGAGATACATTAAAATGTGTGTTAAGAGGCAGCAAAAAATCCATTTGTTGTAAATAGCCCCAATCAGCTGAACAGCTGATTGAAAAACATGTGTTTGTTGAGTTGCATTGTTGCATTGTTGTTATTATTGTTCTGTTTACTTTAAACATCATCATTGTGATCAGGTTAGGTTGATATTTTCTAAGTTTATTTAAATGCCGAACCATAGCTATTCTAATGTCGAGCTAGCTGATATTCATTTTTTTTACGGCTTAGGTAATGGGAATTCGCGTGAGGCATGCCGCCTTTACGCAGAAACGTTCCCCAACCGACGAATTCCGTGTAGGAAAGTGTTTGTAAATGTTCACAGGAATTTGAGGGAACGAGGAACACTAAAATTCACTGAGAAGACCGGACGGGCTGTTTCTGTAGATACATTAAATAATCAAGAAAGAGTTTTGACGGCCGTGGAAGAAGACCCAAGTACTAGTGTTAGAAGAATATCGCTTGAACATGGTATTTCAAAAAGTTCTGTGTGGCGGATTCTACATAATCAGCAGTTGTATCCTTACCATATCCAAAGGGTGCAATGCCTAACCGATAGGGACTTTCCACCCCGTATTAACTTATGTCAATGGTTCTTGCAACAGATCGCATTACTTCCTCTGTTTCTCTCCAACATTTTATTTACCGATGAGGCTGGGTTCTCGAGAGAAGGAATTTTTAATTTTCATAATAATCACTTCTGGGCCGATGAAAATCCCCATGAGATATCACAAAGAAGGCATCAAGTGCGCTTTTCTCTCAATGTTTGGATAGGCATTGTTGGGGACTATCTTATAGGGCCATGGTTTTTACCCAACCGACTTAATGGTGTGTCTTACTTAAACTTTTTAACACAAGATCTTCCCGGATTGCTAGAAAACTTACCCCTTCATTTGAGAAACAATATGTGGTTTATGCAAGACGGTGCGCCACCACACTTTTCATTGGATGTAAGGCGACATTTAAATCAAGTGTTTGGAAATAAATGGATAGGGCGTGGGGGGCCCATCCCATGGCCTGCCAGGTCTCCTGACCTTAATCCCCTGGACTTTTTTGTATGGGGCTATTTAAAATCTTTGGTTTACCATACCCCTGTTGACAGTATTGAGGACTTAAGGGAACGAATTGTAGCAGGTTGTGAAGTGATAAGACAAAAGCCTGGGGTATTTGAAAGAGTGAGGGAGTCGATGAGAAAGAGGATGGTTTGTGTCGTAGAAATGAATGGAGGACACATGGAACATTTGTTGTAGTTGATAACTTTCAAAAAAGCTATCATTTGTTAAGATTTGATTTTGTATTTAATTAGTTTCCTCATTTTTTATGTTGTCACTCAATAAATGGTTTCAATGTATCTCGGTTATTGTTTTGTTAATTTTAGATTACAAGTTTAAAATGGCCACCATTTTCAGATTTTAAATTGGACCAAGTTTAATTTTTTTCTACAGTAGGTCTCTTTTATCGAGTTTTATACAGGTCGGTTGAAAAAATATGAATTATACCAATTACAATTATTTTCTAAAAACAGCTGATCTGGTGATTGGGGCTATTTACAACAAATGGATTTTTTGCTGCCTCTTAACACACATTTTAATGTATCTCGGTTATTTTTTGTTCGATTTTCATGTTTTTGGTGTTGATAGATTGGAAATAAAATTTTATAAAAAAAAGTGTTCTTAGTACATTTTTGTATTTTTTACCGTTTTCCCGTAATTTTAGATTAAATGTTCAAAATGGCCGCCATTTTGAAATTTTAAATTGGACCAAGTTGAATTTTTTTTCTACAGTATGTCTCTTTTATCTAAACATACTTACCGAGTTTTATAAGGATCGGTTGAAAAAATCAGAAGATATAAATTATTTAGTAAAAAATACAAAATGGCGGATATCTGGTAAACGAAGCGTTTTTGAAAAAAACTTTATTCTTGATTTTCTCTTTATTTTGACCCATAGAACCTATTCCCAGAGTTTGGCACTTTACTTATGGGACACCCTGTATAAAGCCTAAGGTACCCATGAACTTTTGAGAAAACTACAAGTCACATCCCCATAAACCATATACTTAAAATGTTCGTCATGACGAGAAACCTTGCGCAAAACCATCCATTATTTCATAAATTGCCCTTCTAAAGGGAACTTTCCATATAACTAATGTTAAAAATACCTCAGCTGTATTTATTTGTTTGTTATTCAATGTGTTACCTTATTAAAATCAGGTGTGATTATTTGTTTGTTTTACTGTGTTTTGTTTTGTTTATTTCAGCTTAACTTAACCAATCAATAGTTTTAAAACTTATGGAGTCAAACGGGTTGAAGCCCGTGGGTAACAGCTAGTTTAAATTAAACACCCCTTAAGCGATCCTTTTTAATTTTAACACCGAAATAGCTTCGTTGCATAAACAAACTTTTCAAAGGGATTTGGATTTCTCTGTGTTTTTGGAAGGCACCATATTAAAATTATACTAAAATACAACATGGTTTTAATTTTCGGGTGTTATTCACAATTTTTCACTCCTTGTTTATATTTTCACTGTAAAACGCGTTACTGACATAAAGAAGCAGCCTTCAATATTAATATTCGCATGCTTGGCTGTGAAAGCTTCTCAAAGGGTTTTATAAAACCTTCCTCATCGCTTTATGACTACCGAAGCTGTTGTGTTAGACTCTAATACATTACTGAGTAGAAAATAAATATATATATATATAGTTATAAAATTGGAAAATATGTACATGTATAACACTTTGAATTAATTAAGATTGATAGGATAAATATATTTTAGAAAATATAACATGAGTTTGATTGGGGTAAGAGTTGAATTATTTTGTAAGAAAAAATATCTGTATACGTTTATTCATCCAAAACAAGTTTGAATATATTTTTTACTAAATAATGTACAATATTCCAGAAAAGTTGAAAGTGAAACTAATTTTAGATTAATTTTCATAGGGAATATAATAAAAATGTATATCGAGGAAAAACGTAGCTTTTTGGACGAAAAAAAAAACACGATTAACACTATTTTTATATTTTTATATTTGATTAACATCCAAAATCAATATATTGTTAGAATAAGTCCTTATAACGTACAAAGAGGTTTGGTTGATACTATTTGAAATATTTGAAAAAAAGTTCAGCAGTTTTGTAACAATGAAATATAACGTTTTTGTATAGTTAGTAGAAATTTCCAAAAAAACACAAACTTTTTGAAAATTCTAATGGATGGTGGTTGTTTGGTAGCTTAATAGTTACGAGTAAACGATCTAAATTAATTCCTTTTCATAAAAAAAAACACAAATTATTCAGAAATATTTTTCATGATTATGCCACAGTTACCAATAAGTGTCAATGCTTCTTACTTAAAATCCAACAATTATTCTTTTACTCTTATTTGGATTTGTTATTCTTTACTTAAAAGTTTAGCAAGAAAGCGGATTATAATGGCTAATAATTTATATGGTAAATATTTGTTGCTTTTACTACAAACAAGGATGTTACGTCAATAGCTCGCATTAACCTATATTCATTTACTCTGAATATATTTGGTCTAATTGTTCAAACAATGAAAGCAATGAGATCTTTTTGTATTCATATTCACTGAATATTTATATTGAATATAACATAGGTGATCAAAGTATTGGGAGCGTTGCAAAGAGGTTTACAGAATCCAATAAAGCTCTCTTTGCAAGTATTAACAAAAGAAGATGTGAATATGGGATTTAATAAGGGATTTTTAGGTGGTTTGAATTTTAGTGATTTTTGCTACCAGTTAACTTTAGCTTCCTGGAGGAATTTATTCCGATCTACCAATTTCATTAGACGTGAAATGGGAATCTAATCATAGATAATTAGCTTGTTTCATTATGGAATAGGGTATTTTTATTAGTAGTAAAAAAATACCAATACAGAGGTTAACAATCAGGAAAGTTAAGTTAATTTTTAAGATATATTGAACAACATGCATTATTTACTTTGGATACCAAAAATTTAGTTCTCAACCTCTTGTACAATAAAATGCCTTGTACGTTACCTTTTTTTCATGTTTGTTACATGTTTATTACAGGTTTTTTCCTCGTTTGTAACAGATTTGTTACACGTTTGTTCCTTGTTTGCTACATGTTTGTTTCATGTTTGTTACATGTTGTTCCATGTTTGGCCTTGCTTGAGTGCACTGATTTTCGACCTAATGCCACCTTCAATAGGGTTAATTTTATAGTCAACGCCTTAAACCTACTCTAGTACAAAATATAATAGATTAGGTATACTACCTTGAAAAATAATTTATTTAAAAGAGTAAAAAATAATGATTTGGCCATAGACTCGGTTATAGTTGTGTTTATACCATATAAATTGCGACTCTCAAGTAACTGATAAAGTGAGGCACTTTTCCGTTGGAGTGGAAAACGATACATCATCATTAGTTTCGCTTTAGGTTTTGCAACAAATTTACCGATATTACCAATATGTATTGGGAAAAAATGTCTTTGTTGTCCAAAATCTTTAATTGTTTTTGTGTATGTGTTAAAACCAATCAAATAAAGGGTTTTTACTATTAACAAGTTGCGGTTGTATGTTCATTTTATTAAATATAACAGACTGAACAAAACTGAAATTAAATATATATTGGAAATAATATTGCTTTAAGAAGTTTTAAGTGAATTCACTTTTTGTTAATTTTTTGAACTTTTTGGATTAATTATTTTAAGGTTTTAATGGAATACAGTGAAACTTTAGTCAACTTATCTGACTCTTCTGGTTGTTTTCACTTAGTAAAATAAAGTTTTATAATCTAAAATATAACAGTTTATAGCTTAAAAGTGAAGACATACAAACCTTGAAACATTCTCGGAGTTTATAAAGCGGTATACAAGAGTAACTAAGTCTTTTATCTACGATAAACTTCTGTATGAACTAACCCAAAGATTTATTTTTAAATATCGAAATGACAACGTTAGAGAAATACTAGATATGTTGCCCTAAGCCGGGTTTTCCTAGGCGCGGAGTCGGCGAGCGGAGAGAGGAACGCGGAGAGCGGACTCCACTTGTCTTAGGCAATTTAATGTTACTGTTTTCCTAGAAGCGGAGCGGAATGCCATGTTAATATCAATTCCGCTCTCCGCGTTCCTCTCTCCACTCGCCGACTCCGCGCCTAGGAAAGAAAACCCAGCATTAACGTTGTGGGTTCTTGACGTAGTCATTTTCTTACTTTGCATTTTGTTTAGCTATAATCCTTAATTTATTAAAAACCACGTTTGAATGTCTGTCTGAATATTAAGTGTTAGATATCCTTAACAAAGTGAGATTGCATTATGTGGCCAGGTAAGGATTAAGTTAGGTTAGGCTAGGGTCAGGTTACGTTAGGTTGTTAGGTTAGAAGGCACTTTACTAGGCATTGATTTTTTTTTTCGGCCAAACACTAATACTGTATATATTTAACACCCCCCCCCCCCCCGATGGTATATTACTTTTTTGTCTCTACGAGTCTCTAAATGACAACTTTCAGTAAACAATCAGGGATATAATACCTGGTTGAAGAAACGTTTATTACTTTCCAAACGCTAGTAAAATGGTTTATTATTAAAAGCTTGTGAAATATTTTCCCTTTTGAAGGTGGCCGCATCAGTAAACATCATCCGGAGATACGAACCGTTCTCCCACTTCCTTCCGGATTTCAATTTCCGGACGGTTTTCATTCAGTAGCCACAAACAGAAGCAAGTGGTTTTTACTTTGGATTTGTTCCGCAGGGTTAAACTTTTTTATCTCTAAAAATGAGTTTAAAATTAAAATAATAGCTTGGAAAAATTGAAAACCACAAAAAAACAAATGTAGGAGGTTAAACGTAGGTTTTTCCGTTATTACTAGAGAAATATTCCTTAATGGTGATGGGGTTTAAATATTTTTTGATAATTGTGATAAAAAACGGTAAGGTGTAAGAATAGAAGTAGTTTTTTAAGTGAAATATGGAAATATATTGTGGTTGTGTAGAAGTATTATTGAAATAGTATCTTACATTCGCATTGTTACAATTTTATCTCTACAATACAGTTGTTTATTCAAAACCAATCTAATAATTTCAAAAACTATGGAAAAAGTATTATTATACTGTAATATGTTTGGTAAGCTTCTTTGTAAACTGGCCGCTATGCTGGAACCATCGATGTGTATAACTATATTATATAATATATTATATAGAATATTATACTATATACCATATTATAATATATTATATTATATAGAATATAACTATATACATCGATGGCTGGAACACGTAAAGTAAAGGATAGTTAATATACGAGGTAAGTTCAACTAAACATTTGTCGGATAGTATTACTATTGGGGGTATCGAGAAAAAAAGATGTTAGAGGGGTTTAACATATTATTGTTATGTCACAGATGGCAACAAAAGTTGGACCAAATGACTAATTTAACAAATAAATGTATGCTACATACCTAATTTTACTGTGGTAGAATGATAGGAAAAAGGGCTCTCCATGTTTTACTTGACAAATCAGCATATATTTTCACTCTTTTCCCTAAGAAATATCTTCTCTTTAGAAACTTAATTTATAAACATTATTTCATTTGTATTGTATCAATGAAAACGGGTTGGAAATATCAAATGAAATCCCTCATCATTATGCCTGCACAAATTAAAATATGTAGAAAAAGTTAAAATACACTTTTTTAAACCTACGAAGAATTGTTTGGAAAAAATTATCTTGACAATGTACAATCCAAGTTTTCAACTTGTTAGCGTAGTCTTTACAGGATGTGTGGGAGTTAGCGTAGGCTCACGTTAAAATGTATTCTCGATTGTTCAGAGGATTTTCTTTCACCAATAATCTGACTCGTAATCTTCCTACATTGGAATCAATAACGTTTCCTGGGTATTGCATATTCCTTACCAAATCCTAACTTGCGCAATATACTTAACACTTTATACTTAATCTGAAATGGCGACGTGAAGGTAGGTATTTTAAGCCAAATTGATGGAGATAAGTGTAGGATGAGTGGCATGATCTTGTAGTCTTGTTAGTGACTAAGGCCAACATGTTTCTTAGACAGGAATAACAACTAAGGGACCTACAGTTTATAGTGGAATCCGAACCTAATTTTTGACTTGTAATTTACGAATTGGTCTTATCAGTATAGTACTGCGGATAGTCGTAGGACTCACTAGTGCGTACAATAGCACTAGCATATTTATGTAGATGAATAAACTTGTGTAGCAGATCATCTAAGAAAAGAGAGCTTGTAGAAAATGATATATTGTGAAATGAACTTAAATTTTTAAAAACTCCGTAATATTTATGGTGTTGATTAGGCGTACACGATTATAGACTCACTGTAGGTTAGGCATACTTAGTTGATTTCATTGCAGTTCAAGAATAAAGAATTTATTTCCAGGAAAAAATATACATACCTGTTGGATGACATTACACATCCAACCTTTATACATTTACCTTTATACTTTGCCGGAGGGAATTGTCCTTCCACGTAATAATATTTGGATCTTGTTTTCCCTCATCTTTCTGTTCCGGTTTACCTTCATCTAAAATTTATCCTTCTGATTTCTGTCTCCTAATCCAAAATGTCATGTTAAATTTACCAAAGGATGAATGGCAGGTCGTGTGTTGGGCAGTAAAATAACTCAAAATGTAATAAAAACAATAAATAGAACAGTGTTTATAATAAGTTGTTAGTGTTATCGATAATCGCATCACAGTATTTCCTGCCAATAAAACATGGCGATACAAACTTTCCGTGAAAAGAATAAAGGAGTGAAGGGGTCAAACATAAAGGAAACATTAGCTTTGTACATTAACGTGAAATGGGCCTTTGAGAAGAATTTTATCACTTATTGTTGTTTTATCTACCTGTTTTGACTGACCCATTATCATTTGATAATCTAGGTCTAATTTCAAACAGCTGCTGAAGAGTTAATAATTATCATCCAAACATTTTCTCTGTAGTGATTTGTTTTACAAGGGAGTCCATGGAAACGAACAGCCATCTTGGATTTCCCCCCCAAATGAGCAATGTTAATTTCGTTAATTTCAAATAGCCACTGAAGAGTTATTTACCATCTAACATTATTTTTAAAGTAGGTACCAAAGTGACTGTAATTTAAATATCTTATGCATATGGGATTAGAAGCATTCTTTTTTGATTTTTAATTGTTTTATGAGCTAGAACGTCTTGGCTCCAAGGACTCTTAATCTTAATAAATTGGTGAATTTAGTGTTGGCTGTGGTGGGCATAAATTATTTGCAAGATTAGTGCGAATGTTTATATTATATACAAACAGTATTAGTTGCTTTTAAATGTTATAGATAATTAAAATACAGTAATTAAATTACATTATACAATTCTTTCTTGTTGTGTACGCCGGTGGCATTTTTACTGGACGAATTAGAGGAGGAAGTATAAAACGCAAAATGCTTTTAGGGGGTGTGCCGGGAATCGAACCCGTGTAAGTTCCAAGTTTTGTGTGGGTGTCGAAAAACTCATCACATTAGATTTAACTTAATTCATGTTTTTTTTTTTATAGTAAACAAAATTATACCCATATTAACAAAGAAAAAATACTGATTATAAGATTCCAAACTAAAATGTAGTGCTTAAAAGATACCTATTCATTACAAAATAAATTCACTCACTTCTCCTTTAATATCGATTCATAAAAGCAAATTTAAGCATTATGAGTTTTGATCTCAATAATCCCAAACTAATAATAAAGTTTGTTCGAGATCAAGGAAAGCTATCTTCGACTTTATTTCGGTCTATTGATTGAGAAAAGGAACAGCAATAACAAATTACTCACAATAATCATAGTATTTAGTTATTACTGCAATTAAGTTTACATTATTTATTATATTAAGCTATTATATATATATCTAATACTGTATATAAAATTCTCGTGTCACAGTGTTTGTCTGCAAACTCCTCCGGAACGACTTCACCGATCGTTATGAAATTTGGTGTGTAAATTCTGTAGGTATGCGAATCGGACGTAAACTATTTCCCGTTTCGAAATTCTTAAAAGGGCTCCGCCCCAGTGGCTCTGGAGTTTCCCATGTTAACCTTATGAGAAATGGAATTAATGAATCTTAACAGCTGTTTCAATTAAACAAGTTGGTTCTGTTCTATGATGTTCAATAGCAGTAATATATAAAATTCTCGTGTCACAGTGTTTGTCTGCAAACTCCTCCGGAACGACTTCACCGATCGTTATGACATTTGGTGTGTAAATTCTGTAGGTATGCGAATCGGACGTAAACTATTTCCCGTTTCGAAATTCTTAAAAGGGCTCCGCCCCAGTGGCTCTGGAGTTTCCCATGTTAACATTATGAGAAATCGAATTAATGAATCTTAACAGCTGTTTCAATTAAACAAGTTGGTTCTGTTCTATGATGTTCAATAGCATTAAAATTACAAGGATTACCAACAGGGTGCAGCACAGCTAATTTGCAACCAAAAGGTGAGTGAGCGTAGCGAACGAACTTCAACCTGGAGGCGAGTGAGCGTAGCGAACGAGCTAACCTGAAGGCAAGTGAGCGCAGCGAACGAACTTCAACCAGGACGTGATTGAGCGATACGAACGAGATCATCTTGAAAATTAAACGTAACGGTACTTTCTTTCCATCGGTCTGTCTTAGGGGAAACCTATAACTTAGGCGATACGAAGTTCGCCGGGTCAGCTAGTATATATATATAATCAAAGTAGCAGTTGAGAAATGTATTTAATCTTACAAAAGTCCGACTACTAATAGTAATTGGGCTGAAAATTGAAAGAAAATTCAGATGATGTAACCAAATAACATGAAATATGAAGTTACTAGTTAACCGCCCGTGCTCCGCCACGGGAATATTGTCAGTAATAAAAGAAATAATAATTAACAAATACTGTTTATCTTTGTATTTTATTTAGGGGTTGTTTAATTTTTTACATGAAATAGAACTGATAGTTTGCCTGTATAAACTATTTTATGTTAATCAAATAACCGATATATTATTTTAACCAAATTAATGTTTTATATTAATTCGAGTTTCATTTGAAAAATAAATAGTATACGAACTGGACAATGCTGATAACCTAATAAGCAGCTATTTATGATATTTAGATAATTTGTTCAAGTATAGTCCTATATTCGTCGTTTTTTTTTCATTACATTTGTTGTATGGAATAAAGATAGTCACTTAGCCTACATGTAAATCACGCATCAGCAGTTGGTCGCATTACACGAATCTTTGACCCATACTGTGAGTAAAAGCTGTATTTACGTCGTATATATAAATTTGGTCATACTTTGTTCAATGTTAGAGGGTATTAACGGTCCAATTTGATGGAAAAGGAGTCGTGGATTTTAAAACTATGTAGACTACCACTACCAGAAAGATGTTGATTCAAGTGAGACTTAGAACTGGCCATTTCAAATGCAGATTTGTATTATATTTTACTCAAATAGTTTTTCGTCTCTTTTGACCCTTAATACTTTTTTTATAGTCGCTGTTGATAAGATTTTCCATAAACTCAAAATGTTGATAAGGAGTTCATTTTACCTTCCCCTTGTGACAACATAAGGAAAAAATATTTGTGTCCCAGTTAGTCTGTTCTGACTCAAAATTCATAGATTTGCATTACTGACAAATTCAATCTAACGATCCCAATAAAAAAATTTGTATTTTTTAGAAGGGACTTCCAGAGCACATTTAACACCATCACTGCTCTTTACCTTTTTAGTTCGATGGTTCTCTGCATGTTTTTTTTCGTTCTGTATGTCTCTTTACGCTCGGTTAATGCTTACCTTTTCTTTTTCTTTTTGTACTTTTCACATACTGGGGTTAATGATAAAGTTTTATAACGCTATAATGACCCGAGTCAACATTGCCATTAAACATCAAGTCAGATACTTCTTCGCCAGAACCGAAATCGTAAGTCACAGTTTCTCAAGCAACTTCCCTGTGTAGGCCTACTTGAAAAAATATAGTTAGGATATAGTTCACTGATAAATTGTAGTTCCAAATATCCCAGCGTACTCGCCATCTCGAGAAGGTAAAATTTGGACGTCGAACACCTATCTTGAGTAAGATTAATCACTTACGATAAAATGTTTGTATGTTTACCAATCATTAGCAATTATCTGTACAACTTGCAAGCGGATTTCCCTATGATTGTTCTGGTGGCTATAGAGAATAAATTTTTTTGATCAAAACAATAAGTTTCCGTCCCCTAATATGGGTATTATTTCACATTCCATACTCAAACTTAAACTCAATTACCACATTCCTTCAGATCACTTTGCAGGAAAACTAAAACATTTTTGTGTCCCAGTTAGTCTGTTCTGACTCGAAATTCATAGATTTGAAGTAGTGACAAATTCAATCTAACGACCCCAATAAAAAAAATTAGTATTTTTTAGAAGGGACTTCCAGAGCACATTTAACACCATCACTGCTCTTTACCTTTTTAGTTCGATGGTTCTCTACATTTTTTTTCGTTCGGTATGTCTCTTTACGCCCGTTTAACGATTAACTTCTTTTTCTTTTTGTACTTTTCACACCCTGGGGTTAATGATAAAGTTTTATAACGCTATAATGACCCGAGTCAACATTGCCATTAAACATCAAGTCACATACTTCTTCGCCAGAACCGAATGGTAAGTCACAGTTTCTCAAGCAACTTCCCTGTGTACTTGAAAAAAAAAATCGCTGATATATTGTAGTTCCACGTATCCCAGCGTACTCGCCATCTTGAGAAGGTAAAGTTTGGTACCACTGAACGTCTAACACTGATCTTGAGTAATATTCGTCACCTACTATAAAATGTTTGTATGTTTCCCACTCATTAGCAATTATATGTACAACTTGCAAGCGGATTTCCCCATGATTATTCTGGTGGCCGTAGAGAATAAATAATATTGATCAAAACAATAAGTTTCCGTTCCCTACTATGGGTATTATTTCACATTCCATACTCAAACTTAAACTCAATTACCACTTTCCTTCAGATCACTTTGCAGGAAAACTAAAACATTTCAAAAATAAGTTAACAAATACACTTTCCTTGATCAAAATCGTGTGTTTATAAACAGAAACTCCAAGTTTAATAATTGCATACTGAAAGTGAGGTTATAAAAATAATAACAAATGTCTGACAAACATTAAACAGCTGACGAATAATTTATAAACTGTTTATTATATTCTTCAATTAGAATTGTATTGACTCGACCTTTAAAGGGCTGTGGGTCGTAGCCCTTAGAAAAAACGTAAATTCTAAGGAAGTTCGGCAAATCTACACACTATCCCCTTTAATTTGAGACATAAATCTTGTAGATCGGTCCAGTAATTACTGAGAAAACAGTGTTACAACTGTGTATTAAATATATAGATATGATGAGACGTTGAAAATACTATCAGTTAGATTTTCAGTGACGTTAAAGGAAATCCTCCTCAAAGCAGGTGTTTGATTGATCACATCTATTGAATGTTTACATAACGCTAATTATCCTGCAATGTACTGATTAATATCCTAATTACTGCTGATTTATCACAACCATTAATCGTATACCTTAAAACATACATCCAGGGTGTGCTTTTTGTTTCTGCTGCCGATACATTTATATGGTGGATCATTGTAATTATAGGCAATGGGGAGCGAGCTGGTGTAGTGGTGAGAGCGCGAGCCTTCGGTCACCGAGGTCCTGGGTTCAAATCCCGCCAAATCACCAATGGATTTTATCTAAGTGATAATGCCTTAATCCCTAGGTCTAGCCTGAAGTAATGTGAAAAACAATCCTGGGATCGTGCGTTGCTTCCTAGGAAAAGAAATACAGGCGATTTCTTGAATGGATGTCCCAATACCGCAACTTAAATAATAAATAATATTATTTAAGTATAAATAAAATAATAAATACAATACTTAAAATTGAATACGTATAGTTCAATCTCTTACTATAAGTTGTAATCTAGTTGCTTTGCTTGTGAACAAACAAATTAAAGGTTAAAGTGGCTAAAAAAATCTAAGAAAATAGTTAAAAAGCTTTATATCACTAATCAACTAATAAAATGGACCAGAGGTCTTCAAATTATCTTGTTTAAACGGTCGGATTTTGTTATATATTGCTATCCTTTGACTCATTTATGTTAAAAACTATTAAGTAGACTTGTTCTACAACTTAACCAACTGGTTTATACAACATTTTGATTACATAACACACACACTTCAGTACAGTTGTTTAAGATAACATCCTATTCCAATACGAATACTAGAAAAATACCGGTATGGATCATAAACATAAACAAATGACGTTTTTGGCCCGAATCCTATACTGATATAATTGAACATATGTTTTTGCAGTTCCATTTAAGCAATTTTAAATAATGTTTATTTTCTTGCCAAAAACGTAATTTCTTTATGTTTATGACCCATACCAGTATTTTTCTAGTATTCGTGGTCCAATGGTTTGAAAATTGTGACGATTTTGAATGAATAAATAATTTAAATATAATTTAAACTTAATTGTATTAAAACTCATTGTACGCAATAAGCAACTAGTAAACATAATTTAACATTAATTAAATGGAACTGCCAAAACATATGTTCAATGCTATTAGTACAGGATTCGGGCCAACAACGTCATTTGTTTATGTTTATGATCCATACCGGTCAGTACGCTACCGACTGAGCCACCGGCTCACCTATATTTATTGTAGAATTATTTAATCTTTTCACTTGTACTTCCTGGTATCCAATGATTAAAGAGCATTTGGATGATTACTTATAATTTTAAACTAAACCAAACGATTTTGAAATGAATTTCTCGTGGTTTTTATAACTTAGTTGAAATAGTCTTAATTCAAAAATAGTTTGTAATATCTGAACACATGGTTGTTACTTTTATTTGTATATTTATCACTAATGTAATTAAAGCCTGGACATCCAGGAGGGTAGCTTCGCGATCTAGAGAATCAAGTCCTACTATATTACACCTCATTAAAGTCTGCTATTAATATGCTAAAATATAAGATATAATATATAGAATGTTAACATTCGGCTTTAACTAAAATTCAAATGAAACTCATGCCTGTTTTATTTTAATCCAAATAAAAAAATAGCATCAATACTTTAAACCAAATCGGGTCTTATATATATTAAACCATAAACTAAATATTGACCCCATAAATCGTGATCCAAATTTAGCAGTGATCTATACCAGTTGCCGAATAGCACGAAACCATCCTTCATAGCCCCAATAAAATAACTTGCTCCATATCTGTATTTCATTTTGGGAAGATAGGGGAAATACTTGGGGATATTTTTATATATTAAAGTAAATAATATATTGGTTCTCTTTTGAGGGCTTCACTATAAATAGTAGTAAACATATCAATCAAAATACGACCCCCTTTTACCAGATTTGTTTTTTTGAAAATTACAAAGATTTGAGGTATATTCAATGAAAAGCTTAAATATTAAGGTAACACCAATAATTGCATCTATTGAATTTTGTTTTCGCGTGATTAAACTATTTTGATGGTTTCTTATTAAAATATTTATAATTTTGTTCGAATTGAGCTTGTTTTCTGTGTGTATGTTCAAAGCTTGGTTGTCACTTACGTCATAGGATTGATTAATGTAGAATTTGTTTGTGAGAATCTATATTTATTTGAGAATGTATATTTCTCGCTTGTTCTATTAATAGTTTTTATGGCATGTGTTCATTGTATTTACATCTAAAATTTTGATCAGTTTAATTCTTTTACTTAAACAATTTAGTATTTTAGTCAAGTGCTGCATTTTATTTTGCATATTTCACATTTCAGGTTATAATTTGATCTAGAAAATGTATGTTATTAATCAAAAGAAATGTTTCTCTTTGTGCATTTTTGTAGAGCATATTTAAAATTATTTTTTTTAATGTCTTGTAAGTTAGTTCGGTAGTGCAAGGCATACATTTGAATACTAAATATTTTTTTCCTACAAATTTTGGTAATCATTCCTCGATTGTTGTTGCAAATGATGAACATTTAACGGTAATGTGTATTCATTATATTGTAAAAATAATTACTCGATTTCATGGAATGGCCTTTTAATTAAACAATGTAAACCCACAACGATAATCTCGCGGACTCAGACAATCAAAATCACACTAATGGGACGAATTACAATTTAATTGGAAACTGCAACGATGGTGTAGCTGGTCCTGATAAAATATCCCCTGGTTACCTGCGATTATTTATGTTCGTAATAATTAGAGCAACATCCAAGTATTTAAAGAGAATAGTTTCGAATGTATATAAAATCATCAAATAAAATAAAACCATACCAAAATACTATAAATGGTATCAAATGATTTTTGAGGGTCAGTAAGTTAAAATCAAATCAAATTAAAATAATTTTATTTCTGAAAAGTATGATACAGAGTTACAATTTTATCGTCAGTAAAATGTCATGGTTCCGTTATAACAAAGATTAATATGAAACATGACTGACAAATAATTGGTTGAAAAAAAAAAATAATAAGATAAGGCAGTTTTCTTATCTGGATAGTTGGTGCCACACTTGGACTAATGAAATAATAAAATAAGACATTACCCCTCTTTCAACCCATATTTTTTATTGCATCCAAAAAGTGATAGATACTTATAAAATATTTCACAATGTAAAATCCTATTCACCTTAAAAAAATGCCTAGTAAATTAACTTAAATTTTCTTCTAGAACAGTATTTGGGCAGATTTTTAGGAACACTGGTAATTTTTTTAACATATTACAGCCGGTTACCAAGAAGCAGTCAACTTAAACAGCCAACACTTACGACTATTCCAAAGTTACATAAGGATCTGTACGACTTGACTTTGGTATTGATGAATATTTTTCTTGCTTTTGCTATTTGTGTATGTCGGTTCCTTGACAATTATAATTTTTTAAATATTGTTTTAATTGAATTGGGAAAGTCTACTCGTAGGCTATAATACGATACCTATCCGAAGAAATATTTGTTAGAAATTCAGTTTAGTTCTTTTTTACGAATCAGTCCTTATAAGTTGCTGGTGGTCACTTGAAAGTTTTAGTATTAAAAAGTAAAGAAATATAAATAATAGAACAAAATTTTACTATTATACTATTTTTATTAATTGACCATTAGTCTACAATGAGTAGGACTACACATTATGAAATTTTTGATAAGAGATAATAAAAGTTTATGTTTGATAGTCTTACATAGGCCTACATAATACTAGCTTAGTGAGGCTTAGGTGGCAACAACAGTCTATACATAGCAAGCTGGGATCTATGCACTGCACATCCCATTTGTTATTGGTTGCGTAAAAGTAACGTGTGGTTCTTGATTTTTATTATTTATATACTCGAACCGCCTATACTTCATAACCGTATGTGATGACTATGATTGTATTATAAAATAGCAAACATTACATTTCAACAATAGTTTACTAAACACTATTTAGTACCAAACATGTATATTAGAGTTGATAGTTATGTGATATTTTTAATAATGGTTTCTCACCTAATAAGTGTATTAATTGCCAACATATGATGTTGTTTGTAACCTTACTTGATGTATAAGTAATTCCATGTCTCCCTGAAATTGTATTTTACGTTATTAACTAGGATTTATTTTAAATAAATGATCCGTTTTAACACAATTTATGTGAAAAATGTACAACTAAATTACATTTGAGAAATATATCGAAACATTTTAGTAAAGGACACTAATTCTTAAAAATAGCCAAGGAAGAATGAAACTAACGTTGGTGGCCATAAATCGAAAATAATTATCAGCCACCAAGTAAATTGATCAAACTTTCATCATCATCATTATAGTTATAAATACAGTATTAACTTAGTTTCATTATAATAAGTACCTGGAGACCGAGCTTTGCTCGGAGAAAATCATTAGTTTACTCTTAAAACAGTCACAGAATTGCAGATACATAAATCCATTCCCAAAACTCCATACTGCTCGCCTTTACTTATTCCTTCAGCACTCCCTACGTCGTAGACATTTTTTTCTCTTTTCCCATTGCATGTTAGGATTGCAGATACATTAATGTAATTGCCACAGACAGTTCCACACTCTGCACTGCTAGCCTTACTACTTCCTTCACCACTTCCTACGAAGCGGAGCTGTTCCTCCCTTCCCATTGCATTTAAAGATTGCAGATACCTTAATCTAATCGTCATAAACAGTTCCCACACTCCGGACAGCTTGCCTTTACTACTTCCATCATCACTTCCTACGTCACGGACCTGTTTCCCTCCCTTCCCATAGCATTTTATGATTGCAAGTACCTTAAAATTGTCATAAACAGTTCCCACATTCCAGACAGCTCGCCTTGACTACTTCCTTTACCACTTCCTACGTCACGGACCTGTTTCCCTTCCTTCCCATAGCATTTTAGGATTGCCAATACCCTTATCTAATCGTCACAAACGGTTACCACACTCCGGACTACTCGCCTTGACTACTTCCTTCACCACTTCCTACGTCGCGGACCTGTTTCCCTGCCTTCCCGTAGAATTTTAGGATTGCACATACCCTAATATTAGGTTATATGTTATCGTAAAAAAACAGTTACCACACTCCGGACAGCTTGCCTTTACTACTTCCATCATCACTTCCTACGTCACAGACCTGTTTCCCTCCTTTCCCATAGCATTTTATGATTGCAAATACCTTAATCCAATCATCATAAACAGTTCCCACACTCCAGACACAGCTCGCCTTGACTACTTCCTTCACCACTTCCTACGTCGCGGACCTGTTTCCCTCCCTTCCCATAGCATTTTAGGTTTGCAGATACCCTAATCTAATCGTCATAAACAGTTCCCACACTCTGGACTGCTCGCCTTTACTACTTCCTTCATCACTTCCTACGTCACGGACCTGTGTCCCTCCCTTCCCATAGCATTTTATGATTGCAAGTACCTTAATCTAATTGTCATAAACAGATCCAACACTCCCGACAACTTTCCTTTACTACTTCCTTCACCACTTCCTACGTCGCAGACCTGTTTCCTTCCCTTCCTATAGCATTTTAGGATTGCAGATAACCTTAATCTAATCGTCATAAACAGATCCCGCATTTCGTACTGCTTACCTTTACTAGGCCTACAATGTATCGAGCAATTTTCAGTATAATCTTTGCTCAATAGTAACAAGTGATGATTTCCCTTTTGTACTGTATTTGTAATTTGCTAGTATACTGTGGGTAGTTGCCTTATAATGAACACATGCTTCAACTTCAAGTATTTTGTTTACTTTTTCCTTGTTATTTAATTCAACCAACATGGTTACTTAACAACCCATAAGACTAATGTTAAAAAATGTGACTTTCAGTTTCGTTTTTCTACGTAATTAGATTTTTGTTGGCATTTCTAACTGCATGAAACTCGTTTTTAGGCCAAAAATAAACTATTTACAAGATTTGAAGAAAATCGTCGGAGCCGTTTTCGAGATCTTTCTGCAAGCAAGCAAGCAAGCATGCAAGCAAGCATACATACAAGCAAACATTGCTCGTATTAGAGTATAGGATAAACTTGACCATATTACACATGCATAACCTCACCGAAGTAAATTATAGGGATGGAATATTTACATTTCATGGGATGACCGCTAACATCCTCCTTGGTGAACTGAATTGTTTTAACCTCTTTCCGGATTCCAATTCCCCGGTTGCTTTTCGTTCTGGTCCACCACAAAGTTTATTTTCACATTATTTCTGTTCAAAAAAGTCAGTTGCCATGTTTGTCTGTGAGGTTTGTTGTAAAGTAGTAAACACCACTGTAAAAGGCAGTTGTGTTTATTATGATTAAAATTTTAGAACATATTAAAGTGTTTTCACATATGTTTTCCACTTGATGGATTAATACAGTTAAAAATTCAAATTATTATTTTAATTTTCATAGAAAGGCGTACAGTAAAATATGGACTAATAGTTCATCATTGAATTTGTATTACAATTTTAAAATTTGAGTATAAACGAATTTTAAGTAAATATTCTGATGTTACAATCTTTTCCCGTGTTTTAACTAAAGGAAAAAATCGTTTGGAAACTAATGGATTTATCTAAAATAGGCAAGAACAGGGCGGAAGCTCAGAAAAAGAATGAAAAGGAGAGAGAAATTTTGAAATTTAGAAGAAAAAAGTGATATAACATTTTTTTAAGCATTTTTCACTCAATATATTTTGTACATTTTCATAATCAACTTTAGAAAACGTCAGCATAAAGTAGATAATATAAAAGTGTTGTACATGTTTATTCTTTTTTGAACTTTCATAAAGTCGATTGTCATAAATTGTTCGCTTGACCACAGTATATAAAAAATTAGAACTGGTTGTGACAGAAATTACAATGTATAAAAAACTAAATAAACGTGTTACATTGTTATTCAAAGGGTTGTTGAAAAGCTAATCTCAATTCATGTAATTTGTTTTTGAGATAAAAGAAAGGACAATTTCCTGTGACCTGGACTCACTTTGGCTCGAAGCAGAATTCTCGCTGTTTGAGCTCGCAAACGGGTTAAATTGTTTTTAAGGTGGGATAAAATGTTGACGATACATTGAATTATATTCCCGTCACTCACCCTACACTCATAACCATTCATACTTGGCTTAAAATACCTACCTTTGTATGCTCGCCATAAAAAAAAATGTATTAACAAGTATATAATTTATTTATAATATCTACGAAATAATTTTGTCCCGTGATAAACTAATATTCCTACCATATGAATTGTTTGTTCTTGTATATAACAAACATGTTAAGTGTGAGAAGAGACTATGTAGCCAGAATATCGCAAAATATTTTCGTCATACTACAGCAAAAATAGCTGTTTAAAAATGTGCGTCGAGGGTCTCAATTAGGTTTTTTACTCCATAGGGAGGAAACAGTTTGCTTATAAGTCCATAGGAAATAAAAACAGCTGTTGTAACAGTTGTGAACTTCGATTAGAAGCATCGCGTTTATCGAAATGATGCTTCGATTGATTTAAGCGGTTGTCACTTATTAATTGTTGCATTCTTGGCTATACTGATGGTATAATCATTGACTATATAACACTACTAGTGTTATATAGTAGTGTTATATAGTCAATGGTATAATGCACACAAACTATAATTAGACAACATGATTTACTAACACAGCTGCTTGTTTGAAACAAAGTTGAAAAGAAGTAGGAAAACGTTTTTTGCGAGATAATTTTGTTAGTGAAGTATTTTCATTTACTAACTTAGAATGGTGAATAATCGGGCAATGTGACGAAAAATATAATTCATCTCACGGGCACAAAGTGTTTTTAAACCTCGCCTATTTTGCAACTCAAGCTCAAATCGAAAGGTGTCACTTTACCCTCTAGTTGTATTTCATTTTATTACCTACGTCATATAAATACTATCTATCACTTATATTTTCAACACATGGTTACTATCAAGTTTATATTTTCAAAATTTAAGATTGAAACTGAATGAGAGGATATCTCGCGACCTTTTCTGTCGTAATGACAGACTCCAAGGGGGATTTGTAAGTGTCAGGGCGGTGGGGGGGGGGGGGGAGAAAACCCCCGCGGCGCTCAGCGGCATCTAAGAGCTATCAGCGGGACTTTCCCATCATCCCCCCTCTATTTCCCCCCCCTCTGAAACGTACGTGGCTGTAATCAGATTCTGGTTAGTTACAAGATAGGGATAAAGGGAAAGAAAACAATTTGGACACACGATAAAGTGAAGGTAATATTGTGACATAGCCTATGTATTAGTTTTGTATAATCGAATCTTCATAACTTGACGTCGTTTGTAAAACTATACCATTACTTATGTGTGAAAATCACAAAAGTATTTACCTACAAAATAAAATACAAAATGTTTAAATTTTTACCTTACCCTTACTCCATATATATGTGGACAAAGTTTTAACTTGTTGTCACACATTAAGCTAATTAAGTTACACAACAAAAGATTAGGTACTTGATAACCAATTGGTAAAGTTAAGCTTAGTTTCTTTATTTAAAATGGGTCTGTAATGCGTCTGTAACTAGACAAACACATTTACTCTTCTACGTTTTTATTATGTTGCAAAAGTAACTTCTAAATACTTAATTAATAAATAAATAAAATGCCTTTTATACTTATGAGCAAGTAAACATAACAGAGCTAAGCAATCGTATCGTAAATTATTCGTAAGGCGTATTTACTACAGCAAATTAATCACACATACAAAAAACCGAAATGAAATGTTGGATAAAATAGTGTATGGTTGAATGGAATACTACACTTATTGAATGATAATGGTAAAGTTGGGTCAAAAATGCTATTTTGGTAAAACTTTTACTTTTACCGGCTAAAAGAAAGTTCATAAATAACGTTCGGCTTCTAAAGTCGAGCTATGTTCAAACGACCACTGGACAAACAGTTTACACATCAAAACAAACTGTACCGTACAAGTGTTGAAAGAAACATTTATACCCTTGTTGTTATTTTTGCGTTAAAATTCGTATGTCTGTTATATAGAGTTATTTATGGACTCAATAGTATTTGTTTAGTTTAACAGGTCACCAGTCAACTTGAATTAACAACACAATTGACAGCCATCTAATGAACGGACACGAAATCAGTTTCATCAACGTCGACACATATTAGTTTGTTGGACAATTACTCTGGACTAATGTTGAAATAAATAGATAATATGTTTTACAAATCAAACAGACAGTACAGACAACATAACAATTTTTTTTACATTTGTGATGATACAAGCAGTTAGCAGGTGGCAATTGGTTTGTTTCTCAGACATCATAAAAAAAATGTATAACTTATTGTAGAAGTGTCTCTCCCCTTGTGATCAAACAAGAAGTCCACAAGTACCAAATATTGTAGAAGTGACTCGCCCCTTGTGATCAAACAAGAAGTCTACAAGTTCAACATATTGTAGAAGTGTCTCGCCCCTTGTGATCAAACAAGAAGTCTACAAGTACAACATATTGTAGAAGTGACTCGCCCCTTGTGATCAAACAAGAAGTCCACAAGTACCAAATATTGTAGAAGTGACTCGCCCCTTGTGATCAAACAAGAAGTCCACAAGTATCAAATATTGTAGAAGTGTCTCGCCCCTTATGATCAAACAAGAAGTCCACAAGTACAACATATTGTAGAAGTGTCTCGCCCCTTGTGATCAAACAAGAAGTACACAAGTACAACATATTGTAGAAGTGTCTCGTCCCTTGTGATCAAACAAGAAGTACACAAGTACAACATATTGTAGAAGTGTCTCGCCCCTTGTGATCAAACAAGAAGTCTACAAGTACAACATATTGTAGAAGTGACTAGCCCCTTGTGATCAAACAAGAAGTCCACAAGTACCAAATATTGTAGAAGTGACTCGCCCCTTGTGATCAAACAAGAAGTCCACAAGTATCAAATATTGTAGAAGTGTCTCGCCCCTTATGATCAAACAAGAAGTCCACAAGTACAACATATTGTAGAAGTGTCTCGCTCCTTGTGATCAAACAAGGTGTCCACTAGTACAACATATTGTAGAAGTGTCTCGCCCCTTGTGATCAAACAAGAAGTCTACAAGTACAACATATTGTAGAAGTGACTCGCCCCTTGTGAGCGAACAAGAAGTCCACAAGTACAACATATTGTAGGAGTGTCTCGCCCCTTGTGAGCGAACAAGAAGTCCACAAGTACAACATATTGTAGAACTGTCTCGCCCCTTGTGATCAAACAAGAAGTCCACAAGTACAACATATTGTAGAAGTGTCTCCCTCCTTGTGAGCGAACAAGAAGTCCACAAGTACAACATATTGTAGAAGTGTCTCCCTCCTTGTGAGGGAACAAGAAGTCCACAAGTACAACATATTGTAGAAGTGTCTCCCTCCTTGTGAGGGAACAAGAAGTCCACAAGTACAACATATTGTAGAAGTGTCTCCCTCCTTGTGAGGGAACAAGAAGTCCACAAGTACAACACATTGCAGGAGTGTATCGCCCCTTGTGAGCGAACAAAAAGTCCACAAGTACAACATATTGTAGAAGTGTCTCGCCCCTTGTGATCAAACAAGAAGTCCACAAGTACAACATATTGTAGAACTGTCTCGCCCCTTGTGATAAAACAAGAAGTCCACAAGTACAACATATTGTAGAAGTGTCTCCCTCCTTGTGAGGGAACAAGAAGTCCACAAGTACAACATATTGTAGAAGTGTCTCGCCCCTTGTGATCAAACAAGAAGTCCACAAGTACAACATATTGTAGAAGTGTCTCCCTCCTTGTGAGGGAACAAGAAGTCCACAAGTACAACATATTGTAGAAGTGTCTCGCCCCTTGTGAGCCAACAAGAAGTCCCCAAGTACAACATATTGTAGAAGTGTCTCGCCCCTTGTGATCAAACAAGAAGTCCACAAGTACAACATATTGTAGAAGTGTCTCACCCCTTGTGGGCGAACAAGAATTCTACAAGTACAACATATTGTAGAAGTGTCTCCCTCCTTGTGAGGGAACAAGAAGTCCACAAGTACAACACATTGCAGGAGTGTATCGCCCCTTGTGAGCGAACAAAAAGTCCACAAGTACAACATATTGTAGAAGTGTCTCGCCCCTTGTGATCAAACAAGAAGTCCACAAGTACAACATATTGTAGAACTGTCTCGCCCCTTGTGATAAAACAAGAAGTCCACAAGTACAACATATTGTAGAAGTGTCTCCCTCCTTGTGAGGGAACAAGAAGTCCACAAGTACAACATATTGTAGAAGTGTCTCGCCCCTTGTGATCAAACAAGAAGTCCACAAGTACAACATATTGTAGAAGTGTCTCCCTCCTTGTGAGGGAACAAGAAGTCCACAAGTACAACATATTGTAGAAGTGTCTCGCCCCTTGTGAGCCAACAAGAAGTCCCCAAGTACAACATATTGTAGAAGTGTCTCGCCCCTTGTGATCAAACAAGAAGTCCACAAGTACAACATATTGTAGAAGTGTCTCACCCCTTGTGGGCGAACAAGAATTCTACAAGTACAACATATTGTAGAAGTGTCTCCCTCCTTGTGAGGAAACAAGAAGTCCACAAGTACAACATATTGTAGAAGTGTCTCGCCCCTTGTGATCAAACAAGAAGTCCACAAGTACAACATATTGTAGAAGTGTCTCGCCCCTTGTGATTGAACAAGAAGTCCAAAAGTACAACATATTGTAGAAGTGTCTCGCCCCTTGTGATCAAACAAGAAGTCCACAAGTACAACATATTGTAGAAGTGTCTCGCCCCTTGTGGGCAAACAAGAATTCTACAAGTACAACATATTGTAGAAGTGTCTCACCCCTTGTGGGCGAACAAGAATTCTACAAGTACAACATATTGTAGAAGTGTCTCCCTCCTTATGAGCGAACAAGAAGTCCACAAGTACAACATATTGTAGAAGTGTCTCGCCCCTTGTGATCAAACAAGAAGTCCACAAGTACAACATATTGTAGAAGTGTCTCGCCCCTTGTGATCAAACAAGAAGTCCACAAGTACAACATATTGTAGAAGTGTCTCGCCCCTTGTGATCAAACAAGAAGTCCACAAGTACAACATATTGTAGAAGTGTCTCGCCCCTTGTGATCAAACAAGAAGTCCACAAGTACAACATATTGTAGAAGTGTCTCGCCCCTTGTGATCAAACAAGAAGTCCACAAGTACAACATATTGTAGAAGTGTCTCGCCCCTTGTGATCAAACAAGAAGTCCACAAGTACAACATATTGTAGAAGTGTCTCGCCCTTTGTGATCAAACAAGAAGTCCACAAGTACAACATATTGTAGAAGTGTCTCGCCCCTTGTGATCAAACAAGAAGTCCACAAGTACAACATATTGTAGAAGTGTCTCGCCCCTTGTGATCAAACAAGAAGTCCACAAGTACAACATATTGTAGAAGTGTCTCGCCCCTTGTGATCAAACAAGAAGTCCACAAGTACAACATATTGTAGAAGCGTCTCGCCCCTTATGAGCGAACAAGAAGTCCACAAGTACAACATATTGTAGAAGTGTCTCGCCCCTTGTGATCAAACAAGAAGTCCACAAGTACAACATATTGTAGAAGCGTCTCGCCCCTTATGAGCGAACAAGAAGTCCACAAGTACAACATATTGTAGAAGTGTCTCGCCCCTTGTGATCAAACAAGAAGTCCACAAGTACAACATATTGTAGAAGCGTCTCGCCCCTTATGAGCGAACAAGAAGTCCACAAGTACAATATATTGTAGAAGTGTCTCGCCCCTTGTGATCAAACAAGAAGTCCACAAGTACAACATATTGTAGAAGCGTCTCGTCCCTTGTGATCAAACAAGAAGTCCACAAGTACAACATATTGTAGAAGCGTCTCGCCCCTTATGAGCGAACAAGAAGTCCACAAGTACAACATATTGTAGGAGTGTCTCCCTCCTTGTGAGCAATCGATTTGACGTAATGACGGGAAGGTAACTCCATTCTTCTCTTTCTTTCTCTCTCGCTCTCTTCTCGCCTGAGAGGCAATAAGTTTCCTTTATTCTCACAAATACCAAGTGATTTATCTGTAATTCGGGACTTGAACGATATGTCACATAATAATTTTAGTTTGTATTGATTGTTAATATCCACAAGTTAGGGTTAACATTTAGAAATAAAATTGCCCCGCCACTGTGAACCTGCAGACTAAGTGAATCTTGTAATTTGTTTAGGAAGAATGTTATATTTAACGAGTGCCTAGGTTTGCTGCTACGATGAAGGTAATTTTTCACCTAATGTTGATAGTATAGGATGAAATAAATAAAATTACAAATTCTATAAACATATGTGTAAACAAGTAATTGTTTTCTTTTTCTGCTTAAGTTTAAAATGGGAATAAAACAGTTTTGGAACTTTATCTGTTACCTTTAATGGTACACAAATACTTCAAAATACTTAAGTTTCATGTTTAAAAAAATAAGCTGGAGAACATCACACTCACAGTAGACAATATACAGTAAACACACACACACCACGGTAGAAGTGACGCTGACAATTCAGACATCAATACACTCACAGTAAACAATATACAAAAACACACACATACACACACCACTTCTGAAGTAGTGAAGCTGGTGATTCAGAAGACACCACACACACAGTAAACAATATACAGTAAACGCACACACACCACGGTAGAAGTGACGCTGACAATTCAGTTTTGAAGGATCCTCTTCACCTGCGAAATGGCGACCTTCTTATCTTCCTTTCCATTGGGGCAGCAAGTTTCAGTTAAATAATGGAATCATCTGTATTGAATCACACTATTTTTACTAAACAAACTTTTCTTTAACTTCTTATTTATTGTGTTATGGACATAGAGTACTGAAAATAAAGTAAAAGTCAGCTGTTAATCGTAGCTTATGTTTATTACCTAATACAATACGAATATTTTTGGTTTTTACTATAAAAAAAAAAAAACTTTTGAATAATTGAGATGCTGCCAATGAACCTTCGTTTTCAAAATTGAAATTAATCGATATTGTATTATAATCTGATTTCGCTCGTAGTTTGACAATGTTTATGCTTAATTCAAGATTTCCAGTATGGGATATTAAAAAAATCAACCTTTTATCATTGCAATTTGAATTCGTACACGCCATTCTTAAACCGAATTTTGAAACCTGATTTAAGTTCTATACGGCCATTTGTTGGATAACGAAAATATTAACTTGGAATTAGTTTGGAAATTGTGGATATGATTGCACAAACGCAGATTCTAGTGTTGGCATAATCTCTGAATTACAGGACTAACGTCCTGAACCCAATGTCGAGTAGTTTAGAGTGAAGATTACTAGAATTACGAGTGTAGTTTGAATTACACTGAGCTTTGCTTCTAATTGGAATTTGCTTAATATTATCCAATATAGTTTATTCGAGTCACATAATAAGGGGTTAAACAATAGCTGAGCCGATTTTCAAATCACCTTTCCTTTTACCAAGTTTAAAATAGCAAAAAAATGACTTATAAGCAGAATAGAACATGAGACTTTATGAACACATTATGAGACTTGCATGTACGAGATGCTTAAAATAAAACACCCTAGATAAATTTAGTTTCGAAAATATTATATGATTCGAATCAGCTGATCATGAGTCATATGTGAATCAATATTCGATTTTTTAATGGAAACCATATTTACTATCCAATGTATTTGATATTGTAAATAATCAGTACGTACTGTAGACGGTGTCAGGGAAGGGGTTGTAGGTCAAGAGGACTTTATATTTGCTCAGTCAGCTTCATGAAGCAGGTAAACAATGTGCCTTGGTTACATCTTCGATGTAAATTGTATTCCATACTGTATTTCACAATGCGATCTGTCGGATTAAGTATTGTTTATTAATGTCCCACCTTCACATCCTAGGACGCTACTTAGACTAGGGAACTGTTTTACACATTACTTCAGGCTAGTCATAAAGGGTTGCTGCACTATCACATTGATAAAATCCATTGGTGATTTGCGGGGTTTGAACCCAGGAACACCAATCGCTAATGACTTAACACAGAAGTACAGAGGTTACACAGAGGTCTTGTGGTTCAAAACCTAACTTGAGTTGGGGTTCCTCTTGTATTGAAGAAAAGGATTATTCTCCAAATTAACCATTTGTGTGTTTAAAGAACTCCCAATTTAAAGCGTTACGACAAAATATGTATATAAAGTAAATATAGTAAATTAAATGTTTAAAGTAGCACGATTTAAAATTAGAAATAAATTAGGCCTAAATAAAGCGTAACAATTGTCAGCCCACTAAAATAGGCATTCTAAGCCATAAAGAGTAATTGCTATTATACAAATAAAATCTACATAATTGTATAAACTTGGAAACTGTACACTTACACCTACCCATTAGCTAAATACGTCACCTTTATACATATGTATCTCTTAATTACTGTTATCAAAGCTGTCCTAAAAGGAAAAGTTCTGTTGTTAATACTGAACTTCAAGTTTGTGCCTACACTGAAAATGTTTTATACAAGTTTAAAATAAAATATTTTGATTATCTTTACATAAATAGGTTTAATGCTTACTAAAACTAAAAAATTATGTAAATATATGTTTGATATCTAAGAGTTATAAATATTGAGCCTGTGGCTAAATCAAGTGCTCTATAAATAAATTAGATGAGTACTATATAATTTTTATGTGTAGGAATCTTCAATCATTAGTGTTAACCCCTTTTGAACATCTATATAAATAAAATTAGAGTTTTGTCTGTACATTGCTTAGAATAATGAACTTTTTGGTTATTTTTACATTTCATAGGTCAGAGAAACCGAATCAAACCTTATCTCAATTTCTGTCTGTCTGTCTGTCTGTCTGTCTGTCTGTCTATCTGTCATTCTCTTGGTAACGCTAAAATACGCACTTTATTACAACTACTCCTCAATAACTATAGCACTGTCCCGCCTGAAACTTATTTTCCAAATACTATACATATATGAGATGGTTTTAGACGTATTTCATCGAATATGAGACAGTTAGATATTTAACAGTAAACCCTTGAAAATCAAGTTTTTGTCGATTTTTGACGTGGAATTTCTGGAAGCCCATGTTAACCTTATGAGAAATGAAATTATTGAATCTTAACAGCTGTTTCAATTAAACAAGTTGGTTCTGTTCTGTGATGTTCAATAGCATTAAAGTTACAAGGATTACCAACAGGGTGCAGCACTAGCACTATTATTTCTTTTACATTTATGACAACAGCTAATTTGCAACCTGGAGGCGAGTGAGCGTAGCGAACGAGCTAACCTGAAGGCAAGTGAGCGTAGCGAACGAGCTAACCTGAAGGAAAGAGAGCGCAGCGAACGAGCTCCAACATACAGGTGAGTGAGCGTAGCGAACGAACTTCAACCAGGACGTGATTGAGCCATGCAAACGAGATCAGATAGTAAAAATAAAAGTAAGCCTACCGTTATAGGATCGACCGGCAGACACAGAGGTAATTTAACCTTTTATTGATTGTCATACCGATCCGGAACAACAAAAAACAACATAAAATGAAGCTATGTATAATAGTTTGGCCAGCATATCTTAAAATATGCAAACCAACTGCTGTTCTTTATATAAGAAGGTTTCAACTGAATATTATAAGATCCCCGTGCGTAGAACGGGTACACAGCTAGTATATTATAAAATAGATGGGTGCACCTACGTATGCTAATGTAATATTTAACAGTATTGCGTATGCAAATTAGGTGTGTTTTAATTCTTTGACTTAATTAGTGTATTATCACAGAAGTTAATGGAAAACTGACCTTTGTCTGGTTATATAACAAGGTGTTACGTATTCTATACATAAATTTACTCGTGTACAACATGTACAATGAAATCAATGTAATTTCCATTCGAATACACATTTTTGGCGTTGATTGTTCAAAACTTTAAATTGCAAAATTGTAAGCAAACCCGAAAACATCCCTTGATCTAGAGTTTTATTAAATTTTAATATACAGTGGACATGTATTCTCAACAATTCACTAGATCATGTTTTTTATAATTCAAGACTAAAAATAATAATAAGTTAAATGAAAGTATACCAATCTAGAGTCATAACTACAATTGATAAAATAAATAATAGCCATATTCTATAAATATATTTCCAAACAATGTTACAAAGTTTACAAAATTTGAGTGCAAAATCAATTTTGAATTGATAAGGATACAATTTCTGTAACGAACCTATAGTTATTGTAAAACAATTGATTTAACATTCGGATTGACAGCTACATATAGATGCTACAGAGATATCTAGTTTGTTGGATTGCAATGGGAATCTAAATGTTCAGGCAACTTTGACGAAGGATAATCTGGTCGTTCCCAGGAGCAAAGAGACATTTGTGGCCAGGTTTGTGGTGGACAGATAACGACAAATGTGTGTCTCTATGGTGTGGAACCACACGGTGTTAGGGATGAAAATTGTAAACTGTTAGAGTGTGTTTACGATAAATATTATTTGTTTTAGCGAATTTCCCATATAGGGAATAAGCAATTACCGTAGTACTCATGGTATGACCTGGACCCGGGACTGATTTACTTTTTAGTTTTGAAGTCCCTTGAGGTCAAAAACACCTTCCGCTCAAATTCATATTTATATGCACGATAACTCTTGAAAAAATGATCTGATTTTGTTGAAATTTGGTATAAACGTGTAAACCTACATTTATTCGAGTTCGCGAATCAGCATTATCGGACTATGGGAATGGGGGTTTGTAGGGTAATTTTTTTAATTTTTACAAAAACACATAAAATTTAGCAGTTTATTTCCGAACCATTTTGTAGAGCTTAAAAAAACCCAAATAGTTTAGTATATTGAAGCGTTATTTTGTGCCTAATGGTTACGGAGAAAATTCTAAAAAATTATTAATTAAATATCCAATGTTCTTCTTATGGAGAATAAGTAAAATGTTGTACTTTGCTTGTTTATGGACATATTTTGATCAAATTTGGTAAATGCATTTATTTCTTACTAAACTATTAAATTTTGTAAGAAAAAACACTTTTACCCTGCCTGTTGCAGCAAACCTAGGTACTCGTTAAAGTAATTCTATTTGAATAGGGAATAAATGCGATATTTTTAAGGATACATTTTAGTGTAAATCCAATTAGGTAAATGGAAATTCGCTTGGTCTGCAGGTTTGCTGTGGTGGGAGTATTTACTTTTAACGATTCGTAAGCTGGCAATAGTAATCCTACGGTACCAAATAGTATCCTAGTAAAGGAACGTATTGACAACAGTGATATTTAGGTGGTTACGACGAACGATTCCTTTGATGAAACTTTGAATAATAAACAATCCAAATGAAATATGAATATCTTTTCAATAGTATGTATATTAAGAAAATCAGAGATTCACCTGAAATAAATTATTCATTGTTTTCGTTTGTCGTCATAGCAACGGTGTTATTCCACATCTATTGTGGTGGATAAATAGAAGAGAAAACTACTTTTGATGGGTAACCATTCTCAAACATATATTTCAACAATGTTTCCCGAAAAACCAATGTGTGAATAAATATGGTGCATTAATTGTGCATCAAATGATTGTTTTGAATGCTGAGTAGAAATCATATACTTTTGTTTGCATAAAGGTTGCTTGGTATAATGTTATGGTGAATATTATTATTGGAAATTGTATTTAAATATTAATTCAAACACCATTTTTGAAACATCATTATTGAAAAATGTTACGGTTCTTTTTTCAACCAGTAAATTATTAACTTGAAAGGCCAATGGGCAATTCTTTTAAGGAATTAAAAAAAAAAAATAAAATGAACCAGTCTAAAGTATTCTAGTGAATTCATGTGGAATATAAAAGCTGTTTGTGGCCATTACGATTCGGAAAAAGTATCACATATATTTATTTGTATTTATTTATTTAAAAAGTATTTATTTGGCAATAAGGATTGTTGTAGAAATGATACGTTGTGCCCCATTACATAAGTTTTTTAACGACAAAAGTTGACAATTTGCACAATAACTCGTGTTCACCTGTGCCACTGTGACACAGTCGCCTCTCAATGTGACACAGCTGACAAGGCATGTGACATCCAGATTGTATCTCGTGAATACAATATACAATCCTACCAACCTTGGCCATATGAAACGGAATATTCACTAGAATTATTGTATACAATATGGACGCGATTTGGAATATTTCCAATGAAGTGTAATTTTAAAATTATTGCCATTAAGTTGTAGAATATTTACTAGTAAAAAAATCTTCGGTAGCTTTTAGTGAGAGGAGGTTATCTAAACGGAGACAGTTAGCCTCAATGATTGAGTAATATCGTTATCTAAAATGTTGGATCCACATCGTGGAAACCGAACCTTTAGTCAAGTTGTGGGCACATTAGAAAAAGCCAGAGGTGATTGGTGGAAAGCGAGCTGTTCTATTGGTAGAACTCGTGGCTTTGGAGCCCAAGATCTCGGGTTCATATCCCGCCAATCACCAATGGATTTTATCTATGCCAGATAGCCACGACCCTCTAAGACTAGCTTGAAGTAGTCCATATTTTTATTTGTAGAATACCACACGTAAATTCATACTATTTTGAACACAGATTTCAACTTGATTTCAGCATAAAATTCCGTGTTGTAATTCCTTGCACATAAAAGAATTAAGAGGTGGGTTCACATGAACGTAAATCTTCTCTGGCGAATGAGTCTTTTGATGGAAGACTACACTGAGAAATTGATTGCCTGTTATTTTTAACAGGTAATAGTGGTAGATTTATAGGTTATTAGGCAAGAAGTGTATTGATTGTTATTAATTTAACCAGCATCTTATTTGTTAAAGGTCTGAAGGGGTAACCTGGAGGTAGGGATGGACAATCATCAAAAAGTATTTATTTTGTAAGATAACATTTCATAATGAGTATTTGAAATTTAAGAATGTAAAAGCATTAAAGTTGTATGATAAAAATTATAATTTAGTATTTTTATGAACACTGTAAAATAGTGGTAGAAAATAATTTCAAGGGCTGTTATCAAGGTTAATAAACTTCACTAAAACTTTGAGGTGTTCTTAAAATAACAAAACCTCAAAGCCTATATTGTTAATGTAATTATCAATTACAATTTATATGACCCGTGTATGTAGTTAAGCTGGTTTCACTCGAATGTTTGAAAAGGTCAGGTCATGTTGGCGTGGTTTAAATATTACGTAAAATGTAAAAGCACTTTTTAACTATATCGAGCCGTACATCTTGTAAGAAATCCAAAAAACTATAAATACCTGACTAAACATATACGGTTATATTAGTTGGACTAAAATTACTATGGAGTACCTATCCTACAGGAACAACAAGTTAAAACAAGCGCATGTACGGACAAACTTTTATTTTTGTCCAAGGATTAAAATTTTTGTTCAGTATGGGATATTCGGCTACGAGAAATCGATTGGAGTTGGTTACAAGGCTGGGAAAAATCCAGTTTCCACCATACAGCCCTTTAAAGTGCTCATGTTATCTTCAATACCTTTTTGTAGCTGCAGTTAATAAAACAGCTGATATAGGCATTTTGTATAGCAACCTATGTTTTTTTATAAAGGTGTATTAAAACGTTTTCTTTGTATCATCTAAAATTTGTCAAATTGATTACCTTACATAATAAATATTTTGAATTATCTAAATAACTTATCCAAAACATTTACCGTTTAGTTTAGTCCGAGCAAAGCTTAGTCTCCTGGTGCTATTTATTCAAATAAATAAGGCTAGCTCAAATTACAACTTGAGCTTTTTTAACAATACCAATATTTGATCGTAAATTGTTTTTTTTTATAAAGATAATGTAACCTGACCAAGGCTTGATACTGAGACTCACAAATACTCAATACAACTTTAGTATTATACTGTATCAAAAATACAGTATAATACTAGTTAGAAACTAGTTAACTAGCTTGTCTTTTAACTAGTTTTTTTCTTCTACCAGCTATGTTAAGAAGGGCAATTTAATTAAGCATTTTAACAAAATCCGTAAAAGGATAATGCGTTGCAAACGTTTCATAGGAAACAAATTGCCTAATATTTCAGATTTTATAATAACAAGGTTCCTTATACATTTACACCATAAGTATTACTTTGGACAATGATTAATTTTACTAATACACATGTTGGTTCTTGGAACATGTTGTACAACAGATAACCATGACATGTTGGTCGCTTACCCAAACGTTCACGGGCTCTGCACAAGTGGCAATCTTATTAACCTTTATCACTGTCTGACGTTCGTTATATTTACACTAATTGGTTAGCATCAAGTGCTTTGACTACTATCTTGGTCAAAACGTATATTTATGGTTGTTCATTTTGATTAACTTATGTGTGCTATGAGATTTCTTTCAATTTGGATTACATTTAAGAAATAACTTCTCGATCATCGTCACATGTACTTTTTTGATTGACGTATTGAAAAAAAAGGTCTATTACATTGAAATATACAGGGTGAATCTTAAGTTGTCCACTATTAATTTCAGACAAACCGTTGGTCATACAGTGATAAACTGAAACTACAGTAGACCTACTAACAAGAGTTCAAAATGACGTATAAAATGACATATGTTTGTTTTTGACAATTGTGAGATTTGAACTAGTAGTGGTTGATTTATTGAAAGATTTCCATTTCATCACTATAGGATCGACGGTTTGCCTGAAATCAATAATGGATGCCTTTCGATGTTCACCCTGTATATCTCAATACAAATAAGTACAAAACTCACAATAGCTCATTGTTGTAAACTTTTTAATGCAAGGCAGTACATATGCACAGAGTATTGTATCGTTTCTGATTTCGTTCCAATTTATGATAGATTTCGGTTGCAAACAATAATTATCCTTAAACATAGAAACAGTAAATAAACTTACTACAACATATATTTAGGTATTGTTTAGTATGAAATAAACATAGCTATTACTGCATTGTATTTGCACAATTTGAATTGTATGACTTAAACCATAAGTGCATGTTTTTAAAGCATTGCAATTAATGATAAAAGCATAGACGCTTCAAAATATACTGGTTGAGTAAAAGTCTTGATGAAACATATGATTGGAAAATGTTTAGCTTTTTCCATAAAAAAATGCTTGGTATATGTTTTTTTTAAATATTCGAGTTATAAAATAAATTGTAGATGACACAAAACGCAAGCATTTATATTGCTATGGAATAAATAATTATTAGGTCAATTATCAATACTTAACTAAACATTAAATTTCTTGAACGTGATTTTCATTAAAGCATAGGAGATCTATTAAATAAACTGTAATAATTATCAAAACAATTTAGAGTTTTCAGAAATTAATTATTTAGACAAATATTTTGTGTTTGTTTTGTTGTGAACTGATGTTCTTGAAATAATTATTTGATAGAAAAAATGTAGATTAAATTAAAAACACTGTGATGTGAACAAAAGAATGTGTATTATTATTGAAAACTGTTTACAAAAATTAATAATGATTAATAACATGTGTTAATAACAAAAGTACAAGAGAAAAATGTGTATACAGACCAAGGGATCTATATATTAATAGGCAAGCATGTTTCTTTAAAACCTTTTTTCTCAGCTCGTGTGCATCGTAGGGAAAATCCACGCATACTGTTAGAAAGCTATTTTCCTGTAGGTGTGCAGAATCCCTTTATAAATTAAAATAGGCTCAAAAATAAGCACAAAAAATGAATTAAAAATTTTGAAAAATTTAACATGGATATTATGAGTTGCCATGCTGGTGACGAAATAACAACGAAATATAAGCAGAAAATCAAAACAAATGGAAGAAACTCCAATCACATGTTCTATTCAAAGTGTGGAATGAAAATAAAGAAGTCTGTACATTAAATATTTTTGGTCGAGTTTCGACCACTGGACGACCTCTAGTAAAATTAAATGCTTTTAACATAACTCCCCCGCAAAAAAAAAAAATGATTAGGTGGGAACTTTTATCAACTTGTTGATTGGTCTTTTAATTAGTCCGTTTTGAGTTTTCAATTCCACAACTCTTACAATGTTGTCTAGTCCAGGAAATGTTTTAACTATTCGTCCCATGGCGTACTTCATTGGTGGCATATTGTGTTATTTGATTAAAACAACTTCACCTTCTTTGACATTACCGTCTTGAACTTTCCATTTGTGCCTCTGTTGAAGAGTATGAAGATACTCCTTTTGCCATCTTGTCCAAAATGAATTTTTCTTTCTTTGAATAAGCCTCCATCTCTTGTTGTAGTTGATATGTCCAGCATCCAATTTTTCCGGGATAGAAACTAGATTTTCACCAATTAGGAAGTGTGCAGGAGTTAAAATATTAATTTCAGCTTGATCATCATATACTTTGCAGAGGGGTCGTGAGTTTAAAATTGCTTCTATTTGAATGATTAATGTGTTTAGTTCTTCAAAAGATAATATTTGATCTCCAATGACACGTTTTAGATGAAATTTTGAAGATTTTACAGCGGATTCCCAAAGTCCTCCCATATTTGGTGCATGGGGAGGGATGAAGTGCCAATTGATATGTCTTTCTGAGGTGGATTCCTTGATAACATCTTGACTTTCCTTGAGAAACTTTCTTATACTGTTGTTTGATCCAACAAAACTTGTTCCATTGTCTGAATACATATGTGCAGGAATGCCTCTTCTACTGACAAAACGGTTGAAAGCTGCTAAAAAGAATCTGTTGTAAGGTCTGAAACTAGTTCTAGATGAACAGCTTTGACTCCCATACAAACAAAAACAACTACGTAAGTTTTTCTGAGTATTTTGCTTCTTGAATTGACTTGTTTTGTTAAGAAGGGTCCTGCAAAGTCATAACCAGTGGAATAGAAACATCGAGTGAATGTTACCCGTGATTCAGGTAAGTTGCCCATTATAGGTTGATATGAAATGTTACTGAACCTACAACATCTTGAACATTTTCGAATGACATCACGAATCAAATTTCTTGTATTGCCTATCAACCAATACTTCTGTCTTAATGTGTTCATTACAAATTGTATTCCAACATGAAAATAAATACGGTGTAGGTAAATGATGAAAGACCGAATGAATTGGTGTTTTACCGGTAAAATTATTTGATGTATGGTGTCAAATGATTGATTGGATTGTTGAGTCCGTCCTCCAACTCGTAAAATTCCATTGTCATCTAAAAATGGATTTAAACTTGAAAGTTTACTGTTGGGTTTCACACATTTCTTCTTCTGCAAACATAATATTTCTTCAGCAAAATGAATTTTTTGAATTTGTTTGACAATACATAGAAGAGCATTGTCTAATTCATTTGGGGTAAGTGGTCCATTTTGTAAAGGCTGTTTGAGATTGTTTATACATCTTTGGCAATAAGCAGTAACTCTGATGGCTTTGGTGTATGAACTAAATTTTAAATACCACTCATCAGAACTCTCTTCCATAAGTAAAGCACATTTAACGGATCTTCTTTCAGGTACATATGCATTTTCATTATGAATAGATTCATTTATTTTCATATTTTTATCCAACAGATATGAAGGTCCAAACCACCACAAATCCTGATTGATAAAATTGTTTCCTAAGACACCTCTAGATGCTAGGTCAGCGGGATTATCTTCTGAACAAATGTGATTCCAATCTCATGTGTTGGTGAGGGATTGAATTTGTGACACTCTGCTGCTTACAAATGTTTTCCATGTGTTTGGGGGTTTTGAAATCCATGCCAGCACAACTGTAGAGTCAGTAAATAAATAAGTGTTTGAGGTAGGTAAAATTGGTTTTACTTTGTCAACTAGTTGAGCTAATAGCACTGCGCCACATAACTCCAGCCTGGGTATTGAAACTTTCTTAAGTGGACATACTCTTGACTTAGCACAGATCAATTGAACTTGTACATTTGATGTTGAAACACTTCTGAGGTATAAGACTGCAGCGTATGCCTTTTCTGAAGCATCGCAAAAACCAAATAATTCATAGATAACTTCAGACCCAAATAAAACTAATGGTCTGGGTGTCTGAAGATTCTTGAGGTGTGACAAATTGTTACAATATTGAACAAATTCATTAGATAATTCATCAGAAACTGTCTCATCCCAACCATTATTGCATAACCAGGTTTTTTGCATGATGAGTTTTGCTTTGGTTATTACTGGACACAATAGACCTAATGGATCGAATAGACGGGCAATTTCAGATAAAATTTTACGTTTAGTTATTTTGCTTGGTAAGTCAGGTAAATTAATTGAATACTGATAAGTATCACTTTCGGGATTCCACAGAAGTCCTAATAGTTTGACTGAAGAGTCTTCTGATTGAAATTGAAAAATGGTTTGACTTGGTGTTATTTCATCTAGAACTTCTTTGGCGTTAGATGACCACTTGCGCAATGGAAACCCTGCTTGATTTAGTGTTCGAACTAGTTCATTTTTTATGGATAAAGCTTGATCTACAGTATTGGCTCCACTTACAAGATCGTCAACATAAAAGTCTTCTTTCAATATCCTAGCCACTTCAGGAGAATAATCCTTAATGTGGTCAGATAGTTGATGTAAACAACGTATGGATAAGAATGGTGCGCATGATGTTCCATAAGTAACTGTGTTAAGGTCATAAGACTTAATCGGTTCTTCTGGTGATGATCTCCAAAGTATTCTTTGATAGCATTGATCAGATTTGCTCACTAAAATTTACCTGTAAAACTTCTCAATGTCTGCCGTAAATACAATTTTATGCAATCGAAATCTAATTAGCAAATTCATTATGTCAGTTTGAAGTTTTGGACCAGTATACAGATGATCATTCAATGATGTACCTGATGTTGTTTTGCATGATGCATCAAAAACAACTCTGGTTTTAGTTGTTGAACTCGAATCTCTATATACTGCATGATGAGGTAGATAGTAGTGTTTGTTACTGTCAATGGATGATAATTCGCTGGGTGTTTGATGCATGTGACCTAAATCAATGTATTCTTTCATGAAAGACTGATAACTTTCACGTCTGTCAGAAGTGAGTGTCGATTCTAGTCTTTTAAATCTGCTTAATGCTGTTGAATAAGAATCACCAAGCTCAGTAATTGATGGTTTAAAAGGAAGACAAACACAAAATCTTCCGGATTCATCTCGAGAATGTGTTGTCAGAAAATGATTTTCACAATTGTCATTATCTTGCAATTGAGAAGTAGGTTCATGATTGACCTCTTCTATCTTCCAAAAACGCTCTACTGCAGTGTTTATGTCATTGCTTTGAATAGATAATCTGAATGAATGAATACCTTCAGATGATGGATCTGATAATCTTCCTGACAACAAGTAACCTAGTTTGGAATTGATAGCTGATGGAGTGTTTTCTGGACCTCTAACTATACCATCTATCAATAGATCTACGTAAATGTCAGCTCCTAGAATGATATCTATTTGACCTGATTGGTAGAAGTATGGATCAGCAAGTTCAAGGTTTTGAATGTGAAACCAATGATCAATGGATGTGTTGAGTGAGGAAACGTTAGTTAGCTTGTTCAAGATGTATGCTGTAACTTGAATGTCTGTATCTTGCTTGGTTTGAATGAAAAGTGATGTTAATCCTCGTGTATAACCAGCATGGCTGTTACCTACTCCGTGGACTGAAACGTTGAATGGTTGTCGTGATAATCCTAACTTTTGAAAACAGGTTTGAGAAATGAAGCTTCCCTCACTCCCGGGATCTATCAAAGCCCTACAGTATTGATACTCACCCCAGCAGTCCTTTACCTTGATCCTGGCTGTGGACAGCATCACTCTTGTAGGAGAACCAATGCCTGCTGATAATAGTTTTGTACTATTACTACATTTTGGATTATTCTTTTCTTCTGATTTGCTGGAACCACTGTTGTGTGAGCTAACTTCAGGTTTGGGCTTAGCTTGAAATCCTGTGTCAAGTTTATGCTTAGAACTAACTTTAGGGTCTAATTCTGGCATATACTCTTTAGAGATATGTAATAAGGTATTGTGAGCTCTGGAGCAGACCTTGCATTTGGATGCTTTGCAAGTGTCAACCATGTGAGTAGCTGATAAGCAATTGAAACATCTATGAAGCTGTTTGACCTTTTGAATTCTATCATAGGGTTTGAGACTTAAAAACTCTGTACATTTAAACAAGGGATGATCTTGTACACATAAAGGACAACTCTGTGTAGTATCTTTAGATATTTCAGTTGAATTTGTCCTAATGTGTCTAAATACATTAGTACCTTTGCTGGTATCTTGACTCGTTTCTAAAGCTTGAATATACTGATTAAGAAATTGTTCCAATTGTGTGAAAGTGCCTACTTCTTTGGTTGTATTACTCAATTCCCATTTGGTTCTTAAATTTTGATCTAATTTTGATGTTAGCAAATGAACTAGTAATACATCCCACTCCTCAGTCTTGTACCCAAGGTTGTTTAATGCCCTCACATTTACATTGGTGATGTCTAATAAAGATTTCAAATCTGATAGTGAGTTTACATTGGGCAGTGAAAACAAAGCTTTAAGGTGAGTGTTAACAATTATTTTCTTGTTGCAATACCTCTCTTTTAAGAGTTCAATCGCAACTAAGTAGTTGGACTGAGTCAGGGGCAAAGTTGAAAGGAGATTTAAAGGTTCCCCTTTCAAACATGACTTGAGGTAGAAAAACCTTTGCACATCTGATAAACATTGATTTGCATGAATCGTTGATTGGAATAGGTCGTAAAATAAAACCCAATTTTCATATTTTCCATCAAATGGTTGTAAATTGAATTTAGGAAGTTTTAAAAAATTTGATTCTTGTGACACATTGCCAAATGAACTACCAGAACTTGAATGATTCAAATCAGGCCTTGCAAGATTCTTATTTGTATCCAAAATTCCCTTGAAAGCTACTTTTACCATGTAGTAATTTTCTTCGAATTCATCAAAACTGTTGTCAGTTTCATCTAAAGTGATTGCAACTATTTTGCTATGAATGTCTGTGAATTCACTGTACAACTGTTCTAACTTTTCATTTCTGATTTCAATATCTAATAAATTACCTGTATTGATGTCAAAATTGTTCACGAAGGTCTTCATTTTTGAGAGAGAGCCTTTGATTGAAGCTCTCTTGTTTTGTAGAAGCCTAAGTTCTGCCATGATTGTTTGAAATAAAAATTAAAAACTTACTGTGATGATTCAATTAACTGTAGAGAAATAAATCCGTTGGCTCGAAGGACCATGTTTGTTTTGTTGTGAACTGATGTTCTTGAAATGATTATTTGATAGAAAAAATGTAGATTAAATTAAAAACACTGTGATGTGAACAAAAGAATGTGTATTATTATTGAAAACTGTTTACAAAAATTAATAATGATTAATAACATGTGTTAATAACAAAAGTACAAGAGAAAAATGTGTATACAGACCAAGGGATAAAATTAAATGCTTTTAACATTTTGAGAAAATGAGATACAATGAGGCTAATGAGGCTAATGAGGTTAAATATTTTAATGAGATCAGTTATGAATGCAATACGTGATTGGTTAAACAAGATAATAAATTCTGGAAATTCGTAATTTGTTTCAGCAAATATTACTTCAACGATTGTTAAATGAATTTAGTTGACGGAATAATGCTAATAAAAACTTTGTTTCTAAAATATACAGATTGATCATAACCATATTCGACGTTAAATATAGAAGTCCTAAATGAACATACAATAGATAACAACTAATAAAACTTGATAAAATATAATTTTTATATTTCCACAGATCAGATCTTTTTAATGATTGTCAGAAATATTATTTTGAATTAAAATGTTCTCTTTCGTTTGGGCAAAAACATATATTGTGTAAACTCTTCCAATTCACTTATCAAAGAATCTGAGCACTGTAGTTCAGTTCTAACAAATCTTTGCAGTGTAGGGAATGTGTTTTGTTTTGTTCATGGAACCATCTATTACAAAGTATGAAATTCTACCTAGCCTTAGTACATAACATTAGCTGTCGAACAATTATAATTCAAAATGTTAACAGTACATTTAGTATTGCGTTCATAATTTTAGTATTTTCTTTCTTTGGATCTAGCGTCGCTCTATAAACGTATACATTTGATTAGAGGAAAGAATGTGAAATCAAATACCCCCGCCGCATCAAACCTGCCGACTAAGCGAATTTCCATTTGTCTGAATTGATTTTCAGTTAAATATATTTTAATAACATTAGGTTTAACGAGTACCTAGGTTTGCTGCTACAAGGAAACTAATAAAGTGTGTTTTTGAGTAAAATATTGATATCTTATTACAAAATAAATAAATTTGCCAAGTTTGATCAAAATATATCCATAAACAAGCAAACTACAACATTTGACAATATTCTCCATAAGAATAACATGGGAATTTTGAAATTTACAATTTTTTTAATTTTCTCCGTTACTAATAATCGAACAAAAATACTTTTACATACTAAATTATTTGTTTTTTTAAGCTCTTTAAAAAGGTCTGAAGAGAAATCGGGAAATTTTTTGTTTTGAGGGTCAAAAGTGAGAAAAACCAATTTTTACCCCATAAAACCGGGGGTAAAGCCCCGTTACCATGGTCCGATCATGCTGGTTCGCGAACTCATTCAAGTTTATCCCGTTTTACACCTATAAACCAAATTTCATCAAAATCGGACAAAAATTACTCAAGTTATCGTGTTCACGGACGTATATATATATATATAAGTCTATATATATATATACATATATAAAAATTTGAACGAATGGTGTTTTGAGCCTCTGGGGACATCAAAATGAAAAAGTAAATCGGTCCCGGGTCTAGGTCTTACCGTGCCACCTACGGTAATAGCTACTTCCCTATAGGGAAATTCGCTAAAAGGATTTCCTCAAAAAACAACTGGTTCTATCATATTTTCTCCCAGAAATGATTTGTCTGGCTGTACATAAGTATTGAAAAATGCTAATTTAGTATTGGTAAAACCTTTTAATACAATTTAATTTTGCTGCATTTTAAAGTTTTTGAGACAAATTCTGTTTAAAGGGATGAGTGGTTTTGACGAGAATGATTGAATTAATTTACCTGACATTATGTGTAGGGAGAAGTATGGAGAATTAGGCACAACCAAGAAATAAGAGATATGTACCATTCCTCAGACATAGTAGGATAAGAAAAGAGCAGAAGACTACGATGGGCTGGCCATGTATTTAGGAGGGAAGATGACAGACTAATTAAAGACCCCAGACTAATAGGAGACAAACCCAAGCAGGAAAAAGACCCCGAGGAAGACCCAAGAATCGATGGACCAGGTGGAGAAATATTTGTGAAAATTGAGAACAAGGCAAGAAGATTCAGAGAACAGGGAGAGATTGAGGAAACTAGTTGGCCAGGCCAAATACCACGTAGGGTATCCATGGTCATGGGAGTAGTAGATTAGTATATGTAGTCTAAGGCGATCGGAAGATCTTTTCATGTCCCATACACACACAAGTCAATGTAAATGAATACATCCACTAGTTTTAACTAAATATATTCACACGTTTAAAAACTAAAATTCTATGATTAGTATAAAACAAATAAAGTTAGATTGAAAAACAGTCACACTGCTTCTGGAATGTTCATACACCAACTGAAAGTTACTCATAAAGTACAAAAAAAAAAACAAAAAAAAACTGAAATGCAGAATACTTACTTTAACAATACTACTGACTGATTTTACAAGGAAATGTTGTTCAATGAATGTAAATTGATCTCTGAACACTTTACTAGTCGTGTTAACATGAGCTGTCTAGATTCAACACTCAACGTTCAACGTGACACTGAATCTCTACTGACTATTACATTACACTCTATTGACATACTTCAACGATTCGTAAATGTACATTTAGTTGAGACGTTAACAATAGTTTTTGTCGACTACTGGTATACTAAAGTTGTGGATATAGATGGGAGTAATGTTATACCTGTATTTTTGCACCAAAATTGTTTAACATCTACGTTTTAAGGTACGTAACATAATATTATTACATACAGAAAAGAGTAAATATTTATGTATCAGATCCCAAATTATTTCCATTATATGAAACAAGATAACATTTTAAAAATAAGTTGTTCGTCCATTTATCCTATATATTGTAATATTAGGGCTATGTAACCGTACTGTAAATTTCATTACACAAATGAACCTTATTAGTACAGTAGAAATACACTTTTTACCTGGAAAGTCTTCCGGATTTGACATAATTTTAACATGTCGTCTCATGTAAGATGATTTTTTTGGTTACCAAACGTCTGTTTTATTTCGAATGTTCCTACAGACAGTAGTCTATATATAAAATCCAATGTATGTATGTATGTTTGTTTGTTTGTTTGTTTGTTTGTCCTTTATGGACTCCAAAACCGCTTGACAGATTGTAATGAAACTTTCAGGGATTATTAAGCATTTTTCAAGGATGGTTTGTATGAAGTTTGGTGCAAAACCGTCAAAAGGGCTCCGCCCCAGTGGCTCTGGAGTTTCCCATGTTAACCTTATGAGTACTCATATTTAAATGGAATTAATGAATTTTAACAGCTGCTTCAATTAAACAAGTTGGTTCTATTCTATGATGTTCATTAGAATTAAAGTTACAAGGATTACCAACAGGGTGCAGCACTATCATTTTTTTAATGTATGACAACAGCTAATTTGCAACCAAAAGGTGAGTGAGCGTAGCGAACAAACTTCAACCTGGAGGCGAGTTAGTGTAGTGAACGAGCTAACCTGAAGGCAACCTAAAGGTGAGTGAGCATAGCGAACGAACTTCAACCAGGACGTGATCGAGCCATGCGAACGAGCTCACTTATGAAGTTAAACGGGGCAAAGCCCGCGGGTACAGTTAGTTTTTAATAAAAAATAGAGAGGGGCTGAGAAGCTAGTCTGAGAAATAACAACTAGAAATAAAAGAACGTTTTTTATAGAACTTTATTAGTCTCAAAATTGTTTCGTCCATATCCTTATATAACCCCTATAATATATTTTATATCCTTATACACTGCTGCTGTTCCCAACACATGACCCAGCGCTGTCCATTTTAAACATGATTCCTCCAACGAACACCAGTGTTCTTCGCCAAGATGATATATGTAGTGTAGTTTAAATAGGGTATTGCATGGTGCAATCTTTAAGGATACCAAAAACATCCTTCTTTGGCTATGAAAAGTGGGCAGAGTCTTTGATCTAGCTTCATGCAGATCCTGTTTCAGTTTCTCATTTCCTTCAGAAGGGACTTGCTTCAACTGCAAACGTCAGTGATAGCTCCAAATCAGTTTCTTCTCCAAGATTTAGAAAAAAAGCAGCGCCCGCCATTTTTCCTTGTCCACCGGCGCCCATGCCCAGTCTGCCCGTTTCTAAAAGCGGGCCTGCCATGATTGTAAATTTTCTCTGTAAAAGTGTCCTGCGAATTTGGGGGTTGACTTCTGGCTGATTGATTAGGGGAAGAAGTGGCGAAAGTTGTAGTATATTTCAATGGCTATTGGGATAGACATGATGAAAAACGTACAGATAAAAAATGAAGGCTCCATGATGGTAAAAGTGCAAATAATAAGTAAAATATTGTTACCACAGTTACTTAAAATTCATTTAAATCAATATCTCTTTCATTTCCATATCAACAATACTTTTGGCATTTTCCTTACATTCTTTCATTTGAGATCAAATTTTAAATTGCAGTTGTGATAAACATCACGTGATAAAATCGCCCAGCATACATAAAATATCGCTTACGTTTAACATGAGGATTTCATCTATTACATAGATCAGTTAAGCTAGTTCACCAGTACTAAAATAAGTAAGTTAATACCAATAACTGATCAATATTTATTTTATAAATTGATTTATTTATATAGGTAAAATAAACAAAAAATAAACTCTTTTACAATAAACAAGCATAATTGTTACTAGCTAATTTTTGCGAATTTCCTTATAGGGAAGTAGGAATTACCGTAGCATGCTAAGACCCAGGCCCGGGACCAATTTACTTTTTCATTTTGATGTCCCCAGAGGCCCTAAAGGGCTTAAAAAATAAATAATTCAGTATATAAAAGTGTTTTTGTACGGTAATTGGTAACGGAGAAAATTCAAAAAAATTTACATTTAAATTACCCATGTTATTCTTATGGAGAATATTGTAAAATGTGAATATCGTTAAGCCTAAGGATTCATTAAATCTCTGCAAATATACAGACACATATTATGTAAACAAGAATTTTGGACGAGAGAATGATAATTTACCAACAAAATTTAGCAAATTTTTTGCTCTACAACAATTTAATGCACAATGGTACATAATATATACACAAAAAACATAAAAAATACCGAAAATTTTGAATGTTTTTGGCTCCTATCAGAGTTAGCACAATGTACAAGAGGTTGAAAACTCAGGATATACATCCCAGACAACAACCACTTGCTTTGCTTGCTTTGTTTTGTGCTTTTTTTTGTTTTTTCGTTTTGCTTGCTTTGTTGCTTTGCTGTAAACGATCCACGCACGGGCGCTCAGTCTATGTGGACGGGCAAATGCAAGGTTAAATGAGGCCGCCAACATCTTTAAAAAAATTAATAAAAAAAACACGTTAAAATTCCATCAACTTCGGAATTTCCAGCTAACCCCACTTTTTTCATTATATCGACTGGACTTTACAGTAAATCAAGGAATTATAAGTGGATACAAAAATCACGTGGTTTCCTGCTTATGAAATGTTTAAGGTGATTTAATTCAGTATGTAAATTCACCATCAATCTAAACATCGACGTACCTGCATGAGATTGGAAGTAGGTGAACTTAGTTTGAACTTTTGAACTTTCATGTGGATAAAATCCATGTAACTATCTTATAACACTGCATCAATAATTGATATTTCCATTTAAATCCATATAAAATGCGTTATTATATTAGCTCTAGTTATTTATTTTATTTTATAAAGTGAAGTTTTGCTTATAAGTTGTCAGTTGTACATGATGAATTATTTTGCTTGTTTAAAAAAATATATTAGCATGAAACTGATAGTTTATTAAAGGAAGTAGGATTAGGGATTATATCACAATAGTTTTTTTTAAGACTACGGTACAAAATCGATTAGTTATCATTCTGTTCTTGGTTTTCTTTACCCTTAGCTGATATTTTTCATTTTGACATTAAAATCAACTGGTACTCTTATAAGTAAAATGTACCTAAAATATTCTTCACCATTAACCGATTGCCATCCATCCCAGATTTTGAATCCTAGTTGTTTAGTAAATTCAACAAAATAGAACCATTAAGTGACTGAATAAGGTACCTATCTAATATTTTAAACCTTTCTTGAAAAATAAAAAAAATATGTTATGTGATTGAAGTATCTTTTGAGGTTTAATTGTGACAAAGGTTAGTTAGTATTCGAGGATGTATTTTTTTCTTATTCAACACTTTAAGGTGTTTCAAACAGAAAAACCATGCAGGTCTCGTCATATTGTAAAGTGCAACTTTACCATACTTTACAAGAACCAGTTGGGTCAGTCTCAGTCTGTATACACAAGCTTGCTAAATGAAGCAAATATGTAACTTAATAAATCGACTAAACAATGGAACCGATTTCTGTAATCTTATTTCTTACTAGAGAACGAACAGAAGGCACGGATTTTTTATACTGTATTGTATAAAATTAGTTACTGAACAACTAAAAAAGCTGTAATTTATTTGATTGTAACCTTGATTCAATTCAGCCTGTGTGATAATTTCCCTGAATAAACATTGAACAATTCCAACAAAACATGATGACACAGTAAATCATAATGCGTGACGATCGCTTCCTGTTAATGTGTGACCTTTGCTGTTATTCAACATCGGCACGTAACTGTCATTGCTGCCAACTTGTGTTTATATAGATTTAACACATATGGATATGGTATGTATTGTGTATACATCAATGACAACCGCTATGTAATGCGTTATAGTTTTACTATTTGTTTTTATGAAAAATGTTGAATTGTTCAATGTACGTGTATTTGGATCATTGCTGAACAGGAGTCAATTTTATAAAATTAGTTACTAAACATTAAATTAACGAATGCTTAACAGTGAAAGAACGGATTTTTGTGATTTCAAGAATGGTCTTTATTTAGATAATCGACTATATACTGTTTTAGTTCTACAACAGATTTAGTTCTTTGAACCAAAATATTTCGAAATGCGAGAGCTGAACCAAAAACCTCTATCCAATCCAATTATAACTTCCCTGGTTAAAGTAGTTCCAAATAAACAAATATAATAACATAAATTAATCTAATTGGGCTGGTTTTGGTGCAATGCGTAGGAGCCAATAATAACGAGTAAAAATATTTGTCGTCGAATTGTTAAAAGTTGAAGAAGGATAATCCCCTACTTATAAACTTCTTTTACACAAGCAAAAATGTTTTATGTAGAAAATTAGCATTGCGTATACAGTTTATGTTATTTATTTTTAGAGAAACAATAAAGCAGATGGCAAATGACGTTACTGGATTGTATCAATACTTATCAGCAGTGATAAGTGTACATGGTATTTTATCACACCATAGTCAAACTGGGAATAGTTGGACATACTACACGTGTAGTGGAAATTTATTAATTTAACTAGTTAGGTTATATAGAAAATCTATAAAAAAGTGTCCATACTGAACGGCTTGTATCTATGATAAATGAAGACACAACTTGTCTAAAAATTCAATTTCACAATTTTATTTAGATCAGTCAGCTGATTTTCAAACCTTTTTCTTATCTTTGAGGGATTACTTTAGGGGTCTATTTTTCGTGGTAGGATGTTATAAATGTTACGTACAAATGATCTAATGTATTTCACCTTATGCAATGATATTATTCATATGGAAAATTAATAATCTGCCTCAATATTCCGTCAGTAATATTTTATTGTTCAATTGTACACAAATAAAACATTTTGAGTAGCAACGTCGTGGATACGTCAGATGGTTATTGCAAATAATATTTACCTAGCAAGGGAGGCACTTGTATCAATTGGACAAACAACCTTTGTTGATTTAACAGCTCAACTGCACGAGGGGAAACATTTTCACACATCAAATTATTGAATATTTTTCAATAAACAATTATTATTTTGTTGTTTTTTAGTTCGACATTTTATTCGTTTTTCTACCCTACAGTTCTATGGTTTGTTAGCCAAGTCAATGTACAATACGCTCTAGTACTCCTGTTTGGACGTTGTTAGCGCAATAAATATCTCATTGTATGCAATGTAAACTTATAAATGTAATTTGACACACCCCACTAAAATCTGATTACTAATCTAAATGATGGCTGTTTAAAATTAGTAAGTCAGATGTTAAAGTTAATACCACTCGTTGAAAATTTGATTCGGGGTACCGATTGGTTCAATAATTCAAAACATACCAACGTTCTTGTTATTTCAGATAATTTGTGAATGGTAAAAATAAAATAGTGATATATATTTTACTATCGTATTTAGTAAAACTAGTGTACCTGTTGCTAAAATTCGAGCAATTGCTAAGTATTGCAGGCGTTATTTTAAAACGAATAATTTCTGATGACTTAAAAGATTCGACTCAAAGGTTATGGAAATATACTCAAGATGTACATAACAGATCGATATAATCAACATTTCTTCTAAATATCTTATCATTGTTTAAAATCTGATCTTTTTTTAATGTTTTCTATTAAAAGCCTTACTCATAGCTGTATTAGGTTGTACATAATAACGATTATAAATAATGAAAAAAACATTATTTCTATTTCTTCTCCTTGGTGGTGTTCTATGACTTTACTATGTTTCCATAGTTTGCAAATCGGCTCTCTCAATGGTTTGAGAAATGCAACACAGTTTCGGAGGAGTAACTGTCACAAAAAATCTGCTTGGGTATTGAATAAGTATATAGATATGCCTTATTGTTAATTCGAATAAATCAACTGTCAATTATAAACAAAATTCAAAGTTTAATTATCCTACCCCACGCCTGTCTCACAGTTGCTGTTTAATCTGTCAACGTACAATGTGGACGGATGAGTCTCACGCTGAGGAGGTTTAAAGTTTAAATGCCATGTGTCAATTAATCTCGCCTTGTGTCCGACACAAATTAGCTTTTGGCGGGAAGCTTCACGCTTGGACAAATCAGCTGTGACTCCAACATTGGACTGTGTGATTACATAGCATGAAATTATAATGAAATGCGTATATCGTGTTATTCTATCATATTTTTTAGCAGTCTTTTAGCACTTCGTGACTTCAATGTCCGTAATTTGAATTTATTTACAATTTTCTATTGCAAATCCTATAGAATCACAAAATCTAACGCAAATCATTTTCTTCTTTACATTTTATACAAATAGCATTACAATATTTAACTTGATTTCACTCAAATACCACCAACTGTAACTATAACCCCATTTTCGTATGGAGGCTAACAAATTGTATCATAGCCATCTGTTTTGATGTAAATAAATGTAAATTCGAAAAAAGTTCAGATGATTGACAGAGATGAAAACAGAGCACAGCAAAAACTCTCAAATTTTTGCCACAAAAGGCACATCTAGGAGGATAAGAGCTTTAAATTGATACCCAAAATAAACATACTATTTAGGGGCAGATTTGCTGAAAACAAAAATCAAACAAATCCTTTTAATAAAATGGATACAAAAGGTAAAATTACTAACCAAAGAGCCCCGTTCTATTTATATATTTATGCCGTACTACGCTGTTGAATTTTAAAATATTTTGCAAAAGAACAGTTTAAATCCTGGAATTTTCACTATCAAACCTTTGTTTTTTACGATTGTTGTATTGGTATTGTTATTGGTATTGACGGCCTACTGAGAAATGCTATCTTGGACAAGAACTAATACAGCTTGGAAATGAGCCAACGAACTTTTTGAGTTAGAGGCAAATATTGCAACCATTCGGATTCCTAGGCAATTTATTTCTATTTGCTTTATCTTATTAGAACATCTATACTATATTGGGGCGGGGTTTCTACCTTCTATGCCACACATAAATTCCACTTAGTGTTGAAAATGTAACGGATATTTCGTCTTGTAAACGAAATTTTCGGTTTCCAGTTACCCAATATCCATTACTATGCTTGTAAGCAAACGAAAAGTATAGTGTGACAGCCAACAGTATAGGGGGAAAAGAAAAACATACAGATCGACTACGTCAAGTCCTAGAGTAAATGTTAAGCTATGTCAACACATGCTGAACTAACCGTGCAAGCACAAACTTGGTAATTACCAATTCAGATGGTCAACAGTGTCCTTGTATATCTTGGACACTGTGGATGTCAAGGGATATGAATTGCCTAGTCTGTGTATAACTCTAGGTGTTTGCAAACTGCATATCATGTGTTCATTAGTTTAAATTTATATGTGTTAGCTTTCATATTTTTAAAAGTTTAATCGTAAAACATCATGTATATAATTAATTTTGCAAAGTATTTTAGTAGCTCATATATTTTTACACTAAAGTGAGCTAGGTAACGGCGTAAGGCACTAACTGTAGAAATGAATGTGTAATTAGACATTCTGAATACTATAATTTAAACGTTTAGTGGTTTGTGTTTGGTTTTATTTCCCCACCAAAACCTTTACGGCTTTTATGTTTTTCGTGTGGGAACTTCCGAATCCCTGATCTTTGTACCATCGAAAATAGACCTTTCGTTAGGTAACACCATCAAGTGATAGCCTAATGACAAATTGTCTATGGGTGGGATTGAACCCATCGACCATTAGATTTAAAGGCAAACCTCTCAGCTGAGCAAAAGAGAAACTCTCATGTTTGGGGAATTTTAAAATTGTAGATTTTGCAGATCTTTATGAAGAAGTAATCCTAGGATTTTAAATATTAAAAGGCATGTTTTAGGATATTTCTTAAATCTATTGTAATTAGAAGTAGAAAAATAACTGTTGGCTTAGAAATTAAGAACAAACCAATAGTTATGTTATTTGCTGGATATTTTGTAATTAAATTAAACCTTTTAACGACGTTCTAACAGTTCTTTCCTGTTTAAGAGAATGATTAATGACAAAACCAAACATGGATGTTATTAAAGATCCAAATACAAGTATATACAAATTTGCATAAAAATAGTATACAGTAGGCCTAGTTATTGATGTTTACACGTTTATGTGCAACATCCTTGTTAAAAGATTCTACGATTTTATCATGAGACATTTTAATTTATTGTAACATCGATGGATTTAAAATAACAAATAAACAGACAATAACCGTAACATACACCTTTTAAAATTTATTTTCAGCATACAATGAGCTTTCTTATGTACGAAATGTAATTAGTTTAAAACAGTCCTTTTTCGACATCTTTAACATGCTACCAAATTATTTATGTACAATGTAATATTTTCGAAGTTTACAAACTGATCAATTGCAATTAGGAGGTACATGGCTAAATGCTTGATAGACCGCAATAGTAAACTGCCACAGGCACATAGTGTAACACGTTACATTATTGGATAACAGTTAGGGGTAATTGTAACGTGACAATGGGCCCAAACTGAGTCTCGGTAGGATATTATAGATTAATTACCTGATTAACATAATTTGATAAATTACCTGATTTATAATTAATTAGCCAATTGAATGGTTACCTTAACTAATTTGACCACAATTTATAAACTAAATAGGAGAAAAATGTTAAATAAGTCAAATAAAATATAATAATAATGTAAATAAGTTAACAGAATTTCAACAATACGGATGACAAGGCAACATACATTTAATAGAATCAAAATTAATACCTTATGGCATAATAATAATAAAAACAAACTCCATATAGCCCAGTATGGATGTTACAAAATGATAAATTAAATACAAACGTCAGTGGGAGTGTGTTTGTTGTTGTTATTGCCATGGACGAGAGACCAGATGTTTGATAACATCATATAATTCAATCAATCCTGTTATCATAGCAGATAGGTGCCACTTTCTGCTCAAACCAATAACGACGTATAAATTGATTCGTGGTAGTATTTGTTAAATGTATTTATCTGAACCTATGTTATTATTCTTATCGGTTCATTGAAATTCGCAATGGCAGACAGTTGATAAAAAAAATAAAAAGGTTAAATCATTCAAAAATTTACATATTTCTGTTTTTACCAAAAGGGTTTATATATTTAGTCATATGGCTACCTAAACCTTAACAGAATAATATTTTAGCATTATCGATTTTTTCGAATATTTTGAAGATGTTGTTTAAGTAGTGGCACTCCATGCAGATTGCAATAGACTGAAAAAATTCCAAAGTCTGAGGAACAACTACACAAGATCAAGCTCTAAAATGTGTCTCTGGTTATGTTAAAAATCTAATCCATTCTCTCCTGGGTCCATTTAATTAAATTCAAAATTGAAAATAGATAATTTACGTATGTTAATTACATTAAACATTAAATCGTGTCTTTAGTTAGAACTGAAATATGTGAAGCTACTTTATATTTGAGTACTTCTGAATAACGCAATGTATAAAGCACTAAAAGGTTGCATGAGAAGTTTAGCATTCACCTACAATTTTAGTTTATTTTGTAAATCAATGTAAAGTATTTCCATATTACAACTAATTATTTCCATGATAGCTGTTACTATTGTACTAAATTAAACATGTCATAGCTTTGGGATAACTTGCAATTCCACTAAAACACGTTTAGCCGAGCAATCTTTTAAACAATTTCACACCCAGATTCAGGTCACTTTTCCCGCAGCAATAACAATTCACTTATCTCGATTCTGTGACGTTCAGACATCTGCACTCTGCAGTTACAACCGCCAATGGAACAAAGGGAATGGCCTAGTAAGCTGTATTTTAGAATTTAAATGTATTCTTTTGTGACACTTTGTTTCTAACCACTTTGAACTTTACATAAAGAAAAATTAAAGTGCACAGGCGAAGCATTTTATATTGATACATATTATTCTATGTTTATTAGAACAAATCTTTACACTTTAACATTAAGTAAGAAATTATTTTGTCTTTTGGTATAGGCTTCATGAGATTTAATGAATAAATTTTGAATTGAGTGAGAAAATGTAATCATCCCATATTTAATATAAAACGGTAAAAGAATTTGCATAAATAATACAGTCTATTTGTCAAAGCTTTTTGTTCAACGAAAGTAGTGGCCATAATAGTTAATAATAAGAACGAATTAAAACAGCAATACTTGAATACCCCCTTTGTCAATGTTTCATTGATATAAGAAACCTCTCTTATACGAAAACAATTAACTGTTTATAAATGCTCAGAGCAGTTCTGAATATGGATTTATATACCATCTGATTTTGAATACCCTCCAAACCTTAAGTTGTGATCAATTGTTAGTTGGTCTATATTTGTACCTAAGCCTTGAAGACATTGAATGCCTTTACCATTTGGTAATAAAATAGTTGAGACAAGATAATATTTAAAGATATTATCAGCTTTACCTATGTTTAGTTACGAGTATTTAATCTAATTCTGTAATAGGCTTTTATTGGTAATCTTGCGGACATTCAAACCGTATTTTTGTGTATGTATGGACTAACTTTAAAACTCTATTTATTTCTATGACCGATAGTATTTTATTTTCCTTCTAGCATTTCAGTTTACTTTTCAGTAAAGATAGTTTAAAATACTATAAGTTATAAAATTTGAAAACATTTTTGGGATAAGCTCAATGAAGTTTTGTTTGTCATAAACACTTAGAATCAATTTATACTTTGGTATTGACTGGAATATTTAAAAATAAATTTAGTCTACATTCAGTTCTAGAAGTCACATTTCTTAGTATGATATTTTTCGTTAACAACCCGGCATAGAGGAAGGAAGTGTTTACCAAGAAACTGAACAACAACTTAATCTTGAGGCAAGACTACAAACTTTCCCACACACTCAAAGTTGGGAAACTGGGTCTACTATACATCTATCCATAAATAACACTTTCTGATCAGTCTATACAAAACAGGATTTCGTTTTAGATTTTCATCAAATAATAAAAACCCGCCACAGAAAACCAGCAGACTAAACGAATTTCCATTAATATTGTATCTTTATTATATGTCAGATTGATTTTCTATTTGAAAAACATGAAAAGTAATGAGTATTTAGGTTTTCTGTTACAGGGGTGGTAATAATGTTTGTGAAGCTTATTGAAATATAGCTTATCATGAAATAAACAGATTTGCCAAACTTGATCAACAGTGTTCTTTGGTTATAACATTTTAGAGTCTAAATCTAATTTCGAACATTTCAAAGGCATACGGTAGGTTGTTGTGAACATAACTTGGGTAGCTTAAGTAGTTGTAAAAACTCTGTTGATTGGTTACATCCATTATGCATGCAACGTGTTCATCGTCACTACATCAACGCGTTGAACGTTGAACGCTGAACCACGCGATGAAAACCTCACGCGAAGCTTGTATAACTCGTTGTCAGCACTAAGCACTTTAGCACTTGTCGTCAACAATAACAACAGGTCTATAATTTTAAAATATCATGTCTGTGAATCAGTTTTATATACAATGCAAAGCATAATTAATTTTAAAATTTTTGTAGACGACGCATTAGTATAATAGAAAGATACTGTGAAAGATGACATTTGCCTGAAAGTACAAAAATGGGTCAAAACACATTTTAATAAATATATTTACACTTTTAATGTTTATTCGTGTAACGGTAAATACATATAAAAGATGGTAGGTGGTGATGGATTTCGATTGGACACTCTAATCATCATCAGACCCAATAGGCGAATCACAAGAATTTCAATGGCGTCCCTTATATTGTAGGGTAGCCAATAATAAAGGGACACCATTGAGATTCTTGTCATTCGCCTATAGAGTTTCCAATCGAAATCGATCACCACTTACTATCTTTATAGGTGTAAATGTATATTGCAAGTGTTATTTGGTGCATTGTTTAACTTTTAGGTAATTTAATAACATTTACGATGCTGATCAGGAAGCTTTTTAACTTGGCATATGCTCAAAATACATATTCAAATCTATAAGGTACTACATTTTCGAATAACCATTTTAATGTTCAATAATTGTAATTTCCTTTCATCTGTCGGGTTTTTAGTTTTTGTTAGGAGATATTATCATATTGGACTATTTTTGTTAGTTGTGGAAAAAATCGTACCAATTCGTTGGGCTACTGAACCTATAGTTTTACTAGAAAAAAAGCAATGCCGTTTTTTCTATCAATGGTTTGGACCTGTAACCCGTATAAGTGCTAAGTGCGTGCACAACGGAGTTCATCGGAGGATTTTTCATTGTGAAAAGCGCGGAAACAATAGGGTGCTTAATTTTGGAGGACTGTCCAGAGAATGGGCTTCCAGGATGGGAAATGCATGGGGTTTTAAGTTATTTATAAACAAGCTTGGTAGTGTTTGGACCTACAAAACAAAGTATACCTACTAGTAGTATTATACTCGTGTTATAAAATAAAACTCATTGAATCCATCACCTTGAAAGTGATCCATCATCAGCTTCAAACTTACTTATTACATGATGGATTGGGTTATTGTAATACTCTGGTATAACCTATTTAATGCAGCATTACTTTAATAATGATTTCAATTGAATGTCTTCAATCTCTTAAGAATGTAGTACACAAATGTATTTGGAAAATTCTTAGTAATTCCCTAAAACAAGACAATCATAAAATACCATGTCGGAATTTGTGCTTAATTAGTTCCTTCTAATTTAAACAATACAAATACATATATTACATGTATGTAATGTACGTTTTTTCGCGATTGGTCAGAACAGGCATAAAAGGGGCTGATTCTCTTTATTTTACTTATAGAGGTTTTAATTAGTTATGACAGCACTTAGGTTTACGTCCTACACGCATTCGAATAAAAATATCGATATATAGATTATTTTTTATATATCGATTATTTCATTCGGTTAGTTAGTTTAAGTTAACCTAACTAACTAAACTTAATATATTGAATGAAGTTATCGATATATCGATCGATATATTGATTCGAATGAGTGTAGGGCGTAAACTAAAGTGCAGCCTTTTTTAAGTTTAAATCAAAAATGGTATTGCGAATGTTTGTAGTCTCTTTATCGAATGTCTATACAAACAGCCGAAAAATGTAGCCAAAATATAGAGTTTTGTCACACACAGAATATAAACTAAACAACGTATAATTACTCTCCACGACCAGAGGTTTGTCTGAACTCTCACAGTTTGTTGATGTTTAATCTACTTCAAACTAAATACATTTGATCTCATACTGTGGTATTAAACATCACGTGTGGGTTTAAGCGGTTCATGTTTTTGATACAAACCACCTCTAGCACACAGTTTGTATATCTATCTCATTATTTAGTGTAAAAAATTCAGCACTGCCATTTTTAAGCCTTTCAGCACTTAAGGTCACATTTGAAATAGGTTTCACTTTTACTTCTAATTTACCAAGTAATGATACTTCTTGCATATATTATCACCCAATAGTTTTAGTTTCTAACGATATAACGTTTGTAACAGAAATATATTGGCTTGAAAGTTCTGACAAACTATAAACGAGATATTGAAGCATGCATAATCGGTCTTTCGGCTTAGTCATAATTTTTTAAATGTTTTATTCAAGCATGAAAAACGTCAAATTGGCAAATAGTAAAAATACTAGAATATTCTTCAGGGATTCGAAAAGTAGACAATCGAGACTAATACGTTAGTGACAAGAACATAGATATACCTGTATGGGTATGGGTGGGTATGGGTTAATATAACTGTTGACTAGTCAACACATACTGACCTAAGCGCCTTGATACTAGGTTGGTAATCGCCAATTCTGATGGTAAACAATGTCCTTTGTACCTGGGATATTGTATACACTAAGGGAGTATAACTACCTGGCCTGTTGATTATACTGGGGTATGTCACTTCATTAGATATTCATGGTTTGGATGTGTAAATGGAATTTCATAGAAATTATGAAAAGTTCATAATATGACATAGTTAATTTGATGATTTATTTCAAGTCGTGCTCAAACAATTGTAACACTTTTATTTTTTTGTCAGTGTTTCTAAAATCTGTATGTGTGTAGGTCTAGAATTTGAGTAGAAAACATACTTTTGTTTATAATTGATTTTGTTGGATTAAGTTAATATTTGGAGCTATGAAATTATTATGTTTAGATAGCCCATATGATCCATTAAACTTCATGCAATTGGAAAACTCGTAATATTGACGACTTTGAACAAAAAAACACAGTTTTTAAAGAATACCAATAATAATGCTAACTAACCTAACTGATAATGTACGTTGGAAAATAGTATGGCTATACTTACATATGGAGATAAAATGCATCTTTTCACTTACCTAAAACATAAAGCATATTTTTATTGTTTGGTTGGCAATGTCGAGGTAACCTTCGTAATGTAAATTGACTTAACGCTTGAACCAATAAAGACAATTTTATTTTGTTTATTTATTTTATTTAACCCAATTGCAGTTACAGTAGGAGGTACATGGCTTAATGCTTGATAGACCTCAATAGTAAGCTGCCACAAGCATATAGTGTAACACAATGTTACATTATTGGTTTATAGTCAGGGATAATTGTAACGTGACACACAATGGGTTCTAGATATCTGGTCCTAGGTAGAACATAATCGTTAGGTCACTAATTAATCAAAGCTAAAATACCCCCGTCGCAGCAAACCTGCAGGTTAAGCGAATTTCCATTTGCCTGATTGGATTTACACTTAATTGTCTCCTTTAAAATATCACATTTATTCCCTGTTTAAATAGAATTAGTTTAACAAGTAGGTTTGTACTTGTACCTACTTTGTACAAACCCTGCTGGGGGAAAAAATAAATGTGATATCTTAGCGTAAATGGCCTCATATGAAATCTGGCTCAAAATATAGTTAATTGGAACAGAAATTTGGGAAAACCCGAAACTAGTTCCCGTAACGCGTAAAAATCAGCTGTTTCAGCTGCAGTATAGCAGAAAACCTACTTTATCCATGCTAACACATTTATTATTTATGTGTAAATTGCACACAGTAGTAACACAAAGAAGCCTTTGTTGAGGTTACAGCTGTTGATTCCCATGTAGCTTATTGTACTCATTAAAAATAAAACCTTAGTGGACTCGCGTGAGGTGGAGGAACAAAGAATACTCCTTTTCGTGATTTACACTACCTATATAAAGTGTTGGAATGCTAATGAGCTTATTATTTTAAAATATTATGTGTTTATCAGTAAAAACATTGACATAAGTGTACGAAAGAAGTATTTGTAATCAACATTAACAGAGTTTTAGCCAATTTCTCGTGTAGGGAAGTAGTTATTACCGTGGTCTGAAAGTAAGACCCGGGACCGATTTACTTTCTGATTTTGATGTCCCTCCAGGCAAAAAACACAAAATGAACACGATAACTCAAGTAATTTTTCTAATCTCGATTAAATTTGGATTGTATGTGTAGCTGGATAACCTTGAATGAGTTTGCGAACCAACAAGATGGGGTTATGGCAATGGGGTGATTTGGAGTCTGAAATGTTTAAAAATTAGTTTTTCCAATTTTTAAATAGTTAGCTAAGTAGTTAGAAGTGTTTTGTACTTTTAAACTGGAAAAAATAAACATTTTTAGATTGCAATGTTATTTTTATGAAAATTTATGTTGATCAAAATATGTTTTTTTCATTTTTTAATATGTGCTCTTTCAGGAGTAGATCTATAGCACATCATGGTCTGAAGACGAAAATATTCACTCACCACCCAATTCTGTTTTACAAATACTCCCCTCATAAGGCAATATGGACGTTTTATTAATATTTTTGTAACGCAATATAAATAGTACGTCAGTAAATGTGTATGTGTTGTTGCTCTTGCTTTAGGAGGAGCAACAGATGTTTGATAACATCATGTAATTCAATCAATTCTGTTATCATAGTAGATAGATACTTCGAGCTACATCAACAAACGTATAAATTGAAATTCGTACCTACTTATTTGTAAAGGTTTTCATTAAAAGTTGATGTTTGGTCCTTTACTACGGTAGGTAGAGTTAAACGATTATAACTACAGTGACTAATTAAGTATAACTAAAAAATTATAAACAACTTTTCATAAAAATTAATATAGAATTGAACAATATAATAATTTTAAAACTACTCAAAATTACACTTTAGATAGTTTTATTGCTATACAATGTTTTGAATTTTACAAAAGACGTGATGAACCGATGTACACCAAGCTAACCAACACATTTACACCATGGTCATTAGACTTATTCCGAATTTCTATAAGTTTGAATGCAAATATTTTATACAAACAACATATCCCAGGCAATAAGCCAGGTTGCATGTCCAAGATATACAAGGGACAGTGTTGTTCTTGTGAATAGGTTAATTATTAACCTTGTACTAAGATGCTTAGTCCAATATTGCCAAGTCCCAGCCTGACATTCCCTTAGGCAATACATGTAACCTTCTCTTTGTATTATTAGTTTTCAATTTCTTACTTTTAGCGTATTTCCCATGTAGGGAATGAGCTATTATCGTAGTACTCATAGTAATACCTGGACCCGGGACCGATTTACTTTTTTCATTTTGATGTCCGTAGAGGCCAAAAACACCATTCGTCCAAATTCTTATATATACAGGGTGATTGGTACTCAGTGTGACAAAAGTTTTTTGGTGTACGAAGTAAATGCAGTGTGATGATGCATATAAAAGGTTCCAAGTGTAAAAATTTGCTTCCCAAAGAATTATTTTATGTTTTCCAAAAATAACTATGTTTTTAAACTTAATACAGCTATTTCTCAATTACCTGTAAATGGATTTGAGTAGATAATGTCATTTTTGTGTTCTACATTACATTTTGAATAAGAATAATATAAAATGACGGAGGATCAGTAGTAAAAACACCACTGTAAAAATATGTTTGATAAAAAATTAAAAAAACAGTGGTCTATTGTATTTGTTCACACCCTGTATACAATAAAGTGTCCGAATATGGTAAAAACTGAGCCATTTTATAAGCTTTCCAACCATATGCTACACCATGGAGAATGTCCATAGTTTACTTAAGGAGAATAAGTAAACTGTTGTAGTTTGCTTGTTTATGGATATATTTGGATAAAACCTGGCAAATATATTTATCCTATACTAAGCTATTAATATTTTACTAAAAAACACATTTTCTTACCTTCCCTGTAGGCAGCAAACCTAGGTAGTTGTTAGTTCTAATGTTATTGAAATAGATTTGATTGAAAATCAATTAAGACAAATGGAAATTCGCTTAGTCCGCAGGTTTGCTGCGGTGGAGGAATTTATGCTCTAAAATATATATATTTTTTATACTATCTACCCAGGCAAACTGTCGTTCTCAATTCCAAAATAAAAAAATCACTGGGCATATAAAAAAGTCTATCATAGTAAAATATAGGAATATGACACAAGCATTTAATCAAAACACCGCAAAATCCGGTTTCTTAGTTTGATTTGTTATCTACAATACCTATAATAGTATAGAAATATATTTATTATACAGTAGATATTATATTATATTAAGGACAAAATACAATTAAATATTTTATAGGAAAGAAATACAAGTTTTGACGCGTTATAATTGTAATTTTTTTCTCTACTTTGTGAGAATGCATGCATGCATGGGCGTTTCAAAGTGCGAGGTTATGTTCGTTCAAACCAAACGACTTCAGCTTCAGGTTTTAATTTTTTTTCTCTCAATCAACTCAGGTCGGTCGGCACTGCCAGTCTGCTGTGCAAACAAACAGTTCAAACATGGTCTACGAACCATGAAAAACAAAGAGGACCAAATATGAGTAATCCATATATTATTCCGTAGATTACAAAGCAATTACTTATGTCATTACATTTTAGATTTTTTTTTAGTTTGCTGCCAACTACTCTGTTTTATGTTAAAGTGCCTGCCACAAAGTATATTAAGAAAACTTTGTTCTAGAAAAAAATTTAAACTTTTTTTGTTAGCCTTATGCATCAATTGGACCTAGCCAACAAGTTTTTTTTTTTAAACTTGGTGAGGCCAAGCTGTTGTAATTTCTATAGTAAATATATTTGAATTTGAATTTTGAATTTGAATATGTAATTTATCTCTGTCATGGTGGCACGTATTACATTACTTCACAGCTGATTCAACCGAGCGTTAAGTTATTTACATTCTGCCCACAAACTAATTAGTGTTCACACATGGACAGCTTAATTGACATTTGACATTTACACTTTAAAACCCCCTCTGCGTGAGAATGCATCTGTCGACGAAGCATTGAATATACTGAGAAAAGACGTGGGAGGGTATGTAAATCAAACTTTACTTTATTTGTGTCTTATTCATTGAATCTTATTATGTGAATTAATTTGTATGAACTTAGACTAATACTTAAAACATTTCATGTTTATTTAATCCTATAAGAGAACACTGTTATTTGTACTTTGGTTTAACAAAACCTTTCTAAAGGTTAGGTTAGGTTATAGGTGTGGTCGTTAGGTGTGGTCAGTAACACGAAATTATCTGATATGTATTTGTAAATAACTTCTTGATCAGCATCTTACGTGTTATTAAATTACCTGAAAACACAAATAAAACGTCAAATGACACTTATAATAATATATTTACACTTATACTGTGTAATGACAAGACAGTAAATACATATAAAAGATGGTAAGTGGTGATCGATTTCGATTGGACACTCCAATCATAGGATTCGCCTATTTGAATGATGATTTGAGTGTCCAATCGAAATCGATCACCATTTGCCATCTTTTATATATATTTACCTTATCGTGAGTAAACAGTATAAGTGTAAATATATTATTATAAGTGTTATTTGACGTATTTTTTCTTTCAGATTTATTTGTAATAATTGAAATCGGACTAATCGAATTCCACTTTACTAGGTATCTTAATAAGCAATTTATGTTGATTTTATGCTTATTTTTTGTAATGTTTGTTCACCCTAACAATTAACGGTTTGTGATAATAATCTTATAACGTTTTAACTACCTTCTTTCGTGATCGTGGTACCTATCAGGTCCCAAATCCCTAAATGACAATCACACTTTTATTATTACTAACCGTGATTGAATTAATCTGCTTTAATTTAGTAAATAATTATTTTACTACACCATGGTCAATATTATGGTGCTATACATCTTGTTTCCACTTACATTGTGAGCAATTACGTGATATTAAATGGATAGAATACACAACCAATTCTGTATGAAAACATAAAAACAATTTATTTTTATTTATACAGAAATACTCATTTGTCACGAGATAGAAACCACGAAACAGATTCAACCAACCCTGCATTTTCTAGTTACAAGTAATTTAATATCATGTACATCTGTGCAGGCGTATGATTCCGGTAAAGCCGAAAGGTAATAACTACAGACTTATTGTGGGCGGTCTTCGCCGCATGTAACAATTTTATTCTTTTATAACCATATATTGTTTGATGATACTATATAACGTGTATGTGCAGAGTTCTACTAAAGCTTAGACTGATCTTTCAATTGTTTACATGTCTTCTATTTTTATTATACGGCTTAGTGATAACTTAGTGATAAGTGTGCGCTTTAGCTGAATAACACACAAGGATGCCATCTTATAGGTTTATAATTCAATTAAACTATGATTAAAATGATTGACAACAACAAGTTGGATATTAAGCTAGACTGTATGACTTGAACTAACAACACATGTGTTTTCAAACGGTTATAAAATCAGTAATGTCAACGGATCGGATGATCTTGTTCGAATAACTTTTCTTCTGATTGCGAGTTTGTTTTATGTTACAAATACGAGTTAGTTTAATTGAAAAGCAAAGTTTAAATAACTCAGTTTGAGATTAGTTCTGAAAAAGATTAAACTACAACAAACTGGGAACGTTCTCAGAAACCTTTAGCTGCGAGATGTGTAGTAATCAAACTTTGGCTTATATTCTGTGTCATATTAATATAAATATTTGGGAACATTTTTAACCGCCTAAAAAGGAGATTTTGGTACGAAAAGTACGTGCGTCTTTAAGTCCAGTCTTTATAAAATACGAGAAGAACTTGTTAAGTCTAGAAACAGATAAGCAGTCTATCTATTGAAATTGATTGCACAAGTTTAGATAGTCTATAAAAGTATAAGGAACATGAATACAAATTGGTGTTTTTGCTTCAGTGTGAATGCTATACTATTACTAATTATTATTTCCCACACAACCATTTTTTACTTTTTATTGCTTGTCATAACACATAGATGAATGTAAACTAACATTCAAATCGTACACAAAGATATCTTAAAGGTGGCTAGTAATAGTTTTACACTATATGTTAAGGACATGTAGTTTACTTTCTACATACCTTTTCATCCTGCCACTATTCAATGAAAGGTATAAAATATGTTATACTGAAGTATAAGCCACAACCAAATTCATCAAGGTATAAAGTTTTATTGAGCTTTGTGATCAATCATTGTTTAATACGATACGTGAGAGTATAACGCATATAACCCCAAGCTTCAAATATTATTCTTGTAATAAATTTACATTTGCATAAAGCTAAAACAAAATATAATCACAATAAATTTTCCATCCAGAATGCACGTTCACTGGGCACGTTCCTTTAAAATTAAGCAACCTATTGTTTCGCGCGCTTTTCACAATGAAAAATCCTCTGATGAACTCTATTGTGCGCGCACATAGCACTTAGAACTTACATGGGTTGGAGGTCCAAACCGTAAAAATATTTCAATTTATCACAATCTGTATGCTAAAGTTGACTTAGTAAATATTAAATTAGTTGTGAATATTAAATTCTTATTCAAACAAAATTAAATTTCAACAAGGGAACCCGTGTGCGAATTGAGAATTTTAATAAGATTCAAATCTTGTATAGTGGCTAAACGAATCCGACGCAATACCTTTTAACATATCAAAAGGTATGTTTAGGACTTTAATTAGGTGAATACAGCATAACTATTGTTTTACAATAAATTAAGAATGAACAGAGTCAATTGACAACTTCAAACCTTGTAAATATTGTGTAGAATGGTGTCATGGATGTCAATAAATAAATTATTAGCCTTAGAATGTTTATAATATTGTTTAATAAATACTTATAGTAAACGTAAATGGAATTATGAAGTATTGACGTGAATGTAATGTAAATAATACACCATTGGGAGTTTGTTTGTTGTTGTTTACAGTTTTGGGGAGGATGATGAAACAGATGTTTTGATAATATTTCACAATTTTATCATTTCTTTTATCGTTACAGATATTATGTTTACTTTGTGATGTATTGACGAAACCAACATGTACTACCTGGTTCAAAGAACTGGACGAACTCAATTGTAAATGTTTCTATCACATAATGGTAATCACCTTTTATTACTAGTTATTTTCATTTCCTTTTTGGTGACATTTCAAGTACTACATCGCGCAGTTTTGAATCAATATCTTAACATACTTTCGTTAATAATGCGTTTTTTGGGATAACCTCTAAATATATTATTTCTCGGGAAAGCTTCTTAAAAAAAACAACATAAAATTAAGAATTTACTGTTTGTCATTGCATTTATAAAACATTTTATTATAATTTCTTAATTTTACTCGAAACGCAATTTGATGGTTGAATGCTGCTAATATTTCACACAAAACAATTTCGAATTGTTTTCCAAGTTTTACTGTGATGTAGGCAAGCCTAACAGGAAAGTTTCTATAATTGTTGGCAGAATTGTTGAAATAATTACAAATCAATTTGGCCAAGGGATCCATTCTCTTTGTACTACACAGACTAATATGTTACTACCTTGTCATTAGTTGATTGTATCCTTGGACTATTGCCAGAACCCATCCCATTTGGTACATTACCAGATCGATAAGCTTAGACTGCGTGTAAATGTTATGTAATCCTAAAATGTGTATTTGGGGCAATAAAGAGAAAAACAATATATACGGGCTATAATGTATTTTATCTACATATTTAGGTTAGTTGATAGGTAATTCTTATTATACATCTCTACAAAGTTAAAATTTAATCATGTAGTATAAATTATTTTAATACAACAGTACAATGAAATAATAGGAAATGTGTCTCGGTTTCCTCACTTAGTGGTGACATACGGTTTCACTTAAACGCTTTTAACCAAGCAATATCTTTTTCCTACAGTTACCTAACAATGTACATGTTCTCTCACTGATTTGAGAAAGCAAAGTGGCCAATTTGCTCATCAGTGAGACAATGTTAACATTGTCTCACTCTAATTAGTTTGTCTCACTCCAGATTTGCAACGTTAAGGCACAAAATAGTGAGCGCGTAACATGCAGACAACGTCGTATGCGCGCGAAATACGTTGGCAGCACTGGCTGTAAATCAGCTGGTCAGCTGTTGTACTGTTGTATTTGTCACTTCACATTAAATGTTATATTAAAAGTTCACTTCTGTGTAAAAATAGGTTATGTTTCTTCACCAATTTATTTTTTTTTATGGTAACTGTAGGAAAAGTGTAATGTGCAACTCGAGTCCAAAGTACAATTGCCTCACTCGAGAAACCATTCCTCACTCGCCTACGGCTCGTGAGTAAGGATTTCTCTCGAGTGAGTCAATTGCTCATTTTTTTACTAGTTGCACAAATAACTATTAAACAATTTCCCACCAAGATTCAGGTCACTTTGCCTGCAACAATAATAATTCACTTATCTTGCTTAAACAATTTCTAAACAACTGCAGAGGACTTCAATCCACTCTTTAATGTCATAAATTGTCAAGACTTCGTTGTTTGTACTTTGTTTACAAGTACTTATTTCATATGTAACCCTTTTAGCAGAAGTTATCACCGAAGTGTAAGACCCACACCCGAGGCCGACTTACTTTTTCATTTTGATGTTTCTATGATTCTGATTTTTTATGTTCTGGTGAGATAAAAAACACCATTGTTCATATTTACACGTGTACAAACTTGACTAACTTGAAGTAATTTGTTTTGTTAAAAGGAATTCAAACTTATTTGTAAACATAAAGCAAGGTCGTCTTTCTCTTTTTGCCAGCTTTTGTTACTTCAACGAACCCCTTTACTTGTCATTGTTACCTTTCTTTGTAAATAGAAATGGTTAGCGGTATTTAGTCAAAACGAATAAGATTTGCGAGACAATCTTTGTGCTAAATGTTTTGTCAAATGAAAGTGGCAAAGGCGCTTGGTAATTAAATAATTCTTCAAGTAAGGTAGCCTCATACTAACCTACAATATTTTGGTCAACAGCGTAAAATCTTATAGTGAGCGATTGGATGGGGGGTCACCACCTTTACATAAAGACTTTTATCGGATGGATGATTGTACGACTTTTGACGACAGCCAATTAGGGAACGCAGCTGCGGACCAACTTACCATGAGTCTAAATGTCTTATCTGCCTCATGGTATAGGACCATTGGATCTGATATAAATGAAGAGATATAGGAATCGCCTGTTGAATGGCTGCATTCATTATGCATTCAACGTGTTCCTCAGCGATACATCAGCGCGTTGAACGCTGAACCACGCGATGTAACCATTACGCGATACGAGTATGTAGTAAACAGTCTGTAGCACTCGAAGAAAAATAAGTGGCACTGAAATGGTTATCTGTTGAAATTGATATTGTTCTGTTGTTGTTTTTGAAACGTAATAGAGCTATGAGTAATTGTAATTATTAGGTATTGAGTAACTATTGTTTTTGGTTAAATATTTCTCTGTGAAGAATGTTTTAAAAGTGTAAAAATATTAAAACAAATGATTTTATCGATAACCTCATTACGATACTTGTTTAGTATGACTAAGAAATATTTTTTTAGAATATGATGTTGTGTTACTGTTTGTTTAATTCCACTAAACATAGAATTTTAGTACAGTAGTAATTTTAATGTTCATACAAAAGAATCACTCTATTAATGGAATCATTGATTTTGTCCACGTATGTGAAAAATGTAGTTCATTAGAGGATGTTTCATCGAAACAATACGGTAAAGTACTTCATTTGAGGCATTGTAAAGAATGGGATTTCTGGCTTGGATGTGCGTAAAAGATTTATAGGTTTTAGTGGGTGTTAAATAAAACAAATGGCTGCCGAAGTAAAAAGTGCCTTTGTACAATTTTAATTTACAATGTCTATTATATTTTCCAAACATGTCACTGGGGACGAGCTAAGCTTCTTCATATGAAAACGTGCGTGTTGTCGATTGTCCATTCCTTAGATTTTAATTTATAAAGCGTTTTCAGGTGGAAGCTTATTTATGTCCAATTGTATACGGAATCATACAGGTAATGCATATACCTTTTAATTTCAACAGTAAAAAAAAAAAAATCATAAATGGAAAATGTTATAACGAAAAATGGCCAGTGAGCAAGGAAATATTCTTTTGGTGCAAAATAATCAATAGCGAGATAATTCACATAACTTAAAACCCTATAATTCATTTTTATACACTTCACGATATAAATTTATAGTTTGACTATTAATTTACATCAAAACTATAGTACGACATAAAAGCACAAAATAAATGGAATAATATCAGTTCCCTACATTGTTTTTGGTAAACAGCTGGTTGAATAAATAATATTCTATAGAACTATGAGGTAAGTTTATTTACTCTAAAATTTTTTCATTGATTATAGGAAATAAGTAAGATTTTATTTCCATTGCTGTATACGATTCGAAGCTCACGAATCTTCAAAAGAAAGCTTATAAAAACTATTTTACTACTCGGCTTTTTAAAAGGAAAGGTCAGGAAAATAACAATGATCACATGTTTTAATTCATCTTGGAAGCTTTTTCTTTACTATAAATTTTGAACTGCTTAATTAAACTATGCTTGAAATAGTAATAGACACACTATATTATACAGTTTTAATGGACTACTCGATTCCCGTAGTAGCACGGGCCAACAGCTCGTTTTATAATACTTTAAATCATAAACTCTGAAACCAACATACTGTATGTTAGCGAATTTCCCATATAGGGAATAAGCTATTACCGTAGTACTCATGGTAAGACCTGGACCCGGGACCGATTTTTTTCTTCGTTTTGAGGTCCCTAGAGGCCAAAAATAGCATCCGTTCAAATTCATATATATATATATTTATATATATATATATATATATATATATATATATTTATATATGTGTCCGTTAGCGCGATAACTCAAGCAAAAATGATCCGATTTCAATGAAATTTGGTACAAATGTGTAAACCTACGTTTATTCGAACGAGTTCGCGAACCAGCATGATCGGACCATGGGAACGGGGGTTTATGGGGGCTTTTATGGGGTAAAAATGGGTTTTTCCCATTTTTTACCCAAAAAACTTAAATTTTTGCAATTTCTTTCCAAACCATTTTGTAGAGCTTAAAAAAAACAAATAATTTAGTATATTGAAGCGTTATAATGCGCCTAATGGTTACGGATAAAATTCAAAAAAATTGTAAATTTAAAATTCCCATGTTATTCTTATGGAGGATAAGTAAATTGTTGTAGTTTGCTTATTTATTAACATATTTTGCCCAAATTTGGAAAATGTTTTTATTTCTTACTAACTATTAACATTTTACATAAAAATACACTTTAACCCTCCCTGTTGCAGCAAACCTAAGTATGTGTTAAACTGATTTGATTTAAATAGGGAATAAATGTGATATTTTTAAGGAGACATTTTAGTGTAAATCCAATCAGGCAAATGGAAATTCGCTTAGTCTGCAGGTTTGCTGCGGCGGGGGTATTTTTAATTTACCGTAACTGTGTATTCATTAAAAGTTAATTTTCCACAGTTGTTACACCCTGCACAAGAATGAATAAGAATGTTATTAAAAAGATTTTAAATCACCTACGACCATGGTTTGGCTTAAACAAGTTGTACACAGAGTAAATTATAAACTAAATACAACGTAATTAGTCTACATCCCACAACCGAAACTCCATGATCCAACCTTGATGAAGTCTTAGAGTTTGTTATCGTTTAATCTTCCCAGGATTAAATAGTGCGGATATCACAGGGATGTTTAAACACCATGTGTTAGCTCTAAATTGGCCTCAGTGCTAAAAACAGTCGACGTGACGACCATGCATATTCAGCTTGCATTTACTAATCTTTTTATTCATACAATTTAACCGATTTATTAGGTTTTGGCAGGTTTCTATAATATTTTCTATAATTAATTTTAGGGAAGAATTCAAACCACGAAAAATATGTTTTCACTAGCTAACCCGACAGACGTCGTCCTGTCCTAATGTGGTTTTATGTCAAATGCTCGTTTATTTTCAAGATGAGCTCGTTCGCATGGTTTAATCACGTCCTGGTTGAAGTTCGTTCGCTACGCTCACTCACCTTTAGGTTGGAGCTCGTTCGCTGTGCTCACTTGCCTTCAGGTTAGCTCGTTCGCTACGCTAACTCGCCTCTAGGTTGAAGTTCGTTCGCTACGCTCGCTCACCTTTTGGTTGCAAATTGTCTGTTGTCATAAATTGAAAAAATAATAGTGCTGCACCCTGTTGGTAAACATATTAACTTTTGAATGCTTTTGAACATCACAGAATCAAATTGCTTAGTTGAACCAGCTGTTAAGATTCTTTAATTCCATTGAAATATGAGTACTCATAAGGTTAACATAGGAAACTCCAGAGCCACTGGGGCGGAGCCCTTTTGACGGATCTGCACCAAACTTCACACAAACCATCCTTGAGTAATGCTTAATAATGCCTAAAAGTTTCATTACAATCTGTCGAGCGGTTTCGGAGTCCATTAAGGACAAACAAACAAACAAACAAATAAACAAACATACATACATTGGATTTTTTATATATAGAAGATTACTCCCAGCGTTTTTAAAATTAATTTTAAGTGATGTATTTAACACAATTCCCATCGGGGTTAACAGTTTTTTTACGTGAAAATATAATTAAAAGACTAAATTAAAGTATTTTATTGCATCTAGTGATTTCTACAGTAACGCAATCAGGGTCAGAAACACTGGAGCAAATAAATACTCGTATTTCTTGGAACTCAAAGAAGTTCGAAATTTCATCAAAGTGCAAAACATTCTACATTTGCTTGAGTATTACTTACATTTGAATGAACATAATTTGCAACTAATATTTAACATGATTATGAATTCTTGGATTTATTTTCAACTAAATTCATCGTGATTCAATTCTCATTAGCAGCCCTCAATTTACATTCTTGTACAGTCTAATGTTAACAGGTTATAAATAAACTCTTGTAGAGATGGATGCAGTCGACAAGATGATTTAAGAAGTGTTTATTTCACGAAATTAGACCGTAAACCATGACGACATAAGGTCTAATTTCGTCATTACAGAAATGTTCCCATTTCGGCTCATCGGCTTGAGGCCTAAACAACAGCAGCTTTAAATAAAATTCTACAAGATTCTGGATATTATCTTTGGTGTTCCAAAGCTTAAACATCAATCTATGAGTTTTTTTTATAAGTGTATTATAGGATGGTAAAGTAGCTAAAAATCTTACTATGTAAGCGGTTGATAGGTATTAGTTTTTCATGCAGATTATTTTATTTTCACAGAAACTCTTTGGATTTCAAGCTTAGTGTTAGTGCTTCTGTAGTCAACCAACGATTTCTACTCAGTATATTACCTAATTTCTGCATGTCGTAACAGGATTGAGTAACTAATAATGCGGGCTTGTACCATGTAACTGTCTATACTCCTTTTATCTATGATGTAACCTAACATGGGGGCTCTGATAAGAGACACGGGCCCATAGTCATGGTGGATCGCTCAATCTTAAATGTGAATTAGTCAGTTTTATGAAATAAAAATAGGATACGTGTTGAAAAACTGTGTTAGAAATTTAATTATTTTTCGATCCATAAGCGGTTTAAATGTTGTGAATCACCAATTGGCTACAACAATCGATAATCTAAGTCGCTCTAAACCACAGCCTTCTATTCAACGCCACGAAGATAAAAGTGGCAACGCCGCAGCGCCGGCCTACCTTCATTTCATTTCATTTCATTTTTATTAAACGGCAAACACCATTTTACAAGTGGGTTTAACAAGATTACATTATACATTGTGCATTATACATACATACCAACGACAGAGCCATTTGAAAATGAGCGAAAAACAGTTTCCAGCTTAAACACAAAATCAATAAGACAATCGATAGAAAAATCAACAATAAATAACAATAAAAATAAATAACAATATAAATAAATAACAATATAATACATAACAATGTATTATACCGAAACAGCTGTAGCTTTAATTCATTATGGAACGTCTGTGCAATGTTGTTTTTTAAACATTTCTTATTACTACTATTACCATGGCAACAAGCTGGTAACAGATGTTGACACACACCAGCAGGTCAAAGAAGGATCATAAGAGGCTATGCCCAAAAAAATTGGAGCAAAGTTATATTTCACTATAAAACACACTTTAGTGATGTGAAAACAGCCATTGAAGAAAGATAACTCATGAAACTCAATTAAATATCAAATTTATTTTCTTGAAATATTTCACTTAATGTATAATAAATGAGGTTTAGAAAGAGATCATTGGGTTATCGATATTTCATCTACTTTAGCATTATTATGTTTACCGTCCTGGATGATTGAGCGCTCACTTTCATGACAGCTTCATTTAAACTTCCATGAATAAATTTAGGATTTCGTCGGCTATTAGTTAATACAATCCCTGGGAAAATAGATGCTAAAATGATGTCTTAATGTGATGAGATATAATACAAGATATATTTTAAATATTATTTTTATACAATTCTTTTATAAAGAACTGTTTGTAAATAAAACTAATACTTTATGTTTACTGCTGATATACTTACTTTCTATTTAATCCATACGAAAGGTAAATCAACGTAAATAATAAAGTAAAATAAAATTAATATCATTGGTATGTTTTATTAAATATTTTATTTTGATGTATGATTTTACAAAGAAAAACTAAATAGCTACATGTTTTTATTAAATTAATAAAAAATTGAATATTTTAAAATTTTTTGTATTAATCTTGATTACGTTTTTCCGACTTTTTGATCAAAAATATTTAAAACAGCTGCTTTTTACCAGCCAATAGTTGCAATAACTATAAATACAAAATGTGATCCAATCAAAATTATTAATAAAATACTCACAATACTTAGAATAAATTTTCTATGATACAATAATGTATTATGTGTTAAAACATAGTTATAACCTTTGGTAATCAATGGAATCCATTAAGTAATCTAAGTAGTTACATTACTTTACTAAAATAATTTTTTTTAATTATTTAATAGAATTAAGTTAGTGTTAATGTAAATTGGGCCATTATTATGTAAAATGTGCAAGGATATTTGTAAAAATGGTGTACACCGTAGGAAATAAATAAATAAGTATAATTATTACCTCCTGATAATTAGGCACTTGTCATTTAATTGAAAGTTCGATGGCAAGTGATATTACTAAAAAATTAACAAATTTGTGTTTAGCTTCTGGAGAATCTTTTGTTGGAACTGAAGAACATGTTGAACCAGGTTCGTTTCATTACTTCAACTCAACGCTGCTATAGTTATGGGGTCGTTCAGGCGCAGCTAGCTTTTTGTAATGGGAACTTATGGGACTTAAGCGTGCTTAGGGCTTCTATGTTTTTGTATTTGTAAGTACTGTAGCAAAACTATTCAGTAAATATTAGTTTCTCATATATCTAGAATATTTTTATTTCACTTAGGGTTTGAGAGCTAACTTTTTAAACTATGATAATTTCTAATAGTGAAGTATTTTCAAAATTTACTGAAAAATCTAAAATTTATTTTCCTGTAGTTTTCAATGTATATACACTGTTAAGATATTATACAAAAAATATTTATCGGTAATAATCACCAATAACGATTTATATAATTAACGAGTTGGAATGCAATAGAAAATAATTTCCCATGCCGAAAATAAATTTGTCAATGAGGTTGATTAATTTAGAGCTCGATGGTCATGACAACTTCCAGTTCCAATTAAAAGTTTTAATTAAAATAATTGTCATCTGAAACTAAGAAATGTGGATGGATAATCAATTTATTGTAAATCAAGAGTTTTAAATAATAAATCAAGTGATCTATCCGCATTTAACTTTAAGTGTGGTTTTTGAGATAGTAATATTGAGAATATTAACTTTAACAAATATCTAATTCTGTCAACCAATATGTGGTACAAGTTTTGTCACTCTCATTGGATGCTGAAATGTCTACTAGATGAATATGGACCAGCTGTCACCAGAGTTATTACAAATAGCTACCTCCCTTTAGAGACATTTTCTAAAATACGATAAGTACACATTAGTCCGTAATAAATAAATTTTAAATATAATATTTCAAGCCTTAAAAAAATGTTTTTCTTGGTTATAACATTTATTACGAAGCTGCAATAACAAGATAATACAAGCCTCCATAATTACGTTACAGGACAGAATGATGTACAGCGAGGAAATGAGAAAGGATAAACCTGATTACGAACCCAGTGTGCTCTGTCTTGGAGTCGAGTTGAAATCTAGAACCTCACATGAATATATAGAATGCACACTAAGTGTATATATATATATATATATATATATGGTGTATGGATAAGTGTACATTATGTCTGTCTTTACCATCTTTATATTTAAAATATCTCTGTGAGTAAGTAAATAGTTAATTACATAAACAATTATATCAATTACTAGTTATTTTTTTCATTAATTTAAGCACTACCGGATATTAATTATGTTTGTGCATAAGTGGTTGTATTGTTAGGAAGCATACAGGATTATTTGATTAAAAGAACTTAAAAAAAAGCAAATGTTTGCTAAAATACCTTCCTCATAAAAGTTGTTTGGGATTTGGATTTCCAAATAATTAAAAACGTAAACTTTCTAAACAATTTATCAAAATAATAAATGATAAAGAATATATATATATATAAGAAGTATATTCATTTAAATGCTAGTTGATGTTTTATTTTGTTAAGTTCAAGCACCCATCATTGAATAAACTATATAAATAAAATTACAGTTTTGTCTGTACATTGCTTAGAATCATGCAGTTTTTGGTTATTCTTACGTTTCATAGCCTAAGAAAGCCGAAACGAGTCTTATCTCAATTTCTGTCTGTATGTCTGTTTGTCTGTTTGTCTGTTTGTCTGTCCATTCTGTGGTTGCGTCTTTAACGCCAAAATGTCATTTTACGCGGCCTACTCCTAGAAAACTAGAATACCGATCAAGGTTCTAATCATTTGTCTGTATTTACTGGATTGGTGAGAGTGTCTTTGTCTATAAAAACATGGCCTAGCTTCTTTGAAAACAAAATAACGAACCATCAAAAACCCAATTTTGTTCGATTTTTGTAAAATTTTCTCCTAATGTTTACTATTACATTTGATGAAATAACGATCAGCTGTTTGGATTAGTTTTCACTTCTAGCTGTCACTGATATGTTTACAGTAAAAGTTGTTTACAAATACCGCAACCATTTCCGATCAAGTTTTGTTAGCACATCCAAACCAAGAGAGATTAAAGACGTTGTGCCTTACTAAACCGGTTTAATTAATCGCAAGTAGCTTACAAAAAAGGTTTCCACTCATTGACGGCGCTTCAAGGACAGTTGTGTAAAGTGCAAAGTAAAAAATCATAACTGCAGTGGGTGACTGGGTGATCGTGGATGTTGCTGCGATCTTGGAAGATCTTTCTGATTTTGCTGTGATCGTAACAGAGGTTTAACTTACAGATGTAGCTAAACTTGCTTTTCCAATGTGTCACTTTTGGTTTCTACTTACTTACATTTCGACAACGATATCGGTACTTTTCCTACTTAGGAAGTAAAACTACAAACGTCCAAAACCCCAGATTTGTGCGTTTTTTGTCAAATTTCCTCCGAATGTTTGCTAGATGTACCAATTATCGTTTAGAGATTACGTAATCTTTTACATAAGAAACCTTTGTTTGGATAAAGGTGGTTTCTTCAAACTGTCATTAATATGTTAACATTAAAAGTTGCTTACAAATAATGCTATTAATGGTAAATAACTTTGATTTTCGAAAACTTAAAAGACATTTAAAACCAAGGGAGATTAATAACTTCGGTACTGCACCACATCAATTGAAAGTTTTTTTTAACATACCATAGTTAGTTTTAAAGCTTTACGTTGTTAACGTTACATGTTACATGTTTTGTGGCCTGTGTATTTATTTATTTGCCAACGGATTAACACCTATAAAACAGTTTGATTAGAATGACAGTTTGAATTGGTCGTAAGTACTATAGTTCTTTTCTTAAATGTAAACGTTGGTTTATGGTACTACTACTTTTCCTTAGAACCGGTGGTAGCAGAAAGAATCATTTTTACGTACAAACACATCACTATTTACAACTATAGTTATCGTTAGTGCTGCATTTCGTATTTCATATTGCTTATTTCTTATTAAATTTAATTGACGTCTTACTGTATAATTTTTGCGTTTTCTGTTTGAACTCAAAAATGTTAGTTTATGCTATGAAATGATAAAACATTATTGAAAGAATTTTTACCAAACCATCATGAATTTGTTAAGCTTGGCGTTGTTGACATATAAATGTTTGGGGACTGTGTGTTTATTTATATATTTGCCAACGGATATACACAAATTTTACAGTTTGATTAGGCCTAAAAACGATTATCATAACATTTGATGACACTATCAAAACTTTCAAATAATTATTTTGTTTGTAATTTGCTTTGGTTAAAGCGTAGTAGCATAACCCCTAATTCAATTCTGTATTCTGTGTGTGTATGTCTGTTGGTAACGCATTAATTTCCTTATTTCTCAGTGTTTCTTGGAAAAGACAAGAGCACCTTTGTTTATGAAAATTTCAACCCGAATAAAGTGTGCAGTAGTGAGGTTGAGGTAGTATTTTAACTACTATTAACCAGTGTGAAAAGTAACTTTCAATTACAGGCCTACCTTAGGGCTATGCCTTATAGATCTATAAAGCAATTCCTTTTATCATTAGATATAAAATATGGACTAACACGATCGGGTGACATTTAATTGTGAAGCATTCGTTTTGGCTTTGAAACTGTCAGATTTGCGAAGGTTTATATGTATGTATTTCCTATACAGTAATAGTTTTGCCAGCATATCTGGAAAAATGCACACTAAATATGCAAACCAACTCCTGTTCTGAATATAAAGTTTCAACTTACTACAAGATTCCCGTACGTAGAACGGGCAAACAACTAGTAGGAAATAAATCTAACTGCTTTGCAAAGTATTACAGGTGTTATTTCAAAACGAACAACAGTCATAATTTCCGATGTCTTAAAAGAGTCGACTCAAAGATAATGTCATCAACCACTCCACTTTAGTTATCGAAACTGAAAACGAACTCACTCTGAAAACGAACGCTGTTGTGTGTATCATGTGTTTACTGTGAACAGCTGTAATTAATACAAATCAATCGTCTGTTTAAGTGAACAAAATCCTTTCTTCATAAGAATACATTAAGATTTTGATGGCCTGTGGGGAAAAGCCCGAAGACTTTTATTACAGGAATTGGTGAAAGAGGGCGTCTATACAAAGTATACTTAATTTTGAAACATCGTTTGTAAAAATCCGTCCATTATTAACGGAGGAGTAGTGTTTCGTAGAAATCGCCTTCACGAATTATACAGGGTGACCGTTAAGTCTTAGGACGACTTTATAACTTTTAAACGACAAACGATATCACAAACACATTTGGTATACCGTTACTGGAAATTGTAAGCTACTTTTCTGTGTACATGGTGGTCGGATATCACCTTTGGGGGACGGCCCGTCGGGGGTCAGAAGAAAATCTTTAATGACAGCCTATGTTGAGTTGTACATAATTTTAAAGGTCCACTTCAAGTGAAAACAATGCCGCAAACCGCACTTCAAAAGGTTGATCCTGCGCAAAATGGCAGATGTTCAAAGAATTTCAAAATTAGCCAATTTCTTTAAATTAAAACACTTTTAAATCTTTAAACAACTGTCATTTTTTAACGGATGGTCCTTTCGAAGTACGGTTTGCGGCATTCTTCTTTGCTTAAAATTCCTTCCCCATAACTTTACATTCAGTGATCCAAATAACTCTTCAGGGCGACGGTCCACAAGGAGTCGGAAGTAAATCTTGAATGGAAGCATAGGTTGATATGCACATCAAATTAAAGGTATTTATTAGTAGAATTTAATGCCACAAACGTACTTCAAAAGGATCATCCCTTTAAAAATGACAGTTGTTTAAAGATTTAAAAAAGTGTTTTAATTTTAAGAAATTGGCTAATTTTGAAATTCTTTGAACATCTGCCATTTTGCGCAGGATCAACCTTTGAAGTGCGGTTCGCGGCATTGTTTTCAGTTAAAGTAGACCTTTAAAATTATGTACAACTCAACATAGGCTGTCATTAAATATTTTCTTCTGACCCCCGACGGGCCGTCCCCCAAAGGTGATATCCGACCACCATGTACACAGAAAAGTAGCCTACAATTTCCAGTACCGGTATACCAAATGTGGTTGTGATATCGTTTGTCGTTTAAAAGTTATAAAGTCGTCCTAAGACTTAACGGTCACCCTGTATGTTAGGATTATATTAAAGGTGATATTCCTTTTAACCCATAGTTAGTTAATTGTAATAAATTATCACAAATAGGAATACATAAGAGATGTATCAAATACAATATTGATAAGACACATATTCCAAATCAATACCTTTATTTTATTATTTTTGCTTGGTAAATGTAATAAGTTTTTAAAGTGTTGTATAACCATTGAGAATGGACGTATTGGAGTCGATATAGTCTCAAACCTTAGCAAATTTTATACTGTTTTGACAGGTTAAGGCATTATTTTCTGTTAGAGGCATACTTTAGAAGATATTTAGCAAAAAGTGAAAAAAGTGTCTGATTTTTACGTATTTTTGGCTACTACGCCGGTAGCACAGGTCTTTCGAAGCTGCAAACTTGGTTTCTTATTTGTAGTATAGGTCCTAACAACATACTAAAAAATTAGAACTACATGACCTTTTGCAAGCAAGACCCTTTTTTATGTTTAATTTGACTGGACTATAAGGACTATCGACATGTGTGACCAGCTTAGACGTACACAACTATACTATACATTGTTTTTGTCTTTAACTTTTACAGCCCCAATAACGTGGTTTAATGTTACTGAGCATATTGAGTAGTATTATCTATGGTAGTATTTCAAGAACTTTCCTATTTATCTTTTGGGAATATTTTTGCCCTACTTCGAGTATTCTCTTCTCATATCCCTTACGTTACTTATCGTTGATTTTTACCTGTCCACTCCACACTTTTGTAAAAAGTTCACATCAAAAATTAATATTATTAAACTTTGTACTATTTTAAATACTAAATATCCTAATTAATTTTAAATACAAAAATATTAATTAATAATTCGTTCTCGGTTGTTTTTAACATATTGTTTATTGGATACAATAAGTAGTAACCCGTGCAATGAAGATTGTGTATTTTCTGTCATCGTACCACCACCTACAAGGCATCTGCAGTTAAGTCTTGCTGCATATTTCAATGACTTCTTTACTGGTTAGTTTCGAACCAAAGTCCTAATTTCTCTTACAAGTACTTAAGGATGAAGAATTTTACGACATCGCAGAAAACTTGGAGTGAAAAGGGACAGTCTGGTGGTACTCATCAGACATGTAGTGTAGGCTACGAGCATTCCTAGTACATTTTCTGGTTGTATGGTATGGAAATGGACCATAGCTATCGTCTCATTCTCCTTCTTCTCCTTCTTCTTATTCTTCTTCTTCTTCTTCTTCTTCTTCTTCTTCTTCTTCGAGATTATCTAGCGGTAATTTCACAGAGTCCCTGGAAGTTATCCGCTTGATCCGACTGACTTGACTCCCACTCCTCGCCATGGGCTAGAAAATCCACAGTGATTAGTAAATTGTACACTTATAATATGAGACCTATGTTAACATTCCATGTAACAAAACTAATTCCCTATCTTGCAGTGTAGCCGGAAGCGATAACCAACAAATGCTCAGATTTGAAGCTGCATTTCTTTTTTGGAAGCTGATAAATTGTTGGCTACCAGTGTCGAATACTATAGGTAATTGTCTGGATAACTGACAAATGAACAATATTTTGTTCTACGACGCTGGTTCTTAATATTGCACATGTTGTCAGTTAGCCAAGACAAATGTGTTGACCGCGTTGCAATTAAGTGTATATGTGTGTGTGTTCTGATTTGAAGCTGCATTTTTTTTAAGCTGATAAAATTGTTGGCTACCAGTGTCTAATACTATAGGCAATTGTCTGGATAACTGACAAATGTACAATATTTTGTTCTACGGCGCTGGTTCTTAATATTGCACATGTTGTCAGTTAGCCAAGACAAATGTGTTGACCGCGTTACAATTAAGTGTATATGTGTGTGTGTTCTGATTTGAAGCTGCATTTCTTTTTTGGAAGCTGATAAAATTGTTGGCTACCAGTGTCTAATACTATAGGTAATTGTCTGGATAACTGACAAATGTACAATATTTTGTTCTACGGCGCTGGTTCTTAATATTGCACATGTTGTCAGTTAGCCAAGACAAATGTGTTGACCGCGTTACAATTAAGTGTATATGTGTGTGTGTTCTGATTTGAAGCTGCATTTCTTTTTTGGAAGCTGATAAAATTGTTGGCTACCAGTGTCTAATACTATAGGTAATTGTCTGGATAACTGACAAATGAACAATATTTTGTTCTACGACGTTGGTTCTTAATATTGCACATGTTGTCAGTTAGCCAAGACAAATGTGTTGACCGCGTTACAATTAAGTGTATATGTGTGTGTGTTCTGATTTGAAGCTGCATTTTTTTTAAGCTGATAAAATTGTTGGCTACCAGTGTCGAATACTATAGGTAATTGTCTGGATAACTGACAAATGAACAATATTTTGTTCTACGACGCTGGTTCTTAATATTGCACATGTTGCCAGTTAGCCAAGACAAATGTGTTGACCGCATTACAATTAAGTGTATGTTAATAAAGTTACTTAATGAAAGAAACAGATTAATGCACTTATCTTTCGGCTGTTGCTCCTGCCAATGAACAATTCCTGCTGAGTTAGGTAATCCTTGACCAACGATGACGTTCAGAATATGGAGTTTCTCTTCGTTGTATCGTTTGAGTGGAGAATCCTCATAGTCCTTTTCCTTTGTATCCGATACCGAGTAGGGTTCTGTGGCCTCTTTGTAGAGCGTGAGTCCATAGTGCTTTGGAATGATCCTTTAGTTCAAAATCTGGTTTGTTCCTGTCTTCCTTTTGTATTTGACTCTTATTTTTCTATTTTTATTAAGAGCAATTTAGTTGTGTCAGTCGTGAAAATTTTAGTTTTTGGTATTTTGTTTCCATAGATACATGAAGGTGATTTCTACAAAACACTACTCCTCCGTTAATAATGGACGGATTTTTACAAACAACGTGTCAAAATAAAGTATTTTTTGTGTAGACGCCCCCTTTCACCAATTCCTGTAATAAAAATCCTCGGGCTTTGCCCCACAGGCCATCAAAGTTGGATTTTCTCCCATAAGATTAACATGGGGGAATCTATATATTAATTTGAAACTGTTTTTCTTTGTCATAGCTAAATTGAGAGAACGGCTGGGCGTAGAAACTCGGTAGAGGTGTCTAAAGAAAGGACTTGGTCTGTAGATGAGCCATCAAAAGAGAAACGTGGTAAATTCCCTTGGGGCTCTACCCTAGTGGCCTTTGAATTCCCATCCCATATTATTCTTATGGAGGAAAAACTGGGTTTTTGTCCCAGCTAATTTGAGAGAACGGCTGGGCGTAGAAACTTGGTAGGGGTATCTAAAGAAAGGTCTTGGTCTGTAGATGAGCCATCAAAAGAGGAACGAAGTAAATTCCCTTGGGGCTCTGCCCCAGAAGCCTTTAAATTTGCCTCTTCAAATTTGTTTACCATATGCATAATTCTACACTACTTTTTAATGAAACAGCTGTTAATATTTAAATTGTGATTTATTGAATTTTTCAAAATGAAGTACAATATTTGCAATGGGTTTTTCTGATTTTAAAATCGATTTTATTCTGCATCGTGTCATGTTTTGCAATATAATGTTCTATTACCAAATCAGTAGAAAATCCTAATATCACAGTAACTCTTAAAATTATTTCTTAAGGAGTTAACTTATATCTATTGTATGGCTTGGTTTCTGCCTTTTTTTACCACTTCTTGGAGATTGTACGTAGGTGATATTCTTTGACGTATTGCATCTGTAGACGAAACTTGGGTTGGTGAAATTATTACAATGGAAAAAAGCGAGAAATCCTGGACAATTTGATATAGGCTAAAAATAAAACTAAATTAACAATATGCTACATTTCTTGAGCAATCATTCTTGAAATAACCGATTTGCAAACAATGGAAACATAGAAAAAGTCATAGAACACAACCAAGTAGAAGAAAAGAAATATATATTTTTTAATTTATAATCGTTATTATAGACAACCTAATGCGGCTATGAGAGGGAAAAATTTTTAGAAACACTAAAAAAACAAGATCAGCTTTTTGAGAAAAGATAAGATATAAATAACTTCTTGATAAGCATTGTACGTGTTATTAAATTTACTGAAAGTAAATAAAAGAAACGTCTTATAACACTTAAAACATATATTTACGCTTATACTGTTACTCACAAGATTCGTTCGCCTATTGGGTCTGATGATGATTGGAGTGTCCAATCGAAATCGATCACCACTTACCATCGTTTTTGTATATTTACCGTCTTGTGAGTAACAGTATAAGCGTAAATATATGTTTTAAGTGTTATAAGACGTTTCTTTTATTTACTTTCAGATAAGATATTTACAAAAGATTTTGATTATATCTAACTGTTGTGTAGATCGTGAGTATTTCCATAATCTTCGTGAGTTGCATGTAATGCTTCGCAATTGCTCGAATTCGAGCAACAGGTACACTAGTTGAAATATTTAATTGGAAACTTTGTCCCCACTAATTTGAGAGAACGGCTGGGCGTAGGAACTTGGTAGGGGTGTCCAATGGCCTTGGTCTGTAGATGAGTTATCAAAAAAAAAACTAAGCAAAATCACTTAGGGCTCTGCCCCAGAAGCCTTTAAAGATCCCTCCACAAATTTGTTTACATTTTGGCCATGTGAATAATACTTTTTAATAAAACAGCTGTTCCTATTTAAATTGTATCTCAAACAACACATATTTATTGGGAGTTACTGAATTCTACCAAATAAGTATTTGCAATGTTATTTTCTGATTTTAAAATTGATTTTCCTCTTTATCATGTCATGTCATGTTTTGCATTATAACGTTCCATTACGAAATCAGTGGAAAATCCTTATTTCACAGCAATTCTTGGCGAGTTAGCGTAGCGAACGAGTACCAACCTAAAGGTGAGTGAGCGTAGCGAACAAACTTCAACCAGGACGTGATTGAGCCATGCGAACGAGATAATCTTGAAAATTAAGAAGTTAACGGGGCAAAGCCCGCGGGTTACAGATAGTTACTTAGTATAAGATATATTTAGTTTCCCAAAATTGTCAAAAGATTATAAATATAACTCTAAAGCGTTCTAAAATTATGAATGATTACATCACTTCGTGAATTTAGATACTTGGGCATTAGCAGAAATATAAAATTTATTTTTGGTGCAATATAAATATAAAATTTCCCAGATTGCCATGCTAAATGGTTTATATGACACAGTCCTATATGATTTAGAGCCACTGCATGAGGGGTGAGTGCAGGGGTTGAGAGGGGGGGCAAAGGTCTGAGATCAATGAGGCACAGCGTGGCTGCATGCCAAGGGTCGCCACGTGCCTTCCTCATGGACAAAATATTGTCTTGACAGCATGTTGAAACTAAACTACATACTATTCTGATAGAGTAATATAAATGACTACTTTTGTAGGTGTGGTTTACCTAAGGTTTGTCTTAGTCTTTATACATGTATGTACACTATAATTTTTTTCTCCAATCCCCTTTATTTCTTCTCCAAATAAGTTATTCTTCCAAGTCCGGTGATTTATTTAAAGCAGGTCACAGTTTACTACCCCTATGCTTAAGTCCAACATTAAATTTGGATGGCATCAGTGGATTTTTAATATACTGGAAGCAGAAAAGTAGTTGAATGTAAGTTAAATATATTACTACAATTTAAATGGTGTACGTGTGTTTTGCTATGCTTCACATCTCCAGACTTCCAGTTCCTTTGATGAAATAGTACATGTCATCATTAGTGTAGAATAAACGGTCTTTTAAGGTATCCGCTGTTATGAGTCATACCCTGAAACAATATTTAAACGAGTTGACGTAGATACTGGTTATAATGACTGCGAAAGTCTTGATATCCATAATAGTGTTACACATACAGAGTTTTTAAAAAGAAATCTAAAATAATGATGAATATAAGATCTCATTTATGAACGCGACACTATTGTATATATTTAAAGAGTGTTCCTAAAGCATTTGTATGATCTTCTTTTAAGCCATTGGTTGGTAACGCTTTGGTTGTTTGATGTCAAGAGATTTCTTTAAAAAATCATATCCCTTCTCTGAAAAACACTTTTAGGATAAACTTTGGTATTAGCATATCAAGGTGTATCCTTTCAATGACACTTGAACCTGCTATTATCCTCTGATAAGGTATTTGTTGAATTCTTTATGGATATCACATTTTCTAGAGCCTTAATATTCTTTAGGAAAGAAGGCTAATCCGTAAAAAACATGAAAACTAAAATAAATTTTAGTTTTGAATATTCTCTCTAACAAAAATAGTTGTAGCCTACATCAATGAATTCGTTTTAAAATATTTTTCTCAGCAAACAACAACCATAATTGTTTGATTGATCCGGGGTGTCAACATTATGTTTTAACATTATGATAATGCAAACCAGTCAGCATAGAAAACTTAAAAGCTACACAAGACAAATCATTAAGGAAAGTTAAAATTAAAATTAACTTTCAAAAGATACTGGTGAAAAATCCTACTGTATTGTGTATCTGAATAAACTCCAAGTAATGACAATCTTGTTCAAAAGTTAAGCGAAAGGTAACAATGTTATTTGTAAAGTAATGTGATGAAAGGTATGTACTTAGTTCTCTTTGTGGAAGGTGTTAGCCCTTGTTTGATGATAATTCAACTCATAAAATGAAAGAATACATAAACTACGCGGATATAATAAAAGTAGGTACATAAAGGATTTTCTGAAAATTTCTTCAAAAAGAGTATTACAACCAGATCTTTTTTATTTTTATAAAGAACAAAATAATTGTCACTGCTTTGAAACTAGCCGCCTGCAGTGCTGGTTCTAAGACCTTGTGAAGAGGGGTATACCAGAGGGTATGTGGTTATGGAACAACCCCCCCCCCCAAGACAGGAGGGGGGTCCAGGGGTCTAACTACGGAAAATTTGGCATTTTTTAAGTCTTTCGGTGACATTCTAATCACATTCTTAACGTCTAGAACTGTGTCCAAAAACCTCCCTTACATTTTAGGGCGGGGTTGGGCTTTGGCCCCTGTAGCCCTCCCCCCTGAGACCCACTACTAGCACTATCTTATCTCAACAACCACCTCTGAGACTTATAAGGCTTACACCTAATGTATTTTCATCACTGAAAATATCAGTAGGTATACGGTGATAGAAAGTTAACCTTCGGTTTAGGTATTTTGAACAAAATACACTATACATGGCCGTTGACATAGCCTACGTAAAACCAATAAGCTAATATAAAATTAAAATGTGAAATATACCTAATTTGAAATTTACAACGGAATACCTGAATATCGTCAACTATATCTACCTAAAGTAAAATATACTATGGGGTAGCAATATGGATGTCACAGAATTGCAACTGACAGCGTTTTTGTTGGTATTGTGTCCACCACAATGTACAGAAGCCAACTAGTTGCAGTGTGGGAGTGAGAAGCCTTTAGTCTGAACCAGTCTACTATTGACTCGGTTTGGGATCTGAATCTTAGGTGTGGGATACTTTTAATTGGTTATGTTATAGATAGGTGTTACTGCTCTAGGTTTTGAATATTTTAAGTGGCTTTAATGTGACCCTAAACAAAATAACTTTTCTTCATGTAGTAGATTACAATTTTCTATTAATAATTTAAAATTAATTTTTGTAATAGCCAGAAAATTAATTGTTTTAAAATAAATACTGATACCGTATTGGGCATTTTAGGGCTCTACCGCAACATCCAGGGTTCACTACAGTAATCTATTTTTATTTTCTCTGAAATTTAATTTATTTTGCTTATATGTTACTTTTAAAAAGTAGTTGTTAGAGATATATCTTTGAAACGTTCATGGTGTTATCATTATATTACCTAGTATGCTACAATGTAGCGACAATTTTGAAAAAATAGTAAAATGTATTTTAATTTAAAATTCGAGTATTTGTGTAAAATCAGTTTCGATAAAATTAAAATACAATTATATACATGTTATTTTCAAATATCCCTGCGTAGCGTACTACTAAAACAGATTTGCCACAAGTAGAAAAAGAGTTTACGATCCTATCCTTTTTGTTCTTGAGAAAAATTTCATTTAGTTAACATTTGAGTCCCCTAATTATCTGAAGAATTTGTTCATATGAAAAATGATATTGCAGTTATTCAGTGCTGCCAGTTGTAGGATTTTCCTATTAAATGGATGTTAGTGATATACTCTGAAAATCTCACAATAATAAGGACATAAGTTTAATATATTTGAAGGAGATTAACTTAGGTTATAATAAAATGAATTCAAATTTTGTTTTATTAGTTGAATTTCGTCGTCTTGATTAAAAAAGTTACATGAACAGTTAGTTACTTCCCCACTCGCAAGCACAATAGTTTCGACATTAGCAACACCTGTGTTTACAACAAAACAGCTGTTATAGTGTCTCATTCTCTGTAACCAAATTCTTGTGCGAATTGTACAGTTTTACAATGAATTTAATTTATAAATGGTGATTCTTTATCAGTGTGTTCTAAATATGTAAAAAGATTAACTAAAAACTACAGGATGTAAGTAAACTGACAATCGCAGTATGATAGGTGTATGAAGTAGTTAAAATAAAATAAAATATGATAATTATGATTCCATTTTTTTTTATGAAAAAGCTAACTTAACAGTTTCACTCATTGCACATAAACCTATATTCTGGCTATTACATCCTAAAAGTATTAATATACAGTCTTACAAAAGAACACGGCATAAAAAAATTATAGACGAAGCCATATTTTTTACATGTAGTACTAAGAAATTAAACAATATCAAACCAAATATAACACAACTATTTATAGACCGTTTAGTAAAAAGAAAAGAAATTATAAAGTAAAATTGGGACATAAAAGAATAGGGTACGTAGTATAATTGTTATTGAAAACCTTCGTTAACTGGACTTAAGTCATATAAATAAAAACTACTAACTTTTCTTTAGTAAAAAGAATTAAAAACTACCTCAGAAAAAGTGATTCATTGTTAGAGCCATGACTGATGTCACAATTTACAGTTTTTAAGGTTGAACTTTATTCTGTGTGAACAAAAAGTTCAACTTTTTCATAATTATAACGCTTGACACTTGCTAAGCTTTATTAATGACAAGAACTAAGTTTAACTTTGTTATGACGGAAATTTCTTTAAATTAAAATATAATGAGGGGAGGAAATGTTACGCTTAGCATTATAAATTCTCAAATGTCTGTCTCTATTTTGCCTAACATGACGAGGGAGTAAATATTTTTTCATTGACTCCAATTAGCCAATTAATTAAATCTTGGTTTACACAATAAAAATAAATACACATTAATAAAGGATTACATTGTATAAGAATTGATAATACATTATTAATGGTAGGTTTTTCAATGACCAATCACAGTTTTAACTTAACACAATAAATGAGAATTTTAAATTCATATCATAATAAAATAAACTTTTTATGTAACAAGTACGTATACCATTAAAAACATTGTGAAATTAGGTTGCTTCACTTATAGTAGCGTTGAAACTGTTTGATAACAAATGAGCCGATTCTTACAACCAACAAATCTCTTATGGACTGCTAATATTCGACAATCCACCAATTATATCTCTTTGACCTCATTAAAGTATGTCAAACATGATAAGAATCATGTCATTGAATGAAATACCTCATTAGGTGTTGCTGTATAAACAGCTGATAGTTCTTAATGAGGGCGCGAGTAGTCAAGTAAGTACTAGGGTCTTCAAAACTAACCAATAATCAAATATAATTTTTTACTTTATCTTCTCCTTATACATAGTATGTGGAGAAAGTCGAAACTACATTGTGTTTTTCAAAATCTTAGATTTTAATCTTTTGGTGGAAATATCCGTTTGGGCCGGGCACTGAACCTTCAAAAATTGTTTTTGAATTGATGTTTCTGTGCATGTGTACAGATTAAAACTGTGATCCGATTTTGATGAAATTTGTTACCAATGTGTACCATGTTTCCAATTTTGAATTTTAATGCTGATTTTTTATGAACCCAATAAAATTGCTGAAAATCGAACTTTTACAAAAACCGCTCAAACTATATTTATTAAAATTGACTATTTTATGATCCTTTCAACCGAAAAAAAATGTTTAACCTCTTATGCTGAAAACATTATAGTTAAAAAGTTATTACAACTTTAGTAATTTTCCACATAGAATTTAATAGTTACTCTCACATCTCACCAATGATAAGGGCTGTTAACGAGCATCTTCAAGAACAAAAAGTGGATAGTCACTCCATTCTAAACGCACGTTGCGATTGCTTAAAATACGCGACTTAAGTATGCTTGGCTGTCTCAAAGAAAAGATTATTGACAATTGATGCAACGTGTGTCGTTGGCTACGAATGAAACTCTAGTTTTATGAATAGGAATAAAAGGGGGGTAAAAATGATTATATCCCCACTAGTGTGGGGGCGAGCTGGTTTGGGGTAGTGTGTGGACTTTGGTCACAAAGTCCAAGGTTCAAACCCCGCCAATCACCATTGTATTTGATCTACGTGATAATGCAACTTCCGGGACATAAAACAACCATAGGTGTACTCTAATCTTCTCTCTGTTGATGCACTTATTTATTTTTAGCTGTATCATTTACGTTTTTTAAACGTAGTCAACTTACATTGCCGAAGAAGCCCTTCTCCTCTGCAGCGCGTGCAAGTTGAGGTCCCTTGCCGCTAGGGTCGCAGGGTCGTAGCCTGGCCTGAGCAGTGACGTAAGTCGTTCCACACAAAGGGACTTGCTGCGGTCCCTGTTTGCAGCAGCGGCGAGTAACCGTTCCTCCTCGAGTCGCCGCGACTTGTCACCGCGGAACCGTGACACTAACTGTGACAACGATGTAGTTACTACTGGATCGTACCTCGATGAGATATTTAGGGGATTTTGTATAATAGGAGTGAAAAAATACGAGGGGAAACAGCTGTTTTAAATCAGCTAAGAATCTTTTAACTGTCTAGAGATGTAGTTTGAGAACACAACCAATGCCAGCCTCAGGATAAAAACCATATGTATAAAATTCAGATTGATTTATCGGTTTATATAACTTAAGCGTGTCGAAACCCTTTCAAATCAAGTTGATAAAACCGACGAATGCTAGAAAAATACCTGTATGGTTCATAAACATAAACAAATTACATTTTTGGCCCGAAAATAAACATTATTTAACATTGCTTCAATGGAACTGTCAAACATAATATGTTCAATGCTGTTCGTATAGGATGCGGACCAACAACGTCATTTGTTTATATTTATGATCCATACCGGTAATTTTCTAGTATTCGTGATAAAAACGTTACTTGATATTTACAGTGTACTTGAAACTATCCTTAGGACAGGATTTAAGGAATAGAAAATATTTATAAACTTTTGAAGATTTAAGGTTATAACTAAATTGTGATTAGTGAATAATGTTAAAAATTTTAAATATATGGGCAAGATAGCTATAAAAAATTAAATTGGTAATCTGGTGCATTAAAAAGGATAAGTATCAAAGTGGAAAATTGATATGAACATACAATAATGAGTCACCATTTTTAACTCCTGGTGATATTACAATGGCACTACCATCTAGCTCTTAACCCTTTCAGTGCTAGGCCAATAATTCATATTTTATAAGACTTTTTTGTTTGCCTTTTAATTCCATTACCCGTTGTTGAATTTTAACTGTCATGCTGTCACTGTTTTATTAATTAGGCTAATTTTGAATAATAACACAATAAGAAAATATATAAGAAAGATAAATCCCGGTATTTGTAGTAAACATCAAATAAAACTTAGTTTTTGTTGTAATTTTCCTGGTTTTCCTATAAATTTTTATGTTCTGATAGCATTATTTGAAACCGAAATCTCACAAAATCAAAAGACATATAGTTTACAATGTAATATTGAATTTAACCCTGATTTAGTTGGACGAGGTTATTGTAATATAGCAATTTTTGGGAAACTAATGTTTTGCAGCAAAGTCTCAGGAACACATTTACTACTACTAAAACTAAAAGATTGCATCTAAATAGTCCGTGACTAGCTGGTGCTGCTACCTAGTAACGCATTGAACAACTATCTGCAGCGCCATCTGTTCGCAATCGGTGGCGACAGCTTAAATACCGGGTTTTGACTCCCCAGTCTTCAAGCACAGATAGCCGAGAAGGCTAGGGCGTGTGTCACTTGGCCAGTGGCATTCGTCTGCTCGGGTTCGAATCCCGTCCTGTGTGGCAAATAATTGGTGACCTGTGTGTTTGTAGCGATATACTACAACCACTGGGGCATAGTGAGGTGTTCATAATCCTTGGTTTAGACATACACCTCGAAATCATCGGATTGGGCGAATCTTTTAGCTAAGTGGTTGGTAGTGTATCCTATGAACATGCAGGTAACCAATGGCCGTTTTGCTATTTTTTTTTTAAATAACCTTCCTGTCTGAAAAAATTGATAAAATTGTTGGCTACCAGTGTCTAATACTATAGGTAATTGTCTGGATAACTGACAAATAAACAATATTTTGTTCTACGACGCTGGTTCTTAATATTGCACATGTTGTCAGTTAGCCAAGACAAATGTGTTGACCGCGTTACAATTAAGTGTATATGTGTGTGTGTTCTGATTTGAAGCTGCATTTTTTTTAAGCTGATAAAATTGTTGGCTACCAGTGTCGAATACTATAGGTAATTGTCTGGATAACTGACAAATGAACAATATTTTGTTCTACGACGCTGGTTCTTAATATTGCACATGTTGTCAGTTGGCCAAGACAAATGTGTTGACCGCATTACAATTAAGTGTATGTTAATAAAGTTACTTAATGAAAGAAACAGATGAATGCACTTATCTTTCGGCTGTTGCTCCTGCCAATGAACAATTCCCTGCTGAGTTAGGTAATCCTTGACCAACGATGACGTTCAGAATATGGAGTTTCTCTTCGTTGTATCGTTTGAGTGGAGAATCCTCATAGTCCTTATCCTTTGTATCCGATACACCACCGAGTAGGGTTCTGTGGCCCCTTTGTAGAGCGTGAGTCCATAGTACTTTGGAATGATCCTTTAGTTCAAAATCTGGTTTATTCCTGTCTTCCTTTTGTATTTGACTCTTATTTTTCTATTTTTATCAAGAGCAATTTAGTTGTGTCAGTCGTGAAAATTTTAGTTTTTGGTATTTTGTTTCCATAGATACGAAAAACAAATCCTTATATATAATACACTAGCTGTAACCCGCGGCCTTTGCCCCGTTTAACTTCTTAATTTTCAAGATTATCTCGTTCGCATGGCTCAATCACGTCCTGGTTGAAGTTTGTTCGCTACGCTAACTCACCTTTAGGTTGGAGCTCGTTCGCTACGCTCACTCACCTTTAGGTTGGAGCTCGTTCGCTGCGCTCACTTGCCTTCAGGTTAGCTCGTTCGCTACGCTAACTCGCCTCCAGGTTGAAGTTCGTTCGCTACGCTCACTCAACTTTTGGTTGCAAATTAGCTGTTGTCATAAATGTAAAAGAAATAATAGTGCTGCACCCTGTTGGTAATCCTTGTAACTTTAATGCTATTGAACATCATAGAACAGAACCAACTTGTTTCATTGAAACAGCTGTTAAGATTCAATAATTCCATTTCTCATAAGGTTAACATGGGAACTCCAGAGCCACTGGGGCGGAGCCCGAAAGGATTTTTGAAATAAGAATATGCCTATATGTTAATCAGGAATGTGAGCTATCATCATGCCAAATTTCAGCCCAATCCGACCAGTATTTTTCGCGTTCACTTGTCACAAACATACATCCATACATCCAAACTTTCTCATTTATAATATTAGTAGGATGAAGGTGATTTCTACAAAACACTACTCCTCCGTTAATAATGGACGGATTTTTACAAACAACGTGACAAAATAAAGTATTTTTTGTGTAGACGCCCCCTTTCACCAATTCCTGTAATAAAAATCCTCGGGCTTTGCCCCACAGGCCATTAAAGTTGGATTTTCTCCCATAAGATTAACATGGGGGAATCTATATATTTGTTTGAAACTGTTTTTCTTTGTCATAGCTAAATTGAGAGAACGGCTGGGCGTAGAAACTCGGTAGAGGTGTCTAAAGAAAGGACTTGGTCTGTAGATGAGCCATCAAAAGAGAAACGTGGTAAATTCCCTTGGGGCTCTGCCCTAGTGGCCTTTGAATTCCCATCCCATGTTATTCTTATGGAGGAAAAACTGGGTTTTTGTCCCAGCTAATTTGAGAGAACGGCTGGGCGTAGAAACTTGGTAGGGGTCTCTAAAGAAAGGTCTTGGTCTATAGATGAGCCATCAAAAGAGGAACGAGGTAAATTCCCTTGGGGCTCTGCCCCAGAAGCCTTTAAATTTGCCTCTTCAAATTTGTTTACCATATGCATAATTCTCCACTACTTTTTAATGAAACAGCTGTTAATATTTAAATTGTGATTTATTGAATTTTTCAAAATGAAGTACAGTATTTGCAATGGGTTTTTCTGATTTTAAAATCGATTTTATTCTGCATCGTGTCATGTTTTGCAATATAATGTTCTATTACCAAATCAGTAGAAAATCCTAATATCACAGTAACTCTTAAAATTATTTCTTAAGGAGTTAACTTATATCTATTGTATGGCTTGATTTCTGCCTTTTTTACCACTTCTTGGAGATTGTACGTAGGTGATATTCTTTGGCGTATTGCATCTGTAGACGAAACTTGGGTTGGTGAAATTATTACAATGGGCGAGAAATCCTGGACAATTTGATATAGGCTAAAAATAAAACTGAATTAACAATATGCTACATTTCTTGAGCAATCATTGAAATAACCGATTTGCAAACAATGGAAACATAGAAAAAGTCATAGAACACAACCAAGTAGAAGAAAAGAAATATTTTTTTTTCATTTATAATCGTTATTATAGACAACCTAATGCGGCTATGAGAGGGAAAAATTTGTAGAAACACTAAAAAACAAGATCAGCTTTTTGAGAAAAGATAAGATATTTTCAAAAGATTTTGATTATATCTAACTGTTGTGTAGATCGTGAGTATTTCCATAATCTTCGTGAGTTGCATGTAATGCTTCGCAATTGCTCGAATTCGAGCAACAGGTACACTAGTTGAAATATTTAATTGGAAACTTTGTCCCCACTAATTTGAGAGAACGGCTGGGCGTAGGAACTTGGTAGGGGTGTCCAAAGGCCTTGGTCTGTAGATGAGTTATTAAAACAAAAACTAAGCAAAATCAATTAGGGCTCTGCCCCAGAAGCCTTTAAAGATCCCTCCACAAAGTTGTTTACATTTTGGGCCATGTGAATAATACTTTTTAATAAAACAGCTGTTCCTATTTAAATTGTATCTCAAACAACACATATTTATTGGGAGTTACTGAATTCTACCAAATAAGTATTTGCAATGTTATTTTCTGATTTTAAAATTGATTTTCCTCTTTATCATGTCATGTCATGTTTTGCATTATAACGTTCCATTACGAAATCAGTGGAAAATCCTTATTTCACAGCAATTCTTGGCGAGTTAGCGTAGCGAACGAGTACCAACCTAAAGGTGAGTGAGCGTAGCGAACAAACTTCAACCAGGACGTGGTTGAGCCATGCGAACGAGATAATCTTGAAAATTAAGAAGTTAAACGGGGCAAAGCCCGCGGGTTACAGATAGTTACTTAGTATAAGATATATTTAGTTTCCCAAAATTGACAAAAGATTATAAACATAACTCTAAAGCGTTCTAAAATTATGAATGATTACATCAGTTCGTGAAACTAGATACTTGGACATTAGAAGAAATATATAAATTATTTTTATTGCGAAATAAATCTAAAAAAGTCCCAGATTGCCACGCTAAATGGTTTATATGACACAGTCCTATATGATTTAGAGCCACTGCATGAGGGGTGAGTGTAGGGGTTGAGAGGGGAGGCAAAGGTCTGAGATCAATGAGGCACAGCGTGGCTACATGCCAAGGGTCGCCACGTGCCTGCCTCATGGAACTTACAAAATATTGTCTAGACAGCATGTTGAAACTAAACTGCATACTATTCTGATAGAGTAAAATAATTGACTATTTTTGTATATGTGGTTTACCTAAGGGTTGCCTTAGTCTTTATACATGTATGAGTATTAAAGTACACTACAATTTCTCTCCAATCCGCTTTACTTCTTCTCCAAATCAGTTATTCTTCCAAGTCCGGTGATTTATTTAAAGCAGGTCACAGTTTACTATCCCTATGCTTAAGTCCAACATTAAATTTGGATGGCAATAGTGGATTTTTAATATACTGGAAGCAGAAAAGTAGTTGAATGTAAGTTAAATATATTACTACAATTTAAATGGTGTACGTGTGTTTTGCTATGCTTCACATCTCCACACTTCCAGTTCCTTTGATGAAATAGTACATGTCATCATTAGTGTAGAGTAAACGGTCTTCTAAGTACCATTGTTATTAGAAACCATTTTCTCTCAAACAATATTCAAACGAGTTGATGTAGATACCGATTTCACTACTGCGAAAGTCCTCAATAACCATAATAGTGTTGAAAATAGAGGATAAAAAATAATCTAAAATAATGATGAGTAAAAGATCGCATTTCTAATTGTGACACTGTTGTAGATACTTAAAGAGTGTAAAGCATTTGTATGACCTTCTTTCAAGACATTGGTTGGCATCACTTAGGTTGTTTTATGTCAAGAGATTTCATTAAAAAAATCACATTCCTTATCTGAATAACACTTTTAAGATAAACTCCAGTATTAGTATATCATTTAAGGTGCATCCTTTAAATTTTACTTAAACCGGCTATTATCTTCTGATAAGGTGTAAAATACTTTACCACTTTCATTAGATTCAGTATGGATTTCTTTTATTATTCCTGAGGAAAGAAGGTTTGTCCGTGAAAAACATGAAAAATAAAATAAGTTTTCGTTTTGAATATTCTCTCTAACAAAAATAGCCTACATCAATAAATTAGTTTTAAAATATTTTTTCAGCACTCAACAACAATAATTGTTTGATTGATCCGGGGTGTCAACATTATGTTTTAACATTATGATAATGCAAACCAGTCAATATAGAAAACTTAAAAGCTATACAAGACAAATCATCAAGGAAAGTCAAAATTGAAATTAACTTTTAAAACATACTGCTGAAAAATCCTACTGTATATATCTGAATGAACTCCAAGAGAATGACAATCTTCATCAAAGTTAAGCGAAACGTAACCATGTTATTGGTAAAGTAATGTGATAAAAGGTATGTACTTAGTTCTCTTTGTGGAAGGTGTTTGATGATAATTCAACTCATAAAATAAAAAAGACATACATAAACTACACGGATATAATAGAAATAGGTAAATAACAGGTTTTAAGAGAATTTAGTCAAAAAGAGTGTTACAACCAGATTTTTTTACTTGTAGAAAAAAATTTCGCTGGTTTGAGACTAGCCACCTACAGTGGTGGTTCTTAAGACATTGTGAAGAGGGGTATACTAGGGGGTTTGAGGTTATGGAACAACCCCCCCCCAAGACAGGAGGGGGATCCAGGGGTCTAACTACGGACAATTTGGCATTTTTAAAAGCCTTACATTCTAATCACATTCTTAACGTCTAGAACTGTGTCCAGAAACCCCCCTTACATTTTAGGGCCGGGGTTGGGCTTTAGCTCCTGTAGCCCTCCCCCTGAGACCCACTACTAGCACTATCTTATCTCAACAGCCACCTATGAGGCTTACACCTAATTTATTTTCATCACTAAAAATATACGGTGATAGAAAGTTCACCTTTGGTTCAGGGGTTTTGAACAAAATTCACTATGACCTAGGGTATACATGACCGTTGACATACCCTACGTAAAACCAACAACCTAATATACAATTAAAATGTGAAATATACCTAATGTGAAATTTACAACGGAATACCTTAAAACATTAACTAAATCTACCTAAAGTAAAATATACTATGGGGTAGCAATATGGATGTCACAGAATTGCAACTGACAGCGTTTATGTTGGTATTGTATCCACCACAATGTACAGAAGCCAACTAGTTGCAGTGTGGGAGTGAGAAGCCTTTAGTCTGAACCAGTCTACTATTGACTCGGTGTGAGATCTGAATCTTAGGTGTGGGATACTTTTAATTGGTTATGTTATGAGTTAGGGGTTACTGTTCTAGGTTTTGAATATTTTAAGTGGGTTTAAGAGGACTGTAAACTAAATAAATTGTTTTTTTGTTTTATTTCACTTCACGTGTTAGATTAGAATTTCCCACTAGCAAATTAAAACTAATTTTAATAAAAAATAAAAGAAAACTGAAATTTAAAAAATTCTTATAGCCAGAAAATCATTTTTTTAAGTACTGAAACCATATTCAGCGTTTTAGGGTTCTACCGCAGCCAGTCAGGGTTAATTGATGTGTCCAAAAGTTCAAGGTTTTTTTTTACCGATGTGTAACTTTTCAATCCAAGTAAGATTTTCTTATCCTAAATGGATGTTAGTGATATACTCATAAAATCTCACAATAATAAGAACATCAGCTCAATACATTGTAAGGAGATTAACTTAGGTTATAATAAAACGGATTAAAAAGTGTTTCATTAGTTAAATTTTTCGTGGTCATAATTAAAATAGTTACATGAACAGTAAGTTACTTCCCCACTCGCAAGCACAATAGTTTCGACATTAGCAACACCTGTGTTTACAAAAAAACAGCTGTTTGGGTATCTGATTCTCTGTGGAAATTCTTGTGCGAATTGTACAGTTTTACAATGCATTTAAATTGTAAATGGTGATTCTTTATCCGTGTGTTCTAAAAAAAAGTAAATCTGTAAAAAGATTAACTAACAACTATAGGAAATAAGTAAACTGACAATTGCAGTATGGTAGGTATATGAAGTAGTTAAAATAAAAAAAATATAATAATTATGATTTCAAATTTTTTGTGAAAAAGCTAACTTAACAGATTCACTCATTGGACATAAACCTTTATTCTGGCTATTACATCCTAAAAGTATAAATTGACAGTCTTACAAAAGAACACGGCATAAAAAGATTATAGATGAAGCCATATTTTTTACATGTTAATTTTCTACAAAATTAAACAATATCAAACAAAATATAACACAATTATTTACAGACCGTTTCGTGAAAAGAAAAGAAATTATAAATATAAGTAAAATTGGGACAGAAGAGAATAGGGTACGTAGTATAATTGTTATTGAAAACCTTCGTTAACTTGGTCATATAAATAAAAAGTACTAACTTTTCTTTTGTAGAAAAAGTTAAAAACTACCTCAGAAAAAAGTGATTCATTGTTAGAGCCATGACTGATGTCAGAATTTACAGTGTTTAAAGTTGAACTTTATTCTGTGTGAACGAAAAGTTCAACTTTTTCATAATTATAACGCTTGACACGTGCTAAGCTTTATTAATGACAAGAACTAAGTTTAACTTTGTTATGACGGAAATTTATTTAAATTAAAATATAATGAGGGGAGGAAATGTTACGCTTAGCTTTATAAATTCTTAAATGTCTGCCTCTATTTTGCCTAACATGACGAGGGAGTAAATATAATTTTATTGACTACTATTAGACAATTAATTAAATCTTGATTTACAAAATAAAAATAAATACAAATTAATGGATTACATTTTATAAAAATTGTTAATACATTATTAGTGGTAGGTTTTTAATAACTAATCAAAGTTTAAACATTACGCAATCAATGATAATTTTAAATTCATATCATAAGTGAATACATATACAATATGTTATAGAGTGTGGTACTGTTGTAAATATAACATAACACTTTTATAGAATAACTTGTACGTACACCTTTAAAAACATAGTGAAATTAGGTTGAAAAACTACGGCTTCTTTTATAGTAGCGTTGAAACGGTTTGATAAAGAGCCGATTCTTACAACCAACAAATCTCTTTTGCTGCTAATATTCAACAATCCACCAATTTTATCTATTTGACCTCATTAAAGAATGTCAAACATGATAAGAATCATGTCATTGAATGAAAGGCCTCATTAGGTGTTGCTGTATAAACAGCTGATAGTTCTTAATGAGGGCGCGAGTAGTCTAGTAAGTACTAGGGTTTTCAAAACGAACCAATAACAAAATATTTTTTTACTTTATCTTCTCCTTATACATAGTATATGGAGAAAATATAAATTAAATTGTGTTTTTTCAAAATCTTAGATTTTAATCTTTTGGTGGAAATATCTGTTTGGGCCGGGCTCTGAACCTCCAAAAGATGTTTTTGAAGTGATGTTTCTGTGCATGTGTACAGATTAAACCTGTGATCCGATTTTGATGAAATTTGTTACCATGTGTGTACCATTTTTCCAATTTTGATTTTTAATGCTGATTTTCCATGAACCCGATAAAATTACTGAAAATCTAATTTTTACAAAAACCGCTCAAACGATATTCGTTAAAATTAATATTTTATGATATTTTCAACTTTAAACAAAATTGTTTAACCTCTTATGCTGTAAACATTATAGTTAAAAAGTTATTACAACTTAAGTAATTTTCCACAAAATTGTAATAGTTACTCCCACCTCGCACCAATAATAAGGGCTGTTGCCAAGCATCTTTAAGAACAAAAAGTGGATGGTCACTCCATTCTACACGCACGTTGCAATTATAGCTTAAAATACGCACTTAAGTATGCGTGACTTCTCAAAGAAATGATAATTGACCATTGATGCAATGTATGTATCATGTGTTATGACTGAACACTCTAGTTTAATGTATAGGAAGAAAAAGGGGTAAACATGATTCTATCCCAACCACAAGTCTGGGAGCTGGCTAGTTTGGAGTAGTGGTAGGACTTTGGTCACGAAGTCCAAGGTTAAAACCCCAACAATCATCATTGTATTTGATCTATGTGATAATGCAACTTCCGGGACATAAAACCACCACAAGTGTACTTAATCTTCTCTCTGTCACTGCATATTTATTTTTAGCTGTATCATTTACGCTTTTTAAACGTAGTCAACTTACATTGCCGAAGACGCCCTTCTCCTCTGGAGCGCGTGCAAGTTGAGGTCCCTCGCCGCTAGGGTCGCAGGGTCGTAGCCTGGCCTCAGCAGGGACGTCAGTCGCTCCACACAAAGGGACTTGCTGCGGTCCCTGTTTGCAGCGGCGGCGAGTAACCGTTCCTCCTCGAGTCGCCGCGACTTGTCACCGCGGAATCGCGACACTAACTGTGACAACGATGTAGTTACTACTGGATCGTACCTCGATGAGATGTTAGGGGATTTTGTGTAACAGATGGATTTAAAAATACGGGAGGGAAACAGATGTTTTAAATCAGCTAAGAATCTGTCAAATGCCTTGAGATATCGTTCGAAATGATATTTACAGACAGTCTCAGGAAAAGTTATAAACGTGTGATAGATTTCATGGTTTATGTAATTTTGATGTGTTGAAACCATTAAATTGATTAAAACAGTCATTTGGCAATTACATTGTACTGTATTTGACACTATTCTTATACGTGTTTTAAGGAACTAAAAAGGTTGATTAGATAACCTTTTAAAATTCAGGTATTGTTAAATTGTGATTTGTTATTAATTCTATGTCTTTTAAGTACATGTGTTAGTTAGCTGTCAAACATTAAATTGGGTAATCCGGTATGGTACAAACATTTACAGGTGTACGATAAAGACGATGAGGATATTAATTTGAACATTTAAAAGGGCAATCGTTTTAGGTCCTAATTCTTTACTTAGGCACTACCATCTAACTCTAGGCCGTGAAGAAATTGTGTCAATAGACCCGAATAACATAACTGGTATCAAAATGTATTAAATAGTTTACTAAAAAAGATTAAGCCTTTTTGAGAATGATTCCATTATATAAATTTACAATGATACGACCCAGTAGTAGAAGAAATATAGTATGTGTACAGCTACGCAGGACCCACTTTCATATTAGGAGTTTTAACAAAAATTTAAAAGATAAATTAATTTTAAAGATTTTTTTAGTTTGGCAAAAGATAATTTAATAATTTATACATTTATGGTGTTGTAAGAGACTTTTTTTAACAGTACCTAGCCTATGACGGAAATTTGATTAAATTTGAAAAACTTGCGATGCGCAAAATAAAACATGTTTAAAAAAGATTACTATTTTGACAAAACTTATTACAATGAATTAATTTAGCTTGAGCAAACTCATACAAACTATACGTTAAAAGTTAAATTTATTTGCGAAAACATGCACATTCTCAAAACTAGGTTAGTTCAGATAGTATCAGAACTACCCATAACTCCCCAGTCGTAAAATATCTAGCAGACGACGTTCGGATGGTTTATGGATACTCTAATGCCCTAACCTCTGCAGCAAATATTACAGTCCAGTAAGTTTTAAGTGTTTGTTTTATGGAGCGTGTTATGCCTACTTGCCCGAAGTGATATAAAACTTTACGCAAAGTTTACTTGGGTACAGTTTGAAACGGTTGAAGAATTATTCCGTCTGTGTGCGGAAAATATTCATCTCTTTATTACACTTCACTTGAAATTCTTGATGGGTTAAGTTGTAAAGAGTTGGTTTTTATTTTTACAAATACATTTTTCGTTAATATTGAAGACAGGTTTAGTTGATAAATTAATGATTTTGGGATTATTGTAACGAGTACATGGACTTAGCAATGTGAAATTAAATAGATCACATTGGATATTTTCTGCAATTTCTGATCCACGCTCTGTCAAACATAAACCAAAGTTTAAGTAAAATATTTTAATTGAAAATATTGTTATGAATGAATATGACTGCTTTTTTATGAAAAAACTCACAGTGAAATTGGTTTATATGTTTTTAACACCAGAGAAATATACAAAACCTAAATAGTATTGCATTTTTACATAGCTTGTGACGTGAACAAAATGTTTAATGCTTTGCAATTTTTATTGATTTTATGATTTTGATATTTATTTTCTACTTTCTATAATTTTTTGTTTGGTAATATGCTGAATGCCAGTCTTCATGGGTAACTTTACTTAGTAACAACGTACCGTGTTTCTTCTAAAGACATTTTATCGGAAAATAATAGTTTCTAGATTCATTTTTTACAAAAAGTTTATGAACCAAACACGCATAACAAAACATACTAGTACGATCAGTAGCATCACTCGAAAATCCGAATTGAGAGTTATTTTTAAAAAGAAAGAAAAGATTTTGTTTTAATCTAATCTGAAAATATCTGCAGTTGATTCGAGGGCAATTAACTTGCATTTACCTTAATACAATAAACTAGTCAGCATATCAGATACTAGTTTACACTTACAAATTTATTATTATTATGTCTTATTACATTGCTGATTTAGTTTTGTATAAAACACAGCTAAAGAGATTCAAAGTGTCAAAACTAAATAGGTTTATTTCAAACGATATACCGAATTAATACCTGATAAAATGTTTTATATCACTTTAGGAAATAGTACATACATAATAATTTTAATTTGGTTTAACTTACTTAACACATTAAAACCGTAGACATAATTTAGCATTTTCGCCTAACAATTGTTATTATTTTTGAGCACCATAGGCTAGGCCTACTCTTGATAAATAAATCTGTCGTAAGAAACACTCGTTTATAAGAGGTGGTTCTTAAATCATACAAAGACCTAGTTTTTCCAGTGCTATTGAGGTTGCTCCGCATTAATTCCAAGCTCTTTAAAAATAACTTTTTCATTGATTCCATAACATAATATATCTTACAAAGTTCATATGTGCATTTATTAGCTGACTACCATTAATTACTCAAAAATTCTAAGAGGATGTGAAAAAGCGACTAGTTGCTAAGTGAAAACAAAAGAAAATTAGGATGAAATATTTTTTCTCCTTTCTTAGCAACTTTTAACTAATTTTATCTACTTTCAAATAATTCCATCAATATCGTTACCAATTTTTTAAAATTTTAAAACCTTAATGTTTTTTAAGTTGGAAATTAAACTGATAGTGCTACAACCACAATAAAAACTATAATTAAAACCCCTAAAGAGAAAATTTAAGATACGAAAGTGGGTCCGGAATCTAGTGCAGGTACCTCTGATAACATGATGACCGGACGTCACTTGTGATAAGGCTTATCAGCGCGACACGACCATGTCGCACGACCCCGCGCACAACACTGACTCTCACAACTGTGTCGCCGCGCATGTGCGACATGGTTCCATTCATAACTTGGCGGGTAACACGACCTGCGAATATCGGGCGTTTGATTGACATGTAGCCCGTTCGAATTGAGTCGTTGAGATGTGCTTCTGTTAATACTGTTCAATGAAATGGCGACCGTACTTAGTAGGTGAATGATATGAGATGAGTGTAGGATAAGAGGCGCGATCTAGTCTTGTTAGTGACTAAGGCCGACATTTCTTAGACACAGCTGTTAATTAATAGCCCATACAGCAAATGGCAACTAAAACAGTTTATAGTGGAATCTGAACCACATTTTTCCTTGTTATATACGAATTGGTCTAATTATCAGGATAGTACTGCGCACGATTACTAGAAAAGTACCGGTATGGATCATAAACATAAACAAATGACGTTTTTGGCCCGAAAATAAACATTATTTAACTAGTTGCTTAAATGGAACGGCCAAAACGTATGTTCAATGCTATTAGTATAGGATTCGGGCCAACAACGTCATTTGTTTATGTTTATGACCCATACCGGTATTTTTCTAGTAATCGTGGTACTGCGGATGTCAATGATTACTGATTTCAATCGAGTATGTAATTTTTTCATCTAAGGTGAAAATGTACAAAATTGTATAGACATCAACTTCCACAGCCAAAAGCTTAGGAATTTCGTTGCTCACTCTGTAAGTAGCTCGTTTGATGTGTTTTTTTAAAGTTGAGTTTTCAGTACAGTAGTAATTTTTCCCATGTCGGAAGTATCATTAAACAATGTGGACCTTTTCCGTTAATTCACTATCACTATTAGTAAATATATTACGTTACGTTAGGACTATGCCGGATCTGTAAACATAGTCCTAACCTAACCTAACCCAATACACTAAAAAGTGGTTGTGAATTAAAGAAAAAGGTCCAAGGATTTCACTTGTATCTTACCTGAATCTTACCTGATTGTCCACCTGTAAATCCCAAGTCCTTTAGGAACCAGCCAATGTACTACAGCTATAACTATGCCAACAACTAAATTTTTGTTTGCCATTTTGTAATTCAAAGTTTGACTCTATTAAAACATAGTTAAATTGTATAGGTAGCCACGGCACTGTCATTTGAACTAACTTGCTTCTATAACAATTAGTATGAATACCTACTTCTTAGTAATACAACATGTTTTTGCAATGACACAACTTGTTTCAACTTCTAATGAAGGCGTCCAGAGTATGTCAAAATCACTTCATCCGAAGGTTGAACTTATCGTTTATATGTTCTAATCTTGTTCGTGACCATGTTCGTGTATTATACAAAATGTGTATTGACGACCTTCTGATGAAGTGATTTTGTTATCGTCTGGACGCCAGAGGACTTTGTGAGAAGTTGAAAATAGTTGCGTCATTGCAACATTTTGGATTACTAAGAAACAGGTTTTTACACCAATTTTTATATATTTAAAGTAATCCGGAGGCTAACATAAAAAATTTAGTTTCTTCGACTCTTGGAGACCAACATACACGCCGTATCGTACACAATAGCTACCAAAAAGTTCCTTATAATACAGTATTTAACATTAATTTTTAAATAAAAACCAGCTTAGTTTTTACAAGGACGAACAAAGAAAATTATTAAATAATTTTGAAAAGCGTGTCAATGTCTTTTAGTAGAATTTAAATAAATAGTTTAATAATATAAATATAAAGAATTTGAATAAAAAAACAACACAGTTCAAAACGTGTAAAATAAGTATTACAATGATTTTGAAAAAAAAGTTTAAAATGTGGTGAACTATTTTCTTTGAATAAATGATTTTCCAATCAAATCGTTATTTATCATTCCAAACATTTGAAGAAAAACCGGTTGTATTATAAATCTTTGAATATCTTTTAGTCAATTATTTTTTTAATTAACTATCATTTATGTTCAATCGTAATTAATTTTACCAGTATTTGTTCAGTACTTAACAAAGCGGTTCACACAGCATCTTCTTAAGTAAACATTGGTAGCAACACAGTTTTGTTGTTGGCGGAATTGTTTATGCTAATGTCAAAGAATCGGTGTGCGTGCACAATTATACTTGCAGATGCGGAGCAAGGAATGTACGCTGACAAAGGCAAACAACGAACAACGAGGTGTTCCAAATGGAAATGTGTTCCAAGGTAAATATGTAACGTATTCATCAACTGTAATGGGAACTAAGTTTTCGAAACTAGGAATCAAACTTTTCAAGTGTTTTATGACTGTAATCTTTTTATATAGTTTTTAATTTTAAAAATGTGGATTGTTATTTGACTTTAATGTTGATTGATATTGACTTACATGAAAAGTATAATATGACGGTGGTATTATATCTATATATTAATAGGTAAGCTCTATTATTATTATTCTTTAAAACATCTTTCCTCAGCTCGTGTGCATCGCAGGGAAAATCTACGCTTACTGTTAGAAAAATATTTTCCTGTACATGTGCAGAATCCCTTCATAAATTAAAATAGGCTGAAAAATAAGCACAACAAATAAATTTGAAATACAAATTAAATGGACCTTATGGGTTGCCATGCTGGTTACGAACTCAATATGAACAAAAAAATCTAAACAAATGGAAGAAATTCCAATCATATGTTTTATTTACAGCGTAGGGTCTGTACATTACAATATTTTGGTCGATGTCTTGGCCACTGGATGATCTCTAGTTTTATTAAATATGCGGCTGATGAAACAGATTTTCACTGTAAACAAGATCCAAAATCTATAAACAGACAAGGGAATGATAATAACTATTGTACTTTATTTCGCACTATATAAGGAGGAAAATAGCGAAAATGTTTCTAAAATGTTTTGCATTCGAAAATCATTCATGTAAAATAAAATTATATATTTTTAATACCTATCAGTATATTGGTAATATTGGTAAACATACGCTGTAAATAGCTTGGACAATGTTGTTGAACTCTGAAATTGTAGTTGGTTGAAACTGAAACCTACACAGCCCATGTTATCAGTAGGAAGGATAACACCCTCTTCACAACAGATTATTTTCCCATTATTTTCGTTTCATCCTCCACTTGTTTTAATCGTGCAGTGCGCAAACCAATAGAAAACATCTGTGTAATAAAGTAAATGTAATACAAATAATTAAAGTGGAGCCATTTCTCGAAAGGATTTTTTCCGCTTCGGTCTTTATTAATATTTAAAAACAAGAAATAGGTAATTATTAAGTTTTGTGTCTTTCCAGTATTTTCGCAAGTATTTTCCAGTTTTGAGGTAAAAACTAATATTAGACACGTAGGATATTAGACACGTATGGAAAGAGAAGTGCTATAAATATCGTTATTGCCTCTCATATACAGTATATGAATGGTCCGGGGTTTGTTCATGTAGACCCTTGCTTCAGGAGTTGAAGGCTGCAATTCACAACGAAATCACATCAATTCCTGGTGATGTGCTTGAGCGAGCAATGCGGAACCTCAAGGACCGACTCCAAGAATGCATCGCTCGAGAAGGAAGGCATTTGATAAATGTAATTTTTAAAAACTAACTTAACTAATTTTTTGTCAATAAACTTCCATTAACTACACGTTTTGCACTTTATTTCAATCCAATACCTAAAAAATTGACAGTTTGACAAGTATTTTAAAACCACCCGATCCATCTGCGCCACCCTGATGGTTACTTTATCATACAACCTCTAACGGGCAAAGAGAAAGTAGATTTTAGCAGAGTTTTGTATACACTTATACATGATACTTTCTTAAACGTGGTCTCTTTAAGTAATCCTGTGAACTGTAGGTGTTCCGGTACTTTGGTACTGTACCGACCACACCGATAAATCGACTAGTTTGAATAACAAAAACTTCCTAACCAAACATAACCTAACCTAACCCAACCACCCTTAGGTTAGGTTAGGTTATGTTAGTTTATAGTTGTTAGGTGTGGTCTGTATCGTACCGACCGCTAGTCCATAATAGAGGATGTGCTGAATATATTTATCGATGAATCAAACAGTGTTTTAAACGATTACTTTAAACTATTCGGGTAGACTTCCACAGAGAACCTACGATATATTATCGGATGAATAACGATTAACATCGAAACTTATTCGTTTCGATGTATCGATTATAATCTTTTTTGACAAGTTGTTGTGAGCTATATGACAAGTTGTTGTATTCGATGTGAAAGATTCATTAAAAATGAAACGCAAGAGAATTTCACGTTATTCTCGAACAGTTTAAAGAAATAACGAGACATTTCCCTACATGACATCCGGAATAAAAATGCTGTCAGGTATTAGAGAAGAGTGTCCCTACCTCTGGACAGTGCAATATAATCCTGACACTCCCTTACGTTAATTCTCTGCAAGAGATTTATTTTAATCCGAATTCAACGTAACTCTGTTGACAAAACTTGCATACAATTGTTATTTATTTTCTGATGAATTTAACGTAAAATTATGTGTAACCGAACTTTGAAAGTGATGCAGTTTTAACAAGTTGCTCGGTATAGTTTACGCTTAGTAAAATTAATTACATTTTTAATAATAATTAAAAATAAAGTGAGTAGGTGATAGGTTTTGGTGAAATTAGTTATCTAGTATTATTTATTACTTACGTACGTAGGGAAATAGTTATTGATTTTGGAAATAATATGAATAGGTATTGACTTTTTTAGATGTTACATTATGTAAACTATAACTATTGCCTATTATTTTACTTATTTTGCTACCAACGTATACTTGCCTATGTGGTGTTTGCTGAGGCGTCCAAAAAAGGAGTCTGTTTTAGCTATGATTGGATTTTTACAGTCATTGTTTTATTTTGTCAATGACCCTCACCCTTAAGCGTTATTATTATTTATGTCCACAATATTAAATTGAGACATTATTTGTGTTGAGATAATTTATAATTTGATTGATTGAAAATAGTTACATATTTTTGCCAGTGAAGGGAAATAAAAACACAGCGATGTCGTTACTGTTAATGTCTTTCCAATTACCGGCATTTACATTTTAAGCTTAAAACCTCCGGGATGCTACATCAACTGTTTCAAGGGGGAGGCTAGGAAATGGGGTAAACAGAGTGATATTTCTCTAACTCGTGATAACGTAGAATTAAATCAAAAAGTTTTGGCTTCTATAATTCCGGTTAATGATAGCAGCATACAAGTTCAACTTCTTGCGATGGTAAGTGTATGGATAGAAGAACGAAAGATATAGCGTTCCCTTATATCTGACACCGTCCCAACTAAAAGAAATTAAGAAATTAACAATTTAGATTAAAATATTCACCAAACTATCTTAAAAGTACTACAATAATGTTGTGTTTATTGATTGGAAATACCTTTACTTTGGTGTGCATATCAACATATGCTTAAGTTAAAGATTTTACCTACGACCGTTTTTTTAAAGTAGCCATTTCAGTTCAGTTCTTAGAATTGAAAAGTTTCACTTAACAGCTGTTTACTTTCATAACAGCATAGTTTCATTTCATAACAGCACTAGCTGTACCCGCGGGCTTTGCCCCGTTTAACTTCACAAGTGAGCTCGTTCGCATGGCTCAATCACGTCCTGCTTGAAGTTCGTTCGCTACGCTCACTCACCTTTAGGTTGGAGCTCGTTCGCTCCGCTCACTTGCCTTCAGGTTAGCTCGTTCGCTACGCTAACTCGCTCCCAGGTTGAAATTTGTTCGCTACGCTCACTCACCTTTTGGTTGCAAATTGGCTATAGTCATAAATTTAAAAAATAATAGTGCTGCACCCTGTTGGTAATCCTTGTAACTTTAATGCTATTGAAAATCATAGAACAGAACCAACTTGTTTAATTGAAACCGCTGTTAAGAAATTCCTTTTAAATATGAAAAATCATAAGGTTAACATGGGAAACTCCAGAGCCACTGGGGCGGAGCCCGAAAGCCCGATCAGAATAAAAACTACTTAGTTTTCCTATTTAATGCCCAAAGAATCGATGTACCGAATTTCAGCCTCCTAGGTAAATGGGAAGTGGGAGAATTAGTGATGAGTGAGTGAGTGAGTGAGACAGTCAGTGAGGGCTTTGCCTTTTATATATTTAGATAGTTTTTCTCATAACAACACAGGTAACGGGCCAATGAGATTCAAGGATTGAGAGAAAATAAGTAAAATTGTAATGCTTCGAATGTCAACTAATTAGCTGATCAGTTGACAATTTTAATTGTTTATCCGACATGTTCCTGTTGATACTCGCGTATTCTTAACCTAAGTTGGTGGAAGTTAAAGGAAGGTAGATTAAACTGATTTAAAAATGTCAATTAGTGAAATTGAAGTTGACGAGATGGAACACAAACTGTTTGTGCTAATCTTTTGCCTCCAAAATTGAAACAAAGGTATGAAATTACATACCAGCAATTCATTAAAAACACACACACACATTACATTTACATATATTACATTTATTTATGAAATATTAAACACCCCTGGACTTTTTCCTCACCCTGTACAGCCGTCTAATTTGGTAATTTGTGGATTTTTGTGATTGTAATTTCAGGGATGAAAGTAATTTTGAAAGTGTGGGTGAGAATCACTGCGGGAATTAGCCCTAATGTCTGAAAAGTTTGAGGTCTTTCTAGTTACATAAGCAAGCCTAGGTCAAGTAAAGAACTATTTGACTTGAAAAATGAATATCGGTATATTTGTTGCAAGTCTTATATTTGTATACGAAATAAGTATTTTTCTATACAGGATCTAAAGCCGTCTAATAGACCGAGAAAAAAAGGAAGCGTTCAAGAACTTGTATTACCTAGAGGCCTTCTTAAAAATAATTTCCATTTTCTATAAATTTTATATTTTTGTATAACTATCTATTAAAAACCCCGAGACTGCTTAATCTTTGCTACCTATATTCAAGAAATAGTAAACTTGTGTTGACATTATGATCTGCATTATCTACGGTAACTTGGTAGTTCACTGAACTGCCGCCAGACTGCAGGTTGAGCTAGCGTTGCAGATGTTGGGACTGTACTGGCACCTAGCGGACAAAGTTTCAACTACGTTCCCATCTAAATCATTACTTTTCTTAGGTTCACTCGTAAATGTTACATAGTTTTCTGTAATTACATTATGATTAATATGTTAATACATACAGATAAAATATTAATAAAGAAAAATATAAATAACCCCGCCGCAGCAAACCTGCAGACTACGCGAATTTCCATTTGCCTGAATTGATTTTTAATTATATCTATTGAAATAAAATTAGGTTTAACGGGTTCCTAGGTTTGCTGCTACAGGGAGGCTAATAAAGTGTGTCTTTTAGTAAAATATTAGGAGCTTAGCATAAAATAAATATATTTGGCTAGTTTGATACAAATATTTCCATAAACAAGCAAACTGCAGCATTTTACAAAATTCTCCATAAGAACAACATCGGAATTTTAAATTAGCAGTTTTAAAAATTTTCCCCGTAACGAATAACCGCACAAAAACACTTTGTTATCCTAAATTATTTGTATGTTAAGTTTTTTAAATGGTCTAGGGAGAAATTATAGGATATTTTGTTTTTTGAGGGTCAAACATGAGAAAATCAATTTTTACCCCATAAAACTACCCGTAAAACCCTGTTCCCATAGTCTGTGATCATGCTGGTTCATGAACTCATTCAAGTTTATCCTGCCTTACACCCTCAAACCAAATTTAATCAAAATCGGACAAAATTACTCAAGTTACGCGTTCACGGGTGTATACATATATACAAATTTGAACAAATACTGTTTTTGGTCTCTAGGGACATCAGAATGAAAAAAGGTATATGGGTCCCGGCTCCAGGTTTACCGTGCCACCTACGGTAATTACTACTTTCCTAGTTCTCTATAGGGAAATTCCCGAAAAATGAATAATATAATTATACAAATTCACCGTTGATCTTGGGTATGAAGTAATTTTCAAACAGGTTTAATTAAAAGCATTTGGCATGGAATAATTAATAATTTTGATATAGTAGTTGGATTAATTAATGCTTTTTATAAAGTGCTTGGATTAAAAACTTGTATCTGTTTTATATAGACTACTATGAATTTAGACTCTGCTGCTGATATTTTAAATAATGATATAAAAATACAACTTTTTGATTAAGATAGAATTATTAGTTTATTATTCAACTTAATAAATTCACGTCTAATCTGAAACATAAAATAAAATGTTTTTTTACATTTGTTTGAAGTCCTTTTAAATAGTTAACATTGTTTTCAACTGCTTCCTAGTACTCGTAAATGAATGACTTTAACTAATAAGCATAAAAATATTATTGTTTTATAAAGACTTATGACCTTTAGCTGTCTGAAGGAAATTGTGTAAGTAATTTAGTCTTACATTGAACCAATTGAATTAATTAGTCTTTATATGTGATCCAAATAATAAATAAGGTAAGTTTGTAATATGAGTATTTGACTAAAAACATAAAAAACTTCAACTCTTAAATGGCATGTTAAACGGCAAGATGCAATATGATATGCAAATAACATCCAAGCGGCAATATACTTCAATGTTTTGACGATGTTTGATGATATTTTATCATTCATCTACTCCGTTCAGACGTACGCATTAAATATATGTTTGGGTTTATTTCACATGTAAAAGCCCATGACTGCCTATTTCACGTGTATATTTATTTTCCTTGTTCCCAACAGTTCGTAGTTTTAATCGTGATTAATGCAAGTAATCGTATAATTTATTTATTTATTTAACTAAAATTAAAAACTAAATTAAGAGTTATTATAACTGTGTGTAACTAATCTAAATTCCTTCCGATTTAGATAAACATGTTTTACAACTTGTATATTAAAAATAATGCAATACGAAGAGTAACCGATTATGATTATTTCATAAGTTCTAAAACTACAAATATACGGTTTATGACCCTATATGGTTTTATAAATTATTACATAAACTGCTTTGGTAACGTAACAAGAAAGAAAACATTGTCTCAAAAACATGGTCTCTTTTAACTATGTCATTTAAAAATAAGTCGGTGTAGTGTTCCATGAATTGGCCCTACCAGTAAAATAAAATTTCATTTTAATTACTGCAACACAAACCCTAACAGATTTTTTTATAGTCGAAGGAAACATACATTAATGGTATAACAAAAACAAAATAAGGTAAATAGGTGCAAGACTCAAATTCACGAAATTTGCGGATACTAAAATGTCTACCTGCAGTGTTGGATTTATAAAATAAAAGCAAAATATGATTAATGCATTTTAATATTTTAAACATAAAAGTAAATCATAATGGTATTAAAAAAACAATCTATTTTAATGAAAAGCAAATAGTAAACGTAAATATTGAAGATAGAGAATACTCTTGGATTTGTATGGCATTTATGGTTAGTCTATTAACAGAACGGTTCCTAGGTTTTTATTTGTTAAATATCTTTAGTTTTAAATGTCAAGAACCTGTGTGGTGTAATAGTAAGTATTTAATGAAACATAAATCTAACTAATACGATTTATAATGGCTTACTTATATAAAAGAACGTAAATTAAAAATGTGTTTTTATAAGTTAGTGGAAATAGTTCATTTATGTAAGAAGGCTAGTTAGAAATACGCTTTTAAAACTTTAAACAAAAACTGTAATAATTACGGCATTAAAACTCAAAGTAACTGGGATTTGAGGTAATCCTCTGCTTAAAACTAAAACAGCATAAGCCTCAGGATTAAGAGATCTTTTTATGAATTTCCTTTGTCGTATAATAAAGGTGTTTTAGTTATTTAATTTTTATTAATGATATTTATACATAACAAATCGTAAGTTACAACTTTGCCTAAATTTTGATACAGATATATGTGCGAGAATTTATAACAAGAAGATTTTTTTTAAGTTTGCTAATCTTCTGAAATGTTATTACAAAAAACTTTGACTAACATGCTACCTAATATATATTAAGCTAAAAGAGGATTGAAAAATTCCAATTTAACTGATAACATAGCAAAATGTTTATTACTTTTAGTCTAATTAATTTTTTTTTTAGAATTTCAACAATAAAAGCTTAACAAATTTTTATGTTAAATACAATTTGCACAGTCAGAACAAATTCCCAATTGAGTTACAATTAAATAAATGATTTTCCAATGTACTCTCCCACCGAGTAATTTATTATTTTCTCTCTGCCTAGAACACTGTTTGTGGGTCTGGTTGTCAAAGGCACTAATGACTCTAAACCTGTTCCTGAATACTCATTGGTCTTTTGTTCCCATTTTGAGGGCATTTGAAAGGAATCAAATGACAAAGAGTTAATTAAATTGCATATACTTTCAGAGTTTCCAGAAAGAGTAGAGAATGTTTGTTTCAATTGTATGGTTGTACTAATCTTACTATGCATTTGTTTGTACTTGTTATATTTGTACTGTACAACAATACTTATTACAAAACGCCCACTCATCTAGGAAAATTGAAGATAATGTATGTATTTTAAAGAATTGTAAGAAAGCAAATCTGACGAATGCTTGGGAATAATTATATTATTTATGAGGAAAATTTTTAAAATTGAAACAAGCCAACTAATGAACAAGTGAATTTTGACTCTATTTGTACTTATAGAAACTTCTTGGCTGGTACCCAAAAAAAGAGGGGAGGGTTATACAAGGGGGGTATATTGAGATTCTTGTCATTCGAATATTGGGTCTGATCATTGGAGTGTCCAATCGAAATCGATCACTACTTACCATCTTTTATATGTATTTACCATCTTGTGAGTAATCAGTGTAAGTGTAAATGTAATACTACCCACGTTATTTGACATATTTTTGTGCTTTCAGGTAATTTAATAACACGTACGATGCTGATCAAGAAGTTTCTTTTCACATTTATAAAACCTCCTGGAGATTACCAGTATGCTCAGTTATGCTACATACAACCATTGCTTCGCATTCTATTATAATAGCTCTAACTGATCAACTTCGTTACCAGATCACTGGGTTACCGGAGTTCAGCCTACGTTTGATTCACCAGGTATTTCGATTATACCCTAAACTATTGGTGTTCAGTAGTATGCAATTACAAACTTATTATGTACCATTTCTTAAATATCTTTGAAGTTATGTAAATCAGATCAAACTGGCACCTAAACAATTGTAATATCGCTTATATTTTGTTATTTTATACAACCCAATGTTTCCAATATGATTTTGAAGGGATACAAACCTAAAAGTTACACTTAGAAGAGATTATCAGTTTTAAGATCATTATATAGAATTTAAAGACTAAGCTTTTTACATACCTCGTCTTGCAGTTCAAGTATGGTGTTTTTATCCAAATATGTTTTGCCATATATGGTATTTTACTGAAACTTTATATACAAATTGGACTCATCAGACTGTGGAGTTTTACGTAAACCCATACAATTTGACGAGTCAAATTAGGATATAATGTTTCTGAAAACCACATGAATATTACATATTCGGCGAAACATACGTAGTGGATAAATATACTATACTTGAACTGCAAGACGAGGTATGTAAATAGTTTAATCTATACTAAACAGTTCAGGGGATACAAAATGGAAATCAAGTTAAAAAAGATAAATTAGGTAATGATGCATGTTTTTTTTCTAAAGATGTATATATCGTAGTCACTTATGTTTAAAGTACAAAGGACACCCTGTTTCACTTAAATCCCTTGTATAGTATTTCAATAATATATTTTATAATTCTCGCAGTTTACACTATAGTTCTATAGTCCATTACACAAAATTCCGTCCCTTTAGCCATAGATACCTAGATTCAGCACTGCATAACGTAAACATTTTTTAAATCCATACAATGCAGTATTCTACTTTATTTACATAACATATTTTATGCGACGCACTTTAATGTGAGCATGTCAAATGTATACAAAATTGATGTTTACATTGAATGGCAATGATAAATACTATGGCTATGAGATGGTTTGTGTGGACAGCAAAGACCCTCTCAAGATCTTTGACCTTTGAACTTTGTCCCATTAGCTTGGTCAGTTGCCCATGATAGTCTCATAGTCCCATGTAATGGCTTTTGGTAACTTCAAAGTAGGGTCTGAATCGAACCACTAGTTTGTGTTATGCTCGCACGCATAAATTATAACTGGCCATTTATAATGGTGGAAACATTTTTCATTACGATAAAACACTTGAACAAGTTTAACAGTTAAGTTAATGTTACTTCACAACATATTAGACATGATTTTGATTACTACTTTTTTTGTTTTCTTCAATCCAATAACGTTGTATTAAAAACCCTTATTTTGGAGAACGTATGCATGGCAACCTGTTTGCATGAACATAATGCAACATAGAATTGCTGGTCTAGTGGCGCGGGGCTTTGGTGTCCGAGGTTGAACTCCCGCCATTTATCAATGTACTTTTTCATGTGATATTTCGCAACCCTCTAGGACTAGCCTGAAGTAATGTGTAAACCAGTTTTGGAGAAGAACATTTGAAATAGTCAATGCTAGAAAACATCCTAGGATGTAACAGTGGGACATAAAAACATAGTAGGTAGCTAAAGAGAAAATCAAACCACTGTGTTTGTTAAGAAAATTGCATAGAAAAATTGTGTACATGATATGTAGACGTGAAACTATACATCACAGTAAAATATAGTGATAAAACAAACGATGTGAAAGAAAGTTGAGATATAATGATGTAATGATTTTGGAAGTCAATATAGGTTTTATGTACAATTTATGTAGGTTAGTATTAAAATTACTAATTAACCATTATTTTATTTTACAGAAGGATCTGTTAAAACGAAGTTTTTCAGTCAGTTTGGGACAAGTTTCGATAATACGAGTTTTGATGACTACACAGTTCAATAAATCTGGTGGTAACAAGCATGAAAGGGCAACACAATCTGCAAAGTTAAATTTGAACAGAACTTCTACAAACTTTCAGCATTGTCACTGCACAGGTATTCGGCACTTTTACTTTTGACAATTTATAATTAGTCTGAAAGTTATACAGAAAACTGAAGTGGTTAGTCTCTTTTTTGTGAACTTTTCTATGAGTGTCATTAAAAGAGATGATATGTATTGTTTCCTAACTATATAACCAATTCTCGCACTATACGTAATTTTCTTAGAATCTTTCCCAGGAACAACCATGTATAAATACATTATGGTTGCTTATCATATGTACGATTTTCCAAAATGATTCTACTACACAATATTACCCCAAATTACCTTTGAATAAACCTCCCAACAAAAAATCATGTTTATAACACCACCAAAATTGCACGTGAGAATTATTTTTTAACTGTATTAATAAATTATGCACCAATGTAAAAAAATTGTGAAACAGCTAAAAGTCTTTTGCTGGTTTGCTTAAAGATGTAAGTGATTTTTAATCAAGATAACTCAAAATTTATCTCAAAATTGAGAATAGTTAAAATTTGTTATATCAAAATTTCATACCCACTGGTTTCCGCTAGAAATAATACATATTCATATGTGTTTGGAGGTGGCTTTTCAAACACTCCAACAGAAGTAACGTAAAAACAACGTTCGGCATAAAATATTGCAATGTTAACGTTTTATGTTATGACGTAGTTACGAATATAAACTAACAACAAGTGTTTCATGATATAAGCTAAGCTAAACTCGTAATTATAATTATTTATAGTTTTAGAATTAGTTTTTATATTCACTAAGAACAAAGAACGAAACTGTACCACATTTTAAGTGATAAACTGACAAGTAATCGTTTCACATCCAAGTTAAACGATGAAAAGTTTCTTAAAACTGTTCCCATCTTCTTTACACCACTGTCGTTGTAGGATATAAATTTTATGACGTGTTTAAAGATGTTTGGCTTACAGAAACTTTTACTACTATTACTTAACTCTTATTTAGCACGGTTGTAGTTGTTCTAATTATTAGTTAACTTGTAAGTCGTACGTTAAGGTAACTGAGATTAGTTTTGTATTTTTAAGTACATATAAATAAAAGTACTTTAAACCCTCCGATTGTGTGATTTTAATAACCAGTTGCATTCATAAAGTATAATTCAAAACTCATTTTAATCATCAATAAACCGAATTAATAAAAGCTGCTTCTATTGGGAAGAAAATCTCGATAAAATATAAAAGCACACGATTCTCTTCGATATTAATTTGAACATTTCGGAAGAAAAACACAAGATTTCCAATAAAGAAATATTATGATCGTAAATATTTATCGAGATACAACAAAGAGCATATTAAATTGCTTGATTAAAGCTTTTTGTGCGATATCAAACTCAATTACATAAATTTTGTTAGCGATAAAAGTTTAAAATTACTACATTATTGATTCAAAACTAGCCACGATACACGTTTATTGTAACAGCAGACGATTTATTTTAACATACAAAATTGTGGTGAATTTAATTAAATTATTAACACTGTTCAATTGAGCTAAAATGTATAAATAGGAACTTAAACCCCACAATAAGGCTTTATTTTTTCGTTTGTATTTTCTGTATGGTCTAAATGCACTAGTAATTGTATTAATTATGTAGCAAAGTTACCATATAATGCATATTAGTCGTCCCCTTTAAACCATAAACGGATTTCAAACAGTTGGGTTGATGTTTACCTTTCTTTGCTGGAATGTACGGGCAAAGAACAGCTGATATAAAAAAAAAAAAAAACATGAAGAGCTGTACATGATGCTGGATTAATGTTGAGCGTCCGTTATCTATACAAGTTACTATTATTGACTATACTATCATTGTTTCAACGTGAAAAATGAAAAATTAGCTTATAGTTTATGCAATTAATATTTAGTAAAATGTACGAAACATATTTTTGAGGTTTTGTGTCCCCGAGTGAAACGAAAATGAACTTTTGAGTCCTCGAAGTAATGTCTGTGATCACCATTCAGCCATGTAATCTTGTTTTAAATCGTTGGATAAAACTCTCTTGGGGTGTTTTTAAGAGTTCAGCCCAGTCAAAGGCACATTCGTTTTACCAAGCAAATATTTTCATCCAGTTGTGTTGGTAGGACTAAGTTATAATCATAGAATTTGAAAATAAATTTGTGGTGTGGAAAAAAGAAAATATATGTCACATTTAAAATTAACCATACATTTAAAGTTATTTTGTGTGATTTCACTAATCCAAAACAAAACATATTTTCTATGTAACAACTAATAAAGCCTAGATAACAATTAGTTGTAACACTATTCAGGAGCTTCAAGAGATCTAGTTCAATAGGTTCGTTACAGAACTACGTCATAATTACAGAGTTTAATTAGTCAACTTCTCGTGGCATTTCTATAGTTACTGGTTATTGTCATATGCATTGTGACTGATGAAACACTGATATGCATTGTTAACAGATTGGAATTGGACTGATAAGTTTGACGTCACAATTGTGTGTTAGTTACAAAATTAGCAGCAATTATAAATGTATAGTTTGTTCTCTTACTACTACTACTGTTCTATAGGGTATCCGTGCAGTTTCTCTGGTTAGAATAGGGTCGCAGCTTTCCCAGACTTCAAGGGGAAACGGAAAGTGGAGCGCAAGTCGTAACCCCTCGAACGAAGAATTCGTCGGGGGTAGGACCGAGGAGCGCAGGGGTGCTTGCGCTTCTCGGTCCTACCCGTGCAAGGAACTAATCCCATACCCCTACGAATTTTACTTACGACCTCCCTTTAAGAGCAGGTATTGTGCGCTCCTCGGTCCACGAATCTGTCCTAAGTGGCGAGGACCAAGTCCTAAAACAGCCTCAGTCCAGTTGGGTTTCAGCTCACTGGACTGGAACATCACGACCTAACTTAAAGAACACTGGGAATCCTTGGTAGTTTTTATTGTGTTGCAGTAGCTGACGTATAAAAATAAATCCAACATCTAAAGCGTGTAAAATTTATTCATCTTACAGTTATCTAAAAATCTGGTTCTGTGTGTTAAAAAATGTTCGAGACTGTGTGCTTAACTTCGGATTGATTCCTGTATTCACTTCACTACATTCTGTATCTTGGACTAAAACAAAATTTTCCCTCCTTGCACCTAATTTTCCCTGTACGTGGCTGACATAGATTTAGTAAAAGGATATTTACAATATTCATATTTTTTAGCTATTGGATGCATTTAATTTGACTCCGTACGACTAAATACTATACAAAGATTATCTTTAGGGCTGTAATGCACAACAAATAAAATATTAAAAGCATACCCAACCTTACCAAAGTACTCAAAGAACAGATAATACAAAGTAATAATAGCATCCCCACCTTTGTGGGGAAGTTATTAAGTGCTGCAAAGACTTTCACTAAAACGCAGAAACCAGTGAAGTTCGTCGCTGTAGCTTTATTATTGCATAATATGAACAATGAAACACTTCCTTCCAGTTAGTCAACCCAAAGCTTTACAACTGAGTTGGCTATGATAAGCAATTAATACATGATAAGTGTACATTAAAGACCATATGACTAATTTATATTATTCTAAAAAAGAATATTAAACCACAAAAAGATATATATAAATATACGTAGTTATTAACTGAATCAGAACAAACAACAACCTTTTATTAAGGTCATTCAAAATTTCCCCTTCAAATCAGCTTTAAACATGTACTGTTTCCAAGAACAAATTTGAAATGTTACAAATAAGATTAATTCTATGTTTATTGGCGTTTCTATGCATAAACTTCAAACTAGTAAGTATGAAACACATTTAATTTACTCGTTACATCCAAATAACTGGAAATGTTTTTAGAAAATAAATATTAGAAGCTGGGAAAGATAGAATAATTGTTGTTAGTATATAAAGATAGCAAAGATAATGATAATGATAAAGCTAATGATTAAGATAATGATATAAAGATAATAATAACGATAATAATAAAGATAATGATAAAAAGATAATGATTAAGATAATGATTGACAATAACAGTAACTTACAAGACACAACATTGACATTCAATATTGCAATAGACGAATGTAAACACGACAATACCAAGAAACAGATAATTGACAGTCAATTCCAACATCCCCGGGGTGAAATGAATAATGAACAGCTATTTTACTTACATCGATATGGAATATCAGCTCAATATTAATTAAAATTCAATCAAGAGAAGAAGTGAAATAAATAATGATACAAAGCCGACAGGTTGACAAACAGAGCACATAATTAAGCAAGTTTCATTCACAAAGTTTTAAGCGAGTTGGTTACGAAGGGTTGAAATGCACCTTGTTAGAGGTGTCGTCGATCTATTGTTGAAGTCAGTTGTTGATTCCTATAATTTACATGGTGAAGTATCATTGTATTTAAGGACAGTGGTAAATAAGTGGTATATGGTAGCAAATATAATGTAATTATTCTTAACTTATCCTACGTTCTTAAAAAAATATCCTATATATTTTGATGACCAACAAATAAAACAAAATTTTTACCCTGTAAAACCATGATCCCATAGTCTGATAAGGCTGGATCGTGAAATTGTTCGAATAAACGTTTAATTGAGTTTATTTTTATTTGATTGGAATTAACAAACAATAAAAGATTAATTGTTATGCTAAGAAAGCAATAGTTAAAGGCCTACTTTGTATACAAAACTTAACGTGTCAAAAATAGCAAGTGCTTAGTTCTGCAAGTTATTGTGTTTGATTTTCTTATTTATATTTGAGTGAGATAGTTTTCGCCTTATAGCCAGAAGGTCACAGGTTCGATACTCAGTAAGCTGCTTGATGGTTCGGAATTGGACTCAGCTGTGCTTGATTATTTAAGGTTTTAATTAATTATCTAATGTAACAGATGATCTTAGTCAGTATCACTGCTACAAAATCTACGTCCATCGCAAAACTACATTGTATGTAGTATTTTAACATTTTGACCCAAGCGTGCATCACTATACCATCGAATAATATTGATAGGAATAATTGATCAAAAATGTTAAGCGAAATAAATTTACCTGATGAACAATGAACATTTGTGTGGATTAAATAAACCATGCACAATATCTTACTGGTTTCTTTGTTCTTAAACAGTCATTATTTTTAGTAAAGCAGTATTTTGAGTATAACAAATATTTCATTGGAAACTAAACCTCATAACTTATGGTAAAACTATTGTTTTATTTAAAATGAATACCAGGAGATTTCAAAAATTTTTTTACATGCAACAAAATTACGAAAGACAATATTAAGCAACATCTATTACACTTAAATATTTGTTAATTAAATTCAAAGAATTCTTTTTACTTTTTTACCATATTTTTATATTACAACTTTTTACTTAAAAACTTATGCTTTATGTAAATTCTTTACCTTTATCAATTAAAAAAAACCTAAACCAATTAATATACCAAGAAAACTTTACGTTAAAATTAGTAAGTCACATTAAACACACAACGCAAACGCATGAAAGGAATGGGATTGTCAAAGCATGTTGTGTAGAGGAATTAATTATTTATTCTTTGCCAAGAAAGCTGAGAGTTTGCTGTGACTGGGTGTCAAAGGCGTTAATGACTCTTACACTGTTAATGATTGGCCATTCATTGGCCTTTGATGTTTATTGGGAACACATGAAAGGAATGGGATTGTCAAAGCATGTTGTATAGAGGAATTAATTATTTCTTCTTTGTCAAGAAAGCTGAGAGTGTGCTGTGACTGGGTGTCAAAGGCGGTAATGACTCTTATACTGTTAATGACCGGTCATTCATTGGCCTTTGATGTTTGTTGGGAACACATGAATGGGGAACAAACGTCAAAGTTAACACTCAATTAGATAATGCCCTTTAATATTTATTTAGTCTTGTTTATGAAGTTACTATATTTCCTAATTTGCATATTGGTTGTACGTATGTGCTTATGAAAATATTTATTTAATTGTTAATATGCATAAGGACATTTTTGTCTATGTGTATGCATGTATGAAAAAGAAATCAGTATGATAGTATACCTATAGCCAAAAACAATGTATTATTTGTAGCCTCAAATTAGTTTTTTTGAATAAATGAATTGATTTAAAGAGTTTGCAAAATGATTTCCCTCAGGTGAAAATTTTATTTTCCATCCCACAGAAACATTTACACTGGTTTCACTGGGTTACAAAATTAGAGAAATTGAAGGAATAGACTTGGTCCATGACGAAATGTATCTTCTGTACAGCATATCGATAGTAATATGTGTATTTTAAAGTTTTGGTTACTAGGTTTTTATAACAGTGCAGAGAGTGTAATTATTACTAAAATCTAGACACAGATTGGAATTTGGTTTATTTTAAAAGCTATCTAACTATATAATACGATTTTTCAGTATGGCCTGTTCAACGATACCTTTGTTCTTGAACAATATGAAAACAACTGCTAACTGGTGTTAAAAATAACACTCACAGACGGTTTCTTTGAAACATAAATTGGCATACTTACATAAGACGTGCAAATTCTAACAAGAGTAGTGGTCAAGATTAGTTACCTGAAACAAAAATTGCATGTAAGTAGATATGAACAAAAAAATATAAAGAAATAATGGCAAGGGACCTGAAATTCGTGTACATGTTGTTTAGGCCCTGAACAGTTAAGTGCATAAGTAGCATTAGCTTTGTATACTGTATGGGTAAAAAGTTACAATTTAGTTGTCTAACTTAAATTCTTCGAACACTAAATAAAAATAGAAGGAAGGTATGTATGAGGAACATTTATGAGAAAATATATATGTTAAGTCATGAGTAGTGAAAATACTTCAGACAAAGAGATGTTCTACTGCTCATGAAGTCATGTTTGACACTTGTAGTATTTTAGGATTCAGTAACTGTTTCTTTTTTTGCCTTCATTAAATACCGAGAGACAATATTAAATGAAGCTTCATATATCGATGACTAAATAAAAAAATTTGGTACAATATAATAAAAATAATAAAACATTAATCGTTAGTCATCAATATGTATAGTCTTTTGTGAAAACCCTAAACCCCTAGGTCTGTTAACAAAAGAATTCACTAATTATAATTTGGAGATGAAACCCAATTCCCAATCCAAGATTATAAATCCAAATCGAGTATTTGATTCCCAGTTCATGTTTTTTCCTCAATTCAAAATGTATCGTCAGATGTGTAATCAAATCTTGATACATGTAGATTGCACCACAATCAAAATACCTGAACAATCACGGAGGCTCAATACTGAACAATCAGTGAACCGGAAACGATTGCAATCAGTTAGAAATAATTGATTCATGTACCATGATCCTGAACTGTCGGTCTTATTGATGGAACTTAATCGGTGAATGAAAGAGAAGCTTAAAACTAAAAATAATATAAACACACAGTCATGAAAACAACTTACAAGTAGTTTTTACAACTTGATTTTAATCTTAATCTATTCCCCCATTGAACATTTTAAGCTGGTTGAAAACACATTGAGTCTTAAACTTCTCTTACTATTTATATAACTTTTTGAACAGCATCTTACGTGTTATTAAATTACCTGAAAGTACAAAACATAGTCATATTACACTTGTCATAGTATATTTCATAACAAGATTAGAAAGTGAGTGATTACATATTTGAGACCATGTTTGAAGTGCGAGATTCATCGAGCACTTTAAATGGTCGAGAATATGTATAGACTCACTTTCACTCGTGTTTTTAACGTTTTTTTACACTACACTACAAAGAATAATATTATTTTCTAAATAATACAGCCATTTGATATTTCTATATTAAAGCTAGGAACATTACAAAACTTATAGAATTTTTTAGGTTATGCCTTCAATTGAAAGTTAATATTTACTTTGGTTGTATAGTTTTGGTTTTTGAAAATTGAAACAGTTGACAGGCAACAACAAATCTTTATTTGTTTACGTCGGCAAAATGAAAATAAATTTTTGACCGTATTGTAATAAAATTTATACGGTTGACTCACAAGACGTTAAATACATATACAAATTTTAAGTGGTGATTCGCCTATTGGGTCTGATGATGGTTGGAGTGTCCAATCAAACTCGATCACCACTTACCATCTTTCATATGTATTTACTGTCTTGTGAGTCAACAGTATAAGTGTAAATATATTATTGTAAGTGTTATTTGACGTTATTTTGTACTTTGATATGTAACCACTTGTATGTACTACTTTGTATGTACTACATTGTCTCTTTAAATTATGAAAATACTAGTCTTCTGTATTGTTGATATTTTGGGTACTGATTTCATATCTTTTCTGTGATAACAAAATCAGTTTTTCCCTTAGTGTCTTGAAAAATGTCTAAACAAGATTAAGAACGTTTTTTAGCCACCGATAAACGGGCCATTAGGGCATGTAGGAGTTGTCAGCAAAATGAAATAAATGAAATATCTTCTACCCTGAAATGTTAAAATCTGATGAGCTTAAGTGTTACGACTTAAAAGTTCGGAAATATATTATATACTTTTAAAATACCGTTTGTAACAACTTTTGAACTCAAATTTAACAACATACTGCCCTTATAAAAGAAGGACGGGATTACATAATATAACATAATATGACCATTTACTTTTTGAAGTCATGCAATCGAACTCAGGCCAACCATATCCCAGCAAGGAAATTAAAGACTCATACTAGTTCCACAGAAAATAATGAGCAGCGAATAATGAAAAAGCTGGAAATATAATTTAATAAGTATTTTGGTTTGACGCTGAGTAAAAACAAAAGGAACTTTCTGAGTTCTGGCAGTAATGACTATGAACACCCTTCAACCGTATAATCTCCCTTAAAAGTGTCACGGGCTGGATAAAACTTTTGTCTTTGATTCAGTTTTACTCGCCACTAAACTATTGTGTATGATAAAATACTGGTTTGAAAGATTACGAACACTTATATACTTGTAATAATCATTTGGATCGAAATAGGGTGTTAAAAATTTGATCGGTTGAAAATTAGATCAGCGTTCTTTTTATCCTGACTATGCACTAATCCTTTACAAAAAGGTAGATAGACATCTATGATATTTCTCCAAATACATAAAATATCCGTGAGGTATTATTGTCTGCGAAATATAATCTTATCTGCAGTTATAATACATTTTAGAATAAATTATAATATACGCATTTTCAGCTATACATTTTTCACCTACTTCTCAGGGTTTTTTATTTACCCTTCCTAAACGAGTCCATCGCCCAATCTCCCCTCAGTACTACCTTTTCCATTCATTTAATTTAGAAAAATAATTACATCGTCCAATAAAATGTAAGAAATTATAGTCAAAATTAAATACTATTACTGATAAAAGAAATGAAAAGTAATTCAAATACATTTTGTTATTGTGATTATTAAATATTTATAATCTAGAGAAAGTGTAATGATACATAAACATTTATTAATCTAAATAGGTGTCAATTTTATGAACCAATTAGAGGTTTTTAGTAATTAAATTCACTCACTTAATTACATTCATTATAGAACAGAACGACCCAATTACTGATTGCGTTTAAATGATTAACTTCTCGTTGCATTTCCTGGAGTTACTGTTTACTGTCAGATACAGTGGGACTAATCAAACAATGATATGTATTGTACACAGATTGACATTGGACTGATGAGTAAACAATCCAAAGCCCAATTGTTAGCTGCAAATGTTTAATAATATGCCTCATAAAGTTATATTGGACCTATGTAATATAAATTGTAATTTTTCTCAAATGTTTCAAAAAATCTAAAAGAGAATTCTCTTGGAATGGTTTAAGAAGATTTAAAAAATGTTTAAATGTATAAAAAATGATTGGCACATGATCATAAAATACTCTGTGTTGAGATTTTATTGTAGATCTTTGTTTCCTTTACAATCGAATGTAAAATAAACTGAGCTAAATTAACCATCTGACCTAACCATATACAAAAGATTCCAATACCTAATTTTTTTAAATTGTTGTTTTGATTTGTTTCACACACTTGTGAGCATTCTATAAAATACCTATAAATTATACACACTCCCATTCAAAATATATGGAATCCAATCGTTTTTACTCGATTCCATACTTTGCCAAAACGCTTCAGGCAACGAATATAATGTCTGCGTTATATACTTTGCTGATAACATAAACGTTTATATGTTATGCCTGTAGAGCACATTACCTTTTTTATTTAATATAAACTACGGTTACTTTGGTTAAAATTTACAAATTTAATATTTGAATAATTTGTAATAGTCACATGAATTGAATGATACAGTACCAGTTTATTTTAAAAAGGTAGTAATGTAATATTCTCTATATGCATTATACTAATTTAAAAAGGAAGATAGCAAAAAGCTATCAGCTTATTGAAATGAAAAGTTAATAAAATTCGTAGTAACAATTTGTTACTTCTTTTGCCATCGTCGATCTTTATATTGGGTTGATTACATTCCGTGTCCTGGGACCAAAACTAATTTTTCCGCTCTCTGCACTTTCCTCATCCAAGCCTCATTTACTGAAAATATCTGGTTTCCGTAAACAAATTCGTAATTAAGACCCATTAAATTTCAACAAATTGATGATTTACATAAAAAATACCAAATCGTGTAAATGTAAGATATCTTGAAAAATTCGTGGACCATACACAATTTTTCCATTAAAATTAAAAAGTAGATATAATTTCTTGGATCTGTTATGAAATTCAAATACCCTCAGCTAAGTGCATTTTACAGCTTTATTTAAGTCAAATGATCTACAATATTTTTTTCAAATAAAGCTTACTACATCTTTAAGGTATATTTAAGGTATATTGCCAATTTCATTTCTTTTAAATTATCTAATTCGTACCACAAAAACAATTATACACCGTTACAAATATTTTTCAATATTTTGTCGAACATTTTGACTAAAATATAAACGCTTCTACGACAAGTACTTTGTCAAGTTTGGAACTCATTAAATTTTGAAATTACTTTCACTAACACGCAGAACCCGGAGTCTTTATTGTTAGTTATAATAGAAACCGTTAACCATTAAAGCTTACACTTTAGTTATGAAAGTGCTTTAAAGAATTTTTTTGTTTTTATACTTGAATTTTTTCTTCTAATAAACTAAATAAAATCGTTTGTTTGAGAAACAATATTAAAACTACTTCTCTATAAAGTACATTCAAGTGAAGAAGAAAAAAGTTATATTATAAAAGGTAATTTTCCACAATTATATTTAAAATAGATGTAGTCGTAGTGTATATTAATCAACGAAATTTCATCTTTATGACTTTTAATGTATTGTTTGGTGCCTAACTAAAATACAACTAATTCAGGAGTAAATTGTGGCGTTTGCCGAAACTCCCATACATTATCTGTAGTAGTTTTATTTCATAAAATAAGTTTGGCATCTTTTGTCTAACACAAAAATACTCTCCTCCATACCAACTATTTAATCTAAAGTTGAAATAGACGGTTGTGAATCCAAATTTACTCATGACAGATATGTTAGTAGTTTGATTAACTAAGATTGAAATTTTAATTAGCATGGAATTATGCTAGTGAAAGAATAAGACATATTTTGTTCACCATTTTCAAGTATTTTCCGGTTTACAAACAATATAATGTACATACTTAGAATGTATTTTGGCCAGCCATGCATGAAAATAATCATACTATATTATGTTGAAAAAAGGATCTAAAAATAGTATTTTATAAGGTTAGGTTGAACCCTACAACTCGTGTTTTTATTGTTTAATCACGACGCTTTCATAAGGTGGACTAGTGCTGGAAATTAATAATATGAAATTATCAGGACACAAAATTAAATATGAATAGCCAACCACACATCCAATAATTGCCTGACAATATTACCATGGTAAATTAAACTCATGTTTAATTATGTATGTACATTTAAAATTATCTCTGTGGATTATGAACGTAATTTCTGAACTTAGTTTCCTTATTAAAAGCCAGAAAAAGTCTTGGGCGATTTAAATAACATTAATTTGTGTGTTATTTTACATTGAGGGTAGTTTTATAGCCACAAATAAATAGGAAATATTAAACATATGGAATAAAAGGCGCTACTATTGTACATCTTATGGGTTCTCAGTCTATATTCACATCCATTCTGTTAACAATAGACATTGGACAGAATGGTTCGTCTACAATTAAAATGACCCCTTGAATTCTACAGAAAAGGGAAAACATTGATGATAATAAAATATGCCTAGTAGAAAGTTTTTTTTAAATAATAAACAATGATATAATTTATTGTTATCTATTGTCTCCGTCTGTGACAGCCAGAGAGTTATTTGCGTGCTTACGGAAGAATATCATCCAGTAAAATATAAAACACTTATTGTATTTATTGTAGACCTTTTAGTTTAAAAAAAAAAAACACCAAATGAGGACAAAGAAAATAATATTTCCATTAAAGTACTAGCTTATTTGCTGTATTTTATACTTACAGTTATTCACCTGTATGTGAAGTAAATAAAAACTTATTACTTTTGGAAATAAGGTATTGAAAAGATTTTTTGGACAAAAAAAGACGGATATTCGTGGAAAGAAAAAAAGAGAGTTGAGACTTTTGTATTGATTCCATATATTGTAGGAGTGGTCAAGTATAGAGGGCTGAGATGGCTGGGCCTCATTCAACGCATAGGTGAAAGAGAGGAGGTAAGGCAGGTGCCAAAATGACTCCAGAGGGCAAAAGAACATTGGGAAGACCAAGGATATGATGAGACAACGAGGCTACGAAGGACCTAAAAGAAGTATGTTAGCAGACGAAGAGCTGGTAGAAGACAGAGGATCCTGGAGGCACATTGTAGGTGAGGCCGAATACCGCCTGGGGTTTCAAGGGCCACAGGAATAAGTAGGATATTTACCTGATTAAGGAAGCATCCATGGTAATGTGAAAATGATGATGTATTCATGTGGAAATTTTAGTTATGAAATCTGGTTTTATTCATGACTTATATGAATAAGTGTTCATGTGTGTGTGGCTGTGTACTTGCATAACTGCTCACTCAAAGTCATTTTATACGATCATATTATCGTTCTGAACACATTTCACCACGATTGAAACCTAAACCAATGTAAAACCATATAATTACTGACTATGAATCTAAAAATAAAACTATTTGAAGTACGACACAGTTGACAAGCAGCAGATAATTAAGGAAGTTTCATTGACGAAGTTTAAAGCGAGCCGAGTGTTCCACGGACGGTAGAATCCCACCTTGTTAGTGGAGTGTCGGCAATCCATTGTTGGAGTCAGTAGTTAACTCTAATGGCAAAGTGCCACCTTCGGTGTGAACAAAGGAATGTGTGATTATCAAATGTATCTTTTGTCACCACCACAGTTCGAAATTAAACTTGTAACTTGTGTAGAATCCTATTTGTCAAAATTAGCGTATCAATTATTCATTCTGGTTATTTTTTCACTCCTCAAACTCTTCAAACATTATAATGGTAAATAAAAGAGGACAAGGATAAAATAAACACTCACAGACCAAGTTTAAAATCACAGACAACGTAAAGTGTAACATTTTGACTTATTTGACACTAAATATAGCTTATATCTATATCACACAAAGACTTCGTCAAGAATAATTCGCTCATGATTGCTGTGTAGAAAGATAACATCATTGTTTGTTTTATTTAGTTATTTTGAAGCTCGTTTTTCGTGTCTAGTTCATGTACGGTGACACTGGTGGACCAGTGTCAACGAAAGTTTGTTTATATTATTTTAGAATTAATATATAACCAGAGGATGAGTTATTGTTTTTAATTTAATACTTTAATACTTTTGCACAAAAATAGCGACCACACAAAGTAGGTATTTTAAGCCAAGAATAAATAGAGATGGAGTGTAGGATGAGTGCGCGATCTTGATTTTAAATGACTGAAATAACAAGAAACAAATTGTAAACAAAACACGACCTTTGCAGTGCACCGGAAAGACTAACGATATAATTGGCTTCAGCTGTTCCATAATGATGGAAAATCTACTAAGGAAATATGTTTTATCTATGGGTTTACCATGCCAACGTCTGTGTTCAGTTCGTGTGTACTTATTAATGCACATTCGTGTGTCAACTTTATTCTGATGAAGTGATCATATGTTTTAACAAGACATCTTTGACGGCAGAAGAAGACTTCGCAGAAAATCGAAACTAGTTGCGACACTAGCAGCATTTTGGATTACAACGAAGCATGTGTTTACGAAGGTTAAGAAGGAAATGTAAAAACTTAAAATACACAAAAAAACATTTAATTGATATACATAAATAAACTTACGAGTTAATAACTCTTAATTAAGTGGTGAATTAATTATGCACAGTTTAGTTAGTTAATTGCCAACCACTACAATCAAATTTTTTTTATTGAAGTCGGCCTAAAAACGTTTTTAAATTAGTTGTGATGTTAGAACAAGTTAAATAATAATCAAAATTAAAATGTTAAAGCAAAAAATACGAAATTCCTTAACCAAAATTTCCATATATTTCTCAACATAACATTGTTCATAATTTCCCCATTTGAAACACACTCAAAGCCAAAATAATGTCCATTCTTTTTACGTTAAATTCGAATTGTATTGGTAAACTTGGATTAAAATGCAAATAATATTGAATTGGAAATATCTCTAGCCAGTTATGTTGGGTATTTTAATGTTATGATATTTCTCTAGAGATACACTAGGACATCAATTAGAGCCATTTGAAATATTTTGTTATTTTGATTCAATTGCATTACATAACTGACTTAGTTAGGTTTACCACTATTCATTTAAACTATAGTGCAGTTATAGTGTGTTTAACATCAAAATGTTTTTATCAGTGTATTTAGTTGCAATACTTCACAGGTATATCTTTTTTTTAATATATACTCAATTAATAGAAAATTAACAGCTTAAGATATTTAATATACAGGGTGTTCATTTGAAAACTTTCCATATCTGTAGTGTGCAAAGGTAAGGCTTTTTACACTTGTTTGTTCTCATTTTCCCCTAATTTTGACATGCCAAATCCAATAAAATTATTTTCAATTTCGAAAAATGCCCCAAAAGGGCCCAATTTGGGGGGTAGGGGTGCTTTTTGAGAAATTTTCAAATGTAAACATGGGTTGTGTGATACATCAATTTAAAGGTCTAATCACCCTGACTATTTTGGTGCAATAAAAATGTAATTATCTTTAACCGTATTTACAGGGTGGGTCAAAACGTTTTAAAAAAGGACTTTGAAGTTAAGTACCGTATTACCCAAACTACTGAACGGAACAGCGCCAAATTTCTTTCCAAGCTTATTCTTGATCTACTCTTTAAGATAACTTGTAATAAGGGCATTTTCCATGTTATTTTCTAATTTTTAAAAAATCTCAAATTTTAAGAATAAAAGAAAGCTGAAAACTCAAAATTTTTAAATAGCAAGGTATGACAAATTTCATTCCACGTGAAAGGTCCTTTTTTAACAAACATTTTACGTATTTAAGTTTTCTTTCTATCTCTTACCGTTTAAAAATCGCAGTAGAAAAACTGAATTTTCCATAGTAATATTGTAACTAGTTTTCTAATAAAACAGCCAAAATTCGTCTCTAGACGCACATTTAATGGTGCATTAACTGAAGGAAACAATTTATAATTATTGATACCCTGATTAACAAACAAGTCATTACGTTTTACTTTGTGAAAAACAGGTCTTATAGCTGATGAGGACAACCTACATGTGGCATTCTGTAGTACCATTGACTAGTCAATGGCAGTACTAATTTCAAAAAGTACTATTTTCTGTAGTATCTAATCGAATATGGTGTACACTTAAAAAATAGACTTTATTTTTACTTATTGGGCAGAACAAAAGTGTTTCAGGATAACTGCAAAGTGCTTATCAATAAATATCCAGGTAAGACCTTAAGTCATAAAGCTGTAAATGATTTAGTTAAGAAATTTCTGAAACTGGCTCAGTTACCAATGAGAAAAGAACAGGATGAAGGGTCCAAGATGAACTGACACAAGTAAAAGTAGTTGAACAATTTGTAATTAATCATAATACATCGTTGAGCAAAGTGCAATGTTTTATGTTAGAAAACTAGTTATAATTTTACCATAGAAAATTCAGTTTTTCTACTGCAATTTTTAAACGGTAAGAGATAGAAAGAAAACTTAAATACGTAAAATGTTTGTTAAAAAAGGACCTTTCACGTGGTATGAAATTTGTCATACCTTGCTATTTAAAAATTTTTAGTTTTCAGCTTTCTTTTATTCTTAAAATTTGTGATTTTTTAAAAATTAGAAAATAACATGGAAAATGCCCTTATTACAAGTTATTTTAAAGAGTAGATCAAGAATAAGCTTGGAAAGAAATTTGGCGCTGTTCCGTTCAGTAGTTTGGGTAATACGGTACTTAACTTCAAAGTCCTTTTTTAAAACGTTTTGACCCACCCTGTAAATACGGTTAAAGATAATTACATTTTTATTGCACCAAAATAGTCGGGGTGATTAGACCTTTAAATTGATGTATCACACAACCCATGTTTACATTTGAAAATTTCTCAAAAAGCACCCCTACCCCCCAAATTGGGCCCTTTTGGGGCATTTTTCGAAATTGAAAATAATTTTATTGGATTTGGCATGTCCAAATTAGGGGGAAATGAGAACAAACAAGTGTAAAAAGCCTTACCTTTCCACACTACAGATATGGAAAGTTTTCAAATGAACACCCTGTATATAAACGAGTCAGACTGGTATGAAACATTACATTCAGACAAGCCAATGTTTGTACTCTCCCCTTTAAAATTTATCACCATCAATATTATTTGAAGGCCATAACAACATGTATACCATTTATTGAATGTAACCTATACTCATTTCATTTTACGTGATACATTTTAATAATGTATTGAAAAATATAATTTTAATATGCATTTAATGTAAAATTATACATAAGTGTTCCATTTAAAACAATGCCAGCCAAGCTTGCGTCAATTTTATATTTCACATTTTGTAATAAAGTTTAATCGAATTGTTGTCACTAAAACGATTCTAGCCTCAGGGTGAGTCTTTTTGTCAGACATCATTTGATGTGAAATTTGTCTGTTACATTTTTGTCGATACATTAATGACAAAATATCGTGTTGTTTAGTGCAAAGGTTCAGTGGAAGTTCCTTGGGTCGTGTTGAATACATGAAAATCATTGATGAAATCTATGAATTTATCTCATCATAAACATTACCACACAACGTGGTGTCAACACAATAAGTGCCAAGTAAAATACATTATTTCAATACAGCCAACAAAAGTAGGAAACTAAATAAGAAATGACTAAAAACCGAAACATAGAAATTAACCTGAGCAGTCATCATTATAAAGTTTGCTAATGAGTAGACTGATTTTACATTTGAACCCTGAAGTGATAGGACTAAACATATTTTGTTAAGGAAATTTTTGGAAAAAAGGTTCTGCAAAAAATATATAAAAAACAAGGAAAAGTATTTGACAAGAGAAATACACAGCAGCAACAAATCAAGAGGTATTGTTTCCTACCTGCAGCGTTCTAGATGCAATAATTGTAGCGTATTGTTTCGATTCCAAGTTATTAAATTCACAGTGGTGTGCCTTTTGACTATCATTGTTTCCTGAAGGGAATTTATAGACTTTTAAAACATTTAAACTTTGTTAACTATAATAGTATATTAGTATATATAAGTGTAGTTACTGTTAAAATTATAGCTTTGTTATAGTTTTTGCTAATTATTTATCAAACATCTACATTTTAAATTGAACATGACAAAATGTAAAACTATATTATGAATTTATTATTTTAAGGCCTGATAAAAACATTAATTTGCTATTTAAGCTGAAATTGTGAATTGAAAGTACATTATTATGATGTTTCCAATCACATGATTAACAGTCAAATAAGGTATTACAAATATACTTTTAAATCCGCATTCAACAGATAATATGGTGGTTGTGTAACTTAACTGAGTAAATAAATTATTTAACTTTAACGTGTTAACAAGAATAATGCAAAAAAAAAAAAACTAGAAAAAGTATAAGTTAACTTATTGTAGAAACATTAATTAATTTTTTCCAAACCCATTTGTTCATGCTTTCAATTGGCATTTCAAAAATAAGGAACTTCATTAAAAGTATATTAAGTTACAAAGGAATTAATTTGATCAAAAGAAGGCTTTCTGGCCATGCAACCAATTAATGCCCCAGTTTTTCATACCTGTTTGTTTTTGTTGAAGTTTTTATACTGCTTTCATAATATATCAATTGATAAGTAGTTCTTTATCAATTACTAATGCACTAGATTGAAGTACAATCACAATACTGACCAATCGCATGAGGGCTCAACACTGAACAATCAGTGATCCGGGAACAACGCCAATCAGTTGGGGCTAATTGATTGTCTAGCAAAGAGGTCATGTGCATGCGTTTGAAATATTAGTTCTACTGAGCTTAGGTGGCATTTGAAATATGAATGAAGATAACACAGTTAAAATAATAAATGTTTGTTTTAGTTCGAGTAATTGTCTAATATTGGTTAGTGTAAAGGTACAATGTACAAAGATACAATGCTTTGGTAACGTAACAAGAAAGAAAACATTGTCTTAAAACATGGTCTCTTTTAACTATGTCATTTAAAAACGTGTCAGTTTAATGTTCGACGAATGCAAGTAAAATAAAACTTCATTTTTATTACTGAAACACAATTCTTAACAGATTTATTGTTTGTTTTAGAGTCGAAGGTATACACTTGTGGTTAAAAAAATACAAAATAAGATAAATAGGTGCAAGACTCATATTTACGAAACTTGCGGATAGTAAAATGCCTACATATTGTTTGGATGCTGCAGTGTTGGATTTATAAAATAAATGCAAAATATGATTAATGAATTTTAATATTTTAAAAAATAAAAGTAAATTATAATGTTAATAAAAAAACAATATATTTTAATGAAAAGTAAATAGTAAACGTACATATTGAAGATAGAATACTCTTGGATTTGTATGTCATTTATCGTTAGTCTATTAACAGAACGGTTCTAAGGTTTTTATTTATTATTCGTTAAATATCTTTAGTTTTAAATGTCAAGAACCTGTGTGGTGTAATAGTGAGTAAATCTAACTAACACGATTTATAATCGCTTACTCGTATACAAGATTTTTTAATTAATTAAACATTTGTTTTTATAAGTTAGTAGAAATAGTTGATTAATGGAACAAGGCTTGTAGAAATACGCTTTTAAAATTTTAACTAAAACTGTAATAATTATTGCATTAAAACTTCAAAGTTACTGGGATTTAAGGTAATCCTCTGCTTAAAACTAAAACAGCACAAGCCTCAGGATTAAGAGATCTTTTTATGAATTTCCTTTGTTGTATAAAAAAGGTGTTTAGTTTTTATTTTATTTTATTTATTTATTTTTAATTTTATTTTTATTATTGATCTTTATTCATAATAATTGGTAGTTACAACTTTGTCTAATTTTCATACAAATATGTGCCAAGTATGTTTTTTTAAGTTTGCTAATGTTCTGAAATGTTATTACAAAAAACTTTGACTAACATGCTACCTAAAATATATTTAACTAAAACAAGATAGAAAAATTCAAATTTACCTGATAACATAGCAAACTGTTTATTACTTTTAGTCTAATTTATTTATTTAAAATTTAACATGAAAGCTTAACCAATCTTAATGTTAAATACAATTTTCGAAATCTAAGCAAATTACCAATTGAGTTACAATTAAATAAATGATTTTCCAATGTACTCTCTCGCAGAGTAATTTATTATTTTCTCTCTGCCTAGAACACTGTTTGTTGGGTCTGGTAGTCAAAGGCACTAATGACTCTAAAGCTGTTCCTGAATACTCATTGGTCTTTTGTTCCGATTTTGGGGACTTTTGAAAGGAAACAAATGACAAAGAGTTAATTAATTAAACCGTATATAATTTTAGAGTTTTCCGTTTGAGAGTAGTGAATGTTTGTTTCAATTTGTTTATGGCTGTACTAATTTTATTATGCTAGTGTTTATAATGTTTATGTACTGCACAACACTGGAAAATGGAAGAAAATGTATGTATTTTAAAGAATTGTAAGAAAGAAAATGTAATGTATGCTTGGGAATAATTATATATTTATAAGAAAAATGTAAAAAATAGAAATAAGCCAATTAATTAACAAGTGAATTTTGACTCCATTTGTACTTATAGAAACTTCTTGACTGGTACCAAAAAGTATATATGGGGGAGGGCCGGGAGGGGTATATTGAGATTTTTGTCATTCGAATATTGTGTCTAATGATTGGAGTGTACAATCGAAATCGATCACTACTTACCATCTTTTATATGTATTTACTATCTTGTGAGTAAACAGTATAAGTGTAAATATATTTTTACTAGTGTTATTTGACGTGTTTTTGTGCTTTCAGGTAATTTTAACACGTACGATGCTGATCAAGAAGTTATTTTGTACTGTTTCTTTTCACATTTATAGCACCTCCTAGAGATTACCAGTGTGCTCAGTGATCATACATAAAACCATTGCTTCGCAATCTATTAGTTCTACCTGATCAACTTCGTTGTCAGTTCACTGAGTTACCGGGGTTCAGCCTACGTTTGATTCACCAGGTATTTCGATTATACCCTAAACTATTGGCAATATGCAATATGTAGTATTTTGGACGTGTCTGGTTTTTGCAGTAGGCCATTCCGGTGGTCACTAATCTTCAAAGTATGACAGACACTCTAATCCATAAATAAATCCTAAAGTACTCATGAACTTATGTGAATTGCCCTTTAAGGTCGTAATTCCTTTCTAAAGGGAACTTTCCATATACCTAATGTTAAAAATACCTCAGCTGTACTTATTTGTATTGTATTCTTTCAATTAATTACCTTATTAAAATCAGGTTTAATTATCTATATATCTAATTCCGTAAGCCCAAAATTTTACAATGAAATTGTGAGCGAACGGGAGGCCGTAGAAAGCTGGGAGAGGTCTCATTTTAAAGGTCTGGGCATGAAGTTTTGGGGAAAATTATTCATTTTTCTTAATTATGCACCAAAAGGTCGTTACGTAATAAAATAATTTACATTTAAATAACATGGGAATCCAGGTCATGTCTGCTTTGGTTACTTAAAAACATGTGGTTTGTTTAATTTAAAGCATATGGTAATATGTACTGTAATATGTATACTATTATAAAGCTGAAATATAGACTTTTTCCAGGGTCTGGATTAGTTAATGGCATAAGATTAGTTGTGTTAGGTATGTCTGAAAAAAGTGTAAAGTTAGAAGTAATTACTGGAGTAGGCAAAGGAAACATATTTTTCATGCCAAAAATAAAACTACCATCTAAAGATCCTAATATGCCGTTTAAGTTTAGGAATTCAATTCCTATTGCGATTAGCTTTCGATATTACTATAAATAAAGCGCAAGGCCAAACCTTCAAAAAGTTGGCATTTATTTGAAAAAAACCCGTGTTTACCCATGGTCTTATGTAGCTTTTAGCCGGTTAAAGTTGCCAGATGATGTTAAAATAGTACTAGAACAAAATAAAGACCAAGGATTCGATTAAAATGGATACTATACTCTGTTGTTTTCAGAGAGATTTTGTTATAATTAGCATTATACGATTTGGAGGATGACATTATCTCTATGTGTTTTATTTAAGTGAATTTGTCTATATTCAAAGGAATTGATAAATATTTAATTAATAGTCATGAAGATTATTATTGAAAATCTTCCTTAGATGTATATCATGATTAGAAAGTTTGTATTATAAACACACTACATGAACAGTCCTTTGGAATCTATATTTTAAACAGAACAGACATCAAAAAATTGCATTATGCAGGTATGTAATAACTTTTATACATATTATAATATACAAAAATGTTAAACGATAATTCAAAGTAAGGTAACCCATGAGACTAATAATTTGTACAAAATATTTACTAGAATATATATATAGGGGCTATTGCCCCTACAAGCCACTAGTTAGTTTGTATTACTGTATTCTGTTTAAATTATTTCAGCTAAACTTAACCAATCAATAGTTTTATTAATATTCATGAAGTAAAGACTTAGCCCGCGGGAAACAACTAGTTTACTTTAATTGCCTATATAGTTTTTCCATAAAAAAAACCTTAATATTACTTAGCGGTATCTTTATGTAAACATAAAACAAATTTCCGTCTCTACAGCCACATTTGCCTAGATTAAGTACTGCGTAACGAAAAATTTTGTTTAAATATTTATAATACAATAATGTAGTTATTCTACTGTATTTACAGAACGTCATTTTATGCAACGCACTTTTATATGAGCAGGTCAAACGTAAACAAATTTGATGTTTACATTTAATGGCAATGATAAATATTATGGCTACGAGAGGGTTTGTGTGTACAGCAAAGACCCTCTCAAGATCTTTGACCTTTGAACTTTGTCCCATTAGCTTTGGTCAGTTGCCCATGATAGTCTCATAGTCCCATGTAATGGCTTTTGGGTAACTTCAAAGTAGGGTCTGAATCGAACCACTAGTGTTTGGGTTATGCTCACACGCATAAATTATAACTGACCATTTATAATAGCGGAAAAAATTTATTATGATAAAATACTTGAAATAGTTTTACAATTAAATTTATGTTTTTTCACAACATATTAGACACGATTTTGATTACTACTTTGATTTGTTTTCTTCAATTCAATAACGTTGTATTAAAAAACCTTATTTTGGAGAACGTATGCATGGCCACCTGTTTACATTATAATGATGAACATAATGCAACCTAGAATGACAACCTACATTAAGCTTATAGTAGTTAGCTGGGGAGTGAGCTGGTCTAGTGGTGAGGGGCTTCGGTGTCTAAGGTCCCGGGTTCAAATCCCGCCATTCACCAATTTACTTTATCCATGTTATAATGTCACAACCCTTTAGGACTAGCCTGATTTAATGTGTAAACCAGTTTGGAGTTTTTAAATAGTCAACGCTAGAACCAAGCGTCCTAGGATGTGAAGGTAGGACATAAAAACATAGTAGGTATGCTAAGGAGAAAATTAAACCACTGTTTTTTTAAGAAAATTGTGCACATTATATGTAGACCTAAAACTATACATCACAGTAAAATATAGTAATAAAACAAACAATGTGAAAGAAAGTTGAGATATAATGATGTAATGATTTAGAAATTCAATGTAGGTTTTATGTACAATTTATATAGGTTAGTATTAAAATTACTAATTAACCATTATTTTATTTTACAGAAGGATCTGATAAGACGAAGTTTTTCAGTCAGTTTTGGGACTAGTTGTGATAAAAAAGTTTTGATGACTACACAGTTCAATAAATCTGGTGGTAACAAGCATGAAAGGGCAACACAATCTGCAAAGTTAAATTTGAACAGAACTTCTACAAACTTTCAGCATTGTCACTGCACAGGTATTCGTCACTTTTACTTTGGACAATTTATAATTAGTCTAAAAGTTACACAGCAAACTGAAGTAGTTTCTGTAATCTGTTTCCGAACATTTCTATTTAAAAGAAAAGATAGCAAGTATCGTGATTCCTAACTGTATTTTTAAACTCATACTAGTGGCTTGTAGGGATATAAGTCCCTAAAAAGCTGAAATGTAAAACAACATATTGCTATTCCGGTATTTAAACAAACTCAGAATAACATTATCTATGTGTCAGAATAGGCATCCCTACACCATATCTTTTGTGTAAAAACCAGTTTGTTGTTCTTCTTTGTTTGCTTTTGTTGATGTCATTTTCAATAAATAATTTGAATCACTCCAGTGGTTTAACATGAAAAGGCAGCAAACATATAATTGTTTGTGAATAAATACTGGTTTACTAAGGTAGCTTTGGTCTTGTGGTTAATGAGGATAAATAAAAGCTTCTCTGTTTGGAATTTTAAAAATTAAATGGAGGTTCGCCTTCAGATGAATTGAAGACGCCTGCAATTTCATCTGCAGTAGGCTTATTATACCTACGACGATCCATATTTATCCTGTCTACAAACCTAAGTTCTATTTCACTGTCACCTTGTACAACCATTTCTTCCGAAGCTCTTTTGTAAATTTGTAGAATTTCAGCTAGTTTTGACAATATTTCAGGTTTTAAGTCACTATTTTCTCGACGCCTTTGACGAATTTATGTTTCTGTTGATGTGTCAATAATGTACAATTGGCCATACACGGGGTCTTCATCATGTTGAGGCAGCAAATCTGAGATTGAACGATAAATCTGTCCTTGAATTTTGAAACAGTATGGTCCTTTTCCTGGAATATCTTTCTTACGGGCTGAAAAATAAGCAAAAGCCATCGCAATGTTGTATTGTCGAATGAATTTATACAGTTGTGGGCTCTCTTCAAACAAATTTTTAAGTTCTACATTAGTTTTTGGCTGAGGAAGGTTAATAAGTCCGTTATGGCAACATGTCATAAAATGATTATTCGTTAGTTCTTCTCTAAAATGAAGAGCACTACAATGAATGCACTCTTGGTCCAGTAATCCTGCATCATGGATATTTACATTTCTCTCGTCTACCATGGGTCTCCTAAAAAGGGGTTGTAACATATCTTGATTAAGTTCGTCATTATCTACTCTTGCTCTTCTACGCGCACTGTCATTCCTATGAACAGTTCCCCGCCTTTGTGGTATTCCCCTGGCGTTCATATTAATTACAGTACTTATAATGAAAAGAATATATATCCAGCAGCCTACATACCAAAACATCTTGAATCCCTGGTAATTTTATAAAAGTATGATCGAATATGATTACTCTACGTTGTATATTCACTGCACTAAAAAAATATTTACTTACGAAAGAATGCAAATACACCATTTTAGAACCAATAACATTTGTAGGTTATTTTAGTTGATTAACACAACCTTAACCTTAAAATGTGTAGAAATATAAAGAAAACAACATCATTTAAAATAAACTTGAACATATGATTTAAAAATAAAAAAAACAGAAGTTAGATTTAATTTCGACTCTTTGATTATTTATACAGAATATTTATTCTATGTCGTTTATTCCTTTAACACGACAATAACGTAAAAGCATGAAAAAATGAAACTTGAGTATATGATTTAAATATAAACAAAGAATGGAGACGTTTTTCCGATTAATCTTCAAGATTTCAGTTTTATTATAGTATACATTTCATAGTTGACTGGCTAAAAGTAAACCAAATGCGTGTATTGATCACTGTTTTCAAGATATAGCACGATCAGCTGTATTGAAGTAAACAGAAATCAACAGTAAATGACTTCTGTTTTAATTTCAAAAGATGTAAACAAATGAAACCCCATGTTGTTTTAATGGGAAAAGTTTTATTCTGTTGCGAATTTATGGTAAAAAAATAAGAAAAATTAATAGTTTTCCCTCAAAATTCACGTCAAGACCTTTAAAATAAGACCCCTCCCATCCTTTTACGGCCATCCAGTCACTCACAATTTCTTTACAAAAATTTGACTTACGGAATTATATATATAGACTATAAATAATTTTCTTAGAATCTTACCTAGGAACTACAAAATCTAATAAAATAATTTGTGGTTTCTCATCATATGAACGATATTCCAAAAAGTCATACACAATATTACCCCTAATACACTGTGAAGTAATCTCCCAACCTAAGTTGGTGCACGACCACTAAAAATAATGTTTATAACACCTAAAATTGTAAGTAAGAATTTATTTTCAGCTGTATTAATCAATAGTGCATCAAGTGAACAAACATATCTAGTTAAACTCCTAAAAAGTCTTCGGTTGGTTCGCTGAAAGACGTTAGGGATTTTAAATCAAAATAATGTTTAATTTATATCAAATTAGAGGATAGTTAAAATTTGTTAAAGCAAAGTTTCATACCCACTGGTTTCCGTATGAAATAATAAATATTCATATGTGTTTGGAGATGGCTTTTCAAACACTCCAACGGAAGTAACGTAAAAACAACGTTCAGCATAAAATATTGCAATATTTTCTGTTATGACCTAGTTACGGATTTAAACTAACAACAAGTGTTTCATGATAAGGCTAAGCCAAACTTGTTATAAGTATTTATAGTTTTGTACATTTGTCATGTATATAGAAAACTTGTATCTTTGAAACTGTACATAAATGAATCACTAAGAACAAAGAATGAAACTGTACCACATTTTAAGTGATATACTGACAAGTAATCGTTTCACAGCCAAGTTAAACGATGAAAAGTTTCTTAAAACTTTTCCCATTTTCTTTAGGTCTTGTTGAATATAAATTTTATGACGTGTTTAAAGATGTTCAGCTTACTGCAACTCCCACAACTAATACTTAACTCTAATTTATCATGGTTGTAGTTATTTTACTTCTTTAGTTAATTTGTAAGTCGTAAATTAAGGTACTGACATGAGACTATTTTGTATTTTTAAGTTCATAAAAATGAAAGTATTTTTAAATCTCTGATTGTGTGATTTTATTAACCAGTTGCATTCATAAAGTATAATTTAAAACTCATCTTAATCACCAATAAACCGAATCAATAAAATCTTCTATTGGCAAGAAAATCTCGATAAAATATAAAAGCACACGATTATCTTCGATATTAATTCGAGCATTTCGGAAGAAAAACACGAGATTTCCAATAAAGAAATATTATGATCGTAAATATTTATCGAGAAACAACAAAGAGCATATTATTAATCTGCTTGATTAATGTTTTTGGTGCAATATCAAACTCAATTACATAAATTTTTATTAGCAATGAAAGTTTAATTACATAATTTTTATAGCGATAAAATTTTAAAATAACATTGTTTTTGATTCAATAACTTAGCCACGGATTGTACACACGCTTATTATAACAGCAGATGAATTATTTCAACATACTATAATGTGGTGAATTTAATTAAATTATTAACACTGTTCAACTGAGCTAAAATGTAAAAATAACAACTTAAACCCCTAAAATAAGGCATTAATTTGTTGTTTGTATTTTGTGTATGGTCTAAATGCACTAATTGTATAAATTATGTAGCAAAGTTACCTTATAATGCTTGTTAGTCGTCCCCATTAAACCATAAACAGATTTACAAAATTCCTTTAGTACTGGGTTGATGTTTACCTTTCTTTGCTGGAATGTACGGCCAAAAAACAGCTGATATAAAAAAAACATGAAGAGCTGTACTTGATGCTTAATATTGTGCGTCCGTTATCTATACAAGTTAATATAATTATTGACTATACTATCATTGTTTAAACTTGAAAAGTTAAAAATTAGCTTATAGTTAATGCAATTATTATGTAGTACAAATGTACGAAACATATTTTTTGAGGTTTTGTGTCCCCGAGTAAAAAGAAAATGAACTTTTGAGTCCTCAAAGTAATGGTTTGATCATCATTCAGCAATGTAATCTTGTTTTAAATCGTTGCTGGCTTTGGATGAAACTCTCTTGGGGTGTTTTAAAGAGTTCAACCCAGTCAAAGGCACATTTGTTTTACCAAGCAACTATTTTCATCCAGTTGTGTTGGTAAGACTAAAATTAATCATGGAATTTGGAAATAAATTTGTGGTGTGGAAAAAGAAAATATATGTTACATTTAAAATTAACCATACATTTTAAGTTATTTGGTGTAATTTCACTTATCCAAAACATTACCTATTTTCTATGTAACAACTGATAAAGCCTACATAACAATTAGTTGTAACACTATTCAGAGGTTTCAAGAGATCCGTAGCTCAATAGGTTCGTTACAGAACTGTACGTCATAATTGCAGAGTTTAATTAGTCAACTTCTCGTGGCATTTCTATAGTTACTGTTTATTGTCATATGCAGTGTGACTGATGAAACACTGATATGTATTGTTGACTGATTGGAATTGGACTGATAAGTTTGACGTCACAATTGTGTGTTGGTTACAAAATCAGCAGCAATTATAAATGTACAATTTGTTCTCTTACTACTACTATTGTTCTGTAAGGGTACCCGTGCACTGTGCAGTTTCCCTGGTTAGTATTAGGGTCGCAGCTTTCCCAGGCCTGTCCTAAGTGGCGAGTACAAAGTCCTAACAGGCTCAGTCCAGTAGAGTTTCAGCTCACTGGACTGGAGCATCACGAAGAACGAACGAAATTTAAGGACACTGAGAATCTTAGGTAATGTTTCTATTGTGTTGCAGTGGCTGACGTCTAAAAATAAATCCCACATTTAAAGCGTGTAAAATTTATTCATCCTACAGTTATCTAAAAATCTGGTTCTGTGTGTTAAAAAATGTTCGAGACTGTGTGCTTGACTTCGAATTGATCCTTGTGTTCTCTTCACTACATTCTGTATCTTGGACTAAAACAAAATTTTCCCTCCTTGCACCTAATTTTTCCCCTGTCCGTACCTAAAATAGATTTAGTAAATAATATTTACAATATTCATCTTCTTTAGCTATTGGGTGCATTTAATTTGACAACCTACGGCTGAATACTAATCAAAGATAATATTTTGGGCTGTAATGCAATAGAAATGAAATATTAAAAAAAGTACTTGCAACTTTTTATATATTGAGGTCAGTCTATCTTGTACTATTTTTACACATTGTGTTTGCTCAAAGATAAAGTTTGAAAACTAATCAAACCTTTGTACCTAAGCATACCCAACCTTACCAAAATACTCAAAGAACAGATAATAGAATCCCCCCTTTGTAGAGAAGTTAGGAAGTTATTAAGTGTTGCACAGACTTTCACTAAAACGCAGAAACCAGAGAAGATCGTCGCTGTAGCTTTGTTACTGCCTAATATGAACAATGAAACACTTCATTCCAGTTACTAAACATAAAGTTTTACAACTGAGTTGGCTATGAGCAGCAATTACTAAATGAGAAGTTTACACTAACGACCATATTACTAATTAATATTTTTCTAAATCAAGTATGTTTTAACACCAAAATATACCGGGTGTCCAAAACCACCCGTACACCCCTTTAAAAACGAGGGAAACCTTTTCTTACAAACAACAAATAATACAGAACTAGATAAATTAGGCAAGGTCTACCAAATGGTGATATTTTGAAATCCAAAATCACACCGGAAGTAGCTTTTTCAGACCGGAAGTTGACTTTTTAAAATATAAACTACCAACTTTGATTACAGAATCGGATTCTACGTTAAAAATACATAATTTTTGTCTAAAACTTTATTGGAAAAAAACTTATTTTGTGCCTCTAATACCCTATTAAAGTCAATGATTTTGGGTCATTCATCTGCCAAAGTTACTTTAAACAATAATAGAGAAAAATAAATAACAAAGATTAAATAAAGACATATGATGAATAGAATCAGCTGTTTATTGTAATCACCTTAGTAATTGAGTAACAGCTGGTCTACACATTGCTTAGTTAAATTTTTTTTAATAATTGGTTTTTACATTTGACCACTTTAATGTAAAAACAAATGATTTATTTTTTAAATAAAATTAAAAACTAAGCAATGTGTAGACCAGCCGTTACTCAATTACTATAGTGTTTACAATGAACAGCTGATTCTATTTATCACACGTCTTTATGTAATCTTTGTTATTTCTTTTTCTCTATTATTGTTTAAAGTAACTTTGGCAGATGAATGACCCAAAATCATTGACTTTAATAGGGTATTAGAGGCACAAAATAAGTTTTTTTCCAATAAAGTTTTAGACAAAAATTATGTATTTTTAACGTAGAATCCGATTCTGTAATCAAAGTTGGTAGTTTACATTTAAAAAAGTCAACTTCTTGTCTGAAAAAGCCACTTCCGGTGTGATTTTGGATTTGAAATTATCACCATTTGATAGACCGTGCCCAATTTAGCTAGTTCTGTATCATCTTTTGTTTGTAAGAAAAGGTTTCCATTGTTTTGAAAGGGGTATACGGGTGGTTTTGGACACCCGGTATGAATTAATATACGCAGTTATTTACTGTAGCAGAACAAACAACGACCTTTTTTTAGGTAATTAAATATTTCCCCGGCAAATGAGCTTTTAACAACTTGAAATTAATAAGTATGAAACCCATTTCATTTACTCGCTGGAACCAATTTATTAAAGTAAATGTTTAAAAAAAATAAATATCATAACTGGGAAAGATAGAATAATTGTTGTTGGTATATAAAGATAACAAAGTTAATGATACAAATAACAAAGATAATAATGAAGATTATGATAATAATAAAGATAATGATAAAGATAATGATAATGATAAATATAATGATAATGATAAAGATAATGATAATGATAATGATAATGATAAAGATAATGATATAAAGATTGACAATATTGACAACAATTGACAATAACAGTAAGTTACAAGACACAACATTGACATTCAATATTGCAATAGTCGAATGTAAACATGTCAATACCAAGAAACAGATAATTTACGGTCAATTCCAACATCCCCAGGGTGAAATTAATAATTAGCAGCCATTTTACTCACATCAATATGGAATATCAGCTCAATATTCAAATTCAATCAAGAGAAGAAGTGAAATAAATAATGATGCAAAGCCGACAGGTTGACAAACAGAGCAAATAATTAAGCAAGTTTCATTCACAAAGTTTTAAGCGAGTTGTTTACGAAGCGTTGAAATGCAGCTTGTTAGTGAAGTGTCGTCGATCTGTTGTTGGAGTCAGTTGTTGATTCCTCGAATTTACATTGCGAAGTATCATTGTACTCAAGGACAGTCGTAAATAAATGGTATATATTGCAGCAAATATCATGTAATTATTCTTAACTCATCATATGTTCTCCAGAAACTCTATGTTTTGAGAGAAAAAATGATGAAACATAATTTTTACCTCAACAAACCCCTGTCCCTTGGTCTGATGATGCTGATTCGTAAACTCGTTCGAATACATGTTTACTTGCAATGCAAATATTTCTAACTCATCTTATGTTCTTTTTGGAAATTCTATGTTTTGAGGACTAAAAATGAGAAAAATCTATTTTGACACAGTAAAACCCCGTTCTCATGGTCCGATTATGCTGGTTCGTGAACTCGTTCGAATAACATGTTCAATTGAAGTAAATAAAGAAGAAATAAAATATCTACTGTTATTCTAAGAAAACAAGAATGTTATACTTTGCATACAAAAGTTAACGTAGCAAGTGCTTAGTAGTAGCAAGTAGTAGCAATTAGTATTATTTAGCAAAATCGATAAACCGTTGGGAAATAAATTTGAACAACTTTAGCAAAATCGATAAACCGTTGGGAGATAAATTGATCTGATAAACATATGTAAATTTAATTAACAATGCGCAATTTCTTACCGGTTTTCTTTTTTCGTAGAAAGTCATAATTAAAAAAAAAATATTTCATGGAAAAATAAAACTCATAACTTATGGTAAAACTATTGTTTGATTTAAAATGAATACCAGGAGATTTCATAATTTTTTTACATGCAACAAAATTACGAAAGGCAATTTTAAGCAACATCTATTACACTTAAATATTTGTTAATTAAATTAAAAGACGTGTTTTTACTTTTTTGTCATGTTTATCTTAAACTGTTTACCTAAATGATAATTATTTTCCTTAACTATTAATTAATTGAAAAATAAGAAAAATATATGTTAAAACTACTAAAATCACATTAAACTCACAATGTAAACACATGAAAGGAATGGGATTGTCAAAGCACGTTGTATAGAGGAATTAATTATTTCTTCTTTGCCAAGAAAGCTGTGAGTTTGCTGTGACTGGGTGTCAAAGGCGATAATGACTCTTACACTGTTAATGATTGGTCATTCATTGGCCTTTGATGTTTGTTGGGAACACATGAATGGAAACAAATGTCAAAGTTAACACTCAATTAGTTAATGCCCTGTAATATTTATTTAGTCTTGTTTATGAAGTTACTATATTTCCTAATTTGCATATTGGTTGTATTTTTGTGCTTATGAAAATATGTATTTAATGGTTAATATGCATAAGGACATTTTTGTCTATGTGTATGCATGTATGAAACAGAAATCAGTATGATAGTATACCTATAACCAAAAACATATTATTTGTAGCCTCAAATTTGTTTTTTTGAATAAAAATGAATTGATTTCAAGAGTTTGCAAAATGCTTTCACTAGAAAATTTTAATTTCCATCCCACAGAAACATTTACACTGGTTTCACTGGGTTAAAAAATAAGAGAAATTGAAGGAACAGACTTGGTCCATGACGAAATGTATCTTCTGTACAGCATATCGATAGTAATATGTGTATTTTAAAGTTTTGGTTAATAGGATTTTTAACAGTGCAGAGAGTGTAATTATTACTAAAATCTTAGACACAGATTGGAATTTGGTTTATTTTAAAAGCTATACTATATAACACGATTTTTCAGTATGGCCTGTTAAACGATACCTTTGTTGTCAAAAAATATGAAAACAGCTGCTAACATCATAGTGTTAAAAATAACACTCATAGACGGTTTCTTTGAAACATATATTGGAATACTTACATAAGACGTGCAAATTCTAACAAGAATAGTGTTCAAGATTCGTTACCTGAAACAAAAATTGCATGTTAGTAGATGTGAACAGAAAAATATAAAGAAATAATGGCGAAATTCGTGTACATACTGTTTAGGCCCTGAACAGTTTAGTGCATAAATTGAATTAGCTTTGTATACTGAATGGGTAAACAATTACAATTTAGTTGTCACTACAATTTAAAAATTACAATTTAAATTCTTAGATCACTAAATACAAATAGAAGGAAGCTATGTATGAGGAACATTTATGAGAAAAATATATTTCAATGTTAAGTCATGAGTAGTGAAAATACTTCAGACAAAGAGATGTTCTACTGGTCATGAAGTCATGTTTGACACCTGTAGTATTTTTTTAGGATTCAGTAATTGTTGTCCATTGTTTGAACTCTTTAGTATTTTAAATCTAAAGAAAGTGTTTTTTATACTTAAACTGTTCTTTTCCTTGTTTTCCCTTAATTAAATGCTGAGAGACAATATTTAATGAAGGGATATTGTCTGGACAATGTCAAAGGAAGACATTACTTGTCTTTTAAACACGTTTTTATATTTCTGATACTGGTAAAAATGACATGGTATAGTGTTGTAATGTTGTAATAGAATATTACATTCATCTTTAGTTATAAAGCTTAAGTTACTCCAAAGCTTATTTGAAAATCCTTAAACCTCTATGTTTGTAGGATTCATTAAATATGATTTGGGGAAGAAATCCAATTCCCAATCCAAAATTCTAATCCACATCGAGTATTTGTTTCCCAGTTCATGGGTTTTCCTCAATTCAACATGTATCGTCAGATGTGTAATCAAATCTTGATACATGTAGATTGCAACACAATCAAAATACCTGAACAATCACGGAGGCTCAATGCTGAACAATCAGTGAACCGGAAACGATGGCAATCAGTTAGAAATAATTGATTCATGTACCATGATCCTGAACTGTCGGTCTTATTGATGGAACTTAATCGGTGAATGAAAGAGAAGCTTAATACTAATAATAATACAAACACACAGTCATGAAAACAACTTTCAAGTAGTTTTTACAACTTGATTTTAATCTCAATATATTCCCCCATTGAACATTTTAAGTTGGTTGACAATACTTTTATTATTACATTTCTCTTAGTATTTAAATAACTTCTTTATCATTATCGTAAGTGTCATTTAATTACCTGAAAGTACTAAACACACGTCAAATAAAACTTTTAATAATATATTTACACTTATAATGTTGACTCACAAGACAGTAAATACCTACAAAAGATGGTAAGTGGTGATAAGTTTACATTAGATTCTCCAATCAACATCGTACTAAATATTCAAATCACCACTTACCATCTTTTATATGTATTTACCGTATTGTAATAACACATTTACACCTATACAGTTGACTCACAAGATGGTAAATACATATATAAGTTTGTAAGTGGTGATTCGCCTATTGGGCCTGACAGGAGTGTCCAATCGAAATCAATTACCACTTGTATATTTTAGAGTCAACAGTATAAACGTAAATATATTACAAGTGTTATTTGAAGTTTTATTCTGAACTTTCACTTAATATACTACACTTGATACATCGTCCCTTTAAATTATAAAAATACTAGTTTCCTTCATTGTTGTTGTTTTGGGTACTGACTTTAAATCTGTTCTGTGAAAAAAATCAATTCTCTTATACAGTACTTTGAAATCTGTCTGAAAATGATTAAGGTCATTTTAGGGCAAATAGCAGATGTCAGCAAAATGAAATAAATGAAATATCTTCTACCCTGAAATGTTAAAACCTGATGAGCTTAAGTGTTACGACTTGAAAGTTCGGAAATATATTAGATACTTTTAAAATACCGTTTGTAACAACTTTTGAACTCAAATTTAACCACATACTTCCCTTATACAAGAAGGACTGGATTATTTATACATAATATAACATAATATGACGATTTACTTTTTTGAAAGTCGCGCAATCAATCCAAATCAAGACACCCACGTCTTAGCAACGAAATTCAAGACGTATACTACTTCCATAGAAAATAATGAGAAGTAAATAAAAGGCTGGAAGTATAATTTAATAAGTATTTTGGTTTTGACACTGAGTAAAAACAAAAGGAACTTTCTGAGTTCTGGCAGTAATGACTATGAACACCCTTCAACCGTATAATCTCCCTTAAAAGTGTTGCGGGCTGGATAAAACTTTTGTCTTTGATTCAGTTTTACTCGCCACTAAACTATTGTATAATATAAAATACTGGTTTAAAATATGTTGAACACTTAAATACTTGTAATAATCATTTGGATCGGAATAGGGTGTTAAAAGTTTGATCGGTCGAAAATTAGATCAGCGTTCTATTATCCTGGCTACACACCATCCTTTACAAAAAGCTAGATAGACATCTATGATATTTCTCCAAACATATAAAAGATCCGTGGGGTATTATCGTCTGCGAAATCCATATATAAAGCCCGAAGTACCTATGAACTTTTGAAAAAAATAGAAGTCACACCCTCATAAACCATATACTTAAAATGTTCATCATGACGAGAAACCTTTGCGAAAAACTATCTATTATTTCCTAAATTGCCCTTTAAGGTCGTTATTCCTTTCCAAAGGGAACTATCCATGTATCTAATGTTAAAAATACCTCAGCTGTACTTATTTCAGATTTGTATGTTACCTTATTAAAATCAAGTGTGATTATTTGATTGTATTACTGTATTATGTTTTGTTTATTTAATCTTAACAACAAATCAATAGTTTTTATTAGCACTTATGAAGTCAAACGTGGGGAAGCCCATGGTAACATCTTGTATAATCTTATCTGCAGTTATAATACAGTTTAGAATAAATTTTAATATACGCATTTTCAGATATAACTTATTCGTCTACTTCTCAGGTTTTTTTATTTACCCTTTCTAAACGAGTCCATCACCCAATCTCCCCTCAGTACTACCTTTTCCATTAATTTAATTTAGAGAAATAATTACATCGTCCAATAAAATATGAGTAATTGTAGTAAAAATTAAATAAAATTACTGATAAAAGAAATGAAAAGGAATTCACATCCACTTTGTAATTTTGATTATTAAATATTTATAATCTAGAGAAAGTATAATGATACATAAACATTTATTAATTTAAATATGTGTCAATTGCATGAACCAATTAGTAATTACACTCACTCACTTAATTACATTCATTATAGAACAGGACGACCCAATTACTGATTGCGTTTAAATGATTAACTTCTCGTTGCATTTCCTAGAGTTACTGTTTATTGTCAGATGCAGTGCTACTGATCCAACAATGATATTAGCCCAGTCAATGAATGCAATAAAACACCCTTTTTCGCAACTAAATGGTGGAAAGCTGGATTTTTTATATGTGATAGAACCACATGAGAGGTGTATTTTCCCAAAAGTCCCCACTTCTACCCCTTGAGCTTTCCCCCCCACCCCCCTACAAACATAGAAATTGCAGTGTTTTACTTAATTGGTCATAATTCGAATTCTATGTAAGCTATCGAGCTGCAATTTGTTTTGTTTTATTTCTGATTAGTTTTCCTACAACTTTTGTATTTACAACATTTTTCTAAAACCAATACTTAGGGAGATATAAAATTTAAACTTCGTTAAAAGCTTTGTTTCAGAGTGCAAAATTTTGTTTTTCTCTATGTATATTTTTAATTAGAAATAATACGCAAATATGGTTCAAACAAAAGTTTTAGTACGTTTTTCAAGGTTTACAAATATATTATTGGTTAGTCATCTAGGTGACCGGGTGAAGAGCTGGGCGTCGGCAAAGAGAACGCGTGCGGGCTAGTTCAACACCTCTGCGCTGCGTCATCGCACCTACCCCAGCTAATAAACGCACAAACTGCCTTTTTCCGTAGCTAAATAGTGGAAAGCTGAGTTTGTTATATGTAATGGAACCACTTAAGACGTGTTTTTTCAAAAAGTTCCCGATTTTCCACCTTGAGCTTTTTCCCTCAACCCCTTCCAAACCTGGAAATTACAGTCATTCACTTTACTGGATATAATTAAAATTCTACGCATGCCATCGTAGTGAAATTTGATTTGTATTATTTGTAATTAGTTTATCTTCAACTTTTGTACTAAAGGTGTTCTTATAAAACTATATCCAAAGAGATATAGCATTTTAACTTTTTTTGATAATGTTTATGTTTTAGAGTACACAATTTTGTTTTACCCTCTATATATTTTTTCCAAATAAAATGCGAAAAATGTTTCAAACAAAGATTTTGTGTATGTTTCTTGCGGTTTATAAATATATATTTGGTTAGTCGTCTGAACGAACTGATGTAGTGTGGTGCGTTGGCAAAGTGAGCGCGTGCAGGCTTCTTCAAAGCATCTGCGCAGCCCAGCCCCACCCGTCGATGCGTCGCGTCGTAGGCACCGACATCGCTAAGTTCTCAAAGGCTGTATACAGATGCTAAGGCTTTGTACTTTGTACTTTACTACCAAAACAAGCTGTATCCAAGCTTAACCTGAACTGCAAAAACAATTATTATTTAGATGGAACCCAATAATTTACTTTTTTATAACCAGTTTTGGTTCAGGTAAATTAATCTCTACCTACTTACTTGTTATACTTGCAATACTTGTAATACTTGATTTCTTCATCTTTGACCAACGGAAGCTTGATAGATTGAGGTATAGAACACTAGGTCTCATAAACACTTTAAAAATCATTACTATAAACATACTCTTTGCTCTTCCTTACGTTACAATGTGCTTTCCATTATCTACCACCAATGGGACTCGCTTTGTTCCGCAAGATTTATACTAACTGCACCTCGCGGTCAGTAAAGATCTAAACAGTAAACTGCAAAAAAATAATAATTAGATTAAACCTAATCATTTGTACATTTCTTAAATTTATTGTTAGTCTTAACTCGTTTCTCATTTGAAATAATAATTTATTTAATTATTTCTGTCAACGGCTACACCTATTGACAATAATATACATGGATACATATATTACATTACATAAAGCTGGGTAAGAAACATACTGAACCCAATGATGAGATGATGACCCAATTCACCTATGGGTCTGAGGATGATTGCAGTGTCGAATCGAAATCTACCACCACTTACCATCTTTTATGTATATTTACAGTATTGTGAGTAACATTATAAGTATTTTAGACTATTAGACGTATTTTATTTTATTTACTTTCCAATTAATTAATGTAATAAGGCATATATCCAAAAGTTATAAATAAGTAAGTAAAACACTGTATTTGTGTCCCCATACATGCAGGCAAGACTATTTACGGGATACATACAGGCAAATTATTCAAATTTCCTTTCTTAACATATTGTGAAGAGGTGTCAATCAAATTGTTTTTTTTTCATAATCCTGGTGACGTTCTGTTCTCTAATATTTGATTGTTTTCATGTTATCTTAAAAATGAGTCAGCATAATAGTTATTTATTGGTTAGTGGTAGACATTATGCACACGTTTAACATCGCTAATAAAGATGAAGGCGCTTATTAAGAGTTTTAAAATCTCCTCTATATAGAATTAATACAAAAGTTTGTTTTAACATTGACTGGTTTTAATTTGTATTCATTATCATGATTAAAAATGGCTTATAAAATAATATTACCGACAGTTTTCTATACGTTGTTCGTGATATTATTTTAACACAGGCTTACAACTCGTGGCAGAGCAGAAGGCTAACCCTTGCTAGTGGGAAGCGTGAAGAGAGGGACATACCAATAATAGGACGCAGTTTGTATCAAGGATTAGTGGGTCAACGAAAACTTTTTACTGACAGCGAGAAGCTTCATTTAGTCACGGTTTAGCTTGGAAACAGATTCTTTTGGTAGTAAACTAGGCTATAAATTAGGAAGTCTTAGGATTTGTATGAAACAGTTGAGAACTTAGCGGTGCCGGTCCTTATGCATCGACGGGCGGGGCTGCGCGGATGCTTTAAGAAGCCTGCACGCGCTGTCTTTGCAGACGCCCACACTACATCAGTTATTTCTGATGACCAACCAAATACATATATTTATAAACCTTAAGAAACATACTAAAATTTTGTTTCTGACACATTATGCGTATTTTATTTGGAAAAAATATATCGAGGGTAAAACAAAATTGTGTACTCTAAAACATAAACATTATCAAAAAAAGTTAAAATGCTATATCTCTTTGGATATAGTTTTATAAGAACACCTTTAGTACAAAAGTTGAATATAAACTAATTACAAATAATACAAATCAAATTTCACTACGATGGCATGCGTAGAATTTTAATTATATCCAGTAAAGTGAACGACTGTAATTTCCAGGTTTGGAAGGGGTTGGGGGAAAAAAGCTCAAGGTGGATAATCGTAAACTTTTTGAAAATACAAGTAAGTGGTTTCATCACATATAACAAACTCAGCTTTCCACTATTTAGCTACGGAAAAAGGCAGTTTTTGCATTTATTGGTTGGGGTAGGTGCGATGACGCAGCGCAGAGGTGTTGAACTAGCCCGCACGCGCTCTCTTTGCTGACGCCCAGCTCTTCACCCGGTCACCTAGATGACTAACCAATAATATATTTGTAAACCTTGAAAAACGTACTAAAACTTTTGTTCGAACCATATTTGCGTATTATTTCTAATTAAAAGTATACATAGAGAAAAATAAAATTTTGCACTCTGAAACAAAGCTTTTAACGAAGTTTAAACTTTATATCTCCCTAAGTATTGGTTTTAGAAAAATGTTGTAAATACAAAAGTTGTAGGAAAACTAATCAGAAATAAAACAAAACAAATTGCAGCTCGATAGCTTACATAGAATTCGAATTATGACCAATTAAGTAAAACACTGCAATTTCTATGTTTGTAGGGGGGTGGGGGGGAAAGCTCAAGGGGTAGAAGTGGGGACTTTTGGGAAAATACACCTCTCATGTGGTTCTATCACATATAAAAAATCCAGCTTTCCACCATTTAGTTGCGATAAAAAACATTTATTGACTGGGCTATATGTATTGTACACAGATTGACATTGGACTGACGAGTAAACAATCCAACGGTCTAATTGTTGGCTGCAAATGTATTAATATGCCTCATAAAGTTATATTGGAATGTGATAAAAAACAGTTGGACATGTAATAAAAATTGTGATTTCTAAAAGTTTCCAAAAATCTAAAAGAGAATTCTCTTGGAAAGGTTTAAATGTATAAAAAATAATTGGCACATGATCATAAAATACTCTGTTGTGAGATTTTATTGTAGATTTTTGTTTTATTGTTTGTCACTATACAATCGAATGTAAAATAAAGTGACCTAAATTAACCATCTGACCTAACCATGTACCAAATATTCCAATTACTTATTTTTTTAAATTGTAGATTTGCTTTATTTCACACACTTGTCACATATTTTCACATACTTTGCCAAAACACTTCAGGCAACGAATATAATGTCTGCGTTATATACTTTGTGGTAACATAAACGTTTTTACCTAACCCGCCATGTTAAACTTCCCTATCCCAAGCGTGGTGTATACAACTTCCTTACTTCTCGAGTGATGTAAAGTTGAAAAAAACTCACTCGGTGATGTAATGAAACCCATTTAAATAACATTGAGTGCTTAACTTAAAAATTATACCTCTATGGAGCAAACGTAGTTCAACGCTAGAAATCAGCTGTGCGCTTGAATGTTATTGTTATGCTTTAAAGTATTTTCCTAACCTAGCTTTTGTTTGTAAGAGAACGTTACTCTTAGAAGATGAGTGAAATGGATAATGAAAAATATTGTACGTAACCCCGTGTATATTGTCGGGTCAGGTAAAATCTTGTACGTTACACGTTACGCAAGAGCGTGTTTACATCACTTAGGTGAATTATGCAACTCGCTTACGCTCGTTGCACAACATTCACTTGCATGATGTAAAAACGCTCTTACTACACTTGTAATGTAAATAGCTATTACGTAATGCATATCGAGCACGTTACCTTTTTTATCTAAATATATAAAAGGCAAAGCCCTCACTGACACACTCACTCACTCACTCATCACTAATTCTCCCACTTCCCATTTACCTAGGAGGCTGAAATTTGGTACACCGATTCTTTAGGCATTAAATAGGAAAACTAAGTTGTTTTTATTCTGATCGGACTCTCGGGCTCCACCCCAGTGGCTCTGGAGTTTCCCATGTTAACCTTATGATTTTTCATATTAATTTAAAAGGAATTAATGAATCTTAACAGCTGTTTCAATTAAACAAGTTGGTTCTGTTAATCTGTTCTATGATGTTCAATAGCTTTAAAGTTACAAGGATTGCCAACAGGGTGCAGCACTATTATTATTTTTTGAATTTATGACAACAGCTAATTTGCAGCCAAAAGGTGAGTGAGCGTAGCGAACGAACTTCAACCTGGAGGCGAGTTAGCGTAGCGAACGAGCTAACCTGAAGGCAAGTGAGCGTAGCGAACGAGCTAACCTGAAGGCAAGTGAGCGCAGCGAACGAGCTCCAAACTAAAGGTGAGTGAGAGTAGCGAACGAACTTCAACCAGGACGGGATTGAGCCATGCGAACGAGATCATCTTGAAAATTAAGAAGTTAAACGGGGCAAAGCCCGCGGGTTACAGCTAGTTTAATATAAACTAATGATACCTTGGTTCAAATTTAATAATTTATAATAGTCAAATGATTGAATGATACCAGTTTATTTTAAAAAGGTAGTAATGCAATGTTCTCAACATGCATAATTTAAAAAGGTAGATAGCAAAAAGCCATAAGCTTATTCAAATGAAAAGTTAATAAAATTCGTAATAACAATTTTGTGACGACTTTTGCCATCATCGATCTTTGTATTGAGTTGATTACATCCGTGTCCTGGGACCAAAACTAATTTTTCCGCTCTCTGCACTTTCCTCATCCAGGGCTCATTTACTGAAAATATCTGGTTTCCGTAAACAAAATCGTAATTAAGATCCATTAAATTTCAACAACTTAACGATTTACTTACAAAATAAATAATTGTATAGACGTAATGTATCTTAAACTTCCTTGTGATCATAAAACATAGTTAAATTCAGAGTAAAAAGTAATTATAATTTGTGAAATGTATTATGTATATATTAATAGGCAAGCAAGTTTCTTTAAAGCCTTTTTTTCTCAGCTTGTACATCTCACAAAAACTCTATGCATATTGTTAGAAAGATTTTTCATGTAGATGTGCAGAATACCTTAATAAATTAAATATGCTAAAAAATAAGCACAAGATTTGGATTTGTAATAAACAAAATTACATGTGCCTTACAGGTTGCCATGCTGGGGACGAAATAAAAACAAAATATAAACAGTGAATCAAAACAAATGGAAAACATTTTTTTACATGTTTTATTTACAACGTGGGGTGTAAATAAGGAAGTCTCTACATTACATTTTTTTAGTCGAGTTTTCGTCCACTGGACGACCTCTAGTACAATTAAATACCCTCAGCTCATTGTTATTTTACAGCTTTATTTAAGTAAAATCATTTACACCATCTTGTAAACAAAGCTCACCTCATCTTTACTGAAGCAATATTGCCAATTTTTTTTATTTAAATTATGTAATTTGTGTAAAATGATGAACCACAAAATACAATTATACACTGTTACGAATATTTTCAATATCTTGTCGAAAAATGTTGACTAAAATAAGTAGATATAATACCAGAATATGACCCCACTTTCGGCGTTTTAGAGGCACTTTTAGGGCACTTTTTATAGGGGAAAAATGAGAAAAAAATGGAAGAGCTTTTTTTGGCCACTTTTTTTAAAGACCCAGCTCTCGACCTATACACCCCTATATAAATTTTATACTTTTGTTAATACTAAAAATCACGTCTGGAAATGGTGAGCTTTTTTTGGCCACTTTTTTAAAGACCTGGATCTCGTCCAATACAAGCCTATATAAATGTTCAAACTCCATTAAAATTTCAAATCCACATCCATTCCCATGTATATTTTCAAAATCATGTGAGGTTTGTGCGTGAACTCGGGCATGCTCCCGGCTCATGATGTGCTCCCTTGGACATCCTTAGTGGAAATCCATGAGTTCTGGCTACTTGGGAACCCAAGCCATTTGACATACAACGAATCACCCTTTCTCCTAATTACCTTCTCTACCAAATACATGTCCTTATACTTGGTCTTTAACAACTCCTCTGTATAGAAGCCTCCCCTGATTATATTGCCATTTTCATCTTTCAAGATATAAGTCACAGGCTTTGTATTCTTAACTTCTGCTATTGTAAATAGTTCCCCTGTCCAATTTGGAGTATAACCTTTACTAAAAACATGTTTATACTTGGAAATCCTTACGCTATCACCTACCTTATATCTTGGCTTTTTAACTTGCACTACTTTAGAAGTCAACCTCTCATGCACATATTTACTATTCTTAACATTCACTTGGTTAGGCTTCATTCCTATAGATCTATGCACTTTATTATTATATTTTCGAATTAACTTTGGAAGTAAATCCAACCATTTATAACTCCCCTGAGCACTAAATTCTCTATATAACCAATTCTTTAAAGTTCTCTGAAACCTCTCCACAATTGCAGCCTTAGTTGTAGAAAATGTGTGATAGTGATTAATATTTAATTTTTTCATTAGTTTGCTAAAATATTGATTAAAAAATTCTTTTCCATTGTCAGATTGAATGTTTTTAACCCCCTTTGGTAGAATGGTTTTAATGGCTTCTGTAACCACTAACCCTGTCTTATTCTTTAGTGGAGCAGCATAAGCTTTTTTAGAAAATGTATCTATTAAAGTTAAAATATATTTATTGCCAGAATTTTCTCTAGCATAGTTTTGCATATCAACTAAATCTATTTGTATGGTTTCGTTTATACCCAATACTTTAAAAGACCTTCTAATGAAATTCTTTCTTGCAGGCTTATGAAGCTCGTATGCAATTTCATTCATTTTTTATAACATCATCCTTTCCTGTAACTCTAAATACATCACCATTAGCCCCAATCAATAGATTATCTTCCATTCTTTTAAATACATAGTTTTCTGGTATATATGGTCTATTATCTATATACTTAAATCCACTCAAAGATGTGGGGTCAGCAACTAATAAATCAGGATTATATTCCATCAAATTAAAATTTTTTTCTCCATATACAAATTTTGATCCATCGTAATGCATAGATTGTGACATTAGACAAATATCATCCAAATGTTCCCCCTCTGGTAGATTTCTTATAAATTGTTTTTTGGCATCCCAACATTTTTCTTTTTTATCAAAAGTTATAGTCTGTTCTTTTATAACACAGTCAGTGTCATCAATGGCAGGTTTAACACGTACTAACCTTTTACTATTAAAACTCCAATAGCCTGCTTCCATTTTTGGAACTTGTGAAACATTCACAGCATCTTTACTATCTGTACCTTCCATCAAATTACTAATTTTCTGTTTCTTTGCATTCCAAACACCATTCTCTGATTCTAAAAATTCATAATTATTATCGTCTTGTACAAATTTACCATCTTCTTTTCGTATTAAAGTCTGTTGTAAAGTGGGCACATCATCTAAACTTTCACCCTTTTCTACATTAGTAATTTTCCGTTTCTTAGCATTCCAAATACCATTCTCTGATTCTAAAAATTCATAATTATTATTGTCTTGTACAAATGTACCACCATCTGTTCGTATTAAAGTCTGTTGTAAAGTGGGCACATCATCTAAACTTTCACCCTTTTCCACATTAGTAATTTTCTGTTTTTTAGCATTCCAATTTTTATTCTTAGATTCTAAAAACACATATTTAGTTCTACCTTGTAAGAAGACATCACCTTTTCTAGTTAATGTCTGTCCCAAAGTTGATACATCATCTACAAACTCCCCATCTTTAACGTTACCAATTTTACGGTTTAAACCATTCCAACTATCGTCTTGTAAATTTAAAGTAGGTTCACTACTAGCCCTGGGTTCTGCAGGCTTATTATATGGATTATATAAACGATAAAATTTATCTATAAACATATTTTTATTTAGTAAATAATTCCACTTTCTCTCAATTCCTCAATAATGGAATCTATTTCATTATCCACTCCTGAGTTACCGGCTTGGCGACTTAGCCAAAGAAGTCTTAACCTATCTACAAGCTCATTAGGATCATCCCAATAAATATAGTCTATTTTATTACCAGTCACTTGTCTCAAACCTTCACCAACAGACTTAAATAGAGGTTTAATTATATTAAGATATTTAGTATGTCTATTACTTGAAATTGGTGCACCATCTTTGTAACTCTTTAAATGTCCATTTGTAGCTTCCAAAATTTCTTTATAATTTTGCAAATCAGCCGGAGTATAATCCTCAGGTTCTTTTAAAGTTAACAATTGCCACAAACCTTTTGTCCCCTTGTAGGTTTTATTTGCAATTGTAACATCATCATTGGCAATGTCAACTTCCTTATTTCCAATAAAAAATTTATTTGCTTCTCGTCTAATACCATATGTAGTGTCTGTCATACTACTTTTACTGAGGTAATTTCCTAAATAGTCTGATGCTAAAAGACCAAAATCTAATTTCTGTGGGGTGGATTGCTGTAATGGTTGTAATCTTGGTATTATTGGTATTCTAGATGGAGTCATTGGGAGAATCTCCATTCGAGGCCTCTCTGTTTTGGCGATTTTTTTTAATTCTTGTAATGGCTCTATTAAAGGTTGGAATGTTTGAAACCTCTCTTCAGCCTCTAGAAACTTGCCACGTTTTAAAGCTCTATATTTCTCTCGTATTTGATTTGCAGAGTCAACCAATTCTTGTTGAATGTTTTTCATCTTTTATTTACATTTTATTTATCTCATTTGACAAAGGATTGTACTCAAACACTTTATCATGTATTATTAAACAATATGCAGATGTATTTGCTGGTACATTTTCTGCAGTTTCAATCTCTAATTTAATATCAACAATTCCTTCCTTCACTGTTTCGTTCTGTCTAGAACAGTCTATTACAATTAGTGGATATTTCTTCATAAACTCAGCCCTACTAATCATAGGATCTGGGATAGTATTATAGTAAGTCTCTCTAAACCTCATAAACATCTCATAAGCTTTAGAGACATCTCCATTTTCAAAGTCGAGATTTAAATCACTATAAGGATAATATTCAGAGTTTAGAAATACTTTGAGATTTTTTAACTTACAGTGATCAAATTCATCAGTTCTTTTTCGTGCACTATTATCCCTAGCTGTTTGGAAACCAAATATAATATACCTAGGCTTCTCCAAACTTGAAGATGTCTTTACTGACCATGTATGTCTTGTAGTATTGGGATATGATGGAAGTTCATGCAACTCTAAGCTTCTAAATGCAATTTGCAAATTTTTATTTTGCAATAACATATTTTGTAATTGTAACTTCTCCCCATCTGATGGTATTACATGTGGCATCACCCATTGAATTGAGTTAAGTATAATTTTGGGAATTGCATCAGCAGTACCACTGGCTGGAGCACTAGTGGTTGTTAATATACAATTCAAATCATTTTTGGATCTTTTCAACACCAATTCTTGTTTGACATTTACTAATACCTTATTAAAATCCTCAAATACACCCATTAACAGTTCTAATGGCAAACAAGTACTAAACTTGCCACTTTTATGGAACTCTTTTAAATTCGTGTCAGAATCAAATGCCACATTTGACAATTTAGTTGTTTTATTGTAAGAGCTCAATATTTTCATAAGACTAGAAATTCCTGGGTTTCTTACAATGTCTATTTCTTTACCTGCGACTTCATATCTAATTTCATCAAATAAGAATGCAAATGCATTATTTATAAAATGACCTTTATCATGATTTTCAATTTCTCCCTTAATATACAGATAACTCCTACATGGGAGAGTTAGCAAATCTTGATTATTAATACATATTCGAATTTCATCAGAATTATTTATTGCTAAAGTGTTATGGGGAACATAGGAGTGATTTGTAATTTTAACCACACTATCGTCGAATTGGGATTTCCCTGTAACGTCTAGAAAATCTTCCATTTTTATTAATAGAAAATTTTAACTTTAGTCCTATTGATCGTAGGAACCTAGCATTTTGTATACTTATAGATAAATTCTTATAAATTCTCATATCTTTTTTATATGACAAGTAATTGTAGTTTCTTCTCCATTAAAGTCAATTGCCTTGTCATGCTGATCGGCAAATGTAATACTGACAACATCTAAACTTCTCTTATTTACAGGAAAATATATAATATTTCTTGGAACTTCAATAATTTTGTAGCCAGGAGGAGCTTCTGGATAAAAGCTATGTATGGTGTGTGATTTGTTTCCATTTAAATAGGACCCGTTTGCAATATTACATTTTACTCTAATCACATTTACATTATTAATGTTTATTTTATTTGTAGATTCAAACTGTACACCAGGAGTAGAAACACCTTTAAATCCCAATAAAACAGACCCTAAACATGGTTTTGTAAAATCAAACACGTGGCTAGAAAGTAATGTCGCTTTCATAGTTTTATTATTAGCTGTAAGGAAAAAGTCTGGGATTTGCTTTTGAATTTCCTTTGCAAGCTCAACCACCTCATATGTTCCTTCAGAAATTTCTATTGTAACTGGAGCTTTGTGGTCATAATAGAAAACATCATCACCTTCTCCAATGGTTAATTTGTTGCCTTTAAGTTTATTTAATTTTGGAATAAGCCCTTTGAATAAAAGTTTGACTTTAGTATTAATTAATGCTTCTCCATTTTTATGTATTATAACTTTAAGTTTACCATCTAATAACTGGTTTAAATCATCAACTAAGATCTCTCCCTTTGGTAATGTTTTTTTCTCTACTTTGTAATATGTTAAAGTATTTAGAGGTTTTTTCACATTAAATATAGAATTATAACTTTGAAAATCAACTAATCCAATTACATAATCATCATTTAATTCTATGGGAGGAAAGAACACTGACTTTAGCTCTGGCTCTGTACCCGAAAATGTTATAGTAAATGAATCCATTTTTATAAACAAAAATTTTTTATGAATGATAAACATAAAATTCCACAAATAGAACTATTTAAATCTTGTATTTGATCGGTTGTATAGAATATTTTATGTCCCTCAAAATATTTAATTACTTCTTTTGGAGGTTGGATTCCAAATGGGTCAAAATAAATTACAATATCTTTATTTTTACGATATGCTGTCCAATGTGTGCCAGATGAACTGTCTAAATTAACTATTCCGCACTCTTTTACTTTTGGTGTTAGATTTTTTAGCTCGTTTTTTAGGTACACCCCCCGGAAGTGAGGCACGTCTTTTGCGGCCTCTAACAGCTGGTAGTTGTCCATCTTTTTTATTAAATTTTAATCCCATTCCCATTTTTGCTTTTGCCTTCATCAAATTTGTCACCGCATAAGCTGCAGCTCTTTCAGCAAGATTTGCGTCATTCGCCGTTACTCTAGTCCAAGCTAAGTCTGCTAATCTCATGTCTGCTTTGTTCCGAGCAGCGGTATCGGGATTATTCATGTAGAATATGTCATGCTCTTTACAATAAGAGTCTAACTTATTTTTTGGAGGTACATTTTTGGCTAGATTTTGACGTATATTCGTTCCAGGTCCACAGTACCGATATGATGGTATGTGAAGTGGAAATGGAAGATTATTTATAAGAGTATTCAATAGCCCTCGACCCCTGTAAGGCTTTAAGAATAAACCTTTGCCTTTTTTACATGTTTTCTTATTATCATTTTTCACCATTTTTATTATATAAAAAATGTCTTTTATTCAACAAAAACATAAATTTAAAATAGTACATACTAAGGAAAATATACCAAAGAAGTTGGGTCTATTTCCTACCAATATTCGATGTGTTATTTGTGGTCCAAGTGGAAGTGGGAAGACGGTTGTAATTTACAATTTAATTGTAAGAAAGGAAGGATTAAAATTTACAAACTTATATTTAATATCTAAATCTTTAGAACAAGAAAAATATAAAAAAATAATTGAAATATTTAGTTTGTGTGACGAAGTGAAATTACACACGTGTACTGACTGTGAAATCACACCAAATGATGTAAAATCACAGTCAGTTGTTGTATTTGATGACATAAATAGTCAAAATATTACACAATTTTTTTCAATGGGTCGACATAAAAATATTAACTGTTTTTACTTGTGTCAATCTTACAGCAAAGTACACAAACATTTACGTGATAATGTAAATTTCCTAATATTATTTAAACAAGATGATTTAAATTTAAAACATGTATATAACAATCATGTTGGTAATGACTTTTCATTTAACCAATTTAGAAATCTCTGCCACCAATGCTGGGATAAAACTAAATATGGCTTTTTTGTAATAGACAAAGAAAGGTCAAAGAATAATGGCAAATATAGATTTATGTTTGATCAATTTTATAGTGACCAAGCGCAAGCGTATTGATGCCATCTTCTAGAATAAACCTCTTGTCATCGTCAAATGATAGTACTTTCTTGTTCATGGTTAAGGTTTGAAGATGATGATTTGTAGATTTAATTCTTGTCACATTCTCATAGTAATCTTGCCCAGTTGCAAGACAGTTCAAATAATGTTGATGTCTAAGGAGATGTTTAACTGTAGCACCATCAGCTCCTTTAGCTTTCTTCACCTCTAAAGCTTGCTTGTCTTCTTCATATAACCATTTTAGAGGAATATAAGAATATAACTTTGGTCTTAAACCACAATATTCATACATAATATGACCATCTAATTCGTCTTTGAACTTGCCTGTGACTTTTTTATTTTTATCAGAGTATAAGAAATGGTCTTTACTATATCCAGAGGTATCAAAATAGTGCAAGTCACTTTCTATTTCCTTGTAAAAGTCCTCTGTAACTATAGAATACATTAAAGAATCTGTATCAGTCATAAGAAATCTTTTGTTCTTAAATTTTGACATATAATTATAGTGGAAATCATACATTATTACTTTACTAATATCCAAAATGGTCATTCCCAAATATATCGGCTTATTAAACTTTACAACTAATTTATTTAAATGTATAGCATGTAAATTGTTATCGAACTTTTTGCTACAGTCAAACCTTGGATTAGTGACATATTTTGTTAATAGTGACTCATCCTTGAGATATATATCACGAAACTTGCGTTGGTTCATAATTGTTCGACCAAAGAGACTATTATTTAACAATTTGTAAAAGTCTTTTTCAAAATCATTTTTAGCACATTTGCGTTTTTCAATATTAAAATTAATATAGGGTGCAAGCCATTTTGATTGTCTAAATTTTAAAATTCTATAGTATTTTGTAGCAACCAAACCTAATTCCTCATATTTTTGTAATGCTTTATAATGTAAAATATATTTAGTTTTGTCATTTAAATTAGGTATTAATTTGCCATTCATTTTCTCAGGTGCTAATGGATAGTCATTATGTAAATCATGTAAGCTTTTATCGTATTTTAAATCAACTTCTAAGATATATCCAAACTCATCATTTTGATTGTTTTTGTAGTCTATCTCATTCGTCCAACGAAATCCATCCACGGGTAGTGTCTCACACATAGCTGTGGAGTATAGCGAGTTACAATCTAAATATATTAAATACACACTTTCTTGATTGGGATCATAATGTTTGCCCATATATCTATTATTGGCTTTAGCGTAACGTGTAGAAATCATACTGACTCCTCCTCTGATTGCACTTTCTATGAACAAATGCATGTCAATATCTTGAAATAATTGTAATTTTATACCAGTCATTCTAAGACAAGCTTCCCATGTTAGTCCTGGAAGTGAATACATATGTACGGGGTCAAGTTTGTAATCCTTTAAACACAGGTCTCTAAATGTCTCAAACACATCAGCCAGTAGCAATACATCTGTTTTAAGATATAAATCATGATATTCTTGTAAATTATGTATATTAAAATGGGTCCAGACATTTTTAGCATGTTCATATTCGATGGGAGAGATATGTTCTTTAGTTAAAGTACTGTAAAATTTTTCAATTGGAGGTAGAGACTCTGCAAACTTATCTGGTCCTGTCATATATTCATAGGGAAATACGCCTTTGCGTTGTAGTAGTGGATTGTCTATGAATCTAAATGTATTTAAATTGGAAGCTAATTTGTATAATGGAAGGGACAGAAAGTTATAGGAATCTAAAAATACTAAATCATCAACAGAGAATGAAATGTACTTTTCCATATCTTTGGCTATGCAATTTAATTTACGATTAAACTTTCCCAAGTGTTGCATAATTAAATGTCCATCGTAATTTTTTAAGTTATGAAAGAATACTGGTATTTTCTTTGTTACTTTATAGTTTAAATTGCAATCATTGTGGGCAGCTCCACGGTATTGGCCATTTGAATGACAATGTTCCCGTACCCTATCAAAATATAGAGGCTTTTCACAAATATGACAATGTGTTGAGTTTTGGAAAGATGCCTCTTGCTCAGGAGTCATTACAAGGGGGATATATATTGCCATTTGATTTTTAATGAAGTCATAAGTCTCAAACAACCTTTCGAAAAACACATCCATAACATTTTCGCCACTATATAACTCTTCAGAAATAATCTTAGAATCTTTTACTACGACAAATGCAAATCCAGATGGAGTATGGTTGTTAGAGTTTATAAAGCACTCAAAATCAGCATAAATTACAAATGGGGCTTTAAGTTGATATTTATAATTTTTAAATTGTAATGTATCTTGTTTAGACATTTCCACTCGTTGGACATCAAAGTTTTTACAATATGTTATATGACACTCCAATTTATCTTTGGTGTAAAAATGTTGTAAACAAAACTTGCAAAAATGCTTTTTACTGTTATCTTTTGTTGACCGTAGCATTAACCTATTAAAATCACGAATTAAACAGTAATGTGATTTACGACCTTGTTGTAATAATAATAGATCTATATGAGTGTTACTATTCAGTTTGGTTCTTCTTAATGGATATATAAATTTTTGGTCTTCAACTCCAAATACATTAACACTTATATTATTCTTTCTTTCAAATTGATCTATGTCAGATATTTTTACGGGATATTTTATATTTGTCATGTTCAACTTACCTACGTAGGGTGCATAGTTAGAGACTCTATTAGCATGTTTAGCATTCCTTGGATGTAAAGCTGCTAAAATTGACCAAAGAAAGCATTTATTATCAACATTCTTTATATTTAAAACTGCTTTTGTCAATTTAATACTTTTTGGTGTGGGAATGTATGACTTTGGAGTTAGGGGCTTATACTTGTAAACGTGCAACTGCCAATATTTAGTATGGTCATAAATCCATCCACTGCCTTCGGCTTGATATTTGTGTATGGAAGTGTTAATCTTTAAAAGGGCATTTTCAATTTGAGGCTTTAAATCTCTCTTCTCAATGGTTAAGGTAGTAAGGCTTCTAAAATCTGCAATACATTCTTTCTCATTAACTAATTTTCCATTTTGATCTATTGTATATTTTATAAATTTGATTCTCCTTACTAAAGTCCATTTTATTGGTAGAGGACAAGACTGAAGAGTACTTTTAAGTTCAGTTTTAATCGATTCACCAACAAATTTAATCATTGTATATGGACATTTGTTACAAGAATTTACATGTCTTTTAAAATGACCAACAACATTTCTTTTACAGAAATTACAAGTCTTATGAGTTTGTAATATATGAGATTTTAGAGCCATGTTATTATCACAGATTATATCACAAACTTTGCACAGTTTCACCTTCATTTTATGTATTACCTTGTAGTGGCGAATCAGGTTGCTTTTTTTGGAGAGCGATGCAAAACAATGTTGACATGTAGTCTTCATTTTTATATATGTAATTAAAAAATAGGTTGGAATCTTCTATATAGTAGAAATTACATTTTGACAATTTCAATTAATGAGAAATAATAATTTGAATTAGAATTTTATATTTTAATATTCAAAACAATTTCATACAATAAGATTTAGCAATTGTAATTTTCTAAATCAAAACTAAATCCAAAAACTTAAATAAAAAATACTTTTTAGCAATTCAGATTGCTGAGTCTACATATATACAGAGTGAGTGTTACCTATTTTAAAGGAGACTTGACAAAATTATATAGTGAATATAATTCGGCTAAGTTTTTAAATAATAACTTGTGCACACTTTTGACTCAAAGTCCCCCGGTGCATGAAGTTTGGCTAAGTTTTTAAATAATAACTTGTACACACTTTTAACTCAAAGTCCCCCGGTGCATGAAGTTTGGCTAAGTTTTTAAATAATAACTTGTGCACACTTTTGACTCAAAGTCCCCCCCCCGTGAGTGAATTTGGCTAAGTTTTTAAATAATAACTTGTACACACTTTTAACTCAAAGTCCCCCGGTGCATGAAGTTTGGCTAAGTTTTTAAATAATAACTTGTGCACAATTTTGACTCACTTAAAAATAGTAATAACAAAATAAGTCTTTTTTTTTTAATAGAGAAGCAGCACACAGTTGACATGTAACTAAAAAAACAAAGTTAGCATCTTCTATATGATGGAAATTACATTTTAGACAATTTCAATTAATGGGAAATAATAATTTAAATCAGAATTTTAAATTTTAATATTCAAAACAATTTCATACAATAAAATTTGGCAATTGCAATTTTTTAAATCAAAACTAAATCCAAAATCTTAAGTAAAAATACTTTTTAGCAATTCAGAATGCTGAGTCTACATATATACAGAGTGAGTGTTAGTTATAGAGAAGACTATGTTACCTATGTTAAAAGGAACTCGACAAAATTATATAGTAAGTATAATTCGGCTAAGTTTTTAAATAATAACTTGTGCAAACTTTTGACTCAAAGTCATGAGTGAATTTGGCTAAGTTTTTTAAAATAGACTTATATACATTTTAAGTTCCTTAGTGACTGTTCAAAATACTCTAAGTGTTTAAAAATAGACTTATATACATTTTTTACAAGTTCCTTAGTGACTCAATTCGGCTAAGTTTTGAAAAATGGACTCGGGAAATTAGCTACACTCCTAAGTTAAAAGAAATACAGAGTATGAGTACAAGCATCAATTACGTCACCAATTGATCCCATGACCCGACACACGACAACATATTACAATAGTCTAGCTTAGATGTCAAAGACTTACCAAAACAAGAAGATCCAGGTGGAAGAGTTAGTGATGATTCCGTAGAATGCCCCCCTTATATACCACAAAATTGTCTAAATTAATTTAGAACTTAACAATGGAAATTGAACAAACTGAAATTGAACAATTGAATAATTGAGGTCAATCAATCAAACATATTTGGTAATTGTCTAAACCTGCCCCAGACAGACTGGCACCAGACAGGCAGAGAATGTTGACAATTGGTTTTGATTGGGGTCATTAGGTTACACTCACAGTCATTCATTTGAGTCAGGCATAGTTTACACATAGCCATAAGCGTGCCCGAGTTCACGCACAAACCTCACATGATTTTGAAAATATACATAGGAATGGATGTGGATTTGAAATTTTAATGGAGTTTGAACATTTATATAGGCTTGTATTGGACGAGATCCAGGTCTTTAAAAAAGTGGCCAAAAAAAGCTCACCATTTCCAGACGTGATTTTTAGTATTAACAAAAGTATAAAATTTATATAGGGGTGTATAGGTCGAGAGCTGGGTCTTTAAAAAAAGTGGCCAAAAAAAGCTCTTCCATTTTTTTCTCATTTTTCCCCTATAAAAAGTGCCCTAAAAGTGCCTCTAAAACGCCGAAAGTGGGGTCATATTCTGGTATTATATCTACTAAAATATAAACGCTTGTACGACAAGTACTTTGTCAAGTTTGGAACTCATTAAGTTTTGAAATTACTTTCACTAACACACAGAACCCGGAGTCTTTATTGTTAGTTATAATAGAAACCATTAACCATTAAACCTTACAGTTTAGTTAAGAAAGTGCTTTAAAGAATTTTTTTTGTTTTTATACTATTGTATTCTTTTCTTCTAATAAACTAAATAAAATCGTTTGTTTGAGAAAGAATATTAAAACTACTTCTCTATAAAGTACATTCAAGTGAAGAAAAAAAATTGTAATATTATAAAAGGTATTTTTCCACAATTATATTTAAAATACATCATAAATAGAGTGGTAGTGTATATTAATCAACAAAATTTTATCTTAATGACTTTGAATGTATTGTTTGGTGCCTAATTAAATATAGAACTAATTCAGGAGTACATTGTGGCGTTTGCCGAAACTGCCATACATTATTTGTAGTAGTTTTATTTCATAAAGTAAGTTTGGCATCTTTTGTCTAACACGAAAATACTCTCCTCCATACCGATTATTTAATTTAAAGTTGAAATATTTTAGACAGTTAGGTATCCAAATTTACTCATTACAAAAATGTTAGTAGTTTGATTAACTTAGATTGAAATTTGAGTTAGTATTGAATTATGCTAGTCACAGAATAAGACATATTTTGTTCGCTTTTAAAGTATTCACCGGTTTACAAACAATATAATGTACAGACTTAGAATTGTATATGAAGTTTGGCCAGCCATGCATGAAAAGAATCATATTATATTATGTTGAAAATATTGATCTAAAAATTGCCTGTATTTTTTAATGTTTCTTTGAACACTACAACATTTGTTTTTCTATTTTGAAATACGATGCCTTCATAACCTGGACTAGTGCTGGGAAATTATGAAATTATCATGACACAAAATTAAATATGAATAGCCAACCGCACATCCAATAATTTCCTGACAATATTACCATGGTAAATTAAACTCATGTTTAATTATGTATGTACATTCAAATTATCTCTGTGGATTATGAACATAATTTCTGAACTTAGTTTCCTTATTAAAAGCCAGGAAAAGTCATAGACGATTTATATAAAATTAATTTGTTTGTAATTTTACATCAAGACTGGCTTTGTAAAAGTTCGACTAGATTCGGTGGAAAGATCGACCAGGGGGGCAGGATGAGCTAAACTTGTTTTAGGGATGAAATGAAACTTTTATAACCTAGCCTAACCTAACCAAACTTGCTGATTATACAAAAATTAAGGTTTACTAATCGAATCGATATGGTCAAGTGATATTAGGGTAGCCCAATAAAAAAACCATACACGGTTTCATCCTGCTCACTACACTCCCTTCCACTAATACCTCTCCCCTGAACCACTATTCCGCTCTGGGGAGTCAAACGGCACTCGGGCCTACCTGACGGTTTTGACAGTTTATGAGCCCCAGCAGCAAAAAAATGGGACGGCACTTGCTCCACTTTCCAAATTTGATGCATCCATGTGGAAATCTTAATGATGAAATCTGATTTTTCATGACTTATATGAATGAGTGTGTGTGTGTTTGTGTGGTTGTGTACATTCCACTGCTCGCTCATGTATTATACAAAAATCACAAAAAATAAGTCATTTCATAAAATCCTATTTTCATTCTGACACAGTTCATCATGATTAAAACCTAAAACAATGTAAACCCCATTTAATTACTGACTATGAATTTAAAAATAATCAAAACGATGTAAAGTACAACACAGTTGACTAAAGCAGCAGATAATTAAGGAAGTTTCATTGACGAAGTTTAAAGCGAGCCGAGTGTTCCACGGACGGTAGAATCCCACCTTGTTAGTGGAGTGTCGGCAATCCATTGTTGGAGTCAGTAGTTAACTCTAATGGCAAAGTGCCACCTTCGGTGTTGAACAAAGGAATGTGTGATCAAATGTATCTTTTGTCACCACCACAGTTGTTCGAAATGAAATTTTTAACTTGTGTAGAATCCTATTTGTCAAATTTAGCTTGTAATTATTAATTCTGGTTATTCTTTTTCACTCCTCAAACATTATAATGGTAAATAAAAGAGGGCAAAGATAAAATAAACACTCACAGTCCAGGTTTAAAATCTTAGACAACGTAAAGTGTACCATGTTGACTTATTTGACACTAAATATAACAATATCTATATCACACAAAGACTTCGTCAAGAATTATTCGCTTATGATTGCTGTGTTGAAAGATGACATCATCGTTTGTTTTATTTAGTTATTTGAAGCTCGTTTTTGTGTCCGGCGACACTGGTGGCTATTGTCAATGAAATTTTGTTTATGTTATTTTAGAGTTAATTTAATGATTTGGGCTTTAATGTTTGGTTATATAGGATGAGTTATTGTTTTAATTATATCGTTTTATTTGGTTAAACAGGGTTTAAAATAGCTGAAACAACAATAAACAAATTGTATACAAAACACGACCTCTACAGTGCACCGGACAGAACTAACGATAAAATTATCTTCAGCTGTTCCATGAGGATGAGAAATCTACTAAGGAAGTACGTTTTATCTATAGGTTTACCGTGTCAATGTCTGTGTTCGTGTGTATTTATTTATGCAAGTTTGTGTGTCAACTTTATTCTGATGAAGTGATCATATGTTTAAACATGCTATCTTTGACGACAGAGGATGACTTCGTATAAAGGCGAAACTAGTGACATTAGCAGCATTTATTATTAAAACGAAGCAGGTGTTTACAAAGGTTAAGAAGGAAATGTAAAAAAACTTCTTAAAATACATATAAAAGAAAGTATTTAGTTGATGAAAAATATACACAAATAAACTTCTAATTGCATAATGTTTCGATCCTTGTATATGCCTTTATACACTAATGAATGATGATTTCGTAATATGCTAATTAGTGACTGCCGCAACATGATCCAGGATTTGATTACTGAGTCATTATGATCACTTAATACATCAATGTGAGCGCTAAATACGTATTAAAATTAATCAAGTAATCATTGCTCTAGGCACTTTATGTATAGTAACCAAACGAGAGTTAACTCTTAATTAAGTGGTGAATTAATTATGCAGAGTTTAGTTAGTTAGTTACCAACCACTACAATCGAACTTTTTTATTGAAGTGGGCCTAAACACGTTTTTACATTAGTTGTGATGTTTAAAAATTTTAAATATCTAAACAAAATTAAAATGTAAAAAGCAAATAAGAAATTCCTTGACAAGTTGGAAACATTTCCATATCATTCTCAACATGTGATTTTTTTTCATTCACACATTTAAAATCCACTCAAATTAAAAATAACGTGCATTCTTTTAACATTAATTTCGAATTGTATTGGTATATTTTGATTAAAATGCAAATAATATTGAATTGGAAATATCTCTAGCCAGTTATGTTGGGTATTTTAATATGTTATGATATTTCTCTAGAGATACACTAGGACATAAATTTAAGCCTTCTCAAATAATTTTTTTCATTTTTTTTATTCAAATGCATTACATAACTGATTTAGTTAGGTTTACCGTAATTCATTCAATTTATAGTGCAGTTATATAATAGTGTGTCTGACATCAAAATGTTTTTGTCAGTGGTTTCAGTCGCCATACTTCACAGGTATATCTTGTTTTTTTTAATATATACTCAATTAATAGAAAATTAACAGCTGAAGATATTTAATATATATAATTAACGAGTCAGACTGGTATGAAACATTACATTCAGGGAAGACAATGTTTGTACTCTCACCTTTACAATTTTTCACCATCAATATTTGAAGGCCAACAACATGTATACCATTTATTGAATGTAACCTATACTCATATCATTTTACGTGGTACATTTAAATAATGTATCGCAAAAAATCTACTTTGATATACATTTTTTGGAAAATGATATATAAGCGTCCAATTTCAAACAAGCTTGCGTCGATTTTATATTTCACATTTTGCAATGAAGTTTAATCGAATTTTTGTCACTAAAGCGATTCTAGCCTCAGGGTGAATCTTTTTGTCAGACATCATTTGATGTGAAATTTGACTGTTACATTTTTGTCGATACATTGATGACAAAATATCATGTTGTTTATTGCAAAAGGTTCAGTGGGGTTGTCTCGAATACATCATTGATGAAATCAATGATATCATCTTACCATTGCCACTACCACAACTAGAGGGGTGTCTGCATAATAAGTCCCAAGTAAAATACATTATTTCAATGCAGCCAACAAAAGTAGGAAACTAAATAAGAAATGGCTAAAAACCGAAACACAGAAATTAAGCTGAGCAGTCATCATTATAAAGTTTGCTAATAAGTAGAGTTATTTTACATTTTAATGAACCCTGAAGTGATATGACTAAAAATATTTTGTTGAGGAAATGTTTGCAAAAAAAGGTTCTGCAAAAAATATATAAAAAACGAGGAAAAGTGTTTGATAAGAGAGAAATACACAGCAGCAACAAATCAAGAGATATTGTTTCCTACCTGTAGCGTCCTAGATACAATAATTGTAGCGTATTGTTTCGATTCCAAGATATTAAATTCACAGTGGTGTGCCTTTTGACTATCATTATTTCCTGAAGAGTATGCATATACTTTTAAAACATTTAAACGTTGTTAACTTTAATAGTATAAACTATAAACCTTATAAATAAGTGTAGTTACTGTTAAAACTATAGCTTTGTTATATTTTCTCCTCATTATTTATTAAACATCCACATTTTAAATTGTACATTACAAAATTTAAAACTATATTTTGAATTTATTATTTGAAGGCCTGATAAAAAACATTAGTTTGCTTTTTTAGTTGAAATTGTTAATTGGAAGTACATTATTATGATGTTTCCCATCACATAATTAACAGTCAAATATACTTTTAAATCCGTTTTCAACAGATAATATGGTGGCTGTGTAACTTAACTGAGTAAATAAATGATTTAACTTTAACGTATTAACAAGAATAATGCTATAAAAAAATAAACTAGAAAAAGTATAGGTAAACTTATTGTAGAAACGTTAATTAATTTTTTCCCAAACCCATTTGTTCATGTTTTCAATTTGTATTTCCAAAATAAGGAACTTCAGTATCCTTAAAAGTAGATTAGGTTACAAACTTTGCTTCTGTTTAATATTTCATAATGCTTTCCTAATAAAAAATATCAATTGATAAGTAGGCCCTAATCAATTACTAATGCACTGGATTGAAGTACAATCACAATACTGACCAATCGCACGAGGGCTCAACACTGAACAATCAGTGATCCGGGAACAACGCCATCCCGGGGGCTAATTGATTGTCTTGCAATGAGGTCATGCACATGAGTTTGAAATATTAGTTCTACAGAGCTTGGGTGGCATTTGATATATGAATGAAGATAACATAGTTAAAATAATAACTGTTTTAGTTCGAATAGTTGTCTAATATTGTGTAAAGGAACAAGTCTTGTTACAAAACAAATATTCATTTTAATTAACCATATGCAACTTGTTCACCATTCACAACCAATATGGTTATGGGTTTACTCAATAATAAAATCATACAATCTTCAATTGCCTGTTAAAAGTAATACCTAAATTGTATACACTATACGTAATATATCGAGTTTCCCCAAAAGTATCTTTAGATTAGGCTTGCCTATAAGATCTATCGTGTATACTGAGTTTATAAACACTCATTATGATAAAATAAATGATAACAACTTTGAGTTAATGACAAAATCATAGTTAAATAAAATATTCCCAAAAAAACTTCTAATTGCATAACGCTTTTGATCCTTGTATATGTGTTTATACACTAATGTATGATGATTTCGTAATATGCTAATTAGTGACTGCCGCAACATGATCCAGAATATGATTACTAAGTCATTATGATCACTTAATACACCAATGAGAACGTTAAATGCGTATTAAAATTAAGCAACTAATCATAGCTAGGGGTGCTTCATGTATAGTAATTAAACGAGTTAATAACTCTTAATTAAGTGGTGAATTAATTATGCAGAGGTTAGTTAGTTCATTACCAACCACTACAATCGAATTTTTTTTATTGAAGTGGGCCTAAACACGTTTTTAAATTAGTTGTGATGTTCGAACAAGCTAAATACTTAATCAAAATTAAAATGTAAAAAGCCCATAAACATTTCCTTAACAAATTGCAAACATTTAAACATCTTTCTAAACATGTGGTTGTTCATAATTTCCACATTTCATACTCACTCAAATGCAAAATTAACGTGAATTATTTTAACGTTCATTTCGAATTGTATTGGTAAACTTTGATTAAAATGCAAATAATATTGAATTGGCAATATCTCTAGCCAGTTATGTTGGGTATTTTAATATGTTATGATATTTCTCTAGAGATACACTAGGACATCAATTTAAGCCATTTTGAATATTTTGATATTTTGATTCAAGTGCATTACACAACTGACTTAGTTAGGTTTACCGTAATTCATTCAAATTATAGTGCAGTTATATATAGTGTGGCTAACATCAAAATGTTTTTATCAGTGTTTTTAGTTGCAATACTTCACAGATATATCTTGTCTTTTAATATATACTCAATTAATAGAAAATTAACAGCTGAAGATATTTAATATACAGGGTGGGGCAATGAAAGCGCCCCAATTTATAAACAGTACAAACTCAATAATATTCACCCTATGGATATAAATAGCACACCAAAACACAGCTTATCTTTTGCCATTTTAACTTAACAAAGTCATTTTTCCATTTCTTGAGAACAAAATCCTACAAGTGACTTCATTGTCCTACTTGACATTCTTTTTTAGCCACTTGAAACTCCATCAAATACTCCTCCAGCACTTCTTCAGGAATCACTTTAGTTTTTGGACTATCCTTAGTTTCGGTTCAAGCAAATCTGTGGGGTGACTTTGAAAAACCTAGAACGTCAAGTAGCTTATTAGAACAACCCCCCCCCTCCCAAAAAAATTAGCCAACGTAAAGCTTTCAACAACAAAAGCTTCCTGGCAAATCTCTTCGGACTTTGAGTTACTGGGACTCATATTCTTTTAACATTTGATGGTGTACAAAGAGTTTTGCGGCACCCACCGATTATTTTTTTGTTTGTTTAAGCGATTATCCTAAATAATTTTACCCAGTTCAACATTGTTTTCCAATCTGGAACAGCGCCATGTTGACCAAGGATGGAATACGGTCCAAACAATCTCTGGGTTTTTTCACAAGAACCACTATTTTATAAATAGGTTTCCACATCAAAATCTCAGTGTTAATAGCCTCAGGCATAATATTTACTGAAATGGCATAGTTTAATTTATGTTTTAAGCACAGCTGATCATTCATTGTTGGAACAATTAACATGTGACAGGTAAAACAAATTGTAGCGTTCTCATTGCCTCACCCTGTATATATTGACGAATAATTAGACTAGTACGAAAAAGTACGTTCGGATAAGAAAATGTTGTACTCCCACCTTTATAAATTATCGCCACAAATATTTGAAGGCCATAACAACATTTATACCATTTATTGAATGTAACCTATACTCATATCATTTTAAGTGGTACATTTTAATAATGTATTGAAAAATATAATTTTAATATGCATTCAATGTAAAATTGTACAGCCAGTCAAGCTTGCGCCGATTTTATATTTCACATTTTACAACAAAGTTTAATCGAATTGTTGTCACTGAAACGATTCTAGCTTCAGGGTGACTCTTTTTGTCAGACATCATTTGATGAGAAATTCGACTGTTACATTTTTGTCGATACATTGATGACAGAATATCATGCTGTTTAGTGCAAAAGGTTCAGTGGGGTTGTCTTGCATACATCATTGAGGAAATCAATGATGTCATCTTACCATTGCCACTTCCACAACGTGGTGTCAACACAATAGGTGCAAAGTAAAATAAATTATTTCAATACAGCCAACAAAAGTAGGAAACTAAATAAGAAATGACTAAAACCCGAAACACAGAAATTAAATTGAGCAGTCACCATTATAAAGTTTGCTAATAAGTAGACTGATTTTACATTTGAACCCTGAAGTGATAGGACTAAACATATTTTGTTAAGGAAGTGTTTGAAAAAAAGGTTCTGCAAAAAATATATATAAAACAAATGGGGAAAAGTATTTGATAAGAGAGAAATACACAGCAGCAACAAATCAAGAGATATTGTTTCCTACCTGCAGCGTCCTAGATACAATAATTGTAGCGTATTGTTTCGACTCCAAGTTATTAAATTCACAGTGGTGTGCCTTTTGACTATCATTATTTCCTGCAGAGAATGTATAGACTTTTAAAACATTTAAACGTTTTTAATTATAATAGTATAAACTATAAGCCTTATAAATAAGTGTAGTTATGTTGGGTATTTTAATATGTTATGATATTTCTCTAGAGATACACTAGAACATCAATTTAAGCCTTCTCAAATAATTTTTTTTTATATTTTGATTCAAATGCATTACATAATTAATTTAGTTAGGTTTACCGTAATTCCATACAATTCCATACTTTGCCAAAACACTTCAGACAACGAATATAATGTCTGCGTTATATACTTTGCTGGTAACATAAACGTTTATATGTAATGCCTATAAGGCACATTACCTCTTTAATATAAACTAATGTTACCTTGGTTAAAATTTATATTTGAATAATTTATAATAGTCACATGAATGAATGATACCAGTTTATTATAAAATGGTAGTAACGTAATGTTCATGCATTATACTAATTTAAAAAGGTAGATAGCAAAAAGCTATTAGCTTATTAGAATGAAAAGTTAATAAAATTCGTAATAACAATTTTGTGACGACTTTTGCCCTCATCGATCTTTGTATTGGGTTGATTACATTCCGTGTCCTGGGACCAAAACTAATTTTTCCGCTCTCTGCACTTTCCTCATCCAAGGCTCATTTACTGATAATATCTGGTTTCCGTAAACAAAATCGTAATTAAGATTCATTAATATTCAACAACTTAACTATTTACTTACAAAATACATAATTTTATAGACGTAAAGTATCTTAGAAATAATTGTTTTACAATTCTTCTGGTTATAATAAAATTAGAATTGTTCTCAATTCCTGTAAAGAGATTGATTACTGAAACAAATTAAACTTAGAAACAATTAAACATTGTACGGTTCAACTTTTGTTTAAATTCGACCGTTCGAACTAAATTACAGAAAAAATCAATTCTTTTTTTAAATGTAGCAATTTCATCATTACTTTTGTTCTAGAAAACTTACAAAAAGTAAACATAAATCAACTGTCAAAATTGTACAAATAAATTACAGCTGATTTTCAAATTTATAAAATATTAAACACTAGCTGTTGTACCCGTGCTTTGCAACGGGAAGAGGACACAAAATATAAACCTTTTAATCTTTAAATCTGTTGCATATAATAGTTACACATCCGCCAACACTTTTAGAAACAAAATTCAACTTTTATAGCCTTAATAGAAACGTTTAAGTTATGACTTTTAAATCTGGTAAGTAGTGGATACCACCATTTTGGTTTTGATTAATTTTAAATCTTGTGTAGGCTGATATGAGAAAAACTGACCAAATCTTCGAATGAAACTTTGACATACATGATTTACCTTCATCTCCCTTAGTTACATATCTTTTAATTTATTATTGACATTTTAAATTTCAATTTTTAAGTTGCTAAAATAAATACTAATTATTAAATTTCACTCTTCCTTATAATAAATCACAAATTCTTCCATCTTCAGTTTCTTCACTTACAATAAATCATTAGAAAAACTAAGTCAGCTGTTATAAACTTAAGAAATATTGCTGTGCCTTATCAATAGGTACAGTCTTTTGAAATATTAAAGAAAAAATATCTATAGGTACTATAAAAAATTTTAAACAAATAATTTAGCATTAAAGACAGCAGACAAAACTAATATGATTATTAAAGCATCAAGGTTAAAAAAATGTAAAAGCAAATACAGTATATGTTAGTAGATATAATACCAGAATATGACCCCACTTTCGGCGTTTTAGAGGCACTTTTAGGGCACTTTTTATAGGGGAAAAATGAGAAAAAAATGGAAGAGCTTTTTTTGGCCACTTTTTTTAAAGACCCAGCTCTCGACCTATACACCCCTATATAAATTTTCTACTTTTGTTAATACTAAAAATCACGTCTGGAAATGGTGAGCTTTTTATGGCCACTTTTTTAAAGACCTGGATCTCGTCCAATACAAGCCTATATAAATGTTCAAACTCCATTAAAATTTCAAATCCACATCCATTCCCATGTATATTTTCAAAATCATGTGAGGTTTGTGCGTGAACTCGGGCATGCTCCCGGCTCATGATGTGCTCCCTTGGACATCCTTAGTGGAAATCCATGAGTTCTGGCTACTTGGGAACCCAAGCCATTTGACATACAACGAATCACCCTTTCTCCTAATTACCTTCTCTACCAAATACATGTCCTTATACTTGGTCTTTAACAACTCCTCTGTATAGAAGCCTCCCCTGATTATATTGCCATTTTCATCTTTCAAGATATAAGTCACAGGCTTTGTATTCTTAACTTCTGCTATTGTAAATAGTTCCCCTGTCCAATTTGGAGTATAACCTTTACTAAAAACATGTTTATACTTGGAAATCCTTACGCTATCACCTACCTTATATCTTGGCTTTTTAACTTGCACTACTTTAGAAGTCAACCTCTCATGCACATATTTACTATTCTTAACATTCACTTGGTTAGGCTTCATTCCTATAGATCTATGCACTTTATTATTATATTTTCGAATTAACTTTGGAAGTAAATCCAACCATTTATAACTCCCCTGAGCACTAAATTCTCTATATAACCAATTCTTTAAAGTTCTCTGAAACCTCTCCACAATTGCAGCCTTAGTTGTAGAAAATGTGTGATAGTGATTAATATTTAATTGTTTCATTAGTTTGCTAAAATATTGATTAAAAAATTCTTTTCCATTGTCAGATTGAATGTTTTTAACCCCCTTTGGTAGAATGGTTTTAATGGCTTCTGTAACCACCAAACCCGTCTTATTCTTTAGCGGAGTAGCATAAGCTTTTTTAGAAAATGTATCTATTAAAGTTAAAATATATTTATTACCAGAATTCTCTCTAGCATAGTTTTGCATATCAATTAAATCAATTTGTACAGTTTCGTTTATACCTAATACTTTAAAAGACCTTCTAATGAAATTCTTTCTTGCAGGCTTATGAAGTTCGTATGCAATTTCATTCATTTTTTATAACATCACTCTTTCCTTGTACTGTAAATATATTACCATTAGCCCCAATCAATAGATTATCTTCCATTCTTTTAAATACATAGTTTTCTGGTATATATGGTCTATTATCTATATACTTAAATCCACTCAAAGATGTGGGGTCGGCAACTAATAAATCAGGATTGTATTCCATCAAATTAAATTTTCTTCCTCCATATACAAATTTTGATCCATCATAATACATAGCTTGTGACATTAAACAAATATCATCTAAATATTCCCCCATTGGCAGATTTCTTATATATTGTTTTTTGGCATCCCAACATTTTTCTTTTTTATCAAAAGTTATAGTCTGTTCTTTTGTAACACAGTCAGTGTCATCAACGGCAGGTTTAACACGTACTAACCTTTTATTATTAAAATCCCAATAGCCTGCTTCCATTTTTGGAACTTGTGAAACATTCACAGCATCCTTACTATCTGTACCTTCTATCAAATTGCTAAGTTTCTGTTTCTTAGCATTCCAAACACCATTCTCTGATTCTAAAAATTCATAATTATTATCGTCTTGTACAAATTTACCATCTTCTTTTCGTATTAAAGTCTGTTGTAAAGTGGGCACATCATTTAAACTTTCACCCTTTTCTACATTAGTAATTTTCCGTTTCTTAGCATTCCAAACACCATTCTCTGATTCTAAAAATTCATAATTTTTATTGTCTTGTACAAATGTACCACCATCTGTTCGTATTAAAGTCTGTTGTAAAGTGGGCACATCATCTAAACTTTCACCCTTTTCCACATTAGCAATTTTCTGTTTTTTAGCATTCCAATTTTTATTCTTAGATTCTAAAAACTCATATTTAGTTTTACCTTGTAAAAATACATCACCTTTTCTAGTTAATGTCTGACCCAAAGTTGATACATCATCTACAAACTCCCCATCTTTAACATTACCAATTTTACGGTTTAAACAATTCCAACTATCGTCTTGTAAATTTAAAGTAGGTTCACTACTAGCCCTGGGTTCTGTAGGCTTATTATATGGATTATATAAACGATAAAATTTATCTATAAACATATTTTTATTTAATAAATAATTCCACTTTCTCTTAATTCCTCAATAATGGAATCTATTTCATTATCCACTCCTGAGTTACCGGCTTGGCGACTTAGCCAAAGAAGTCTTAACCTATCTACAAGCTCATTAGGATCATCCCAATAAATATAGTCTATTTTATTACCAGTCACTTGTCTCAAACCTTCACCAACAGATTTAAAAAGAGGTTTAATTATATTAAGATATTTAGTATGTCTATTACTTGAAATTGGTGCACCATCTTTGTAACTCTTTAAATGTCCATTTGTGGCTTCCAAAATCTCTTTATAATTTTGCAAATCAACCTGAGTATAATCCTCAGGTTCTTTTAAAGTTAACAATTGCCACAAACCTTTTGTCCCCTTGTAGGTTTTATTTGCAATTGTAACATCATCATTGGCAATGTCAACTTCCTTATTTCCAATAAAAAATTTATTTGCTTCTCGTCTAATACCATATGTAGTGTCTGTCATACTACTTTTACTGAGGTAATTTCCTAAATAGTCTGATGCTAAAAGACCAAAATCTAATTTCTGTGGGGTGGATTGCTGTAATGGTTGTAATCTTGGTATTATTGGTATTCTAGATGGAGTCATTGGGAGAATCTCCATTCGAGGCCTCTCTGTTTTGGCGATTTTTTTTAATTCTTGTAATGGCTCTATTAAAGGTTGGAATGTTTGAAACCTCTCTTCAGCCTCTAGAAACTTGCCACGTTTTAAAGCTCTATATTTCTCTCGTATTTGATTTGCAGAGTCAACCAATTCTTGTTGAATGTTTTTCATCTTTTATTTACATTTTATTTATCTCATTTGACAAAGGATTGTACTCAAACACTTTATCATGTATTATTAAACAATATGCAGATGTATTTGCTGGTACATTTTCTGCAGTTTCAATCTCTAATTTAATATCAACAATTCCTTCCTTCACTGTTTCGTTCTGTCTAGAACAGTCTATTACAATTAGTGGATATTTCTTCATAAACTCAGCCCTACTAATCATAGGATCTGGGATAGTATTATAGTAAGTCTCTCTAAACCTCATAAACATCTCATAAGCTTTAGAGACATCTCCATTTTCAAAGTCGAGATTTAAATCACTATAAGGATAATATTCAGAGTTTAGAAATACTTTGAGATTTTTTAACTTACAGTGATCAAATTCATCAGTTCTTTTTCGTGCACTATTATCCCTAGCTGTTTGGAAACCAAATATAATATACCTAGGCTTCTCCAAACTTGAAGATGTCTTTACTGACCATGTATGTCTTGTAGTATTGGGATATGATGGAAGTTCATGCAACTCTAAGCTTCTAAATGCAATTTGCAAATTTTTATTTTGCAATAACATATTTTGTAATTGTAACTTCTCCCCATCTGATGGTATTACATGTGGCATCACCCATTGAATTGAGTTAAGTATAATTTTGGGAATTGCATCAGCAGTACCACTGGCTGGAGCACTAGTGGTTGTTAATATACAATTCAAATCATTTTTGGATCTTTTCAACACCAATTCTTGTTTGACATTTACTAATACCTTATTAAAATCCTCAAATACACCCATTAACAGTTCTAATGGCAAACAAGTACTAAACTTGCCACTTTTATGGAACTCTTTTAAATTCGTGTCAGAATCAAATGCCACATTTGACAATTTAGTTGTTTTATTGTAAGAGCTCAATATTTTCATAAGACTAGAAATTCCTGGGTTTCTTACAATGTCTATTTCTTTACCTGCGACTTCATATCTAATTTCATCAAATAAGAATGCAAATGCATTATTTATAAAATGACCTTTATCATGATTTTCAATTTCTCCCTTAATATACAGATAACTCCTACATGGGAGAGTTAGCAAATCTTGATTATTAATACATATTCGAATTTCATCAGAATTATTTATTGCTAAAGTGTTATGGGGAACATAGGAGTGATTTGTAATTTTAACCACACTATCGTCGAATTGGGATTTCCCTGTAACGTCTAGAAAATCTTCCATTTTTATTAATAGAAAATTTTAACTTTAGTCCTATTGATCGTAGGAACCTAGCATTTTGTATACTTATAGATAAATTCTTATAAATTCTCATATCTTTTTTATATGACAAGTAATTGTAGTTTCTTCTCCATTAAAGTCAATTGCCTTGTCATGCTGATCGGCAAATGTAATACTGACAACATCTAAACTTCTCTTATTTACAGGAAAATATATAATATTTCTTGGAACTTCAATAATTTTGTAGCCAGGAGGAGCTTCTGGATAAAAGCTATGTATGGTGTGTGATTTGTTTCCATTTAAATAGGACCCGTTTGCAATATTACATTTTACTCTAATCACATTTACATTATTAATGTTTATTTTATTTGTAGATTCAAACTGTACACCAGGAGTAGAAACACCTTTAAATCCCAATAAAACAGACCCTAAACATGGTTTTGTAAAATCAAACACGTGGCTAGAAAGTAATGTCGCTTTCATAGTTTTATTATTAGCTGTAAGGAAAAAGTCTGGGATTTGCTTTTGAATTTCCTTTGCAAGCTCAACCACCTCATATGTTCCTTCAGAAATTTCTATTGTAACTGGAGCTTTGTGGTCATAATAGAAAACATCATCACCTTCTCCAATGGTTAATTTGTTGCCTTTAAGTTTATTTAATTTTGGAATAAGCCCTTTGAATAAAAGTTTGACTTTAGTATTAATTAATGCTTCTCCATTTTTATGTATTATAACTTTAAGTTTACCATCTAATAACTGGTTTAAATCATCAACTAAGATCTCTCCCTTTGGTAATGTTTTTTTCTCTACTTTGTAATATGTTAAAGTATTTAGAGGTTTTTTCACATTAAATATAGAATTATAACTTTGAAAATCAACTAATCCAATTACATAATCATCATTTAATTCTATGGGAGGAAAGAACACTGACTTTAGCTCTGGCTCTGTACCCGAAAATGTTATTGTAAATGAATCCATTTTTATAAACAAAAATTTTTTATGAATGATAAACATAAAATTCCACAAATAGAACTATTTAAATCTTGTATTTGATCGGTTGTATAGAATATTTTATGTCCCTCAAAATATTTAATTACTTCTTTTGGAGGTTGGATTCCAAATGGGTCAAAATAAATTACAATATCTTTATTTTTACGATATGCTGTCCAATGTGTGCCAGATGAACTGTCTAAATTAACTATTCCGCACTCTTTTACTTTTGGTGTTAGATTTTTTAGCTCGTTTTTTAGGTACACCCCCCGGAAGTGAGGCACGTCTTTTGCGGCCTCTAACAGCTGGTAGTTGTCCATCTTTTTTATTAAATTTTAATCCCATTCCCATTTTTGCTTTTGCCTTCATCAAATTTGTCACCGCATAAGCTGCAGCTCTTTCAGCAAGATTTGCGTCATTCGCCGTTACTCTAGTCCAAGCTAAGTCTGCTAATCTCATGTCTGCTTTGTTCCGAGCAGCGGTATCGGGATTATTCATGTAGAATATGTCATGCTCTTTACAATAAGAGTCTAACTTATTTTTTGGAGGTACATTTTTGGCTAGATTTTGACGTATATTCGTTCCAGGTCCACAGTACCGATATGATGGTATGTGAAGTGGAAATGGAAGATTATTTATAAGAGTATTCAATAGCCCTCGACCCCTGTAAGGCTTTAAGAATAAACCTTTGCCTTTTTTACATGTTTTCTTATTATCATTTTTCACCATTTTTATTATATAAAAAATGTCTTTTATTCAACAAAAACATAAATTTAAAATAGTACATACTAAGGAAAATATACCAAAGAAGTTGGGTCTATTTCCTACCAATATTCGATGTGTTATTTGTGGTCCAAGTGGAAGTGGGAAGACGGTTGTAATTTACAATTTAATTGTAAGAAAGGAAGGATTAAAATTTACAAACTTATATTTAATATCTAAATCTTTAGAACAAGAAAAATATAAAAAAATAATTGAAATATTTAGTTTGTGTGACGAAGTGAAATTACACACGTGTACTGACTGTGAAATCACACCAAATGATGTAAAATCACAGTCAGTTGTTGTATTTGATGACATAAATAGTCAAAATATTACACAATTTTTTTCAATGGGTCGACATAAAAATATTAACTGTTTTTACTTGTGTCAATCTTACAGCAAAGTACACAAACATTTACGTGATAATGTAAATTTCCTAATATTATTTAAACAAGATGATTTAAATTTAAAACATGTATATAACAATCATGTTGGTAATGACTTTTCATTTAACCAATTTAGAAATCTCTGCCACCAATGCTGGGATAAAACTAAATATGGCTTTTTTGTAATAGACAAAGAAAGGTCAAAGAATAATGGCAAATATAGATTTATGTTTGATCAATTTTATAGTGACCAAGCGCAAGCGTATTGATGCCATCTTCTAGAATAAACCTCTTGTCATCGTCAAATGATAGTACTTTCTTGTTCATGGTTAAGGTTTGAAGATGATGATTTGTAGATTTAATTCTTGTCACATTCTCATAGTAATCTTGCCCAGTTGCAAGACAGTTCAAATAATGTTGATGTCTAAGGAGATGTTTAACTGTAGCACCATCAGCTCCTTTAGCTTTCTTCACCTCTAAAGCTTGCTTGTCTTCTTCATATAACCATTTTAGAGGAATATAAGAATATAACTTTGGTCTTAAACCACAATATTCATACATAATATGACCATCTAATTCGTCTTTGAACTTGCCTGTGACTTTTTTATTTTTATCAGAGTATAAGAAATGGTCTTTACTATATCCAGAGGTATCAAAATAGTGCAAGTCACTTTCTATTTCCTTGTAAAAGTCCTCTGTAACTATAGAATACATTAAAGAATCTGTATCAGTCATAAGAAATCTTTTGTTCTTAAATTTTGACATATAATTATAGTGGAAATCATACATTATTACTTTACTAATATCCAAAATGGTCATTCCCAAATATATCGGCTTATTAAACTTTACAACTAATTTATTTAAATGTATAGCATGTAAATTGTTATCGAACTTTTTGCTACAGTCAAACCTTGGATTAGTGACATATTTTGTTAATAGTGACTCATCCTTGAGATATATATCACGAAACTTGCGTTGGTTCATAATTGTTCGACCAAAGAGACTATTATTTAACAATTTGTAAAAGTCTTTTTCAAAATCATTTTTAGCACATTTGCGTTTTTCAATATTAAAATTAATATAGGGTGCAAGCCATTTTGATTGTCTAAATTTTAAAATTCTATAGTATTTTGTAGCAACCAAACCTAATTCCTCATATTTTTGTAATGCTTTATAATGTAAAATATATTTAGTTTTGTCATTTAAATTAGATATTAATTTGCCATTCATTTTCTCAGGTGCTAATGGATAGTCATTATGTAAATCATGTAAGCTTTTATCGTATTTTAAATCAACTTCTAAGATATATCCAAACTCATCATTTTGATTGTTTTTGTAGTCTATCTCATTCGTCCAACGAAATCCATCCACGGGTAGTGTCTCACACATAGCTGTGGAGTATAGCGAGTTACAATCTAAATATATTAAATACACACTTTCTTGATTGGGATCATAATGTTTGCCCATATATCTATTATTGGCTTTAGCGTAACGTGTAGAAATCATACTGACTCCTCCTCTGATTGCACTTTCTATGAACAAATGCATGTCAATATCTTGAAATAATTGTAATTTTATACCAGTCATTCTAAGACAAGCTTCCCATGTTAGTCCTGGAAGTGAATACATATGTACGGGGTCAAGTTTGTAATCCTTTAAACACAGGTCTCTAAATGTCTCAAACACATCAGCCAGTAGCAATACATCTGTTTTAAGATATAAATCATGATATTCTTGTAAATTATGTATATTAAAATGGGTCCAGACATTTTTAGCATGTTCATATTCGATGGGAGAGATATGTTCTTTAGTTAAAGTACTGTAAAATTTTTCAATTGGAGGTAGAGACTCTGCAAACTTATCTGGTCCTGTCATATATTCATAGGGAAATACGCCTTTGCGTTGTAGTAGTGGATTGTCTATGAATCTAAATGTATTTAAATTGGAAGCTAATTTGTATAATGGAAGGGACAGAAAGTTATAGGAATCTAAAAATACTAAATCATCAACAGAGAATGAAATGTACTTTTCCATATCTTTGGCTATGCAATTTAATTTACGATTAAACTTTCCCAAGTGTTGCATAATTAAATGTCCATCGTAATTTTTTAAGTTATGAAAGAATACTGGTATTTTCTTTGTTACTTTATAGTTTAAATTGCAATCATTGTGGGCAGCTCCACGGTATTGGCCATTTGAATGACAATGTTCCCGTACCCTATCAAAATATAGAGGCTTTTCACAAATATGACAATGTGTTGAGTTTTGGAAAGATGCCTCTTGCTCAGGAGTCATTACAAGGGGGATATATATTGCCATTTGATTTTTAATGAAGTCATAAGTCTCAAACAACCTTTCGAAAAACACATCCATAACATTTTCGCCACTATATAACTCTTCAGAAATAATCTTAGAATCTTTTACTACGACAAATGCAAATCCAGATGGAGTATGGTTGTTAGAGTTTATAAAGCACTCAAAATCAGCATAAATTACAAATGGGGCTTTAAGTTGATATTTATAATTTTTAAATTGTAATGTATCTTGTTTAGACATTTCCACTCGTTGGACATCAAAGTTTTTACAATATGTTATATGACACTCCAATTTATCTTTAGTGTAAAAATGTTGTAAACAAAACTTGCAAAAATGCTTTTTACTGTTATCTTTTGTTGACCGTAGCATTAACCTATTAAAATCACGAATTAAACAGTAATGTGATTTACGACCTTGTTGTAATAATAATAGATCTATATGAGTGTTACTATTCAGTTTGGTTCTTCTTAATGGATATATAAATTTTTGGTCTTCAACTCCAAATACATTAACACTTATATTATTCTTTCTTTCAAATTGATCTATGTCAGATATTTTTACGGGATATTTTATATTTGTCATGTTCAACTTACCTACGTAGGGTGCATAGTTAGAGACTCTATTAGCATGTTTAGCATTCCTTGGATGTAAAGCTGCTAAAATTGACCAAAGGAAGCATTTATTATCAACATTCTTTATATTTAAAACTGCTTTTGTCAATTTAATACTTTTTGGTGTGGGAATGTATGACTTTGGAGTTAGGGGCTTATACTTGTAAACGTGCAACTGCCAATATTTAGTATGGTCATAAATCCATCCACTGCCTTCGGCTTGATATTTGTGTATGGAAGCGTCAATCTTTAAAAGGGCATTTTCAATTTGAGGCTTTAAATCTCTCTTCTCAATGGTTAAGGTAGTAAGGCTTCTAAAATCTGCAATACATTCTTTCTCATTAACTAATTTTCCATTTTGATCTATTGTATATTTTAAAAATTTGATTCTCCTTACTAAAGTCCATTTTATTGGTAGAGGACAAGACTGAAGAGTACTTTTAAGTTCAGTTTTAATCGATTCACCAACAAATTTAATCATTGTATATGGACATTTGTTACAAGAATTTACATGTCTTTTAAAATGACCAACAACATTTCTTTTACAGAAATTACAAGTCTTATGAGTTTGTAATATATGAGATTTTAGAGCCATGTTATTATCACAGATTATATCACAAACTTTGCACAGTTTCACCTTCATTTTATGTATTACTTTGTAGTGGCGAATCAGGTTGCTTTTTTTGGAGAGCGATGCAAAACAATGTTGACATGTAGTCTTCATTTTTATATATGTAATTAAAAAATAGGTTGGAATCTTCTATATAGTAGAAATTACATTTTGACAATTTCAATTAATGAGAAATAATAATTTGAATTAGAATTTTATATTTTAATATTCAAAACAATTTTATACAATAAGATTTAGCAATTGTAATTTTCTAAATCAAAACTAAATCCAAAAACTTAAATAAAAAATACTTTTTAGCAATTCAGATTGCTGAGTCTACATATATACAGAGTGAGTGTTACCTATTTTAAAGGAGACTTGACAAAATTATATAGTGAATATAATTCGGCTAAGTTTTTAAATAATAACTTGTGCACACTTTTGACTCAAAGTCCCCCGGTGCATGAAGTTTGGCTAAGTTTTTAAATAATAACTTGTACACACTTTTAACTCAAAGTCCCCCGGTGCATGAAGTTTGGCTAAGTTTTTAAATAATAACTTGTGCACACTTTTGACTCAAAGTCCCCCCCCGTGAGTGAATTTGGCTAAGTTTTTAAATAATAACTTGTACACACTTTTAACTCAAAGTCCCCCGTTGCATGAAGTTTGGCTAAGTTTTTAAATAATAACTTGTGCACAATTTTGACTCACTTAAAAATAGTAATAACAAAATAAGTTATTTTTTTGGATAGAGAAGCAGCACACAGTTGACATGTAACTAAAAAACAAAGTTAGCATCTTCTATATGATGGAAATTACATTTTAGACAATTTCAATTAATGGGAAATAATAATTTAAATCAGAATTTTAAATTTTAATATTCAAAACAATTTCATACAATAAAATTTGGCAATTGCAATTTTTTAAATCAAAACTAAATCCAAAATCTTAAGTAAAAATACTTTTTAGCAATTCAGAATGCTGAGTCTACATATATACAGAGTGAGTGTTAGTTATAGAGAAGACTATGTTACCTATGTTAAAAGGAACTCGACAAAATTATATAGTGAGTATAATTCGGCTAAGTTTTTAAATAATAACTTGTGCAAACTTTTGACTCAAAGTCATGAGTGAATTTGGCTAAGTTTTTTAAAATAGACTTATATACATTTTAAGTTCCTTAGTGACTGTTCAAAATACTCTAAGTGTTTAAAAATAGACTTATATACATTTTTTACAAGTTCCTTAGTGACTCAATTCGGCTAAGTTTTGAAAAATGGACTCGGGAAATTAGCTACACTCCTAAGTTAAAAGAAATACAGAGTAGGCCTATGAGTACAAGCATCAATTACGTCACCAATTGATCCCATGACCCGACACGCGACAACATATTACAATAGTCTAGCTTAGATGTCAAAGACTTACCAAAACAAGAAGATCCAGGTGGAAGAGTTAGTGATGATTCCGTAGAATGCCCCCCTTATATACCACAAAATTGTCTAAATTAATTTAGAACTTAACAATGGAAATTGAACAAACTGAAATTGAACAATTGAATAATTGAGGTCAATCAATCAAACATATTTGGTAATTGTCTAAACCTGCCCCAGACAGACTGGCGCCAGACAGACAGAGAATGTTGACAATTGGTTTTGATTGGGGTCATTAGGTTACACTCACAGTCATTCATTTGAGTCAGGCATAGTTTACACATAGCCATAAGCATGCCCGAGTTCACGCACAAACCTCACATGATTTTGAAAATATACATGGGAATGGATGTGGATTTGAAATTTTAATGGAGTTTGAACATTTATATAGGCTTGTATTGGACGAGATCCAGGTCTTTAAAAAAGTGGCCATAAAAAGCTCACCATTTCCAGACGTGATTTTTAGTATTAACAAAAGTAGAAAATTTATATAGGGGTGTATAGGTCGAGAGCTGGGTCTTTAAAAAAAGTGGCCAAAAAAAGCTCTTCCATTTTTTTCTCATTTTTCCCCTATAAAAAGTGCCCTAAAAGTGCCTCTAAAACGCCGAAAGTGGGGTCATATTCTGGTATTATATCTACTTATGTTTCATTGCATCTCTGATTCTACTCTAAAAAAATATCAACAAACAACTTAATATAAAAAACCAGTTCTTTTAATCAGTTCCATTGTCCATTGCCTTTACATTTTCACACTTACCATTAAGTAAACATAGTAACAGATATTTCATTGATTTTAGAAACAAAAGAGCACTGTGTACTGCTTAGTTTTATGATATTTTCCTTGGTTTAATTTAGTCAGTGGTGTGGCAAAACACACATAATAAATGTATCAAATAAAGTAAATGTGAACTGAAAGCTATGTTAAGATAAAATAGGAGTATTTTGTATTACTATTTGATAATTAAATATAATTGCACATATACAACAGATTTTAGAAAACATAAATCGACGTACAATTTAGTTATTGATGATATTCTTTAGTTTAATTTAAGCATAGGTTTAGCAAAACACAATAACTTAATTTACCTAAATATGCATATAAAATACAATGTGATGTGCAAGCTATGTTAAGTTAATCTAACACATGTTAAGCAGTTAGAATTTATTCAAAGTAGCCTCCAAATTCATGCAAAACATCTATACATTGTAATTTTCATACTGTTTCCATGAAAACATATCAATAACATCATTTCATAGCTTAGTCGCTTAAAAAAATCCAAAGCAGAGCAGGAGTTAATACAGCACGGTTATAGAATCTTTTTTTATAATCATTTACATAGTTTTAGAATAAATAATCCATGATAAAAGGTTAGATTAAAATAAACCTGCCTCATAGTTATGGAAAATAGTATATTTAATTTCTTTGTATCAGCTGTCTGAAATTGTATAATATGCAGTTTAGCAGCACTGAGCTATCTCAGTGTTTAGCAGTTCTTCTTGTTTACATTTAAGTGTCAAAGCAAATGTAAACAAACATTGTTAGTGTTCTCATCGCAGTCATGGAGACCAATCAATATTCCTTTTAAAATGTTCACCTTAGAACTTTTAAAGCCAAAGTGGCAAAGCCTACGGTCAGTATCGAAATGTGAATAGTCCTATAATGGTCCTTGGTATGGTAGCTATATTTTTGTAAAACTTTAGCCCAGTTGGTTCAGTAGTTTTTGCACCTATTAGTAATACACATACAGACAGACACCATTAGATTTTTATATAATAGTATAGATAAGTCAAGTCAAATATGAAAAACTTCATCAGTCATTTTCACAAATTGTGATCATTAAAAATTTTTATATTCAAAGTAAAAAGTAATTATATTTTGTTAAATATATTATCTATATATTATTAGGCAAGCATTTTTTTAAAACCTTTTTTCTCAGCTTGTGTACGAAAAATCAACGCATGCTGTTAGAATAGTATATTACGTTACCAGTCCTGAAAATAAGTGTTTACCGGACGAGTGTGGTCGTTCCCGTGCGAGACGAAGTCCAGTACTGGATTACCATTACGAGTCCGGTAAACACATTTTAGACGAGTTACGTACGATAGTTTACGCCATACTACTAAATCCGTTCAAATCCTTATATATTACCACCAACTAAAGGACTAAAAATCACTAGTCATAACCATGTTTTTGTTTATAGCCACTCATTGCCACCTAAATACAGTATAATCAGCTGATTGGTGTCCGGTAAAACTCATTGCAGAACAGTAGCACGCAATGAAACCCCATTTGAATAAGCTGGTGGCAAACAGCTGTTTTCTGGACTAAATCCTTGCGTGGGAAGTTCGACGAAATAATGTTGTGTGGCGTAAAGATATTTTCCTGTAGATGTGCAGAATCACTTTATAAATTATAATAGGCTCAAAAATAAGCACAAAAATGGATTTTAAAAATATATACATTTGCCTTATGGGTTGCCATTGCTGGGGACGAAATGACAACTAAATATAAACAGAAAATCCAAACGAATGAAAGACATTTTTATCACATTTTTTTATTACAGTGTGGGGTGAAAATAAATAAATCTGTACATAAAATTTGTTTGGTCAAGTTTTCAACTACTAAACTACCTCTAGTACAATTAAATACCCTCAGCTCACTGTATTTTACAGCTTTATTTAAGTCAAATCATTTACACAATTTTATTAACAAACCTCACCACATCATTACGGAAGCAATATTGCTAATTTTATTTATTTAAATTATGTAATTTGTGTAAAATTATTAACCACAAAAAACAATTATACACCGTTACAAATATGTTTAAATATTTTGTCGAACATTTTGAATAAAATATAAACGCTTCTACGACAAGTACTTTGTCAAGTTTGGAACTCATTAAGTTTTGAAATTACTTTCACTAACACACAGAACCCATTGTTGGTTATAATGAAGACCATTAACCATTAAACCTTACTTCACACTTTAGTTAAGACTGTGCTGAAAAGAATAGAAATTTTTGTTTAGTAAGAAATAATGCTATGCATTGAATAAAACACATTTATTTTGTTTGCCATTTTAAAGTATTCACTGGTTTACAAACAATATAATGTACGGACTTAGAATTGTATGTGTAGTTTGGCCAGCCAAGCATGAAAAGAATCATACTATATTACGTTGAAAATATTGATCGAAAAATAGCCTGTATTTTTTAAGGTTCCTTTGAACACTACAACATGTGTTTTTCTATTTTGAATACGATGTCTTCATAAGCTGGACTAGTGCTGGGAAATTAATAATATGAAATTATCTGAACACAAAATTAAATATGAATAGCCAACCACACCCAATAATTGCCTGACAATATTACCATGGTAAATTAAACTCATGTTTAATTATGCACATTCAAAATTATCTCTCTGAATTATGAACGTAATTTCTGAACTGAGTTTCCTTATTAAAAGCCAGGACAAGTCTTGGACGATTTCTATAAAATTAATTTGTGTGTAAATTTACATCGAGATTGGTTTTGTAGCCATAAATAAATCAAAATATAAACAATATGGAATAAAAGGGGCTACTATGGTTATCTTATAGGTTCTCAGTCTATATTCACATCCGTTCCATTAGTAAAACTTTGTACACAATGGACGGTCTATAATTGAATGACCCCATGAACTCTATAGAAAAGAGGAAATATTGATGACATTAATAATCAATTTTGTGTATTGATTCGTGCCACTTAAACGTGTAATTTATTTGAGGGAAATATGCCTAGTAGGTAGTTGTTTTATAAATAACAGACAATAATATAATTCATTGTTATCTATTGTCTCTGTCTGTGACAGCCAGAGAGTTATTTGCTTGCTTACGAAAGAATATCGTAAAAATATAAAATGCTTATTGTATTTATTGTAGACCTTTTAGTTTTCATATATAAAAAAACACCAAATAAGGACAAAGAAAATAATAGCAAAGAACAAAGAAATAAGGAAATTGCCGTAAAAGTTTAGCTTATTTGCTGTATTTTATACATACAGTTATTCACCTGTCTGTGAAGTATAAATTACAAAAGTATATAAGTTAAAAATGCTTATTACTTTTGAAAATAAAGTATTGAAAAGACGGAGATTAGTGGAGAATAAGAAAATGAGAGACTTTAGACAATTGAATCGATACCATAAAGAGTGGTAAAGTATAGAGGGTTGAAGTTCTGGGCCACATTCAACGCATAGGTGAAAGAGAAGTGGTAAAGCAGGTGCTAAAATGACTCCAGAGGGCAAAAGAACATTGGGTAGACCAAGGATGTGATGAGACAACGAGGCTACGAAGGACCTAAAAGAAACATGTTAGCAGACGAAGAGCTGGTAGAAGTAGAAGACAGAGGATCCTAGAGGCACATTGTTGGTGAGGCCAAATACCGCCTAGGTTTTCAAGGGCCACAGGAACAAGTAGGATATTTACCTGAGGAAACATTATATCTATGGTGATGTGAAAATGATGATGTATTCATGTGGAAATTTTAGTTATGAAATCTGGTTTTATTCATGACTTATATGAATGAGTGTCCGTGTGTGTGTGGTTGTGTATTTGGTTCTGAACACATTTCACCATGATTAAAACCTACACCAATGTAAACACCATTTAATTACAGAATATGAATCTAAAAATAATAAAACGATTTAAAGTACAACACAGTTGACAAGCAGCAGATGATTAAGGAAGTTTCATTGACGAAGTTTAAAGCGAGCCGAGTGTTCCATGGACGGTAGAATCCCACCTTGTTAGTGGAGTGTCGGCAATCCATTGTTGGAGTCAGTAGTTAACTCTAATGGCAAAGTGCCACCTTCGGTATTGAACAAAGGAATGTGTGATCAAATGTATCTTTTGTCACCGCCACAGTTGTTCGAAATGAAATTGTTAACTTGTGTAGAATCCTATTGTAAAAATTAGCTTGTAAATATTCATTCTGGTTATTATTTTTTCACTCCTCAAACTCTTCAAACATTATAATGGTAAATAAAAGAGGGGAGAGATATAAAAAAACACTCACAGACCAGGTTTAAAATCTTAGACAACGTAAAGTGTAACATTTTGCCTTATTTGCGCTAAATATAGCTTGTATTTATATCACACAAAGACTTCGTCAAGAATAATTCGCTTATGATTGCTGTGTTAAAGATAACATCATCGTTTGTTTTATTTAGTTTTTAATTGGTACCGTTTTACCATAGACTAACCAACACAAGTACATGTACAAACACAAGTGCCATCCCATTGTAAATATTGAAGCTCGTTTTTCGTGTCTAGTTCATGTCCGGTGACACTGGTGACTAGTGTCAACGAAATTTTCTTTATTTATTTTAGAGTTAATTTAATGATTTGTGCTGTACTGTTTGGTTGTATAACTAGAGGATGAGTTATTGTTTTAATTATATCGTTTTATTTGGTTAAACAGGGTTTTAAATGACTGAAATCACAAGAAACAAATTGTAAACAAAACATGACGTCTACTGTGCACCGGAAAGATTTAACGATAAAATTGGCTTCAGCTGTTCCATAATGATGGGAAATCTACTAAGGAGTTTGTTTTATCTATGGGTTGACCGTGCCAATGCCTGTGTTCATGTGTATTTATTTATACACATTTGTGTGTCAACTTTATTCTGATGAAGTGATCATATGTTTAAACATGACATCTTCGACTCCTGAAGATGACTTTGTAGAAAGTCAAAACTAGTTGCGACACTAGCAGCATTTATGATTACAACGAATCAGGTGTTTACAAAGGTTGAGAAGGAAATGTAAAAAAACTTCTTAAAATACATATACAAGAAAGTATTTAGTTGATGAAAAATATACACAAATAAACTTCTAATTGCATAATGTTTCGATCCTTGTATATGCGGTTATACACTAATGAATGATGATTTCGTAATATGCTAATTAGTGCCACTGCCACAACATGATTCAGGATATGATTACTGAGTCATTATGATCACTTAATACATCAATGTGAGCGCTAAATACGTAATAAAATTAATCAAGTAATCATTGCTCTAGGTGCTTCATGTATAGTAATTGAACGAGGTAATAACTCTTAATTAAGTGGTGAATTAATTATGCAGAGTTTAGTTAGTTCATTATCAACCACTACAATCTAATTTTTTATTGAAGTCGGCCTAAAAAAGTTTTAAAATTAGTCACGATGTTCGAACAAGTTAAATAATAATCAAAATTAAAATGTTAAGGCAACAAATACGAAATTCCTTAACAAACATTTGCATATATTTCTCAACACATAATTTTTTATTATTCACACATTTAAAATACAATCAAATGCCAAAATAGCGCGAATTCTTTTAACGTTAATTTCGAATTGTATTGGTAAACTTTGATTAAAATGCAAATAATATTGAATTGGAAATATCTCTAGCCAGTTATGTTTTGTATTTTAATACGTTATGATATTTCCCTAGAGATACACTGGAACATAAATTTAAGCCTTCTCAAATATTTTATTTTTATTTTGATTCAAATGCATTACATAACTGACTTAGTTAGGTTTACTGTAATTCATTTAAATTATAGTGTGTTTAACATCGAAATGTTTTTATCAGTGTTTTTAGTTGTAATAATTTACAGGAATATCTTGTGATTTAATGTATACTCAATAATTAGAAAATTGACAGCTTAAGATATTTAATATATATTGACGAATAATTAGACTAGTACGAAAAAGTACGTTCGGATAAGGAAATTTTTTACTCTCACCTTTATAAATTACCGCCACAAATATTTGAAGGCCATAACAACATATATACCATTTATCGAATGTAACCTATACTCATATCATTTTACGTGGTACATTTTAATAATGTATTGAAAAATATAACTTTAATATGCATTTAATGTAAAATTGTACATAATTGTTCCATTTCAAACAATGCCATTCAAGCTTGCGTCGATTTTATGTTTAACATTTTGAAATTAAGTTTCATTGAATTGTTGTCACTAAAACGATTCTAGCTTCAGGGTGACTCTTTTTGTCAGACATCATTTGATGTGAAATTTGACTGTTACATTTTTGTCGATACATTGATGACAAAATATCGTGTTGTTTAGTGCAAAAGGTTCAGTGGGGTTGTCTCGAATACATCATTGATGAAATCAATGATATCATCTTACCATTGCCACTTCCACAACGTGGTGTCAACACAATAAGTGCAAAGTAATAACTTATAAATAAAAATACTTTTTAAGAATGCCACGTTTTTAAACGCACTAAAAAGTAGACAATAATTTATAAATATGTTGAGAGAATAAATACTTGTAAGATTTAAAACGAAAAATGTGGATCGCATGCTAATGTACAATTAACTTCACCTATTGAACTATTATGATCTAACGCATGCATCCCACGTTTTTCGTTTTAAATCTTACAGGTATTTATTCTCTCAACATATTTATAAATTATTGTCTACTTCTTAGTGCGTTTAAAAACGTGGCATTCTTAAAAAGTATTTTTATTTATAAATTATTTTCTACTTTTTAGTCTTTAATGTGGTTAAATCTAATTATGGCCTGTTAATACATAACCAAAACCTTATTATGTGTAATCGGATGTTTTATCTTTACTTTGAAACGCTTGTGTTATATTTATAGAATATCTCGGAAGCAGAACTTGTTGTACCCCTTAACCTCTGCTCTTCGAACTGTCAAATTTAAGTATTTACAGCTGACTTAAACTAATTGATTTATTTACATTCTTTCAAAATGTAAACATGAAAAATTTGGAAGCCCATGGGGCGTAGCCCAAGGGAAATATGAAAATAAAATTATATAATATTGATTTGTGAGCTATGTTCCAAATTTCAAGTCTCTAGCTCATCGGGAACTTCGTTTAAAATTGATATCAAAATTTGCAGGAAAGCGAGCTAATAAAAACAAGCCCATGGGGCGTAGCCCAAGGGAAATATGAAAATTAAATGATAAAATATTGCATTGTCATCCATTTTTGAGCTATTTTTCAAGTTTCAAGTCTGTAGCTCATCGGGAAGTATCAAAATTTGCAAGAAAGCGAGTAAATAAAAACAAGCCCATGGGGCGTAACCCAAGGGAAATATGAAAATTAAATGATATAATATTGCATTGTCTTCCATCTGTGAGCTATGTTTCAAGTTTCAAGTCTCTAGCTCATCGGGAAGTTAGTATAAAATTGATTGCAAAGTTTGTACCGGACAAGAAAGCGAGCTAATAAAAACGTTTTAATAAAATACATTATTTCAATACAGCCAACAAAAGTAGGAAACTAAATAAGAAATTACTAAAAACCGAAACACAGAAATTAAACTGGGCAGTCATCATTATAAAGTTTGCTAATAAGTAGACTTATTTTACATTTTAATGAACCCTGAAGTGATAGGACTAAACATATTTTGTTAAGGAAATGTTTGAAAAAAAGGTTCTGCAACAAATATATAAAAAACGAGGAAAAGTGTTTGATAAGAGATAAATACACAGCAGCAACAAATCAAGAGATATTGTTTCCTACCTGCAGCGTCCTAGATACAATAATTGCAGCGTATTGTTTCAGTTCTAAGTTATTAAATTCACAGTGGTGTGCCTTTTGAGTATTATTACTTTCTGAAGGGAATTTATAGACTCTTAAAACATTTAAACGTTGTTAACTATAATAGTATATTACTAAACCTTATAAATAAGTGTCGTTACTGTTAAAATTATAGCTTTGTTATAGTTTGCTAATTATTTATTAAACATCCACATTTTAAATTGTGGTTGAAAAAATTTAAAACTATATTTTGAATTTATTTTTTTAAGGCCTGATAAAAACATTAATTTGCTTTTTAAGCTGAAATTGTGAATTGAAAGTACATTATTATGATGTTTCTAATCACACCATTAACAGTCAAATAAGGTATTATAAAATATAATTATTTTGGAATCGTATTCAACAAATATGGTGGATGTGTAACTTAACGGAGTGAATAAATGATTTAACTTTAACGTGTTAACAAGAATAATGCTAAAAAAAACAAAAAAAAAACTAGAAAAAGTATAGGTAAACTTATTGTAGAAACATTAATTATTTTGTTTCCAAACCCATTTGTACATGCTTTTAATTTTTATTTCTAAAATAAGGAACTTCATTAAAAGTATGTTAGGTTACAAAGGAATTAATTTGATCAGAAAAAGGCTTTCTGGCCAAGCAACCAATGCCCCAGATTCCCATACTTAGCTTCTGTTTAATATTTCATAATACTTTCCTAATTAAATATATCAAGTGATAAGTAGGCCCTAATCAATTACTAATGCACTAGATTGAAGTACAATCGCAATCCTGACCAATCGCATGATGGCTCAACATTGAACAATCAGTGATCCGGGAACAACGCCAATCAGTTGGGGCTAATTGATTGTCTAGCAATGAGGTCATGCACATGCGTTTGAAATATTAGTTCTACTTTAGAGCGTAGGTGGCATTTGAAATATGAATGAAGATAACATCAGTTCGTTTTAGTTCGAAAAATTGTATAATATTGGTTAGTGTAAAGGAACAAGTATTGTTACAAAACAAATATTCATTTTAATTAACCATATGCAATTTGTTCACCATCTGAACCAATATGGTTATGGGGTTATAATCATAACACCACACATTGGTGGTACCTTGATTGTATACACTAAACAGTATTCTATCGAGTTTCTCCATGAGTATCTTCAGATTACGTTTGCCTAAAAGATCTATCATGTATACAAAGTTTATAATTGCTGTACGTTATGATACAATAAAGTATAAAAACTTTGAATTAATGACAAAATCATAGTTATCAAGCAAAAATAGTGGGGGTTTTTTTTATATAAAGGGTAAACGAGTACCTAGTTAGTTACCGACTCTTTCTTTCGGAAGGGTATATATAGCATTTATTCGTATCTAACTACACTCTGTTCTGCAAATTAACATGACTAGGGATGTCTAGAAAATTCCAGTAAGTTATTTAAACTTTTAAGACTAATTCGTTAGAGGTCGTTTGGATAATAGTGTAAACGTAAGTGTTTAGTAAAATGCACTATCCCCACTTAGCTATATAAGTCAATAAGTACGTTTGAAATAGTTGTTTCTAATTGTAATGTGGATTCATAACGTTGAATACAATAAATCAAAATAAATAGCCCATTTACTCATTACAACAATCATAAAAGTCAATGAAGAAAAATAATAAACATTACTTAGTGAGTGGATTTAAGGAGTGGACAGAGCATAATCCTTAACCTTATGACAACAATTATGGGCATTCTAAACCTTATTGGCCCCATTGATGGGTTTTGCTAAAATCTAATGACGTACGGGTGAGAAAAGTCTATCAAAGATATTTCAGTAACTGGCTTTGATAATTATGAAGAAATGTGAATTTCCATTGCATGATTTATCTTAAAAGTTCTATACAAATTCGCAAATTGTACTTAAGTAGTGTTTCAGATATTGGAATTGAGTTTAGACCTAACTAGTTTTAAAAAAGATATAAAACCTTATATAGTTCGGTTATATGAACGCTGTAAAAAAGTAACCTGAAAATGTCTCCGTAAGATTTGCAGGTATCCACATAATGTAATCGAAGTCTACAAGCAATTTGCAAATATAATATGCAGTTTTTGAAGTAATTTTAGACATGTCCACGATTTCATCCATACATCCACCATTTCAAATTCTCACCGCTTTCAGAAAACCTTTTAAAGTAATCTAACTCAAAGATAAATATCAGAGACAAAAGAACAGTTAACGAGTTTTAAGGATTACACAATGCAATAAATCTGTTGGTAACAAGCATGAAAGAGCCGAAACAATCTGCAAAGTTAGACTTGAACTAAACTTGTATAAAGTTTCAAAACATGTCATTGTATTAGAATTCGTCTCTTTTGTCTTTAAATATTTAAATTAACCTAAATAGTTCTTTGTTTGACGTTCATTTTAATGATAGTAGGTGTATAGTATTTGATGGGTTATTGCAGACAGTTTACGTCACGAGTAGTAAAAAAATGTTTCATAGACGTTTAAGATTATGGAGTCTCACCCCGTTCTCAGGTGTGAAAGTGCCTAAAACGTTACACAATTAGAACAAAATCCTAGCTAAGCTAAATAAAATACCCCCACATCAGCAAACCTGCAGACTAAGCGAATTTACATTTGCCTGATTGGATCTACACTAAAATGTCTCCTTAAGTATCACATTTATTCCCTATTTGCATAGCATTAGTTTAACGAGTACGGTTTGCTGCAACAGGGAGGGTAAAAGTGTATTTTTGTAAAATGTTAATAGTTTTCAATGTATTTTCCAAATTTGATCAAAATATGTACATAAACAAGCAAAGTGCAACAGTTGCCTTATTCTCCATAAGGATAACATGTGAATTTTTGGAATCTTCCCCGTAACCATAAGGCGCACAACAACGCTTCAATATACTAAATTATTTGTGCTTTTAAGCTCTACTAAATGGTTTGGAAAGAAACTGTGAAATTTTGTATTTTCAGTGGATAGGAAAAACCAATGTTTACCCCATAAAGCACCCCATAGACCCCCGTTTCCAAAGTCCGATCATGCTGTTTCTTGAACTCGTTCAAATAAATGACACGTTTATACCAAATTTCATAAAATCGGATCTTTTTTGCTGGATGGTGGTCTTGGCGTCTAGGCACCGCAAAACGAAAAAGTAAATCGGTTCCGGGTTTACGTATTACCATGAGTACTACGGTAATAGCTTAGTCTCTCTATGGGAAATTCGCTAAAACACACAAAAGACATGAGTACAGATCCCGAACGTTGTGAAAGATTGTTTTCATGGAAAATATCCGCAATGATTCATCAAATACCATAAACCTAAATAAATCAAGAATTGTTTACCATCGCCAAAATCTGTAGACTATGACCAATTTGGAATCATAAAAAATGAGTCACTAAAATGAATGGGTGCCTAGACAGTATACTCGTTGGCCATAATGAATAATATTAATAATAATTGTTTAGCACAATAAAACAGCAACAATCCATCACAGTTGTAGATTGGATTTCGATTTGTTATCATGGATATTAGTAAATAAACGAAAATAATAGTTGTCTCATTATCTCTAAAAAAATATCCCATTTGAAGGGACCTAATACTATGCTTAGATTGGATATCTGGGGTTATTGGTTGAGCATACTTATAGTGATTTCATAGGAACTATTTTGGATACAATCTGTATTACGAAAATTACAAGCATAGATATCTTTGGTGAAGTCATACTTGGACCTTTTATGATAAAGAATACTAATATTATTATTTATTAAGATTATATACCACACAAATGGATGCTCGATAGTTTACCATTATAAAAAAACATTTTTGAAAACAAATATTTCAATAATCGAGTCTTGTCACAAAACAATTTTTCAGAATTTCATTTCCCTTTTACTAACAAACTAGAACTTTGACAAAACGTTTCCTATTAAGTTGGCTATCTTTGGCTTCCATGAAGGTAAAACACCCTTTCATCTCCTTCAATGGTCATTCTTTACATTGAACTTTCTAAAAAAAAAAAATAAATAAACATGAAGTTGGATTTTGGTTTTACTAATCGGTGATCGAACATGTTCGCAACGATCCTTCAAAAAACTTCAATAAAAAAAACTAAAATAGCATTACGTGAATGACAGTTTAGTTTGAAATAATATTAGATTATGAATTCCGTATTTATATGCTTATAATTGAGGGAAATCGTCCATTCTTAACGCTTCTAATTAGTAAAAACAAGGTAATGCAAACTTTGATCAAGTTTAACAAAACTGTTAATTCAATTTAATTAGCGAAGTTTAAAGTGACCTATATTTCATGGACCGTTAAAACCAGCTTGTTATAGTGGAGGGTTATCAATCAATTGTTAGTCAACAGTTAACGGTTTAGAATTTCAATTATGTACTCTTCAATGCAACAAGGAAGTATTTAATTTAACCAAATCAATGTAGGAAATAAAACTGCGTCATTTCTATGCACAGACATAAGGGAGTAACAATGTACTTCTCTGTGGAGTACGTAAATTTATACAACATACTCGTTAATGTATAATAAAAAATGATAAGTATTTTATAGGAAAATTTTTCAATGTATAAGTTCAATAATATAAATTGTACGGTATTATCAAATGTTGCAGGACTCTAATTATTTAAAGTAATTTAAGCGTCGAAAGACCGTCTGATAAGTGTAGTTAGACGATTAAAATCGTGTTTTAAACATTTAAAGGACCACCTAAATAACGAAATGGTACTGGTATGATAATTCTTATAACATGCAGTGATTATGAGATTATTATTAGCAGTAAAGTACTAAAACATTTAGAAAACTATATTGTTTACCCTTTTTTGGATTCTAAGACTTTCAAATTTCATCCAAGCTTTTAACCAAAATTATCGCAAATAATTAATTGTTATCGGAGATAATATAATACGTCCGTTTCTTCGTTTTGGAATATTTTTGGTTGGATTAATCAATTAATTTAAAGTACTACCATAAATCCTCAAAGTCTTAAACAAAATTTAACCTAGAAATAATAGAGGTCCCATAAAGTTGACCTCGTGCTGAAATTTATCTTTAATCTCTTCTATGACAAACATACAAGAAACAAAAACTGGAGTGTACTACCAAGGAGATTCCCAACCACAGAATTACTTCATTATTATAAAGTGAACAAACTAGTGTTAACACAAAGGCAATAGTTGGCTTTTATGTTGATTTAGAATCGATCGGAACGTGAAATACAAATCTATTTTGCTAGTGAATGATCAACACACTATCAGGGATTGAAGTAATGTGGATTTAATTTGAATCACAAGTCAATCTGATATAGCTAGCGGTGTTTCTCAAGGGGGGGTTTTCATCTACTTTGATGTTGGAGTATTTGTAGATGGGAATGGTATGTGTATATAGTGGTATAGTAATATACAGGGTTGGGCAAAAGTAAACCCCTTATTAACTTCTTAATGAACTGTATCAGGAAAGTCCTCTAAACACCTCTATATGGCATTTAAGTGCTCTTTTTGTTTTGTATCCTGATTTCGTCGGGAGCCCCAAAATGGGATATTTTGAGGATGACTTACAAATCTTAATGTTAAGTCCCATCAAGTGACACATAAATTTAAAGGCCATTAGTTTAAAAGAATATCGGTGAAAACTAGACTTCTCTATCTCAAACCATTACCGAATGGTGGGCATTTTTAATTTTCATCAGCCTGAGAGACGCCATTTAAAAATAATATTAATAGGGGGGTTCTATACTTTTAACCAACCCTGAAATTATATTTACTAGTGGAACCCCGTCGAAATCGACGGTTAATCTTGAGGTTTTATGTAAATTCAGCTAACTGCGTTGGATAGAGTGAAGTCATTAAAATCTTAGTTATATGAAGGGAGGATAAGCAATAATAAGTATGACGATTGTGTTCCCTAAAAAACGTGATTGATGAATTCGTTTAACACAATATTTCCTACCTTTCTTTTTATCGGCTTTAGGTTGCCCAAAAGGTTTTTTAGGAGTCTTATAATTGTTTGTTTATGAGTTTGTTTCATACCAAAGCCACTTTCACTATATGGGAGAATGAGTTCATATAATTAGTCTATCGTGTTACGGAAAGAGTCAATATTTATTACTAACCACTAATTCCATCTGCTTTAGGAAAATCATTCAGATTGTATCCGGATTTATAAGTAAATCTTCATCTTTTTTTTGTTTGATAAAAATATCTGATTCTCCAGAAAGCAGTAACATTCTTACTTCGATCTCAGCACTTTTAAATCCTTCTCTTGCCACATCGACCCATGTATTTAATCATCCTGTTCTCACTTGATAATTCATTAACTTATGGGGTGGTTTTGCCTTGGCCATATAGATCACATAAAGCTGTGCATGTATTTCGTGGATTGGAATGAACCATAATTGTAGGAAATTTTATCACAAATCTTGAACATTTGCGGAACCAAATCCATAACCTAGTCCAGCATTGGTAACAAATTATGCAAATGCGATGAGATGTGATGACACTGTCGTGTTTCCGAATGTTTTGTATGTAGTGAGGTTTTATATGCGTTGTTCAACCTAGCTACATGTGTACATCAAAGTAAAAACTGTGTACACATTTTTTTTAAATACCTGAATTGACATTAGTTCACCTACTTTACCAAAACCATAGACTCCGTTGTTAGTCTATTCCAAAACTTGAACACAGCTCTCATCCTCAACGTACTCATCTATGACACAATTTTCAACCCGATTATCAAAAACTGTTATACCAATAAATAAATCTCAGGTGTTCTTTCTTGAATTAAAAAATAAATGGTGATTGAAAGTAGGAAAAAAAGGCAAGTACCAACCTTACAATATGTATAAGCTAACCCGATAAGGAATAGTTATATGTTCCTTTGAAATTGATAAGTCACACTTATTTCATAATTTAAAATTTTCTAAGAGCAATAAAGCATAGATTTTTGAACAAAACATTTCAAATGTATCATAAATTCATCATTTTGTTGAAACTATAAAAAACTTGCCATGCAGTGGAGAGTCCATTTAAAATCATAAATAATGTAAACATTTATTTTTACAGTTTCATTAGACCTTTGAATACAATTTTAATATTAACAGCTGGTTCATTAAAAGTAGTGTAAAATTATCCATATGGTCGAAATGTAAACAAAATTGTAGAGTGAACTTTAAAGGCCTCTGGGGCAGAGCCCCAAGGAAATTTACATCGTTTCTCTTTTGAGGGCTCACCTACAGACCAATACCTTTCTTTAGACACCCCTACCAAGTTTCTACGCCCATTCGTTCTCTCAAATTAGCTGTGACAAAAACCTGGTTTTCCTCCATAAGAATAACATGGGATGGGAATTTAAAGGCCACTGGGGCAGAGCCCCGAGGGAATTCTCCATGTTTCTCTTTTGATGGCTCATCTACAGACCAGGACCTTTCTTTAGACACCTCTACCGAGTTTCTACACCCAGCCGTTTTCTCAAAATAGCTGTCACAAAGAAAAACAGTTTCAAATTAATATATAGATACTAGTGGCGTGTAGGGACATGAGTCCCTAAAAAGCTCAAATGGAAAATAAATTATTGTAATATTCAAACAAACTCAGAATCAAATTATTTATGTGTCAGGATAGATATCCAGTACTACATATCTTTTGTGTACAAAAATCAGTTTGTTGTTTGTCTTTGTTTGCTTTTTTATGTTATTTTCAATAAAGAATATGAATGATTCCAGAGATTTAACTGCTAAAGGCACCAAACATGCTTATGAATAAATATTGGTAGCTTTGGTTTTTTTGTTAATGCTGATAAAAAAAGCTTCCCCAATTGAAATACAGTATTGGAAATTGTCTTCGTCAAATAAGAAAAGGCCAAAATGGCGTGTTGAGATAAACTTGGTTCTTGGTCAAAACCGCTAAATTAGCATCCCTACCCTTCCTAACTATTAGCCTAGTGTAAGTATATGTGGTGGTAATCCTCCTAAAGGTGCGATTGACATATTCCACCAAAAAAGGGCCTAATCAACGTCTGATTACTATCTATTTTGCGACTGGTTAGGGTTCCCCAGTTATAGAAACTAATCACGACATAAATATTTTAACGGTTAGTTTTAAGAAACGGAAATTACCTCTATGTATTACTGTTATCTATAGATGCTCCCTTTACTACCGTGCATGCTAGGCTATATTATCTGAACCTTTTTTGCGTAGAGCAACAAAGTACTTAAGTACTTAATGAATTGTTTTCTAAGAGTAACCGTTGAGGTTATTCCACTTCATACAAAATATTGATTAACACTACAATAAATCTCAAATATAAATGTTATTAAATTTACAAAACAGTGTGGAATAAATCTTTAACATATGTTTTGAAATCAACACAAAGAAGATCATCATTAATCTTGAATAGTTTCGTTAATCTTGAAAACAATTTATTTCAACTTTGACATAACTAAAAAGTCTTGATTATTATGGGTAACGTTATCCATTTATAGAGTTGGTTTTATATAGTATACATTACATTGCAGAATTGACTGGCAAATGTGTAATCCAAATGTAATATTGCTTATTTGCCTAATGATAAATCACGATCAGCTGTATTGAAGTACGTAAGTATTGAAGTTGCTGCGTTGAAATGGCTATTTGTGGCCTTCTCTGCGAATTGAAATGTGCCACAATGCATGCAAGTGCTTTAAGAGGACCTAGATTGTGAGAAACAACACTCAAGTCATTTTCCAGCGTTCTTCTAAAGACAGGTTGTAAAACAGCTTCTGGATTTCTTTCACAGTTAGGCTCTACATGACATTCTCTTTTGCATTTCTTAAGTCTGTTGAATTCCTGGACACTCTCCCACGTCTTGCAGGTCTTCCTCTACCCTGTCTAGTTACTTCACTCATTATAAAACGGAAAAAAATAAACACAATTCATTTTAAACATTATTTACCAACATTGACTTTCGGAATAAATGTAAACATTGCAAATAAATAAGTAACAGCTGATAGAATGCAGACGTTTTTCAGTCCCCATGCATTTCTTATGGTGGATATTTTACATTATATCTCGTTTTCTGGTAACTTTATGGGAATTCTGCTATTTTTCCCGAGTCCCTGGGGTCAAGACCTTTAATTTAAGACCCTTCCCACTTTTCTGCGACTTACCAGACGTCCACAATTTTCTGGTAAAAATTTGGTCTTACAGAATTATATATATAGATTAACAGCTGGTTCATTAAAAATAGTGTAAAATTATCCATATGGTCGAAATGTAAACAAAACTGCAGAGTGAACTTTAAAGGCCTCTGGGGCAGAGCCCCAAGGAAATTTACATCGTTTCTCTTTTGAGGGCTCACCTACAGACCAATACCTTTCTTTAGACACCCCTACCAAGTTTCTACGCCCAGCCGTTTTCTCAAATTAGCTGTGACAAAAACCTCGTTTTCTTCCATAAGAATAACATGGGATGGGAATTTAAAGGCCACTGGTGCAGAGCCCTGAGGGAATTCTCCATGTTTCTCTTTTGATGGCTCATCTACAGACCAGGACCTTTCTTTAGACACCTCTACCGAGTTTCTACACCCAGCCGTTCTCTCAAAATAGCTGTCCCAAAGAAAAACAGTTTCAAATTAATATATAGATAAAATATGTTCACGTTTTGCCTCCTTTAGATAATATTTCTTGTAAGTGACTCAGTTTGTTCATAATAACCTAATGAACGCGTTTGATTTGTCTGTTGTAATATGTGTATTCATTCTAAATATGAAACTATAAAATGCCACCTCCATATCAAGATATGTTTTGTATTATAAGATTTTCTGCCAAAAGAAAATTATTTTGGCTGATTATAAATGTAAAATTTTGCGTCTAAATTATCTGATGTGCGGAGTTTGAAGTGGTTGTTTTCACAACAAATATAACTATTCAAAAGGTTAATTAAGCTTTCATTGCAGTTATTAGCTGTAATTAATCAACTGAGTAATTAAACAAATTAATCAGTTTATATGAAGGTTCAATGATGGATCTCCTAATAAAGCTATTTGGTATAAAATAAAATCAATGCATTTCGATCATCAGTATGAATTTAATTTCAAAATTGTCCATCATTACTTATATTACAATCACCTTTTAATGCTTTTAAAACAAGACGTCGTATATTTAATTTGAATTTTTAGTAAAGAATTGCGAGTAAAATAAGTTCTTAAGTATACGGTTGGTAGGTTAGTTAGGGTTCGACCTCCATTGGCTTTAAGCTTCGGTTTGGCCATGTGGAAGAGAAGTTTTTACCGCTGATAACATAAATAAGGTAATCATTGTGAATATATCGAATCTATGTGTACACATTGATTTGATGCCGACAGACTTCTCTTATTTCAACTGATTTTCTACAGCTATTTAATTAATAAACTTAAAATTGTACTACAAAAGCAATTTAATAAAAAATAACGAATATGTGAAGAATATTTTTAGAGAGTGTTTAGTTATTTTCATCTTAATTTCAGATAGCTTCCTTCAAGTTTTTATTAATATAAAAGCATTATTAATTTTAAATAGTGTGTATGCATTTTAATGATTCATTTTGGGATTGTTACATACATTTACGCTATGTATAGCCTTTTATATGGATACATGACACTTCAAACCGTGACCATTTTTTCTACCAGAACCTAAATGATTGTGATGTCTAGATCTAGTCAAACACAACTTAATCTAATCTATAAATAAAAATAGAAGCCTTGTACTCTGAATCGTTTTAGTGATCTTTGAGGAAGAACTGAACCAAACTTGAAAACTGTTTATTGAAACATTTTAACTACAGCTATTTAATTAATAAACTTAAAATTGTACTACAAAAGCAATTTAATAAAAAATAACGAATATGTGAAGAATATTTTTAGAGAGTGTTTAGTTATTTTCATCTTAATTTCAGATAGCTTCCTTCAAGTTTTTATTAATATAAAAGCATTATTAATTTTAAATAGTGTGTATGCATTTTAATGATTCATTTTGGGATTGTTACATACATTTACGCTATGTATAGCCTTTTATATGGATACATGACACTTCAAACCGTGACCATTTTTTCTACCAGAACCTAAATGATTGTGATGTCTAGATCTAGTCAAACACAACTTAATCTAATCTATAAATAAAAATAGAAGCCTTGTACTCTGAATCGTTTTAGTGATCTTTGAGGAAGAACTGAACCAAACTTGAAAACTGTTTATTGAAACATTTTAACTCCTATAAACACCCGACGCCGCAGCCTGGGGGTTGTTTCCGTGGTTCTTTCCCGCGCGTTGGTCTATTTTTGGCGGGCCCGCCGCTGCTATAGCACCAATGATCCAGTGTTTTTTTCACCCTCCTGCCACGTGTTTTGCCATACTTTCTGACCGATCTGTTATCTCTCCTGCTAATCTTATAATGTTTCTGTCGCCTCTTTACAGTTTTTGCGTTACACATCTTCGGGTGTTTGGCACATTTTCTTCTTTCTCTCTTCAACGGTGAGTCTTGTAGAGTTTTTCGCTTTCTTTGAATCCTTACCATGGTTGAAGACACAAGTAATTTTGGTTGCGATTTGTGAAAAAATGTTTCTATGACAACTTACGTGACAATTTTACATTTAAGTATAAAACGAATGTTAGTCGAATAAAGGTTAACTTTTCTTTTGCTATCCCAATAATATTGTAATAAACGATAATACTAACTGTTCAGTCGTTATGCCATGATTGCTTCTGTATTTGTAAAGTTATCTTGTAAACGGTTTACCGAAATGTATGTTGTTGCAAACGTGAAGCTAAACTGAACATGGATCTACCAATTGGAGGGTTGTATCATAAGTGGTTCTTGGTAAACATATCATGTAAAATGACCATCAGTGGGAGAGATGGTGTCATAAGTGATCCTGCATTAGTGACGCTATTTTGAGTGCTTACAGTTTGGATTTTTGATTAGCGTGGTAAAGCCATCTGGTTAACGTCATAGTTACTCTGTGTGTAGTAATTCACCGTGTTAAATTAAAGCTGTATTGGTTCTGATCAGTACTACAGTATTGAAAGTTAACCAACTTTACCATACACAACCAATTCATAATCAAGACTGTTAATTTTAAAAAGAAATACAAGACCATTCGTGCACTATAAACGTTTGTTAAAATAATTGACCATTCGTAAACTATCAAGACTCGTGTCTGGTTGTATTTTGTAAAATAGTATATTATGCTTTAAGGATGGGAATCAAAATTTTTATTTCAGCTGCGGGTTTTCGATACGGATGAAATGAGAACATTCTATTGGCTCTTATGGCGTGACGTCACTCTCTTCTCTTGAGGGAACACCATAACCGCAACGATACGAAGTGTAGCCATCGGTGTTCTTAGCGTAATGAATAGAGTATTCGGCTAGTGTACAAGAGTTAACCAGATCATATCCCTCCAGTAACTGTAACTTTTTGTCAAAGATTTTGTTTAGAATGAGATTACTTTTTAACTATACTTATTTTGTTAGAATTTGAGGCATTTATTATTTTATTTTATGAACAGAACTATTTTTTAGATTAGTAAATCTTCATTATAGTTTTATCTTATATATTTGTATATTATCAGCAAGTTTGGTTGGTTAGGTTAGGTTATGACAGTTTAACTTTAAAATATAAAAAAATTTTATAATTTTTAGTTTTTTACTCTCATTTTGTCTGTATTGAAAACCCGCAACTGAAATAAAAATTGTGCGGCCGGGAAGTGTTTTATGTAGGTAAACACCTTCCTGGGTGATTTGTGAACGATTATCGTCATACTTCCAGCAACAAGTTGTATATTATCTTTTTGCAAATTTAGACATATAAACTAACACAACCTCACTAATATTTTGGTCATTTTGCAACTTTGAACAAAGAACACCTTAACTCATACCTGTGTTTAGATTTATTAGGCAGCAGATTTGAGGTAATTCATTTAGACTTATTATTTCAAGTAGAAATTGCACCTTTTCTCTAACGTAATGCATCTTTTGTCATTAATGAGTTCATAAGTGGATAAATATTCTAAATTACATAAAGGTGGACGTAAATCAAGTGAATCAAAATAACGGAATATTTCGATACTACGGAACATACTTCGGCACATATATCGGTACTACAGAACATAATTCGGTACATATTTCGGTACTACGGAATATTTTCGGATATTTGGACGAGTTATACATGCTGAGGAGGGGGTGGTAAATTCGACGACAGCATAGCACTGATGGGTTTTATTGAAAAACAGACCAGTTGGTTTACCGTATTCCAGCTGACTTTACGGGTCCCTTACTGTAAACAAAGACTTCTGGTGTAAAAAGAGTACAGAAAAACTGTTTACAGTTGTGGTTAAAAAGCTAGTTAGTTGTGTGGTAGAAACTCATTTCGTGGTCAAAATCAATTCCGACTTGTCTTTATCACTCCAACTTCTCGTTATCATGTTCGCAAAGGTTTGTCGTATTCTGAATTGAGTTTGAAGTCTTGTTTGAAATGTTTATAAACACCTAATCTAATAATGCAAAACAAAAACCAATATTGGATTTGGTTTAATATACGCAGTTATAAGGAATCTATACAATCTTTAATTTTACTGGCTTTAGAGATATGTGCAATTGTAATTTTCAGCATATAATACGGTCTCGATATATCACGTTCTCAAATGTAATTATTATTGAAATCAGTGCGCTGCAAATACTAATTGGTGATATTTATATTACTTGCACAGCTTAAGAGATTTGATTAACAAATCAATGCTAATATTCATCAGTTTAGCGGATCAGGTTAAATATACGTTTATAACTAAACTTTTACTACTCAAATTTAGGTAATTACTCAACTCCAATGCAATCGCATATTGCTGAATGATTACATAACCATTTGTGAATATAAGCTTATTTATTGTGATCAAGCTGTTTTTCTATTCGTAAAAAAATATATTTTGTGTGTATTATTAATTGGAAGTTGTTTAAACCTGTATCAATTTTACTTTATGAGCCAACCTTTATAAATACATGAGAAAATACATTAAAAAAATAATCAGAGTGGCATCATTTTTGGAACGACTGATTATTAGGTGAGTTTTGGTCAAGAAATAACTTTTACTGTATAAAACAGCCAAAGGTTTAACAGTTATTCAGTAACTGAACTAAATATTGTTTTAATTGATAGGTAATAGAAGATAGCCAACATTGTCTATTAAAACATTATAACAAAGCGTCAGCGCGTCTGCATATTCACTATAGATACAACGGAAGGTTGTGTCACTACCAAATGCAGGGTTACAAACATGACGTTTTCGTGTTAAAATCATTATGTATTCAACAGTTGGTAACAATGCTAGGACAGACTGACAGTTCATTTGTTATCTACCTGTTCTGTGCTCTTTAATTTCCGCTTTTAGAAATTGCAGCGGAAAAATGCTTACAAAGAAAGAAATACTCTACAAAGAAACATATTGTTGATCAGAGTTATCTAAAAGAAGAGTATTTATCACATAAAATACCTAAAGTCTCTGACAATATAATTTATTGGGGGTAAACACATAAACATGGTTCTAAAATCACTCCTATAAGCTATAAGATCAAATAAATTCAATTTAATTTTCTAATAAAGTAATGTCAAAATATGAAGGATTACTTAATGTAATTGATAGAAACCCGAAAAGACTTTAGGATGTTTAGCTGTAGATTCAGAAACTTCCTCTTAATATGCAGGGTGTACTGGAAAATTCACTGTTTCCAAAGTTAGTTATGATATAATATTATTAGTGTTGTTGCAAAACTATTTAGGGAAAATACTAATACAATTTTGTTGTAAAATTAAATAAATGGTCGGAAAAGATCTATATTTTTTATAGGGTACAAAAACATTGTCTTCATTGTGTTATTTTTTTATTGGTTGATCAATACTAGAAATGATTTTGAATTTAAAGTAGTACACTTGATTATCATTACGTATTATTTAGTACTTAAACTTCTTTACTGCGATTTGTGTTTTTGTAGACCAGAGTAACATAATAGTAATCAAACAAAATTAAAAATGTAAAAAAAACTTAGCAATCAGCGAGAATCGCTGTGTTTAAAACTTTATAATTTTATGATTATTGAGAGATCAATCCTAAACACTGCTTTACCTGATGAATGGTGAATTGTGCTAACAAGACTGACGGACTTAAGCCCTATTGTTTAAGACCATTTAACCTATTATGCTCTGCCTAATTGTGCCTTTGAATTCAGCAAACTAATTCTACGCTAATTACCGGGTTGTTAATACCATTATTTGCGAACTTAGTGATGTCCTCCTGGCGCAGGAGCTTTGTGTTTGTAAGAAAGCAAAAAAACCTATCATACTTTTAATAACACTCTTAAAATAGGCAGTAGGTTCGGCATAAGAGATAATTATTGAAGATATTTTATATTGTGAGGAACCAATTAGCCTTTGGTAAACTATAATTACTTAAAAATAATATTTTCCTCTTGATTGAGTCAGCCCCTTACTTTTACCATTAAGAAAATAGGTATCATAAGGAGAATTACTTTTTTTAGATTATAACGTTTATCAATAAAAATACTTATAAGTTACTGTGATGTATAGACCTTGGAAGTCATGCAAAGCTTTAAAACACTTCTTCACAAGTTGAGTGTCACTGATTATTTTTCTAAATAAATACTTCAACTTATCATTTAACAGATACGTAAACAAATTCTGAAAGGCTTAACCACCTTATGCTAAGGAAATCTCCTCTCTTAAATGAAATCTCCATTACTCATGCTGGTAAAATAAATAATTAATTTAATAAAATAATTATAAACAAATGTGCAATGCTTATGCGTGCTGACTAATATTTAGTTTTTAGCAAGACCTGAAATGAATGAAGCAACTAAAGTAAAGACGGATTTGGAAGTTATTTATACTTTAGGAGAAAAGTCTGGAAATAAAACACGATTTCATTAAAACTCTTCCTCCTTTGGCAACAGGAACCCAAACAGAAATGTTCTCAAGTAATATCAGAGATTGAATTTATCGTAAACTTTCATATGTTTCATTGTACTACATGAATTGTTGTTTCTCAAACAGTGTGTTTTCAAGGATAAACAGCTATTATTGACTAAAACAAACTGTGAGGACATGTGTAAAATTAGGTAACAAAATGCATGATAATCTGATATGAATTACATGAAACCATATATTAATAGCAGAATGCGTTAATGTTTAGACTGATTTGTATTTTTTATATAGTTAAACAACCACAAAAAAAGGAAAATAATTCAGATTGTAAATTTAGGTCCCTATCAATGGTCTTATAAATATGTACTTTATAAGTAAATTGATAGTGTAGATGGTATAAAAAATGAATGACGCATTTTATTAAAATTGTATGATTAAAAAACACGTTAAAGTTAATCAAGAAGTTATTTCGGAGTAATATAACTATAATACCACGTTCTGACATTGCTGTCACCCGTGTGGTACCGGGTTAGAATAGGACCGCAGCCGTCCCTGGCTTGTCGTAAGAGGCTACTAGGGTGCTCGACGCATTCACTGGGAGTCTTTGGGAGTTCCCCTGTTGAGTTGCAGGGGTTGATCAGTTGATGTGTGCTCTACACTGCCCGATGGGTATTCTCAGTGGGTCGTGAGGAGCCAGCCACTTCAGGCCTTTGTCAGGAATTGCGCAAGGATGCAGAGGTCGGCATTTGCATTGAGATGGACATGTCATTTATCCAGTGCTGGGCAAACGGAAATCAACCCCCGGAAACTGAGATAGGGGTTTGTCCTTGAGGGCATACCGACGTTCTTGAGTGTTTCCGTTCCGTCTCTTCCCACACGATACGCTAAAAATTCCGTCCTTGCTACAAACCTCGCCTCATCACAACTTTAATATCAGCTCGGATGAGAAAGACACGAGAATGGTACTGGAGAAGAACCTTTCGAGGTTAGCTCCAAGGGCCAGATATTGACACCAGCAAAAGGGGTGTGGACATCACAACTCCCTCTTCAAGTACATATAGATCCTCTAGGATCTTCTTTTAACAAAAGAAATAGGGACTGTTGTGGAACATGGAAGCATGTAAATGGTGCTGTCGTTAACTCCAATTCATTATTTTCAGGAAACTATGGAAGGCATCCCATAAAGGAACCTTGGACTGTTCTCTGAACTGCAGATTCTTCAACAGCAGTTGGACGATGCTGATGAGAAAGAATCTAATCTATAGACCGACCTAATAGGCCTCATGAAGAATGTGGAAAAAACCCTTCAGATCCAGACCATTGTCAAACGGACAATAAACCACCCCAAGGGCAACCACTGGGCCTTCAACACACATCAATTGAGTTTTTTTATTGAATGAACTATGTGAATTCTCATTACCTATTACCTAGCAAACAGATTTAACATGAATTTAACACTTAACAAAGATATAAAGAAACTTACCCATTAGAGTAGCTGAGGGGTACAGAATGCACGACTCGCAGCGGTTCTTTCATCATCCGACTGAGGTTGAAGTTGGCGACCCCTGCGTCCTTCTTGGTGCGAGAACGGCGACGCGCATGCGTGGTAAACACCCTGCGCAGCTTCCCTTCCCTTGGGACCTCCCTCTCCTGCTCCCCCTCCCCTAGGGACGAGAGATCTAGGGAGGAGCCGGACTTGCACAACACTGACTTTAACATTGTTCTCCCTTACACTTGATGTTTACTATCACATCACTGTATTGTTTTGAATCACTTCACCAAAAACCTGTGGAATGATATGTTTGGAAATGGTATTTGCTGCAGTAAAATTGGTTATGAATTATGTAAATGTATTATATAAACGTTTAAGGCCTGCTATTAATTTCCTAGAAGAAATGATTTAGTATACTGTCCGTGAGTTTGATTAACACTACTCCACTGGTTTTAAAACCATAAGAGCCAGAGCCAGGTATTGTGAACCAAAGGCTGCATATCAAAAACGTTGTATGTAGCTAAGGCAGGAGACGTAAACTTGCGAATAGCTACATATTTATAAAGATCAACATTGGAATTTTAGCGTTTACATTACATAAGTTTGCTCGTTCACAGTTGATTTTTTTATGAATACTATGTACATAGGGGATCAAGCTGGTCTAGTGGTAGAGCTAGAGGCTTCGGTGCCATAGGTCCCGGGTTCAAGTCCCAACAATCACCAATGGATTTTATCTTTGTCATAATGCCCTAGGACTAGCCTGAATTAATGTGTAAAACAGTTCCGGGCTAGAACCTATATAGTGTGTGAAGGTGGGACAAAATAAATAAAAAATAAACTATGTAATCTTACAGTAAACAAAACATAACACCGAATACTTTGTACTAAGCTCGTAAAAATTCGTATCTTGGTTAGATTTTCAATTCAGAAATGACATGTTTTCAAAATAGCATGACACACTCTAATAACTAAGATTATGTTTCACAAATTTAATTGTTGAACAACGTTTAATAGCAGAGTTATTTCTTATTACAACCTTTGTTAAACCTAGAACGTGGTGTTTTACTACTGCTTTTTGTATTCCATTTGCATCATAATTAGCTCGACAATTCATTGAAAAAGGGTTATAACAAATTACATGATAGTAAACCACAAAAATTAAAACAAACATTCGTGAATGTTGGTTAATATCTGTAGCATGTCTGTGTTGGACAGATACGAGAATGTGAGTGATGGATTTTCCTTAAAACTCAACTCGACAAAATGTAAAAGTGCTTGAAGTAAATTATGATTTACGACGATAGAAAACGATGATATATGGAATGTGTTTATGAAAACACATGTCACTTACGCAAGTGTTACCAACCGAACAACACCTAATTTATTTACACTTATTTAAATGAAAATTATTTTTTTAACCGTAAACTAATGTTCTTCTTCATTGGTAATTCATATTTGTCCACATAATTATTTGCCCGTGAGGGATATAAGTCTTTTGTGGACTTTAAATAATTACTTTTAGCAATATTGACAATCAATTTGTTTGGAATAGATGAATGTAAAATGCAATAGACCAGTATATTTGAACTTACTTACGTTTAGAGTATCTGTATATGTAATGGAAATATTTATGGTGTTAATTAAACGCTAAAATTCCTACAAGATCTCAGAATTGAGCTATTTACTTGTACGTTTATTTTCAAATGCGAGTTCGTTTTTGTATATTTCTGATTCTCTGTGTTCGCCGTTTGTTAAGATGACCAGCGGTTCGATCTCTGAGATTAATGTTGAATGGTCCAATAAAATTTTGATTTTGATTTTGATCCCAAGAAAAGTACTGTTGTATACTTTTGATATTTCGAATCTGGACCCAAAACTATACTTGTGCATTTTGTTTATGAACGGCCCTGGCTAAAGAGATCTTAGTCTACAATACAACAATCGTGTTATTTATTCAAAATCAATCTTTCACATCCTCAAAATACTCATACTGTGGCCCAGGCTACATATAAAAGTAATATACTAATGTTACACTATTTAGAATGCCTCGAACCCAAAAGCAACTTTCATGCAAGACAAAACTAGCGCCTACAACTAAAGTATTTTTGATACACGTGAACAAAAAGGGTGGTTAGGGGCCAAGTTAAAAAATAATGTAGCTGCGGTATTACGGTGTATTGTTTTGTGGAGGAGGGGAAGTAGTTCAGGTGTGGTGGTTAAGTGGGTGTTTATATCCTCGACCCCCCCCCACAACCCCCCACAATTACCCCCACCGTCCAGCACACCCCCCCCCCAATTCATGGTCTCTTGTGTTTAATCTCTAGGTGTCCAGCCGAGCTCTAGCCGCTCTCTCTAAACTCCCAACCCAAGACCTTTGTCGCACAATCAGAAACTCGCCGAGCCACGTCTAGGCTCATTATAATGGACTGTGATGAAAGAGGAATTTTGAATTTTGATGTTAACGTTTATTAAAATTTCTTAAATATTTGGTGAGCGAGTTAGTTGGATGTTTCGTGGCCAAAACCTTTAAAACATTCCCTAAATGTTTGTTGTGATAAGTAAGCGGTTTCTCACAAAGATTAAAATAGCATAGTGAATGTTTTACTATTATGTTCACTGCTATAAAAACACAAATAGTATTGAAATGAAGGAGAGATTTGTTATTTTGATAAAAATACCATAAAATTAATTGGTTTTAATATATTCGTACAAAAATATTTCTAATAATTGCTCGACGTGCTAAAAAGTCAGGAAAAAGTTGAAAAGTCAATCTTAGTAAACAAAATAATTTTTAAGTGCAAGCAAGGCTGTCTAACTTCAAAATCATTTCGTTATAAGTATCCGTTTGCGAATATTCATTCGTATAAAAAAAATGCTCCAGAAAACTGTGTTAATATCTCAATCAATAAACCACAATAAGTATTAACGCTGCAGTTAATATATAATCAACCAATTATCCGTGCATATCAACACATTAACTATTGAACTGTTATTATATTAAAATATTTATCAATTATTATCTAGATTTGGTTACTGGTATCGTTATTTTTCTAAAAACGTTATGCATGTTTACTTAGCAAGATGAATCTGTATCTGGCTTATATATACTTATAAATATTTATCTTGTAACTTGAATCTCATGATTATTGTCTGTAAAAATGGTGTTTACCGTATAAACAAACAAACAAACAAACAAACTCCAGCTTAAGATGTTTAGTCTATGTTGCTATTGGTTTCTAACCGTTGAAATTGAATATTACATACTTATAGCTTAATATTTTATTTAAATACAAATTCCAAACTGTGTGTGTCGTAGATAATCAATCCGAAAACTAAATTTGACCTAAATTATTTTACCAGTGAAATCTCTCCTAAACAATCCTAATTAAAGGAGAGAAAATCCACCGATTGGATAAGAAGTAATGCAATATAAAAATACTTCAGGCCACCAATATTGTTATCGCAATACTCCACGCTTCAGTCCCATCGATTGGCCAGAGAAGTGATGATTGAATTTTAACGACCCTGCCAACAGAGGCTAACGAAATAATAATTCGATGAAAAATATATATAACTAGGTGACTAAGCCACCTTATATAGTTATAGTTACCGTCTGACAAGAAGAAGGTATCCGGTTTTATCCCGAGAAAAACTAATAGCCTACCTTTTAAAAATTAATTTAAGAACTTCGATGCACAGCATTTTGGATTATGGACAATATAAAGTAGCCGGGTGGTTATAGCGTTCTTCTAAAAATCTGAAGGTCGCTGGTTCGATTCAAAGCGGTATTGTTACCAGACCATGATGTCATTTGTCGTTGGACTATCAGGTGATGATGCTATCTAACAAAAGTCTAACTTAAGATAGAAACAATACCGAGATTTGGACCGTTTCCTCTCGAAAAACGTCAAAAATACCATATAAAATTCAATATAGCCTAGATAAACACCAAAATAAAGGGGTAGCTTATATTCTATCACAAGGACGTTAGTACAATGACGACCGTTGCCCATTTCCCGTAATATTGCACACTAAGTTGCAAACGAACATACTTGTGTAAAGATAGCTTCTCAAAACAACTTCAAACATGTTTTCAATTTTGCTTATGCAAATGAGTAGCTGTTTAGTAAATGATTCAATAGTTTCGCCTATTACGATTGTGTCAGTATACATTATACCAATGGTAAATCGAACTATGGGCAATAATGCAACAATAAGCCACAATTTATTGACAAAATCATAAATACTTTCAATTCTTCCGACTACTTACAATTATTGAAGTTGGTAACAGCTAGTTTTAATTCCCTAGAGAGAAAATCAACTACCTTATACCATGCTTATACCCACAATTCTTCTATAAAATAAAAACAGCTGTTTTGCTGTGGTATGACAAAAAAAAAATAGTTCCAACAAAATAAACAGCTGGTGGTGGTATTCACTGAAAACCTAATCAAACTATTCAATTAAATACTCCAGTAAACCCAGTTTAAAATACAAAAAACCTTGCCCCTGTACTTATATAATGATGCCTGTCAAAAACGGAAAAAGTTATTTAGTTATGGAACCAAAACGAAACAAAGGTTTTACATTAAAGCTGTAACTTTGTTACAAAGTAGGCGAAAGAGCTGCAGGCTTACACGCGACGAGGAATACGCATTAGATAACTACATTACCGCAAAATACAGGGTTTGGCAACTTGATTATGATCCTTGGTGAGAGTGAAACCATCTTAGGGTTATGTCGTTTTGGCGAATTGTTTAATTTTTAATAAAATTGGTTAAATAACAAATTTGTGATTTTTTGAGAAAGCAATGCGCTCGACTTGCTATTTATATAAAAAAAATCAAACAATTGCAATGTGCCAAGTTTAATTTAATAAACCCCTATGGTTTAGTCAGAAAGTTTATGACCATGTGATGTATATAAGATTTTTTTACTCAAAATAACCACAATCACCTGAATTTCTTACCTAATGACATACATGTTGATAAATCTTTAAAAAAAATACAACATTTACAATTAGACACTAAAGATAGCTTATATAAACAATATTATAGTGGTATGTTATTGTTTTGTATCTGCTATATCCATGAAATTAAACTATCAACTTGTTAGTAAACAGATGTTTCTTAAGTAAGAAGTCAATCTTGAATATTGAAAATCTCAATCTTTCAATATTGTATCATAATGTCAGCATGTCAACCCTGTAAAAATGGTGTGTCTTTGTGAAACTATTTAGACATTAAACGAGATTAATCAACAATACGTTATATTATATATTGAAGGAGTTCTGAACGTACTTTAGGAAAATAATTATTTTTCTAAAAGTACAAAAATACGTCAAAAACATTTGTAATAGTATATTTAATCTTATACTGTTTACTCACAAGATTTATTTATTTATTTATTCCAACGGCAAGATCACCAATTTACAATTTGGATTCAAGAAGCCTTTGTGGTAACAACATGCATTTTAACAGCAAACTTAACAACCAACTTAAATCTATGGCAGGAGCAGAGCAACAATGGTAACAGGAAAGATGGTAAATACATATAAAAAGTGGTGATTAGTGATCGATTTCGATTGGACACTCCAATCAGATCAGATCAAATAGGCGAATGACAAGAATCTAACAGTAGCCAATAGTATAAGGGACGCCATTAGGATTCCTATGGCCATTAGGAATCCTAATGGCGTCCCTTATACTTTTGGCTACTGTTGGATTCTTGTCATTCGCCTATTGGGTCTGATGATGATTGGAGTTTCCAATCGAAATCGATCACCATTTACCATAAATAAATAAATAATAAAAAAAATAATAATAATGCCTTTATTTACGAGCGAGTTTCATAATACATGGTTTTCAAACTAACTCAAGTCACTAAATCTAAACTATCCTAATATATTTACATAAGTATATATATATATATATATATATATTTACCGTCTTGTGAGTAAACACTGTAAGTGTAAATATATTATTGCGCGTGTTATTTGACGAATCTTTGTACTTTCAGGTAATTTAATAACACGTACGATGCTGATCAAGAAGTTATTCAAAGTAACAAGTAACATATTTTATAGTTGTATACAAACAACGAAAATTCTCCAAATTTCCCAATCTTATGATTACTACAGACTACCAAAACAAAACACAAACAGTACAGATCAATCCTGAACCAATCGAAGAGTAATTTAATCAGTGATTACTGTAACATCGTAAGTGGTACAGTGGGTTAATCTTGAAAAAAGTGCAATTTGTGGTGTTTCATTGGAGCGCTTTTAGATTGATCACTAGAAGTTTCATCTGAGCGCTTGTAGTTTCTACTGAGAGCTTATAGTTTCAACTGAGTGCTTGTAGATGGACTATTTATAGGTTCTACTAAATGCTTGTAGTTTCAACTGAGCGCTTGTTGATTGACTACTTATAGTTTCTACTGAGTGATTATAGGATCAACTGAGCGCTTGTAGTTTCTACTGAGCACTTGTAGTTTCAACAGATCACTTGTAGTTTCAACTGAGCGCTTGTAGATCGACTACTTATAGTTTCTACTGAGCGATTATAGGATCAACTGAGCACTTGTAGTTTCTACTGAGCACTTGTAGTTTTAACTGAGCACTTATAGTTTCAACTGAGCACTTGCAGTTTCAACTGAGAGCTTGTAGTATCAACTGAGCACTTGCAGTTTCTTCTTAGAGCAAGTAGTTTCAACTGAGCACTTGTAGTTTCAACTGAGGGCTTGTAATTTCAACTGAGCATTTGTATTCAACTGAGCGCTTCTAGTTTCAACTGAGCGCTTGTAGTTTCAACTGAGCACTTTGAGTTTCAACTGAGCGCTTGTAGTTTCAACTGAGAGATGCATGTCCCACGATCGTCCTTTCGTAATGTTTTGCTAATTCTGTTATAAGTCTTGGCAGCAAAACACTTCGAAAAGATGAACGTAAGACAAGACACAATTCTTCCAACGCCATGTGGGTTCTGTAGTAAGATGAGTGGAAGCGGCATTCTTACACCTGTACTAATTGTTACAATAACAATTGAAAATTGTTTCTCTTGATTACGGAATTACCATAATATTGACTTCTGTCTTTAATGTAAACATTGGAAATGTAAAATATTTACAATATAAAGTTTTTAAGGACATTTTTCCATGTTTATCGTATGAGAAATAAAACATTTACATTGCTCACAGAATGAATTTATCACAAAAAACTATGCATTTAACATCACATAGATACTGTACCCCATTTAACAATTTATTGTATTTACTAAATTAGGTTACAAAGTAAATAAAATGAAAAACCTGGAATATTTAAAAAAATTTTAAAAACAAATTATGTTATTGACAACAATTTTTAAGAATTATTGTTCTACAAGTATCACGTTTTTACCTACCTAAGCGATTGTTGCGAAGTTTCCCATCATGAAAAGGAAAAAAAGTGCAACAGATTTTATGGTTTAAATATAAAACCGTAATTTCTCAAATAGGAAAACATCAACACCTCCAAAACTGAACTTAATAAAAGAAATCGTCATATTGGCATCAAAAACATTTATCGTATCTATGCACCTTTGAGATTTGTATTAACCTGAAAAACATTCTGACAACAGGAGATTGAAAGTAGGCTAGGACCTGGAAAAAAAAGATGCAAGCATCGTTTCATTACCTGTGTAAGAAGGCAATGTCATATTATATAGCATAAACAGAAAAAAAATATTATTTAACAAATATATTAGGTACAAAATTTATCTTAGTTCCGTAATCAACGTTACACCATTAGTCTGTTTGCAGTTGTATTTAACAATGTATTCCATTCACGTTTCAGAGTGCAGTACAAGAACAGTTCATCGTAGACGAATAATTAATTTCGGTGTAAATTTGAGCTTAGAGAATTGTCAGAGCAAAACATTACGTAATAAATCACCGTGTTTTCTTAACAGGAACAGCTAATGACATTAGGGGCAAAACATTTATATGATTTAATTATTTAATTCATTTTTGTGAAAGAAAATATGTTCGTTCTGCAGGCATTTCTAAGCTGTTCAATCTAACATCGTGAATCTTTGAGATATTGTCTATGGAAAAGATTTTAGAAGGTTCTACAACTGATAAGGCTTAATTTGTGTAATTTCAGTCTCTGAGGCCACCTAAGCTTTTAAAGCTACGATGTTAAAGCTACGAAAATTAGGCTAATAAATTATTCCAACGAAACAAAAGTACTTTTGAAAATTTCTATAAAATAGTAAAGAACTATTATAACACCATACTATACTTAAATACATGCTGTTATATAGCCAAAGCACATAAACATCTGTAAATGCTATACAGCTATTCAAATGATATATTTTACAATATTGAACCCCTTAATGAAAAAAACTATGTTCTGTAATTAGTGGTAATACAATAAATTTTTTATTTACTTAGTCACATAAGTTTTATGTGACGAAATTATTCTTATCTGTTGGCATGATACCTTATAGATACTACGACTACGATCAGCTGGTTCAGCGTTTTACAGCCTTTGGGTATTGATACTACGACTCAACCTGTTGTTTCGTGTTAACATTCTATTTTCGTTCAACACTTGAATTAAAACTAACCTAAAAACGTGTTCTATAGTGTTTGAAAGACTAATTATTTATATGCTTTATTGTAACTGTAGGAAAAATATAGTGTGTAACGCGAGTGCAAAGTGCGCCATTTCGCACACAAGTTACACAATTAACTATTTTAGTATTCTTGCCTCACAAATTGCGCTTTAAGTAATACGCATGGAATATATCCTTTTTCTAGATAGGGAAAATGGCTCATTCTTTTCCTGGTTTCCAGCTAAGGAAAGTGAACCACCCCTTCCAACTTGGTTCCCGTTCTTATCTTTATAGTCCAAATACATCACGTCACATATTTTCAAGGAGGGTGTTTTCTTCACTCTCAACTCTATCAACAACAAAATGTAGGTGCAAAACGTAATTTTAAACAAATACAAAGTATAATGTTTAAAAGAAACACATGATACTTATTTTTGTACTGCTATAATGTGATATGTTAACAAGTGACTATCTTACTCTAAAATAAATAACAATTGCCTCAAAAAATTATAAACTATTGTGATCTTTTAAACTTACGAACAATAAAAAAGTCTACACCTCCATTTACATTCCTTTTTAAAATATAATTATAAAAAATATTATTTCCTAGCAAAGTAAAAAGTAGTGATTACAAACAAAATTTCAAATTTAAGTTGTCTATTCCATATTGTATAAAATGTTAATGTAATATCCTTTTCTATTAAGCAGACACCGACTGACCTTAATTTGTGTCGAATAAAATGTCGCCCTTGATTAAAAACTGCTGATTCTTAACAAGTGACGTAGATGAGATGTTAATAAGATAAAACTTAGACTAATGGTTTTCCTCACAAATATTAGCACAGAAACGGTATGGATCATAATCATGAACAAATGACGTCATTGTTCCTAATGTCTATACTAAAAGCCAGAACAGCTGGTTTTTTAAGTTGTTTTACAGTTCCATTTAAATAATAATAAAAACACCTTCACTTTCAGGCCAAGAACATCATATGTTTGTGTTTATGTTTATGACCCATACAATTTCCGTTCTAATATTTATGGTCTTTACTATAACGTTACTTTTTAAGCATAATAAACCATATTTGGAACTTTACAAAAAATGTCCTTGATGAAAAGAATAAAGGTAAATAGCAATAATTCATATACAAATTGTGACCTTAGAAAGTTTTGGGGTATGTTTTAGCAAACTTACATTTGATATAAGTCCACATGAAAGTTAATCAGCATTGTAGAAGTCCGAAAGTTTTTGTAAGAGAGGTTTTAGGATATTGCTTGAGTTAACCTAACACAACTGAAAAGAAAAGCAAAAAGTTTCCACAAACTACTTGGGAATTTTCCGGGTGATTTACTTTACCCTCGGAACTCGACTTAACAAGCCAACCTTCGAGTAGGCTGTAGAATACGATATGAAATGTTGCAAAACCTGCTACAATACAATCTCCAAAGTTTAACGTTAACTTACAAAGAATGTAGGTTTATATTTTGAATGCAAAACTGTTACACTAAGCCTTAATAGCTACAAATTAACCAGTGTAACTTTGCCTACAGTTTATAACATAACCACAGCACTTAAGTGTTGATATGAGGCGTATACCAGAAAGTCTTAAAATTTAATCGATAACTTGGTTTATGCCTAACACTTCTATGATATTTCTTATGCTGGCTTATGTTGGTTTTTATAGTTTTTACATTATTATAAATTAAGAAGCGATTAAAATACGAACAAAAGTTAATAGAACCAATGAAATTTAATGTAAAATGAGGTTAAAAGAAATTCTTAAAATGTGTAGAAAAATATTTATGATAGACATGACAAAAAGCCCTTGTGTTAAAAGTTAGAAAATTATGTCTTCTTCAAATCAAAACAAAAATCAAGCTTCTATCTTTAATGAGTCTTGAGAAAACTGCACTTTTGTCAGCTTTATGTAACTTAGGCATCCGTGACCCCCTTTCAACTTAATCTTACAAAAGAAAATAGTGTTTTTTCTTTTGTTTTAAAGTTTGTGAGCAGTGTTGTTGATATTCACACCAAAAGGTTCTATTTTTACTTTGTAAACGTTAAATAAAACATTGAAAATATACACATAACCAATAAAATAACCTATGTAAATAAACAGTTTTGTTGCAAGTTGTAAAGCTGCTTTAAAAGGACTGATTTAAGTTCCAGGTGGTATGCTAACAAAATTTAAGGACTTTTTACTTGCTGGTTTATAACCTAAACTGTCCAGTAGTGGAGTAACGTGCACAACTATACATTTTTTAACACAAACGCAAATTATACAAAGAATAATATTGTAACTGTTGATTTTACGTTTCTAAATAGACTTAATATAGCAAGAAATAAAGTAAGAAGCAGGTATTATTTTTCAATAAAACAAACTTATAGTTTAAAATGTGAGTGACGAACTGAAACAAATATTTTACACCTTTGCGTTTCCAAGGTAACTTAGGACGTACGGTGAATTGTGGAGTGTTTAAGTTTCAAGCTGACATTCGGTTTAATTAAAGAGACAAGTTCAAGTTACCAAACACTCAAGATTGTAAGCTTTTGTATCTAGCTTAACTTTATTTCTCTTGTGTATCAAGATACACAAAATTTGAAGTTTAAATTAAAATTTGTATGATTATATTTGAGAAATAATATACAGATTGTTTTATAAGTCCCCAAAAGTACGTTTTTTGTCGGAAGACGCTAGGCACGTACTTGGTTTTCTTCACGTAACTTCAGGCTAAACCTAGGGGTTGCGGCATTATCACTTAGACAAAATCCATACGTGATTTTGCGGGATTTGAACCCGGGACCTCAGAGATTGAAGTCCCGCGCTCTAACTACTAGACCAGCTCGTTCCCCCACCCCCAAAAGTATGTCAGGGCATTATATTAAGCAAAATAAAATGCAAATACTTTGATTTGTTTTCAGAAATGTAAATTTATAAAAACTACAAGTTGTACCCACAGTAAATATTTAAGTAGTAATTTGCTTGCTTAATTTGGAAAACTTATAAACTAATCTGTTTTGACTAAATCAAGTATTGCGAAAAATATTCTTGGAATGATTTTGATCATTCTAGCTAAGAAAATATGTTCTCGGTCTATTGCAGCCCACCTGTATACTTTTAAGTCTTTGCATTATTTAACTTTAAACACCCTATGGAATAAAAATAACAGCCTCATAATTACTTGAAAGCAAATAAAAGTATCATATTGGAATTATTGAAATAGGTTTTAACTTTCAGAAAAATTTGTACATTTAGTTTTAGTTAATTTTACTTAGAAATTAGTTGAACCTTAGTTCGTTTGTAAACCTTGCAGCTGTTATTTACAGCTAGTTACGGTGAAGGGTGGTTTATTTATATTATTGTATTATCATTATATTATTATTATTATTTATTTATATTATTCGTTATTCTACTAACGAACTATCTGTTAGTAGGAAAATTGTTGATACATAGTGATGTTGTATAATTTATTTTATGAAAACACAATTTTCATTCATTAATGTCATCTAATAAAATAAAACAGCTAATTTAACTTAGTTTTACCTCTGCGGAAGTAACATTAATCAGCTGTTAGTCATTAGTGTCAACACAACAATGGAAGTTTGGTCGTTATTTAGGGCAATTAAGAGCGTTGCTTTTCAGACAAACAATTAGGAAGTTAGTAAATAAAACATAAAAATTTTGTCAAAGAAATAAATAAATCACACTAACGCAAAATCATGGTAAAAACTGTATTCTACAATTAAATTTGATTCTATTTGTACCGGTTGAAAAAGGTAAGTATGCTCCCTGATTAAAATAAAACATATTTAATACTTATACTATGTACTACCTCTGTCGAAATCAACAGTTACAGTTGAGGTTTCAAGCAATACAATTTACCTATCAATCGATGATAAATAACTATATATTTTTTTTTATAGGTGGTTCGTAATTCAAAGCTGGCATGGCAATGAAGGTTCTTAGAACAAAACATACAGGATTCTGTAATTAGAACTGGTGAAATACATCTTGGAATTCTAAAGAAAATTATGTTTTCGGTCGAGTAATACAGTAGATAAATTCACGATGACAGTTGATGGAAAATCTGTGCATGCGTAACTTTAATTACGTTAATTATTAAGACCAAAATTATAAACATCGGTTGGGTAGAAGAGCCAAACTAACTCGGAAAAGAAAAGCCAAACTTAACTCAGAAAACCCGATACTTTTTAATTTATAGATTTAATGTTTCCAATTAAATATTAAGAGAAGAAGTTTCAAGATAAATGGCATCCACTCGACGGGGAAATCCATAAAATATTATACAATCACTAGAAAACTGATCACCAACTACACTAAACATTCATACGTTTTGTATTACTAGTAAGGCTTTGTTTAGGTATTGTAAGTAAGGCAACTCGCATTTTTTTTATAAGACACTCGATAATGTATGTTTACCACAACGTAATAGATAATTGTTCAATTTAAAGTTGACTTTTATTTATATATTTCTCAAGTATTATTTCATGACGACAAACCTTTTTATCTTTCAAAAGGAGCAGAGATTAATGGCACCCCCGGGAAATTTCTTTTCATTCCGGACATTTCCTTGTGAAATACAAGTAAACCTTGTAAAGTCTTACAGGAAATTGTTATTTCATATTCCTCTAGGAAATCATAGCTGCGACGGTTTCGTATTTGAATATTAAGACAAATATCAACACGTTTGACGATACAAACAATATTCTATGCTTTAAAACTATAATAAAATAATTGTTTACTATTTGTTTACATAGGATCAATAACGTAAAATTATACCATATTTAGTTACACATTTCATGTATACCTAAATCATTGGCAAAATACGACAAAAAATGACAATATAACGTTTTAACTCACTTAATTACACAAAACATTTTCCTTGTACAGTATCGTTTTAGTTACTTCTCGAGTAAAAAAGGTGAAGTTTGATAATGTTAATTTATTAATTATTGTTACATTATTACATAATGTTGATGAACTAGGATCGTACATGAGTGTGCATACCTGTGTTAATTAAATTATACACCAACGCGTTATGTTAGTCTGATAATAAATTAAAGAAACAAACGTGTATTACGCCATTATACGGGTAGTAGTAGCTGTGTGAGGTTGCCATTGCAGGCCTACTAGTCCTTTAATATTGGGGCGTCCATGTAAATGGCTAGTCATAAGTTCGTGCATGCTATCTCTTATTATCATTAACACCATGGCTTATTCGAAGTGTACTCCTAAGATTCGGAACAATATTTTGTAAAATCAAGTATCTTCAAGAACATGATTATTTGCATATATGCTTGGGCCAGTAGGTAATCAGTTATAACAGGGGCTAGCCACGATTCGCAAAGTATACTGTTGTCAATGTAAAAAAGGTAGCTGTAATGAAGTATCATTGGAAAAAATAAACAGCCAATAAGTATTTCGGTTATAACTCTTTCATTGGAAAGCTTTCATTGGAAAGATAACATACGAAACCCCCAAACATTTCCTTATAACATTACCATAATGAGCAAACATGGTATCATTACGATGAAATTTACCTTTCGCATGCATGTAGTCGTAGTGTATACCACTTATTATAATTCCTCTAATGTGAATTACCAAATCAAATCAATCTATTGTGCATATGACAATCTCTGTTTGTCAAGTACTTATCAAGCAGTTTTTGACAGTAAAATAACATTGCGGATGTTCACTTGTCTCTTTTTGTCTATGAAACAAATTTTTTTGAGGAATAACATAAATTGAGACTTTCATGTTTTTGAGGAATAACATAAATTGAGACTTCCATGTTTTTTTTTTCATTTATCAAAAGTTTTGTCAAATTTATTTCTTGACAAACAGTAAATGAATGAGGTATTTATTTTTTAGCAGCTCTGTTTTAAATGATCTGAACTATTGTGATATTGATTGTTATTCCTTCTATCCTCGAGAAGCTCTTCCAGATGTCTATAATTTAATTCATAGACGATGTGTCTATACTATGATATTTAGACAACTGATTGTAACTAAAATTTGTATACCAAATAAAGTATAACAACAAATTCATAAGATATGCATACTTGTAACGAGTTTAAAAGTTTTAAAAGTGTTAATGTTTACCATTTCATATAATCAACCCATTTTTTTACATATACTGTATTTCTATAAACATAAATGTTTCTAATACTGTTTGAAATGATGTATGTTAGGAATCTAAGCTTATGGTCTTTTTATTATGGGCCATATTTCAAGTATTAAAGGCTGATATTATAGATCTGATTTTAAAGATATTATATATTTTATAAACTTTAAATTTAAATTGATTACTCAATGATTTATGTAGAAACAATTATTTTTAAGAGTCCTTATCAATATTCATCACCAAAAAATTCTATTCTCTTGTTATTGTATAACTTATTCTCTTTACAGTGAAATGACATCTTTTGAAAATGTAGGAAAATTGATAACCTGTACCAATAATACAGCATTTATATGTGGAATTCACATAAATTAACTTTGGCTAGTTATTTTTCCAGAATTTATTTATTGACCTTTGTTACCCTGTACACATAACCATATAGAGCTATTGTATACACATAGTTAATTTTTATTTTTAACTATTGAATTTGTTTTTTGTAATAATAATGTTACATAATTACATGTGTCTTATTATGAAGATATTTAAGGCGGTTTTATGTGAGTAAAGTTATGTTTGCAAAACGTTTTCGCAACAAAATATTGTATATTTTTCATTTTCTAAAGTAAATAAAAGCTTTATCCTCAAATTAATACCAGCTATCCAGTGAAGCACAGAAGACAACTCAAGTAAAGTACTGAAGTTACTGAGCAATGTTTTGGCTTTTAACAGGCATTCTTGTGCAATATAAGAGAGTAGTTTTAGACATTGTGTTGGTTCTCAAGACATTATTTTATATATCACCTAATCCTGAGCAAAACCAGTACCAATATTGGTATAAATATGGTGTTATATGTTGAACATAGCTAGTTGACACTAGCTTATACATGATTTGTAAGGGTTACATTTAGATATTTTTTTAGGTATACAATTTAACTTATTTTTGATAAGAACTGTACAGAGTGTAAAGAGGAAACTAGTTTAAATCTTTTTCATGGACTGTGTTCCATGACTGCCATCGAAGTATGGCTGACACGATCAAATTTTTTATAGGTATTTATTTTGAATAAAGAGTTTAACGAAGATAAAATGTCCTTGTGATTCTTAAAAAAAAAACAAAAAAAACAAATTATACGTCTAACAACACTATTAATAATATATTTACACTTGTAATGTTTAATCACAAGACGGTAAATACATATAAAAGATGGTAAGTGATGATCGATTTCGATTGGACACTCTTATCATCTTCAGACCCAATAGGTGAATGATTCTTTTTCGTAATGAAACGAAGAGCCTAAAATAAATTTATTACCATGAATAACTTTATTCATGTTGGACTATACATGTTGGAAACAATTTCTGGGACGATTGAGTTTTTGGAAACGTAACAAACGCAAAGCTTCAAAACTTGGTACACAGTTCCTGGGTATTAAAATCATTTTAATAAATTATTCAGTGATGTGCTACATTTCTTAGGCGGCTCAATAGGTGTCAGAAGAGATCTTCATTGTAGGCATAGGTTGATATGTACTTCAAAATAAAGGCATTTATTATTAGAATACAATTTTAACTACTTTACCTTTATGCCATTTTGAAATATTTAACCATCCAGGGACCTTTTTCCTTCCTGTATATACATCGACGGTTATTACACCATTATGTCATTTAAATTACAACTTTATTCATAGGGGACGTAGTTTTTTTGGATTTCTTCAAAGAAGTAAAGCTTTTAACACTCTGTAAACTACAAAATACCTCAGCAAATACAAACATACCTATTCGTATTTGCATTTATACACCTATTGTTTTATCAATGAATCAAGTTACAAAAGGTTCAATATAATTTAATTCTTGATCTGTTATATTTTATTTAAAGAAATTGACTTTTTTTATTTTAGTAGATGAATTCGAGCGAAACCATTAAACATGATATGTATTCTTTGTGATTCGAGAGCTGCTCTCGGTTCAGTTGTTTAGCAGAAAGAATACCAAAATTGAAGGCAGCCACTCGGAAAATCCACAAACTATTGTTTCTCTTTAACAATAGGCTTTTTAATTTCAGGAAATATGCAAGTGTTGATATGGGAGTTTTTAACTCCCATGACCCATATCATCCAACACGGTTTTAAATTATCTGTACGGTTAAAAAGAGTATATTTAGCTACAAACTCTGGTTGTGCCAATGAAGTATCAAATTAATAAAATGTGTGCTAGTTATAGATTAAATGATAAATTTGTTTTACGTAACCTATACAAACCTAAAGTATTTCCGGTGAAAATCCACTTCTAACGAATGTTTGTTAAAGAATCTGGTTTTATCTATTTTCTAGAGATTTTTAATTTAGTTACATGAAAATTTGTAGCAATTTTAGTTCATAGGAGCTGTTTTAATGCTTCTATAAATTTATCCTTTGAGTTAAGTTTTGGGTATATAATGAACGTACACTAAAAATTAAAAACTCTTTACAAAAAAAATTTGCACTTTTCAAAAGATTGAAATTTAAAAAATCAATAACAGAATAAAGTTTTTGTCTGTAAATATATTCTCACTATAAAAAAAATGTCTTCTCATTTTCCTATTCGTAAAGAATTAGCTGTTAAAACTCTATTCAGAGGCCACATTGGGGTTACCATCACATGTCCGTAACGTGAATACAAAAAGACACAACTACCCTCAACTTTGGACACTAATCATCGCTTTGTATAGAGTGAGGCTAATCTGGATGTAAAAAAGTGAACACATTTACATAGGGGTTGTATAACAAAATATTAAAAAAGTATATTTCAATCAATTTCAATTAAAGATGGAACTAGAATTAGTTTAAGAGGTACAAATGATGTTCTTTACACTTTTATTATCATTAGGTTTGTATTTCAACTGTGTATAATTTTTATGGGGTGAAAAGTAGCAGAATGTTTGAATAAGATTTTATAATTTAAACGCACCTATCCATAAAGGTCAAGTATTATTCCATAGTTTAGGTATATTGCCAATACAACACTTAAAATGAATAAAGTTAAATGTCACTGAGTTCTCATTCTGTAAAGAAGCGTTTGAAGAGCATAATAGAGAATTAACATAAGAAACCCTTCTACCCAGCACCAGCTTTACTGACCGTAACAAGGATTAATCGAGTGGTTCCTGTATGTTTCTAAGTCACTGTTGCCAAATATAAAATAGAGAAGGCTTTGATCAAAATTGTTAAATATAATATTATTATGTTATAACTGATCTCTGCAATAATTATCAAAATAATCTAGAATTTTCCCCATCAACATACTGATGAGAAGTATAAAGTTAACCACAAAATATTGTGTGTCAAAGAGCAAACACTAAAGAAACAACTCCTAACCAAGGTGTCAAATGATTACCAAGATGATTGATGTTTATTTTCTCTCCCTTAAATATTTCTTTACTTAGACGCCTTTCACTTTAGCACCTAACTCTTATTTTTGAAATAAAAACCTACTTCATGGGTTGTTTGACATGTTATCAATAGGTATTTGGGCCTCCAATGCTAAACTGTAGTGTTCGCTTTTTGATTTGTACTTGTGTAGTTAGGGCTGATATTGATTTGTAATTAGGACTACCTTTTCCCTAGATATTACTCAAGGTAAATTAAAACGTTTGTCAATCCCCCCAAGCTTAGAAAACTCCCAGTTTAATCTATTAAACTAACAGATCACTTGATCGCTTAATCCATTCGGAATGCAGTATTTATAGAACCGCTTTCAAAGAATGTTACTTGACAAAAGGAGACAATGAAGTCAAAACAAACAGTATTTTACACGTCCTTTATAGCCTTCACCTTTGTATATATTGAACGTGTAGACCTATTGAATTAACTTGTTAGAAAACGTCTAAACAATAATGATGTTAAGTAATAGGGAGTGTTTACACCTTTTCCTAAATATCTTTAAAAGTTGTTGTTTTTTTCCTTCATCTACTGACCATAGAGTGATAAAACAAACTATAACAAAATATTATAATTAAACTAGGTACTAGTACTAACAGTGTGAACACTTTATTTAGGCTTAGTGCTATAAATTGTTTCAATATTTTCACCAGAGTCATATCCAGTTCTTGAAACATAAATTAAGGGGATTAAGACCTTCCAATAATCCAAGTATTTTAAATTTTATTTGGCACACTCTTGAGGCAATTTAGGTACTACGAATTTCAGTCTATTTAATTAAATAGGTAATTCAAAATGTTGAAAAACTTCAAGTCTGATTGTTGACGAAATAACAAGTAAATATTAAATACATTGCATTGTAGTTAAAAAAGATATCTGTTCAAATTATTTGAACTGAAGATAATAGTCTTCAAACTAACAATGATATTTACTCTCCGCAAATATTATCCTCATGACACTGTTTGATGTGATTTGGAAGAGCGTTATTTTGTAATATACGTTACTAACGGGAAAACAACGTTCAGGAAGTTGAACTTCAATATCTTTGGACCAATCAGTGTCACTTGACTTCGAAAACTCTTTCTACTTCCGAAGTGATTGTGTTCTTAACACTGCTACAGAAACCGATACTTAAAAAGTTATTTTAAAAACAAATCAATCATTCAAGTCATATTTCTGTAGGAGAAAGGTTCATAAAAGGTTAATAAGTTAAAGAATTAACTTTTTCATGTCAATATATAAACATAAAGATGTAAAATATATTCAAATTCACCCCTTCATTCTATAATGTCATCAGCAACATCTTTTGAAATTTAAAAACTGAATGTTAATTTCAAATAAACTGTTAACGCTGCTCGAGATCATGAATTTGTAATTAGTACTGCATACGTGTATAGTTAGGATATTGTACCAAATATAAAGGTGATTGGTAAACAATTTTGAAAAGAAGATGGTTAAGGGTTTAAAGATTTCTGTTTTGCTATTATGATGTCTTACTTTAGCAAACCTAATGTTGTCGACCCAACGATATCGATTTCAAACCCGAAGGTTCATCATTAGTTGAAATCTAGGTCGACCAAATTTCAAGAATTATAACCATCCCGTAGGGTTTAGTTTAAGATAAAGTAACATTTAATACTTGACAATTACAATATAATGAACCTTTGGAGTTGATATCGATGTCGTTGGTACAACATTAAGGATTGCTAAGGTAAGACCTTATAATATCAATTTTATATAAGCAATCCAGAGGCTAAAATGATTGACATTTTCGTTTGTACACATTTATTTTAATTTTTAAAGTGCCCTCATCAAAATAGAATAGAAAATTTTATAGAATAAAATGTTTCCTAACAATTTATTTTACCTTCGTTCGTAGGAGATTAATTAAACTAACTATCTTAATTCACTAAGGAATCGGTTATAAATAATATGGTACTAAAACATGTAATACCAATCAAAATACTTATTATTCAACTTTTCATTGTTAATATATCAACAACATGTGTAATCATATGTGGCATCGAGAGTTTACAGAACTAACTCAACTAATTCATAATTTATACGTATTTAACATTGTGCATCCATGAATTTATGTTTTATCTAAAAATAAAACATAACTCACAATAGAAAAATATTATTAGAAGAGTGTAATGTTTTCAACATAAATTAAATTAATGTATCGTTAAGATTACCTTGCTAGTATAATATGTCTTTATCGTTTCACATTTTTTTTTCACTATAAATTTACAACAGATATTCGTTTAAGAGTATTGTAAATTAAGCCTTTGCACATATAGGTGTAAGAGAACACAATCTCCACATCTCAGCTTGTACGCCTAACAATAAACTAGACTGGCACTTCTGTTACATTAATGTATGTCTGTGGTTTAGACGCTGGTGTGCAATACTGTAGCTACAGCATGTGTTGAATACATCTAAAGTAAAGATTTTATGTTATTATACACAAGTTTAACTTCTTGTTGAGCTCTGGTTTTCAAGGGTACAAGGATAATATAGTAAGTAAAACAAAGGTCTCAAACTAAATTCCTTAATTTGATGAGAGTTGTTTATTTGTTACAACTCTAACATTTTTTACATGATTAGCCATAGACTCATATAACTACGTCCAAATATTTGCAGTTTAAATTGTATATCATACAAAAATTAAATAATGGTTAGTTCATCCTACATCTCTTATAGGGTTGGCCTACAAAAATCTGATAAAATATTTGCTAGACGTTTTCATCGGGTTTTCTGTTTGAAAGAATCGCTTACATAATTCAAAGGTATAAGTGAATTAAATATAGAAAAAAGATCATCAAGGGAAAAACCAGGTTGAAGCTGTACACCAGTTAAAAGAAACCTTTTTACTTAAATAGTTGACGCTGTTTATTTCTTTAGAGGATTTTCCTCCTGCTGAAGAAGTGTTTCCTATTACAAAGCAATTGGATGTTTTCCATTTGGTTTTGGTCGAGGGGATTGTAGCAAAAAAACGGTGTCATGTTTACAGTCTAGAGTCTGGATCCAATTTAAAGTGGCTTTCAGTAAAAGTTGCCAAAGGGTTTTCAAGGTGGGATAGGGAAACACAGGGTACAGAAAACCACAGTTGTGCCATAAGAATGTATTTGTTTTGTATTTAATTGTTATTTTATTACAACAAACTATTTTGGTCAACCAAGACACGAAATTTACATATTTTATGGGTATGAACTTAAAATAATTTTATTATGAGGTACTGTTTAATTCTGAGTATTCCAAATGCCACTTTAGTGGGTAGTTTGTTAAAAAAAAAAAAAAAAAATTATATTAATTATGACATCGAATCTAACGATACATATTTCGAATTCAATGCAATTGACAGTTTCTTGATAAAAACAGTGGAAAACAGAGATACAGTTTTGACAACATCTCACACTTATATGGAATCATACAACTCTAACATAAGGACCGAAAATTTAAGGAGACCACGTTGAAAAGGGGATATTAAAACAATAGTATACTCCTTATTGGTCAAAGAAACAAAACGATTTCACCACAAATATTTGTCCTGAAACGAGAAAATATATAGAGGAAACCCTGAACTGTGACAGATTAAAACGTAATTGGATTTCATCTGTTGATTGATGTAACGTTTTTAACCTGGAGAGTACTGTAAAATATTATTAAAGATATTTGTGGTATCAGAATATTTCCCCATGCAAAACCTAACCAACCTTGAACTCATAAATTGGCAAATAACAGTTGTTAATGCGAAGTTTAAGATCTTTAGGATTTTTAAACTGGATATACTAAATCAAAATTTACAATACCAACGAAAAAATTTGGATTTTGTACAAGAAAGTAACGACTGACTGGGGGTTTTAACTATTTATCTAAAAAATAACTGAGATAAATTTAATAAAAAAAACTGTTATGATAACTTATTTAAAAGGATAATGTGTACGGGGGAAAATACAATTTTTTTAGATAGCATGAGGATAGTGTATGTATACATTATATCCGTTTTCATGGACAGTGAGTGGAAATGTATAACAGTTATAAGTACATTATAATTAAGAAATAATTTCGCATCTGCCATTCTAATAATTTCACCTACTTTAATCTTTTTTTACTTCATATAATTTGAAAAACTTTCACAAGGGGTCGGATTGTTTTTATGTTTATTAGGTTATTATTAAGGTTATATAAACATAACCTTATGTTTATTGGTTGCTATTTTAATTTTAAATGTTATGAAATAATTCCATAGTCTAATTCTAATATTACTCTATGATTTTACGCAAATATTAATTTAAACAATAAGATTATTTATTTTGCATTTGGAATATAATGAATCTACTCACTATTACAGCCAGGAAGGTAAAAATATATATTATTATATACTAAAAATGAATGTTGGTTACTATAAAGCTTTAGCAACAATATACCTACTTTCTATTTCATTACTTTGTCGTCTGTGGTTAAACATTTGATCTTCTGGTATGTAAATAGGTTATGAAAGTCAAGCAGTTTCAACTTCCAACATAACTTAAGAACACATAAACTCCAGCAATGCTTTGAGATCCCCTGGAATATGCAACTTTAATTCTCTGATCCCTCTGGGCTATAAAAGGATACACTTTACTTAACTTCATTTCTTCTTTAATTCAGCTGCAGTATCATTTTAATACTTAAATGGTTCCACTTTAACGATTTGGTGTAGTCCTATAACTTTCTGAAGTGGTAATACAGTATACGTTTTTGGGGAAGGGAGCTGGTCTAGTGGTTGAGCGTGGGACTTTGGTCCCTGAGGTCCCTGGTTTTAATCCGGCCAATCGCTAATGGATATTAATTTAGTAATAATTTTACCACCCCTATAGACCTAGCCTGAAGTAATGTGGAAAACAATTCTAGGCTGGAAAATGGGTAAAGACATTATACCTTTTTAGTTGCTGTTTAAAACCTTCACGGATTATTTTTGTGAACTTACAATTTAACTAGTTTCATTGTAGTGAGTCATGATAAACGACAATATGTTATCTTGTCACACTTGTCTCATATAAAGGGATTTAAATGTGACATTTGGTTTAAACATAAACCAGAAGTAGTGAATGTTGATTAGTGAATGCGCCGAGCAAGTCCATTTATCATCAAGAACTCTCAGAGACGAGAAGAATTCTCATCAACCCTCTTCATTTTATTCCACCCTTTACTACCACACCTGAACTTCTATATGGATAAAATACACTGTTACTTTGATAAACAACTCTCTTGATGATTGGAAATTACAACTTTTCACCTTCGTGAAGAACAGATTTCAATGGCCTAGTTGTCATACCATCTGGATACAAAATTTAATAGTTTATAATTGGAAGCCTAGTGTTATATAGTAATAAATTAGAAATGTCGTTATTTCATTGGACTTATTTATAATATTCAAAACAACACTTATACCATTAAAATGTTGTTAAATTAAATTGTAATTATCTGTATAAGGTACGCATCTGTAAATTTGTATAAGGTATAATTGAGTAAATTTACATGGGTTCTCTAATGTAAAATCAAATCAATGTACAGTATCTCAATTAATGTTCATCATATTGCATTCTTAGTGTAATTTGATTGCTTTAAAAATTATGGTCCAATTCCTGTTCTAAGTCAAATATTAACATTTTCCCTCGGCGATTGAGTACAGATACGATTCAAATAACCTTCAATATTAGGTTCATTATGTAAGTGATGTGACATAGCCACCAATGTTTGATTTTGTTCCTTTAGCTCTTCCCAACCTGTTGCGTAACCCTTTTTATTTCAAATTCCATCATAAAATCAAATATGTAAATTTTAAAGATCCGTACAATATTTTAATAGCTATTTTACTGTAACAAATGATCACTTCATAAAAAGGGTTTACAAACCTAGAGAGGAACGTTTTTAATATAGCGTGTCCCTAAGTCATTGAAAATTTAATGTTTTCATGCCCTGAGGGTTTTACATGATAAACATCACACACGTTCTCACGCCATTTGATTTACAGCAAGAGTTATTTTGTTTATATGAATTTCAGTGGATCATCTGGTGAATGTAAATTAGTACATGGTAGGCTGTTAAATGTGTTTGTTGTGAATAATAACGTGCCAAACGACATGTAATTTGATATATTTAGCTAAACGAATAACAAAAACTATTTAAAATTAAAAAACTAAAATAATCCAACAACGGTTGGTGTGACAGGAAATTAAAATTGACATTTAAATGTAGGCCATCGTAATTTTTATTCTATTTAAAATATTGAACAAATAATGACAAAGAGAACTAAAAATATGTATTTGTGTTCAAGGTAATAAAATATAAAATGAATTTATAAGTTTCCTCTTTTGTTTGGTACACAGTGACTACTTTAGATGAATTTTTGTTTTATCTTTTCGTGATTATAAGTATTGAAAAACGTAGAATAATGTCCTTCCAATAAGTGACGACGTTCTTCCTGGTATAACAAGAAAAGTTTGCCTATTTCTTCAGTCAGTCGGCTACAGTTTTGCTCAATGGTATAATTTCTGTGCTTGGCAAAACAGAGCCTTAACATGTATGAGCTTGAATATAAATTGAACGATTGAATTTACCCTAAGCTGCCTATTTCTCTTCCATTAGGTTATATATAGTCTTCAAATGTAATCTTCGAAAAGAAAAGAAAACTTGTATATCTTAACTTAATGAATATATAACGCCTTCACAATTCGATTCTGTATTATCTACAAATCTTATATTTAAAACATATCAGTGCCTTAACTTTCATATTTTGGTTAGTGTTTCTCAATTTTTGAATGATGTCATGGTACTTTGGGAATTATGATAACTACAGGATATGGTTGCATCATTGGATTGTTTCCTAAAAAATACTACATTACAATTAATTTTAAAGATGTAACACATCACTACAGTTCATAAATAGTGCATTTACAATTTTAAAAACGTGTAGTTGTTCACAGATTTGTACATCACAAAACGTGGTCATATTACCTACGTTGTTTAAGCGGATTTGAACAAGTCATCTTCTCTAAAAGGCTCGTGTTACTAAGTGAATTAAATGATCTAGTTTCAGAAACAACTTAGTAACCAGCAATGAGAAGAATAAATCATTCCTACAATAAAATATGTTAAGAGATTATGTGAAAAATTTGAGGAGTAAAAAAAAAACAAGAGTATAAAATTTGGTTGGCCTAAGATGACTTTACCAGAATAATTTATGTCCTTACCCTGACCAGAGTTTATTTTCGAAACACCTTTTTTAACGGTTACTTTGAAGAACGTCGAAAAACATTCAAACATATCCATCCCTAATTTAAATCTCTAAAACCACAAAATAAACATGTGTTTGTTGGTGTTTTATTTAGTGTAGTAATTTTCAGCCTGAAAACATGTTGCAGGCCTACATAGGTGTTTAATGTAAAAGATATACCTCACAAAAAAACAGATCCTTTATTAACACTATTAAAATTAAATAGTAGTACGCATAAAAACATAACCAGTTAAAGGTCACTCACTGTTAGGAGTTACAAATTCTCCATAGAGTCAACAGTACAAATTGTTATATATAACACAGAGCACTACTCTAATGTATTTCCATTACAATCGATTAGCTGGTGGGCGTAGGGAACGTTTAATGCAGCATGGTTATGCAGAGAGGCATGTTGATGCAACAGGGATTATGTCGAACACAGCAAAGTGTGCTGCATAGCGTTGGTTAAATTAGTTAAGGTGTACCTAGGGATCAGCAACTGTAGAGCTAGGATAAATAAATAACACAATTACAAAAACGTTGAAACATTTTGGGTTCTAAATGAGATGAACATGAATTAAAACACATTATTGACACACATTTTAACACATTTTTGAGGTTTTGGTATAACTAAGCAATTAATTTACATATTTTGATCATGAGCTAATAGTTTTTTTTTAAATTCACAAACATGGAATTGAAGATGCTATCTAATTCTAAAATCATGCGTAAAAAGTATAATAATTCTCCAAGTGAGGGAAATAGTCGGTCGTCCTGAATAGTCCAGATTTACTCTAGAGATTATTGAGGTTCACGACCTAATACTGGATCAAAGGTTCAAAAGATCAAAAAGAACGTCAGTTCAACAGTAATTGAAGTGAAGTTGTACATAAAAGGTATACAGTAAGCGCATGCCTTATTTACCTTTTACAGGTATATTATTTCATATTTAATGTTGTAGTTTCATATTTATATTTATAAATGCAATTGTCTCCTTTCCCGTTAAACCTGCTTTGCTTATATATTTTTAAATATACATTGTAGCCTACATACTTTTTTAGAAATAATATGTGATTTATTCATTGTCATATCTATAAAAATAATATTTTTGAAACTGTACAATATTTTATATACCTCAAATTGAATCAAGTATTTTGAAATCCTGTATTTATTGTCTAGTTGCTGAATTGTTTGTAAATTAGAATAATTGGACAGGAGTAGGCCTACTTCTGTTTTTGGTTAGCAACTAAATTGCCTTTCGTGGCTTACCCATGTCAGTCAGAAACAGCTGCTCTTCCATTTAACACTTTGATTGCTTACAGACCAGCATACATGGAGTTTCCAACAATGTTTGTGGATTTAAAAATCTAAAATACAAATAGAATTTATGTTCGTATATATTTAATGATATTTCATTGGTCTGATATCAATAAAACCTTCATATAAAATGTATAATATTAAACCTCAGAGTTAACAGCATACTACAGCTCTAACGGAAGTTGACACTTGGTCATATCAAAGAATATTTTGAATTTTAAACCCCTACTATTATCTAATATAGTATCGTTAAACGTCCCCAGTTTTATAACCTAACACTTCTTCGAGTTGAAAATCATGGTTATTGAGACTAAGAGGTTTATACACTGCTTAATTTGCATGTAAACATTTGAGAGACTTTTTATATAACTGAATTTAGAAGTGAGTTAAGCGAAACGTGTTGTTTTAGACCTGCATAGCTTTGGATTCTCCAGCTTTGAATTATAACTGAATTGATGTATTTGTGTTGGGATTTCTTACGTTGTGAGCAAGTGTGTTAGTGTAGCTTTAGTTATTGTGAATAACGTATTGATTCTTTTGCAGCAGGTAAAAGAGATGACCTAGACGCCCAAACAAGAACCAAACATCTTTTTATTCAATTTAACCAAATATACGAGACTGTTGAAAGTTTATGATGATGATGAAGAAGAAGAAGAAGAAGAAGTAGTAGTAGTAGTAGTAGTAGAAGAAGAAGAAGAAAGAGAAGACAAAGAAGAAGAATAAGGATGTCAAAGAAAGTAAACGAAGTTTTTTTGTGAGGTCAAATACTCATATCGTAATGGGTCCACGTAGCTTGTATTAGAAGTATCAGAGAATAAATTACTCAATTTCTTTATTTTGCAAATTAAATAATTTAAATAATATGTCTTATAATGTTTATTTTTATTCACGACTATAAGATATGCCATTTAAACTAGCTTTTATATCTCAACCTAAACGATCAGCGTCTATAAAAAAACACTTGTTATATTGCTTATAACTGCTTCTGTCAATCAATGTCCAGGGATTTCATCGTGAAGATTGTCACTCTTCAATTAACGTACCAAGTTTGGTGTTATTTTGTCTCATAAATCTAGAAATACAATTTTGGATGATTTATTTACAAGGGTTTATTAATACATTTTTACTTTGATTTCACGAGTATACTTTTCAACGAAACAAATGTGTAAATAAATAAACTGTTTTAAAATTGTGTGCTAACATTTTTTTTGCAGCGTTGTATTTTATGTATAGTTTTTCGTGTGTTAACTATGAGACATTAGTTAAAATGAATGATAATTTTCAAATAATAAAAAATGACAAATTATTTTCTGAATTGCAAAACAGGCTCACAATTTACGCGACAGAAATATTTTAGAACTTCTTCGTAAATTGAATTATTCAAAGAATACTGAATGCAAAAGATTTATAAGAGAAGACAAGATTTCAGCTTTGAATCGTAAAACTACGGTATTCACTGTTTTGGCGTATATCCTGCAAACAAATGAGGTTATTTACAACTTCATTCTGGAAACAATATAAATGCGATTTCCCTAAATTACCTATTATATCAATACAAGATGTTTTGGAAAATATAACCACACTATATTTACTACTGTGTTTAATACTATAATCTATACTAGGAATCTAAAAAACAAACACTTAAATAATTTTTAATAATTTAGGTTTTGTTATTGTTTTAGTGTTTTGTAAACTATGTTTAATCAAATAGTATTTAAATTAAATTTATTTTCAATACATATCCAAACCTAACCTATGTATCTTAGAGTATTATTTCCTATTATAATCGAAACAAAATTATCTTTAAAAGTTTTATTTATATTCAGAAAGGTAACCAAGTTAAAAATACAACATTACTTGAACGATAAACGATTTTATTTAAATTTGTATAGCCACATACTAATTTTTTTGTTCTCTGGGAGGTAAAATGTAGGTTCTGTGTTGATTTAAACTAAAATGTATAACGCATTATAAATGTATAATGTATTAATGTATGTATGTTTTCAACGTCGGTTAAAAAAGAATTCCAAAATCGAAAAGAATTTTTAACAAATCTACTGGCCTAATACAATTAATTACACCAGTTCCATATACAAATACTTTTTCCTACAGCCACCCGACAATGTTGGCTTCCTTGTACTGTTTATAGTTCAGAAAGCTGCTAATTGCTGCATATTTATACTTTGCCGTACGGTTTATACTTTGCCGTACGGTTTATACTTTGCCGCACATCAGGATTCCAACGAAACAACACAAAACAGCGTGGTTCTATTATGCACGTAATCCGTGTACGCTTGGAAATAGGTTGGCAACACTTAAAGATAATAATACTATGAGCAGCTGATTGACTATTATAACTTCGATTTAACCTGTCATTTCGTGTTTATAGTTTCGGTATTTCTGAACTTCCTGGACTTTTCTTTTAAACGTTTTTAAAACATTCCTACGATCTTAATAAACAAAAAAAAAATACATTTAAAGCAGTTTTTTAGGCGCGGAAACCACTTCAAATTACAAAAACATATACTGAACTATATTCTCAAAACGCTGAGCACATTTCTTGCCGAGGAAAAATAGCGGAGTGATACGGACCGCGGGTACTACTTTCTCTTGGGCACTATTTGTGTTGCCAGCTGAACCTAAAAACGTGTTGTATAGTGTTTGAAAGACTAATTATTTATATGCTTTATAGCGACTGTAGGAAAAATATAATGTGTAACACGAGTGAAAAAGGCCTTTGCTGCACTCGAGATCATTCCGCACTCGCCTGCGGCTCGTGCGTAAACATTGCTCTCGTGTGCAGCAAAGTGCCACTTTCACCACTAGTTACACAAATAACTATATAACCTTCGTTTCAATATGCAGAACCAGGCAGTATTTTAAAATTAGGCATATTTGTTTCGTATTTCAGCCTATCGTTAATGCAAAACTTCCAATTATAAAATAAACTACCTATCGTAATGGTGAACCAAGTTATATAATATTTTATATATTTACCAAATTTTATTCATCGACTACATTGCAGCGTCATAATAATTCTGACGTAACTCCAGGTACAATATCAAGATACTCCGAAGGCTTATCCTCTTCTGAGGGGGATTTGAGATATTATGTTGGAAATATGAACCTTACGTTGTGCATTTCTTATTTCACTTGTATTACGAATAAAATACTTTCGTTTTACTTAGGTTTTGCTTACATGTACAATGTATACAGGTGAAAATAACTATTATATCATACATTTCTACTCTGCTAGTCATGTTTTCCCAATATAGATAACACTTTTATGGCGATGTGTAGGTAAAAATCTTGTTGAACAATTGTGTAATGCGAATTTTGGGAAACATCACTCTTGATTGCGTAGTGGCCGGCGTGTTTTTGTTAAAAATAATCAAAATAATGGCCATTTTTGCATTTTCCTAGTAAATATTTGGGTCTAGTTCAAGTATGTTCTGAAAACAATAATCTCAGTTTTCTTTCATATTAATATAGCTGAAGAATCCTATTTACATAATCACTAGTATTTTAATTGAACGGGGAACAAATTTATTTACATGATTGTTTTGTTTGTCCTTATATAGGTACTAATAAAAAAAAAACTGCAACTTCTTAAATCATGTGTCGTTAAATGCCAAAATAGTGAATTTTAAAGGCATCAAACCCTTATAGGTTGAAGAGTGATTTATTTGCATATGAAAATCTTTTTGCATGGTTTTAGATTACGTATTTCACAAACTGAAATCTAATTTATTCTATACATCCATGTATATCATACGAAAAAAAATTAACTGACATACAAAAATGTCCATGTTCACATATGGAAACATTTGTATCGGATGTTGTTATTAATCCCTTTAATACTTGATTAACTCAACTGCGATTAGCGTTAGCCAACATCAGTTGTATGCGCATTATCAAATCGTGTAATCAAACCTTATAATCCTGCATATGTGACTGTAATGCTTTCTAGTGATCCAGTGACAGTGTATAATCCACCACCCGGGTTCTACAGTGTGTGACATACATATTAACAGCTACATATGAACTGGACTGGATGGTTTGTTTATATAATTGCAATGTTAATCGCTGTGCTTGTGATTAATTCACTGACTTTAACTATAAAATTTAGAGGTATTTTACTACAAACAAACCAAAGACTTTTTATGGCAAAGTTTATACCAAGGAAATCGAAGAGTTAGCTGAGTTATTGATGAGTATTTTAACTAATTATTCATGAATATTTATTATTTATGCGGTATTTAATGCTATTACAGCAATGGTATGTACTTCTGATTTTATTTCGTTTAAGTATAGTAGGCAAACCTACATCTGTCATAAGCCTCAACTATAATAGCGTGTTGTCATAAGGGCTGCCAAGTCAAAAATTTGCCAAAATCATTAAAAACTGGCTTATATAAAACCCATTCTATAGCCTAAGTGAGTATAACGAAGCAGATTTCTCACCATTGACGATTGGACTTGAATAAAGTGATTTATAGCAGCCTGTTCTTGCATGTCGTGTTTGGTATAAATCTTTTTTACTTATTTATATATATATATTAGTGTTTTCTGCATGATGTTTGTGCATGTTTTTATTTCATTACTATGGACTGACTATTTACGTCAAGAGGACCCAAGAGGATTATAATTTGTGACCTAGCCTATTACTTAAATGTTGAATGGACCAATAAAATTTTTAATTTTAATTTTTTTTATTTGAATAAACTAATGTTTTATCCTTAAGGATTTTAATACTACGTATCCCAATTAGCGTGTATAAATTAACCATGTTAAATAAGTGTTGTTTTATTTATTTAAAAGCCATTTTTCATTTTATTTATGTTAACGTTATATTCATAATAAGTATTATAAAAAAAACATGAATACTTTTACCGGTAAAATGATACCAGTAACACACATTCTTTAAAACTTCAATTAAAAACAGAAAGAGCTTTGTTTTATTATTGGCTGTTTTTTTGCACACATCAATATTCAGTCTCACTATTTTCCAATCAAAATGTAATATCCAATCATGGACTACAAAAGGTTGTATTGCTTATTTTAATTTATTTCCATAAAACTGGGACTAGCTGAATAAAACTGGAATGGACATTACACAACTAAAAAAAAAAACGAGAAAATACTCTTCTAATTTAGTTAACAAATAATTTAGTATGTCAAAGTGTTTTTGAAAGGTTATTGGTAACGGAAAAAATTCAAACAATTGTAAATTTAGAATTCCCGTGTTATTCTTATGGAGAATACTGTAAAATGTTGTAGTTTGCTTGTTTATGGATATATTTTGATCAAAACTTGGGAAATTTATTCACTTTATACTAAGCTATTAATATTTTACAAAAAACTACTTTTTATTAGCCTCCCGGTAGCAGCAAACCTAGGGACTCGTTAAACCTAATATTATTAAAATAATTTTGATAGAAAATCAATTCAAACAAATGGAAATTCGCTTAGTCGGGAGGTTTGCTGCGGCAGGAGTATTTATATATTTTTCTCTCAATGATTAAGACAATCGACTCGTGCTGATCGGTGCAGGCTTTTGTACACTTTACACTACAGCATTCAACAAGCAATGCAAAGATAGGACAACGCTTTTATGTACATCTTATTTCAAAATTTATAATAAAATGCTGTAAAACTAATTAATTTTGTATTTGATAACATGGGTTTACATAGGCTTAAAACTAAAATACCGGTAGGTATGTATCTCTCATCGAAGTATATATGGTATCTCTAAGCATGTTTAAAGTATTATTTCCACTATTTTGGAAGTTAGGATGTTTCACGAAAACAGCTAATATATAAATAATTTTCTCCATCCCTCTTTCGGATCACGTAGGGACCATCTGTCTTATCTGAAGTAAAAAAGCATTCGTTTGCATTGACTGTGACAAGTTGTAAGTTATTTTCAGTTTAAGTACTTGTTAAACTAATGCTATATAAATAGGGAAGAAATGTGACATTTTTAAGGAGATTTTATAGTGTAAATCCAATCAGGCAAATGGAAATTCGCTTATCCTGCAGGTTTCCTGCGGCGGGGGTATTTATAAACGTATAGCCAGTTAAATCACTGTGAAAATAGCTATTACCGTTTTTAATCTCTGTTCCTTAAATGAATAACATTGATTTAAATCGATGACTTATTAGGACTATTTAAAGCAATTTTGGTTTAATTAGCGATTCTCTTCAAATTAATAGTTCGCAATCTTCCTATAAATGAGATTGTGAACTATATTATTTAGCAATATGATATATAATAATATATCCTATTAACAGTTACACTGGTAAATAAATTAAAGTATAATTGTTCACTTAAGTTAAAAATTCTGTAATTTACAAAACATACAGTTTTACAAGTTTAAAAATTGTTTTTGATTAACTACAATGTTAAAGGAGAATAAAACAAATGAAAAACAGTCCAACATTCTAAAAGATACACAAGCAAAAATATTGTAATAGCTCTTTATTTTGTTGCCGTAATAATTGTGCAAAAATACAAATTATTTAAGTTAGCTAGATTTCACTTTTTGTTTATAATATGTTTTCTTATAGAAATAGACAAATAACTATCTTCAGACACCTCAAATGTTCCAGAATAAAGAGAATGATATAAGTTGTTTACCATCCTGCCAAGTAAATTGATTATTTATTGAAAAACCTGAAATATATTTTCTTTGCTTACTTATGTCGGGTTTGACATTAAATGTCTTATTTAGATTACCTGTTCGTTCAGAAACCCAGAAAGTCGACAATTACTTTTAAACTAATAATGGGAATAATAAATTCTATTGAAAATAAAATATTTGTGTTGCAAGTTAACTTAGTATTCCAGGAAAAGCATATCTCAAGTGCGATTAAAGTCATGAATACATTCATCAGGTGTTGAAATTCCTTCGTTAGCGCTAATATCACGGCTTGAGATGTTTGCTGCAATAAATTCAAGTGATGCTAATTATTTTTTTGGATTATGTTTTGATCTCAGCTTAGATAACATGGCAAAAAGTAGGTTTTAATTTAATTTAACTCTGTCAGAGTACAACGAATTTATGTAAACTGACTAAATTAAATTCATTATTTTATTTTCATTAATATTTAAATAAATATTTATTTTTTAATAAGAATAATGGATTTTGCGCGTTAGAGTTACATAAATGAAGATAACATCTGAGATAGTTCATTTCATCTATGTGTGTACAACTTGTGAATCGATGTATATAACTTTACATCTTTGAAGCAACACCAAGTTACTTCTTTGAAAACTTATATTTCAGTCTAAGATTCTTGTCATTCGCCTATTGGGTCTGATGATGATTGGAGTGTCCAATCGAAATCGATCACCACTTACCATCTTTTTGTATATTTACCGTCTTGTGAGTAACAGTATAAGCGTAAATATGTTTTAAGTGTTAGACGTTTCTTTATTTACTTTCTGTAAATTTAAACACGTACAATGCTGATCAAGAAGTTATTTAATAATTATATATCCCAAAATATCTCAAAAGAAAAAAAGTAAATCGGTCCCGGGTCCAGGTCTTACCATGAGACCTACAATAGCTTATTCCCTAGATGGGAAATTTGCTAAAATGAATTCATAATACTCGTATACTTGACTTACACTATGGATATAATCTGAATGTAAATCATTTGCGTAACGGTCTAACAGTTACATAACAAGTTAAATTCCCAGAACGTTAAGATTCAGAGAAGCCATTATAAGTTTGGTTGTTGTAGGCTAAGGTACTCTTGTTGAGTTTAAAAAGATCGTTTGTTATTTCTTTGTCAAAGTTAATTTACAATGGCTTTTTGAATTGTGTTCAAGTGTTGTCATCAAATATCACAACTGTTTATTAGGATGTTGTGTGATAAGGTGCTGTTTTATATTCATAACCAAAATCCGTTATCACATGAAATTGCACTATTAAATCAACGAATAAAAACCGAAACGAAACATAAAATTCATTTTCAAAACCTAGTAAGTATTTTAGCTATACTTGTCCAATAATGTATTCGGTGAATGCAATCATGTTGTTGTATACATTTAACATTTGAATGTAGTCAGTTTACTTTGAATCAAAACAATAGTTTACAAACGACACTGTACAATGAGTACACTCCGTTTCATAATGTGAAATATTCGTAGGAAATATATGTTTGAGTATGTTGATTTACCTGCAATGGAAGCATGCTAGTACCAAATACTTGACTGTGAATTAATTAACCACTATGGATAGAGATATATATATATAATGTAAATAGCATGTGCAGATTTTAATTTGACATGTTTCAAATGTATCGATGTAAAACTTGTCATAGATTGCTATTGAGAGGGCTAAGGCTAGATTTTGTGATTATAAATAGTTTTAAATTGTATAAAACTATTCTATATAACTTAAGAAGACATAAATGATCAACTATTTTGCATCGTAATGGACTTCAGTAAAAATTTACAGGTTTAGCCCTCGGTTTATTCTCAACAACCTGGAGGGGTTGGTTACACTGCTTTAAATTTGGTTTACGTTTTGTTCTGGTTGTTTTGTTTGTGGTTATTATATTTAAACTCGGACAAATAAAACTAATCAGGAAAAACTATTACCTCACGTCCATAAAAATTCCTCCCTCCCCCAAACCAGGGAATAGCACATATACACAATTTCATAGAAATAATTTTTATTAATTTCCACTTATAAATACTTGTTCACGAAAATACGGGTTGGTTACAGAAAATTAAACTTCTAAATCAAGAAAGAAATCTTCCCTTATAAAACTGATAAAACAGTGTTTTAATATCTTCCAACCTCACGTAGAAAACATCTATATTGATGAATTTATCCTAGAACCTTCTCTCGTTATTTTTTCTTAAATTAAGGATGAACAAATGTTTTTACTATAATTTCTGTTGAAACTAATATTTAAAAATAAGTTTTACAAAGGGATTCGACTTCAGGATTACTACCTTAACACATACCGGTTATATGATTAAAATCAATATTTTTTACTAAATTAATAAGAGACTATCGGTAGGCAACGTGGTTAAATAAGATAGTTACATTTTACCGTATTTAAATAATACAATATGTTTTGACATTCTTAGTTAATGTTTCGAGAATTGGGTACAAAGTGTGGTGCCTCGATTTTTCCATGGTAAGATATAAGTTTAAAACCAATGTACATTCATATTAAAAAACCCTCAGCAGTCTTAAAAATTGTTTTTTAAACCACATTTTCATAAGTGAGCGTATGTTTTTTTTTCAAAGTAAAATAAATAATTCATAAAATATGTTTCCTTTATTAAAGTCGATAAAAAATCCTTATTCAGAAATTTCTAATTTTGTCAACACCCAGTGGTTACAGAGAATTGAAAAGTATATGTTTTTTGAAACGTCCGTCTATTTATGACAAGTTGTTTGAAACTTACTGATTTGAATGGAACCTTCTTAATAAAGTTGTGCGCTTAAAAGATCTTCGCAAAATTTCGCAAATTCTGTTTACATTCTGTATAACATTTCACAGAAAACTCCTTGGGTGTTTTTAGTACGTAGCTTAAGTACCTATAAAACCAAGTAATATATTATTTTAAAGTGGGCTTACTATACATTTACATCCATTAACTTCTTTAAATAAAAAACATATTAGAACATCTAATATAGAAAACAGGTGAGCAACAAAGGGGTTTTTGTTAACCTCAATTCAGTTACAAACGATAAAAGGTCCAAAAGATTTACAATCCAGCCTTAACTGCGGGTAGTTGTGGCTCTTTTGTATTCACGTCACGAACATGTGTTGCCAACTCCAATGTGGGCTCTGTACAGGGGTTAGCAGCTGATTGTTTGTGTTTGTACTGAAACATATTTTAAAACAAACTCCCCAGAAAAAAAATATAGTTATTTACATCTTTAGGTTTTGAGAATAATAACGGAATGAGTATAAGTATCCTGTTTTAAATGTTTCCGGTGCTACCCAACCTTCTCAAACTACTTAACAATCCTAAACTGTCAGTTAAAATGCATTTGTTATTTTTGGGCTGTTTTATGTATCAAGACAAGATAGAAAATAGGCTATATCTTTGTCCTAAGACACTTAATCCAGTAAATTTGTATTTAAATGTACTCCTAGCGAGAAAGTTGTGGGAGAAAGTTTAGATTTTTCCATTTATTATTTTTTTTGGGTGCTGAATCAAAAATGAGGTTTGCTAACAAAAATTATTGACGTAACATTGACAAAAATGAGAAAAATATGTAAAAAAACCTATCAACTTTTGTTAGAAAACCTCAGATTCGGATTCAGCACCCCAAAAAACATAACTGTTGGGAAAAATCAAAACTTCCCCACAACTTTCTCGGTAAAAACATTAATTAACTAAATTAACTAGACACGAGCCCAGAATTGTATTTCAGATTACTTCAGGCTAGATCTTGGGGTTGTGGCATTATCACTTAGATAAAATTCATTGGTTTAAGAATTAGTTTAAGATTGACTTAACAATATGTTAGTTTTTCTATGATTTTTGTGTGTACGTTGACGATATACAGTAGAACCATGATGAGAAGATCTTATGGGGATGATCAAACACAGTATGACTTTTTATCAAGGTTGACCTCCTATAGAGGTTTGCAATAAAATGCATTTAAGGGTATAAAATAAAGGGTATTTGAAAATAACACTTATTATCAAGGGTAACTTCTTATTGAGGGACTTCTTATCAAGGTTCCACTGTACCGTTACTTATAAGTAGTAAGTATATCTAATATCTAAATATAATTTTATTTTAGTTGTAATTTCACATGGACAACATATTATATTTAAAACTTAATTTGCTTATTACACATCAATTGAGAAAACACGTTTATTTGTGGTGGTTGAAGTAGCAAATGCATATAAATTAGTTCTATATGCGTAATATTTAACTACAAGTCCCTTGATAATCAGTTATTGTAATGAGTTTTCGAGTTACAAACACTCATCGTCCCAGGAAGTGGTAATTTATTGAGTGATACTACTATAATCTATCAGAAAAATACTAACACAGTCGTTCATTAAATGGTCCTTGAAACATCCCACATAAATATTTTTGCATATTGCTCAAAATAAGTCTATTGTTATAGGAAAACAATAGTTTGTGGATTTTCCGAGTGGCTGGCCTCAATTTTGGTATTCTTTCTCCTAAACAACTGAACCGAGAGCTGGAATGAAATCACAAAGAGTACATTTTGCGTTTGATGGTTTCGCTTGAAATAGTTTTCTTCTCAATATCATGGACATTTTAATTAAGTAAACATTCAATTCATAACTGAAAATCAGGATTTTTTATAAGTTTGTGGATCATAAAAATGAGAGAAACTTACAATTAAACTAAATACAACTTTCAAGATTAGTTTATGATTTGTTTAGTTTATTTTTTCATCAGTTTGCATCTGTTCTCTGCTCAGTTATTACTAGCGTGTGAAATAGTTCTTTACGATTCCACTCATGTTTATAATTAATCATAATTTATAAAACCTTAGGAAGTTTCTAGTGCTTGTATCAATCTTGTCGATTCTGTAAAAATGGTCATACAAACACATTTTATGTAAAATTTGTGAAAGTTTCTTGTTTAGCCCTAAAGACGTACAGAATTACATAGATGATATTGTTTGATACATGATAATAGGTGTTATAATAACTAAATTGGAGATAGTATTGTTTTAGTAGTACAACTAGCTTAAACCTACGTTTCAAAATAACGTTTGAGATTTAAATTTGCGTAAACGTTTGAGACTACAGTTCTAGGTTTACACAATTGCATCTGTTGAAAAATAAAACATTGCTTAAGTTATCAAAGTTTATTCAACATTTTCGTTTAACGCTCTCTTTATTTTTACTATTTAGGATATTATTCACTAAAATAACATTTATAAATAAATCATATTGTAGCCTATGTTTTAATCTGAGGTGTTTCCGGAAAACATAACTTATCATTCAAATTTATATATTTTAAATTACATGTTTACATATATTCCTAGTTCCAAGCGTTCTATAGTTTTAACTAAATTTTAAATCACGTTTAACACCGTACAATGACTCTGACTTTCCTTTTTAGTCCCGCCTCTTGAAAATCTTCCAAGTACCTTAAATCTAATCAGACATTAATTGCACCAAGTTATGTAAGAAACAAAGTACACGTTACAGGAAAGCATCTAAAGTGAGTGGTCAAGTACTTGGCAAAGTTTCTTGGATTTCTCAAGTAGTTTGGGACTGTTTGGCTGAACACTCAAACAACCTTGAGCTTACATAATGTATGAGTTTTTAGCAAAGTGTCGCAGAAAGGATAACGAAAAAAAATTAGCTTAAAAGGGGCTTAATGTTTATAACTGATTTGCGCTACAGGGCATTTAAGATAAAAAGCAGTTTGACAAAAAGTAGCAGCATTAAAAAAAAGTAGTTACTATACAGTTATTTAAAAAAATATTAAATTTCGTCTTAACATACTTTTTTGACAATAATGTTTTGTATCATCATATATCATAATCATTTTACAGTGTAAATTCCTTTAGCTAAGAAAGCCTTTAAATATCAGTTTAATTATTAGTCTTTGAAGCTGCCAAATTGGTTTTAAGTGTTTTAACTATAGTTTGCACGATTTATAAATTACAACAGGAGAAGTTATCTGGGAAAATACATTAAAACTAGTTTCAGGGAACACTGGACCAAACTCAAACAAAATCAGCGAAGGAAATATTAAAGTTAAAGTTTGTTTTGTTCCTTGACAAAATTAATTTTATGGAAAAGAGAAAAGTGAACATCAGAAAACGTTTACGAGTCAAAGAAATGAAGACTGTTACTATTGGAGAAAACGGAGATTGTCATATGCACAATAGCGTAGTTTTCTTTGTTTTCGCTTCATATTTTCTAAAATGAGATTTTTTATCTTAACAAAAATAATACAGACACAAGCTCAGAGTCATCTTACTGGGTTTTTTGTTTTTAATATTTTTAATAAAATGTCATTATTAGAGGTGTCCTTATTAACTTAACGGAGGTTTCCTTCATTGGATGATAATTATTTTTACCATAGTAAAATTCTTTTATGTGGGATTTAGTATTAAATAATACAAGTTAAGTATGCTTTTGAATAAACTTGCTGTTAAAAGTTGAAACGTGTAATCTTAACTCTACTGATACCACAAATAATATATTTGTACACTTAAATAACGTTGAGTTAAAAAATATACTTACACTATTATGTGTTAAAATATATTGGGAAATACGACCAACATTACAATTACAAACTCTTAATTTGAAGTTAAATTTGATGAATTGAATGTTAAAACATCGCTTTATCGCTTGTAATTATTAATATTATTATCGGTATAGTATAATATTATATGATTTCGAAGAGTTTAAGTTGAAACATAACTTTTTTATATAAATTAAAGTAAAGATAAAACAGGTAATTTACAAAGCTCTAGTATATTTGAAAAAAAAAAATACGATGATAATAATATTTTTTACAGAATTAAGGTACAATTCAGATAACCAGCCGTTGGATGGAAACCTCTATACGTGAACGTGTTGAGATATGGAAGTTGGACCTCTTATTTTAGTATGAATTGAGTTCCAATTTAAAAGTGTTTATTAGAATAGTATCAAATATATTTTTGTAAGAGGTGGATACTGTAATTTATATTAATGTAATTTTAATTAATTATATTTAAAACAATTTACTAATGTCCAGAGCTCTTCACAAAATATGTTTGTACCTCAAGCAGTCGTGATAAAGTTCATTTGAAGGCGACATTGACTATCCTTTGATATTGGGGTCAAATATCCTGAACACTAGTTCTTTCCTCAGTTATATTTTTAAACCAGTCTTAAAATCGGACACAGTCTTTCGTTTTCTAATAAATAAATATTCGTGATTAACTTGTACCATAATCGTAATAGGATGATTTAGATTTCCATAGTACTTATTTGCATAAGATTTATGGTTAATCTGTCCTGTGGTGATAACTATATTGAGGATAAATTGATTTGTTCCATTGTTTACAGTGTTATATTTTATTTTATTCACCTGTGTGTATGTTTTGAAATTATTCAACGATCCTCATAAGAGGATAAACTCAGAAGAGGGAAACTGTTATATTTGATTTCTGTATTGTTAACTATTTTGCAGGAAATAGTAAACTTACAAAATATTATATTCTGTTACCATGTATATTTCTAAGTATTTTTTCTTTAGGTCTGCATTGCATAGGTTTACAGTTAAATGTTATTGTATTCTATAAAACTAGTGTACCTGTTGCTCGAAATCGAGCAATTGTCAAGTACCGGTATTAGGCCTATACAGAAGTTATTTTAAAACTACAGTAATAACAGTAATAATTTTCTATTAGTTTAAAAGACCCGACTAAATGCTTATTTTTTTGACCCGGTATTATTTTTTTGTGTTTTATACAAATGTTTCCCGACTTAAAGCTGTTACCAGTAAACATTTCTTGCATGTATTTATTTTATCTTACTTTAGGTAGATTTACTTTACCACTGTGACAACATGATGTGAATATTCTTCATGGTTTTTTTACTTCCAAAATAAGTTGCTTAGCATAACTGGCAAAAATGATTCATCTCCCCAAGTGATTGTGTACCTGGATTCCTTACTGTGAGACCAAGCCTCTCAACTATTCTTCTCATAAGTATAAGATTTCCTATTAATTGTTTCCTCCTCCTGTTTTCAATATTTCTCCTTTAAATTCAAGAAATTTTCTTTTCTTCCAACAAAACTGATTAACTGTTTAGATTTGTTTATAACCTCCTAAATATTACTAACATCAATACTTACTCCCCAAAGGCTGGTGAGTTAATTTTTATATACAGCTGGTTTTGTTTTTAAATTAGTTTTCAATGTAATTCTTATAGAGAAAATACGACCTTTGAGAGCGTCTCGTGCCCTTAAGGGTAAGAGATTTTAAATTCTAAAACCTTTATGCAAAACTACGAATTGAGACAAATTATTTGACACCTCAAACATTAAAATCGGTCCAGAAATAACGGAGGAGTTTTGTTCACAAAAAACAACCCTCACGTATTAATATATGAGATATTTCAACCTCTTTTCATTCACAATTAAAATTTATATTTATATGAAAAAGAATCGAAACAAGTTATGATTTTGTAAACTAAAACAATGTTAACAATAGCAAGATCACTGTTTCGATATGACTATGTATCTTTGTCGGGATTACCCGTTTAAGCATGTTGATTTATGCATATCTGCAAGGGGAGTTTCACACCAACTTGTGCTGATAAACTCTAAGCAGATATGAATTAAATCAAACATAATTATAGTTTGTGTGTTCGTGTTATTTTAACTGACATCAAACCTCAGAGTTCAAATTACTCATTAATTGTTGATATGATGTGCTCAGACTTTATACGAAATATTTATTTACGTAGACCCATGTTAGCTAATTTTGCTGTCTTTCTACTATTTACAATTTAATATATTTAGCATTATTATAAAATGATGCTTTTGAGAATGGGGTACATTCTTCGTTAAGGAAAAAGTAAGAATATTTAACTAATGATACTAAAGCTAAAAAAATTAGAGCTTTTTTCTAAAGTTTTTAATAAAGATTTATAAAAGTAACTATTCGATGGTTAGGAAGAAAGTGAAGAAAGGTAAGGGATAAAACCGCTATAAATTTATCAAGTTCTGCTTTTTCAATATTAAAACACCGACTCGTTCTTTTCCACGACACGTGGTGGTCATAAGTCCTAAGACGGTGGCACGTTAACTTCGCTTTTCGTTTTCATACCGGTGTCAAAATACTGATACGTTTAACATTTCTGTTGAATATTGAACTTATTTTAGTTCAATGCAGCACAAAGATCTATAACTAGCTGTTACCCACGGGCTTCGCCCCGTTTGACTTCATAAGTATTAATAAAATATTGGTTAGTAAAATTCTTAACAAAAAATATATACATATAACATTAAATATCCTAAAACATTCTAAAATTAGTAAAATTCTAAGTATTAGCAAACGCGAGGTTTCTCGTCATGACGAACATTTTACGTATGGTTTTATACAGGGTGTCCCCGATCTCTCTACCAATATTTTAGCGCATTGTCCCTGGGTAAGAAAAATATCTAAATATCATATTCAAAATGTCCGGACGTTCTTAGTTACCCACAGCCCCCATTTTGTTTTTTTCACTTATTAATTATTTTCTGAAAAATTGCTTAACATATGAAAATGAAACTTTGCACAAACCTTTATGGCAGCTAGACAAAGCTACAAAACAATTATGACAATTTTATAGATTCATAAAACGAAATGGCGGTCATTTACAATTTTGTTTCTTAAATAACTCAAAAGCCGTTGATTTTACTAAAATTTTACAAGAGTAACTTCTTTTAGGCAATTTAATTCCAAATCGATTGACATCTTATTTTCTAAGATTGGACGAATATTATCTGAGATATGGCAGAGGTGATATGTGACCGCTGGAGGTTAGATGCAGTACATATCGAGGCATGCGGTCACGTATCATTAAAGCTGCCATATCTCAGTTAATATTCGTCCAATGTTAAAAAATAAGGTGTCAATCGAATTGTAATAAAATTGTCCAAAGAAAGTTATACTTGTAACATCTTTGTAAAATCAACGGTTTTTGAGTTATTAAAGAAACAAAATTGAAAATGGCCGCCATTTTGTTTTATGAATTTGGAAAATTTTCATAATTGTTTTGAATCTTTTTCTAGTTGCCATAAATGTTTGTAACATTTCAATTTTGTATGTTAAACCATTTTTCATAAAACAATTAATAACCGAAAAAAACAAAACGGCAGCTGTGTGGGTAACTAAGAACTTGCGGGCAATTTAAGTATGATAATTAGATATGCTTCTTACCCAGGAACAATGCCCCAAAAAATAGAGAGTTCGGGGACACCCTGTATATGGAGTTATATACTATGTACTAGTGGACAAAAATTATATAAAATTCCAATACAAAAGAGTTCCTTTCTAGAGAATTAACACGAGAGATCCATTCTATACAGGAAACGCTTCATTGACCGTAAGCAAGGATTAATCGAGTATTTCCTTTCTCTTCTTAGCCGCCGTGCTCTAAAATGAAACCTTTTCTAACAATAGCATTAACTGGAAACTTATGCAATTCTTTCTACTGCCCTAAGCACCGAGCAACAAAATAATTTGAATTACAACATTGCTAAAGCCTCTTTAAACTTAATTAAAACGAGATGTTAGCCCGTCCTACGTACGGGAATTCAGTAGCCAGTTAAAACCGTGTACAATTCAGATCAGCTAGTTTACACATATAAAGACAAAGTTTCTTGCAGTTTTAATGTAAAAAATCATCTTGTAAACAAATGTTGTGTGACCAAATATGTTTTTATTCCATCATAGGCCTATACGATATGCATTTTAAATCCGTTAATTTTAAAATAAAACAGCAATTCTGCAATTTTTACGATGTGAAAAGCGTTGAAGTGAGATTTGCAGCCGATTCGCACAGACGCACACTGATTATAAGTAGCCTATTGTAGAGAGAGTAATAGTCAAAATTGAGAAGTGTATAGACCTAGTCAACGATACCACCTTCCATAGCATACCTGCCTCTTCCATAATTATTATCACCACAATACAACTACTATACACAATTTCCAGTAGGTCTGAATAGAAACGACCTAAAACAAAACGATAATATCCAATAAAATTCACAGTACACAAACTTTGGTGTCCTAACATCAAAACGAATCGTCACACCTATCCTTTATATGAATTTCACTGCATTAATGAATGAATGAATGAATGAATGAATGAATGAATGAATTAATTAATGCTTTATTTACATGATCTAAGTACAAGTTTTACAATATTTCCATAGTATAACCAGTTCATGATTCACACAGCAGACTCGCATTTTTCCAACTTGGTCTTATAAGACCGTCAGCCGGGTTGGCAAACACATTGTAAATGATACATTCAATATACATGCTGTATACATTCAAATTACCTTTCTGGTGTACCATTAGGCCATTTTCAACTAAAAACATTTTTTTTATTTATTTTTTTTTGTTTTTTTTTTAATTCTATACATTTATACATATATTTGTAACTTATAAATTTCTTAAAACTAGAGAGTGCTCAGAGCTTGAAAAAGGTTAATAATTAAATTCTTGAATAATTTCCCACCTGTACCGCCAAGCTTGCTGTAGGAATCGGGCAAGCCGCACCCAATCAGCACCGTTCAACAAGGATAAGAATGTATCCCGGGACAAAACCTCTAAACCGAACCAAAAAATTCTAAAAAAATTCCGAATTTCACTGCATTAATTGATAAATAAATATGCGTAAACAAAGAAAAGTAAAAACAATAACAGTTTGTTTTGAAACAGCTGTTTGGTTCAAATAACATTCATTTGAAAATAAGAACTGGTCACATGTAGCAGGAATATAATACCCCCGCCGCAGCAAACCTGCAGACTAAGCGAATTTCCATTTGACTGATTGGATTTACACTGAAATGTCTACTTAAAAATATAACATTTATTCTTGATTTAAATAGAATTAGTTTAACAAGTACTTAGGTTTGCTGCATCAGGGAGGGTAAAACTGTTTTTTTTTTTGTAAAATGTGAATAGTTAGTAAGAAATGAAAACATTTTCCAAATTCAATCAAAATATGTTCACAAACAAGCAAACTACAACAGTTTACTTATTCTCCATAAGAATAACATGGGAATTTTAAATTTACAATTTTTTTGAATTTTCTCCGTAACCATTAGGCGCATAATAACGCTTCAATATACTAAATTATTTGTTTTTTTAAGCTCTACAAAATGGTTTGGAAAGAAATTGCTAAATTTTATGTTTTTTGGGTCAAAAATGGGAAAGACCTATTTTTACCCCATAAAACCTCCCGTGAACCCCCGTTCCCATGGTCCGATTATGCTGGATCGCGAACTCGTTCGAATAAACGTATGTTTACACGTTTGTACCAAATTTCATCAAAATCGGATCATTTTTGCTCGAGTTATCGTGCTGACGGACACATATATATATAAATATATATATATATATATATATATATGAATTTGAACGGATGGTGTTTTTGGCCTCTAGGGACCTCAAAACGAAAAAAAAATCGGTCCCGCGTCCAGGTCTTACCATGAGTACTACGGTAATAGCTTATTCCCTATATGGGAAATTCGCTAAAAAGTAAACACGCTAGTAAAGCTAATGACGTAATTGTCAATGTTTATTATCTATACCGTTTTCAGTTCTATCCTTGATAATTACACACCCTCATTGAATAAATGTACATCTTAATTTCCCATATTAGTTAACTTAAACTACAATATATTCATGGTTGAAATAAAAGTGATATTATTTTCACGTTTGGGGGCGCTGATATAGGTGCCCCCAAACGTAACCACAACTGAACACGATTTTATGTAAGGATGGTTTGCCTAATTGCAGTATCCTAGGTCAATGTTGACGTTGTGTTCAATCTATGTCATCCATCTGTTTATCTTTGTATAAAACCCGGCTGAGGTTGTGGTCGTAATTTAAAATCGTGATTCCTGATTATTCTTGATCTTCTTTTTATGACATCAATATTTCCGGGCCTAATCCATACACAGTTAAAGCAGACAAACATTAATTGTAAACAAAAAGCTACCATGAAGAATTAAAACATGTAAACATTGTTATTTTTCTAATCTTTCCTTGAAAAGTGGAGCAGTATAATAATTTGAATTTATCCTTTTTTATTAAGACTCGTGTACAGAGCCTCGATTTGTACTGTGGTTTAATTAATATTGGTTTAAACTGTGGTCTAATTATCTCTACTAATCTTACTTATTTCCTATAATCAATAACAAAAATAAAATGACCTCATAGTTCCATAGTTTATATTTAACCAGCTGTTAGTTAAAACAAATTATATTGCTCTAAAACAAATCGAAGATTACAAAGATTGCTTTAAAAAATAATTTGAACATCCTAGTATTTTACTATGTATAATTTAATTAATCTGTCATCCTCTTACAGAAGAATTGAACGTATCAATGATTTGCATTACACATAGTATTATAAATAAGTCAACCCTAAGTATGTCTTTACATTTTTATCCAAATGCTGAATTTGTGACACAAAAGCTGAATGTTTACAGCTGTTATGTTAAGCAAATTATTTTATGCCAAAAGCTAGTTTAGAATCTTAGCGTCGGCTGCAAGACTTTTTAAAAATTAAAACTTAATTTCTAAAAAACTGGGACCCTAAACTAAAATTATGGCTTCGACATTCCCTAGTTCTCAAAATTATCTTTCTTTCAACCCAAAAATCATGAAAATCCGTCGAGTGGTTGATTCAGAATCATGAAATAAAAAAACACACTTTCGTTTTAATATTATAGATATTAATAAAACGTCTACATGGTAATATTTTAATCCCACTCTTGGTTATGCCGTAATTTGTTATAATATAGGCCTACGTTGTTTTAAAATGGTACTAATAACACTATTGCAAAGCTTAACGATGAAAAATCATAAGTTTTTCTCCAGAAATATTGCTAAGCAGAAAACAACATCCACCCGAGGTGTCAGGTTATTGCCAAGTAAGATAAATGAACTGATTATTCTTTCACTGTTACATATTTATTTACTTAAGCTCCTTTCACCTGATACTCTTACATTTTCATGAATACATAAAATTACGTAATAACGTTATACCTTTTATCGTTAATAGGACCTATAAGCGCACACCGTCTTCATTTATAGATGTATAATAATTATCAATTAAATCAAACAAGTCTTTAAAGATAAGTTTATCATCTCAGATTATATGGGTCACGGAAACTTAAATTTCTGGCATCGACATTTGCATATTGCGCAGAGTTCAAGTCTATTGTTATAGAAAAACAATGGTTTGTGGATTTACCGAGTGGCTGCATTTAATATTGGTATTCTTTTCTCCAAAACAACTGAACCAGGAGTATTTTTATGAATACAATTATGTTTCCTGTCCATCGGGTTTCCTTTTAAAAATCCTGAAATAGGTTGATGAAATAATCAAATTTCCTCTCGAAATAAATAAATCCTGTTTAGTCAGAGCTTGTATACCGATGAAGCAATACTTATTGAATAGCTATGTAGTTCTACATATTCAATTTAGTTCCTACAAAGATCTTCTTGATTTAAAATCGGTTATACATCATACAGTTCTATAGACTCTAACCACTATAACATGATGAAGATTGGTAAACGTTTAAAGTGTCACATATATCTTAGAACAAAATAAGTGATATTTGGTGAAGCTCAAAAAGCAACTATAAAAAATCCTTAAAAATTGATTTTAGAGTTAGAGTTTTATTTCTATAGAAAATTTGTATAGTTCGTTGACCAACTGTATAACAGTTTTACTTTATCCTCCTGAGTTCATAACATTTAATTACATGTCCAGGTTTTGTAAGGTGTCATTGAGAATGACGACGGTGTTTCAATATAACGTGTGAGGTGTGTAAATGTTTATTATTTAAAACAATAAACCTCAATTAGTTGTGCTACTGGTTTTTATCACCACAGGAATTAAGAGAGAACTTTGAGCTTCAAGTCCCTGTCTGGAAAACTCCATTATATTTCACTACAATGTCTGATGAAAGCCAAAACATTGTTCCGTAATTTCAGCACTTTACTTATGATGTCTGTACTCTAAATGATTGCAGACATTACTCTAAGGATTTCGTTTTCTTTTTACTTTCACAGACTTTAGTGTAAGAATATACATTAGAATTAATAGTAAATGTTTATAATGGGATGAAAAATAACTATTTCATATTTTTCTGTTTAATATAACATATTGAATATTTAATTGATTATTTTATACTACAAAGTGTTTCGATTCACAAAGGTACAAGGTAAATGGTGATTTCTTTTTAACCAATTTAGTAAAATAATCAGACCTGATGAAAAAAGTGTTAAATATTTATATTTATTTTCATTCTAAAACTATGCAAGGCTTCGCGTTAAGTCAAGGGTTAAAGATGTATGCAAAGAAACTTGTACTTTAGTTGTATCTTAACCATAGTTGTATCTTGTACTTTAATTTGACCATCTCAAGTAATAAGAGCTTGTTTGAGATGAAATTCCAAGAACATTAATATATTTTCATTTACGAGTATTGTGTAACTAAATTGTAGGTAAGATATCAATTACCTTTTTTTTAATTTTAGAATTACTATTTTATATCGTAATATCAATTATGTTTAAATTGGACAATGTTGAAACATTTCTAAAAGGCCAATGAAGAATACATGTTCAATTGAATTTTAATAGTATAGTTGATTAACCTTGTACGCAAAGGAAATTCTAAAGTTTCAGTTTACAACTTTGTTCAAACGTAGTATAGTTACAAACAAAGGGAACAGTGTAAAACTGAAAACGTCATTTCACTGTCAAAGATGTAAAGCCGATACCATTTGACAAACGGAGATTGTCATATGATCAATAGAGTGATGTTCTCTTTGTTTTGGTCCTATGAATTATAATTATTTTTACACAGCTTGGTTGGCTACACTGTTAATGTGATATGAATTGTGGGCGTTAGCCTAGCCATCAACTTAAGTTTAGTACCGATGTATTAAATGAAAGAGACTTTTGGAAGAGAATTTGTATGATAAAATCTTGAAGAGTATATAAAGTGCAGGAGATGGTCGTTATCTGTTTCTTATAATTATTAGTGCAACATCACTTCTAATTAGTAAAACACATCTGCAACAGAAGCACTTGTAATATTATTCCTTTTTATACTTCACTTGGATAATAATTGGCAATACGTCACACCTCATTTTCGATAACCCAGATGTCACAATAATCAGCAAGACCATTTTACTAGTTATTTTCAACGTTTAGTTTTTGCAGAAAATATATTACAGCAGAGTGTTTATATTTTTACTTATATGAAAAGTATACGCTATAATATACTGTATCTAGCTTAGATGAAAAATAATATCATTGACAGTTACCATATTATGCTGGTTATACTTTTCCGTTTATTAAAATTTAGAGGGTAAAAAAGGTTTGGGTAAAAACTTTTTTTAACACAAATCAGTAGATATATAATTGAGTTTACGTTACTATTTTAAAGAGATTACAAATTAGATAAAATATATATTTATTTTTTATAATACACCTAAAAAATACTAATGCCAAATAAAAATTACAGTAACCAATTAAAATTAATAGCCAATTATTTATTGGTTGAAGTGAAAGCCATGACATAACCTGATTAAACGTTTTATGCAAATTTTTCGCAGAGGGAGTTTTATTAATTTCTGTCATGTATTTTTACAATAACAATTCAAATAATGAATATATTTAGTTCAAAAGAGTATTGCTGTCATATACATCCATTAATTAGAGGGTTACATATTGCAAATTAAAAATATAGGCCAAACAACAAATTTCAGACATAATACGGTTATGCCTGATAGCTTTTGAATTACTAAAAGTGTTAAATTATAACAACTTTTGCATAAAAGATATTCCAACATAACTTCGTCAGGAATATTCTAAAAGCGTGTCGTCTCTTTTGATATCAACATTTTAAATAGGTTATCTCGTTATAAAAACTCCCATCGTTAGTATAAAGGTTCTCTTCCTGAATAAATATAAGGATATATTTTTTTTACAAACTTATAAAATTTTAGATGCATTTACCATAAAATAAAACATGTTGTAGTTTAGCGAAATGGTACCTTGAGTATACAAGAGAATTTTAACTGGTTACATAATGAATTTTAATAACATTTTAGATGCATTTACCATAAAGTAAAAGCATGTTGTAGTTTAGCGAAATGGTACCTTGAGTATACAAGAGAGTTTTAACTGGTTACATAATGAATTTTAATTAATTTTGGTACTAGTGTTGTGCAGTGCACTTTATTGTTTAGTTACTTTGTTTGTTAACTATCTTAAACTTGAAAGATATTTCGAGTCTAGTTAATAACACTTTGTATTCATACAAAACGCTAAGACTACTATTGCAGGGTATAGGCTGGAATGAAGTTTGTTTAAGCAAAAATGCTACAAACTCTCAGACAACTGTAGCAAAAAATATTATTCTTTAAGCATTAAAAATGTCCATTAATATTACATGTTTGAACATTACATCTACAATTTTATATGCAGAAAATTTGCTATTGGAACTCAGCCTGCAAAAACGATGTAGCATTTTTAAGTTGTGTATAAAAAAAAATGCTAAAAATGCTACCACAGCTTTAATCCTGCTACTATAGCATAATTGTCCTACTTAGAGTTTATTTTAAAAATTGAAATGTAAACGGTCTTAAGCATTTAGTTTTGCAAGTGTTTGTAATACCCTATTTCTCTCTTCATTTAGGTTGGAGCCCAGAATAGTTTTTCACATTGCTTCAGGATGGGTCTAGAGGGGCTCACAGCATAACTTACACGAAATCCATTGGTGATTGGCAGGATTCGACCCCGGGACCTCGGAAACCGAATTCCCACTCTCTACCAAATAAGGATTGCCAACTAAATTAATTTAAAATTGTTTAAATTCGCATAAGCAATTTCAGATTTAAGACTTTTATAAACAACATCGTATATTATGAAAAAAGAATCATTTATTGAAATACACGAATAAAATCAAAGTAAAATAACATAAAGTCAATACAAATTTCAAGCAAGACACACAAAGCAATGTGTAAACAATAGTAGCCAGAGGTGACGTGGACATAAATGTTGTATAAACTGTGAAACCGTAGTTGCTGAAGTTTGTTTTGTACTCAACAGCTTCTAGCTTTATCTTGAACACTTCAAACACTTGTTGTCATAGCCAGCTTTTAACAAGATGAGTATCATATTGATAACGACAAAAGACTACCTTGAACAATCTACATTTTATGAGGTACTAGCTACGATCAACAATGTCCAAGTTACGTTTAGATGAAGAACACTTAGGTTACTCCTTTGATGTGGGAATTCCAAGGATCAATTTGCAAGTCTATACAAGTACAACATCGACTACAAGGGTACTAAATAGTTTGAGAAGGAAACTGAATCTCAATGTATCTTGGAGGGGTTTATTGTTATTGTATTTTAAAACGTTTTGTTCACAACGAATTTAAATTTTAATGAAGATTTTTAAGATCGAGATCATTTTGCGATGAAAGGATGACCTCTTTCGATGTCTTTCATTGTTGAAGAATCAAAGAAAAATCAGGTCACGTCTAAGTAAGATGTAACAGTACAACACTATTATAAAATGTTAATGAAATGTGAATTTTCTTACAATATTCGATTGGTGGATGGATTTTATTCGATACAACAACCACTAAACAGTAGGGGGGAAATCTGGTCTGGGGGTTTGGAGGTCCCGGGTTCAACTCCCACCAATCACCGAATGACTTTATCTATGTTATCAACACCACGACCCTCTAGAACTAGCCTGAAGTAGTGCTTAAAACAGTTATGACCTAGCGTTCTAGAATGGAAAGGTGGGACATAAAAAAATATAAAACTACTAAACAGCATGATATGTAGCTCTTATAATTGTCTATCAAATTATTGCTTTTCAAGTTAATAACGTTGTAACGTTGAAAAAAGAACATCATAAATATATATATATATATATATATATATATATATAAAACTAAACCTTCCTGCAGTCTAACAAATAATTTGTATATTAAACAAAATAATAATGCACGTTCATCCTGGGTTAGTGGGTATATAGTTTTATTTTTGGAAAACCAAGTTAATAACTTATATTCAACAGCTTTTTCATCCATCTGCCAAGACTCGATGTGCAAGTGTTACTTAACATCCCTGTCGAAGGGATTGCAGTCTCCTAATATTTATGGATTTACGTGTATCTTTAGCTAACAATACTATGTATTTGTTCTCAATAAATGACTTTGTAGCTATGATTTGTTACAAAACAATCGATATTCGTGTACAAAATCACTTTTTGTAAAAAATCAATACATTTTCTTCCAAATATATTTTTTTTAATAATTCTAGATAACAAGGCGGAATGGAACTAAGTTATGTGAATAAATATGTTTGTCAATTGCACAATACTCTATTCTTAAGCTAAAATTTAATCAAAGCTAACAAAACATTTGTGGAGAAACTGCAAATTGAAATGTTGGGGTAAGACCCAGTGTTCAATATAATCCGAATCCGAATCCTATCAGGGACATTGGCACATCAGGGTCTGGAGTCTTGTAACGTCGGTTTCTTTTTCAAGTAATATTTTGTGGCGTTCGTTTCAAAAAATGTACAACCTACCAGGAGTAGACTTCTAATAAATTTACCACTAGGGTTAAAATATAATCTATTGTGTTATTGTATTTTCAGATTTATGAAAAAATATTATATTATCAATCGTTTGAAAGTACGGTTTATACGGTGTTTAACTTAAATATCTTGTATGGGTTAATAAATATAGGCCAATTCAGTTTATTAAATAGAAAAAAACATAATCCAACTATCGAAACATATTTTAATGAATAGTCTGATAAAAGTATACAACTGAAGGTTTGTTAAGAAATGTCTGTCCTCATCGTTGGAGGAAGGAAATTACTTTTAACCTTTTGAGCAATTGTTTTTTTGGTAAGCAACAAATCCATCTAAAATGTTTAGTATGATAATCCAAAAATATTTTACATTATTTTGTTGCAAAATTTCTTATGTATGAAAAATTTCGAAACATTGGAACTACGAGTATGGATGAGCCACGTATTCACCTTGTAAAAATTAGCATTGAATAGCATCTCCAGTAAAAAGTCTAAGGTTATTGAACATTTTGAACACCTTTCATACTCATATATTAGGTATTCATATAGATTATCCAATGTAATCAGTTATGTGATAAAGTAAATATATTGTGACTAATTATTTTACAAATCAATATTTTACAGTACAAACGTGTAGGTGGGTGGGTTTAAACGTACACAAGCAGAAAATCTGCAATGCATTGTAATCCCAATAACACTTGCAGGTTTTTAAATAAAAGTCATAACAATTTCCAGGTAATAAGGTTACCTAGAGTTGTTTCAAAAAGATAATTTTTCAAAAGCGTAAAGTTCATACATTAATGTCTCATTTTCCGCTCTTGCAGTGTTTGGCGCAGTAGGTAAATTATTTCTTTTAGCTTGCATGCTTGTAACGTTTCAACGAAAAAAAGTCCCACAGTTGTCATTCACAAAGAGAACTTGAAAACAGATGGATCATGAATGTGAACGTGATATGATTATGTTATTGCATTTATTAGGATAGTTTAGAACAAGCTTGATGAACATTCATGTTTTTACATGTGTTTATTTTATTATTTATTTGTTAGTAAAAAAATGTGTTTATTCCTAAAATTCAACTTCACTGTTAGAAAGATAAATGTAAATCATCTTTGTAAAAACTATTCGTAGACAGTTTCAAATAATCGTATTATCTAAGTCAAGCTGCAATCAGTTTTTTTGTAAATTCAACGCAAATGTTCCCCTTTACATAACAGTATGTAGGCATACACTTTGTTAAATTAAATCGTTCGTAGATGAAACACCATTTTAAACAAAACCTTTCTAAAATTTTGTATAAAATAACGATATACAGGAGTGACAAACCACTATCGCTTGCTATTTCAACTATCGTTTTAACGTAGTTTACAAAACATGCAATTGTTATCTAAGCCAGACAATTATAACACATACACTTAAACATTTATACAGACTACAGTACTGTCCCAGCTTGTAGTTACAAACCCTGGGGAGACGACGCTTCTGCAGATTGAATCTGCTCTCCTGGGTCTCAACCAACACTTTGTTTTAACCACACAATCCAATCCAACACGTCTCCTACAGCGACTTAAATACAGTTGCAATAAATAGTAATCTTAATGTCCTCCATGTTAAATTACATTCAAAGTTAAATTATATTCAAGTATTTTTAGTTTGTATTTTTACATAATTTATATTTTTCTAATGGAAACGGATCAAACACTGGTCTTTATTTTCTATGTCACGGCAAAATTGTACGGATTGATTTACTGATAGTTAGATATCAAATGACATCTGGATACAAAAACAACAAGGGATCGAATGAACAGCCCTGAGATTTGATGGTAATAAACACTAAAAATCTAGTGGTTATATGAAAGGAATAACGTTCTCTAATTACACAATTATATTTATTGGGAAGCGAGTGCAGGCTTTGATCCTAGAGGTCTCGGGCTCAAATCTTGCCAATCACTAGACATAATGGACTTAATGGAATCCATGTGATAGTTCCGTGACCTTCTGCATCTAGCATAGAGTAATTTGTAAAACAGTTCCCGTCTAGATAAATTCTTTCTCTATGACATCCTTTCTTTCTATGCTTATAAGGAAGGCGTGTTTGTGGCCTCTGGTTACATCAAAACGAAAAAGTCATTTCTTGGGTCTAGGCCATACCATGATACCTACAGTAAAAATATTTTCCGTATACGGGGAATACTCTAGAAGTGATAGGTACTACTTCCCCCACAACACACCTGTATATCAAGAGAACATCACATAGGCCTATTGTTGTGGTGTGACAGATGTCTTGTTATTGGTCCATTACCTGTGGCTTTGTGGTTACTCAATATAATCCGGGTTTGATCGCTTTCTGGGAACATTTCAGGTTAGTCTGTGTCGGTAAATATTTCCTTCCAGTTAGTAATTTGACATAATCTGTCATTCGTAGGAATTTTGAGATAAATTTTGTATCCTAAAAAAGGTAACGGCTGTTCGTATGTCATTGTGTAAAAGGATGATTTGAGAGCTAATTTATATAGGGAAGCCATGTACAAATTTCATATTTTGTAAATTATTAAAATTAAAGAAGCCGTTTTGGTCGTTGTTAATTTTCAGACTTTTTCACTTCGGTTGTTAAACAAGAACTCGTGTAAAAAATAATGGTTTCTCTAGTGACAAAATTAATATCAAAAGGTAAGCCTTTCCTAGCTAATAGTAAATATAATTTTCGTAACTTATTGTATTAAATACAAAGTTTAATCTTTTAAATACTTGTGTCATTCTTAAACTTTATTATGATCTATGATTATTTGAAATTGTTTTCCTTACCGAATTTTAAATTAGGAAAAACATTCATTAAATTGGGTTGTTATTCCTTTACTAGACAATTTGACTTTTCTCATTTTTGTGGATGAAATTTTACAGATTAAACATTATATTCGTATGATGAAGGTTAGACAGTGATTAATATTACTACTCATGGTAAAACCTGCTCAACAACCATCATCAATCATGAAGTGAAACGCATCAATTTTCTATAAATACCAACTTTCATTGCCTGGTCTTAACTAAAACCATAATATCGTGAAACTTGTTATTTGACTGACCTTAACGTTCGATTTCGTAAAAGAATACCATTTATGTACTCATTCTTTTATACTAAATCTAACTAAAATTAGTGTGTGTATGTATAGAGTAAGTTTTAAGAAATATCTGCAATCAATAACTATACATTTCAATTTTTTGTAGTTTTACAGTATTTATACAAAGCAATGAACGAGATTACATTGGAATAGTTGAAATATTGTTAAAGAATTTCAAAATTCTTCGAATTTATTTCTTAAGATTTTGATCAGTTCTTCCTGCAGCTTCGAAACGGTATTTAAGGACATATCGATTTTTTAACACTATTACTATATGGGACAAGGATCTCACTAAACCCAGTTCAATGGCTCCATAATAGCGACTCTCGTGGAGGAAAATGGAAGTAAAGAGTCTTGAATCAAGCTCCAAGTAGCTATTACACTTCTTTGATGACCAACATAAGATTTTATGTAGCTATCAAATGTGTGGCAAATACAATAGCTGCAAGTGCACGTGTCAGTTTGGATGTTGAATTACACTGCGCTTTACTTTAATGTCTTTTTACATAGATCCAGACCAATTGAATATCATATTTATAGTATTTTAAGAGTATTAAAAAATCTACTCTAATATTATCTCTACATTCTTTAATCGTTTTAATTTTATTAAGAATAACGCGTAGAGACATTTGTAAGATACATTTTTATAATTTATCTTAATTTGAGACATTTTATGTCCTACCACATTCTATGACTCTAGGTTTAACCTGGGAACCGTTTTACACATTACTTTGGCTAGTCCTAGGCTAGAGGGTCGCGGTATTATCACATGGATAAAATCCATTGGTGATTGGCGGGATTTTAACCCGATACCTTGAGCTCCGAAGCACCGTGCTCTACCAATATACCAAATAACTCCTAGTATCACTATCCACAGAGAAGTAAGATTAAGTATACATCTTACTCCTCGTGCCCTATCTGAAGATAGTAAAGTATACTACAGAAGAAGTGGTTCTATTTTAAGATAGTTATATGTCAAGAGTACCTAGACAAGTAATCTATTACACCAGTGATTGGATTGAATAAGTGGATTTTATCAAACCAGAAACGTCTTTTTTAAATTAATAAATACGTAATTTAATTATTTAATATTTTATCATCACCATGCGTTTTCCAGGGCTAGAAAAGGAACCGAGCCTTCCCCAATTCTTCGTATGAGGCGACTGACCGGGTTAGGATATTCTTCTATCTATGCTTCCAACTTTCTTTGAGGTCAAGTTTTCCTTGTATTTGGCTTTGTGTTTTTAAATATTTCATCTTTCTTTGCATTAATCTTCCTTCCACCTCGTTTCAGGAAAGGAGTTTTTCCTCCTTCTTTTCGGACTACGCACAATAGATGTTTCTTGTTCTTGTTCCATGTGTTCTTGTTCTTGTAGATGAGGGACTGACGTGTGCGTCGCACTGTCCATAGAGATTCATTTGTGCATTGCCAGATAAGAAAAAATAAAAAGTAAAAATTAGAAATTCGTTTTCTTTAATATACATATTTATAGATTTCCTTTTACTTCGAGGACCTTTAAAATAATAGAAACAAGATTCGGTGGTAAGTCTGGTTCATAACTCCTTATACAAAATAATAACAAATCTACATTAAATATCTATCTGTAACAAAGAATAAGGAATACATCATTGATAAATCATACCCAGGTCACAAATATATGCAACACAGTAGCATAAACACATCAACGATGGACCAGCCCGCATGAAGCTGCTAATATGTGTGACACATGAGGATTTATGTGGGGATTACTGACTCCAGCTGTAATTACTAGTAAAGCATTACTGTCACATGCACATCTGAATACGTGATTTGGTAATGCAGAAAATCTTAGCGTGGCTTTAAATGTACGTGTTAGTAAAATTAAATAGGTTTTAAATTTCATAATATTGAGTACTAATATGGTTTTTATTTCTATTCTACCTAGTTCGCAGCCATTTTTGTGGCTAAATAAATATTGAATGAAACAAATAAAAAAAGATTTTGTAAAGTAAATATTTTACTTAATATCCAATCTTTTAATTTTAAGCCACAACGTTAAACCAATAAAAATAACGTGTGAAAACGTTCTTAATTGGATTGGCGTAGAGTTGAAAGCCAATAATTTTGTAGAAAAGCGAAAGAAGTACTTATCTTTTATATTTAAATATTCTAGTACCTCTAACCTGTTTATTTACTCTTGCATTGTTAATTAAAATTAATATTTATTTTAACCACGACTATGCTTATTATTTTCAAGCTTACATGACAATAGGCCTCTCAAAAGACAATTATCATTTTATTATGTACATGTACTTAGGTACACTGCCATATAAAATGAGGAGCGCAAGTTTAACCATACAAGTGTAATAAGAAATTCACAACGTAAGGTTCATATTTCCAACATGATATCTCAAATCCTCTTCAGTAGAGGATAAGCCTTCGGAGTATCTTGATATTGTAACTGGAGTGACGTAAGAACAACGTTTTAATATAGCCTATAAATCAAATGATATCGTTAATATTTCATGATAATATTCTCATTTAAATCTTCTTTGATTGTAGTTTTCTTTTTATACATATTTTAGATCTACTTCTTTTTCCTAGGACGCTAGGCACTAGCCCGGTATAGTTTTTCAAATTACTTCAGACTAGACTTATAGGTTGGGGCATTATCACTTAAATAAAATTCATTTGTGATTTAACGGAATTTGAACCCTGGACCCCAAGGGCGAAGTCCCGCGCTCTACCACTAGACCAGCTCACTCCCCAATAACAACTAAATACACCATGCATCAAACTTTGATAGATTCCTGACATATGTATGTAGTTAAGTAAAGCAGAATACAGTAATTGGTTGTACAAAAGCTTTCATAGTCATTATTGCTATTGCCAAAACAAAAGAAAAGTAGGATTTATTTGTTATAAGAATCAAGAGATATGTGTTTTAAAATGTCTCCTCGTATGTTTCTAAATTTAGAGTGATTAAAACCCATTTCATAGTACAGAACATTTCAATACTCATTGTGTACATTTATTTCAGAATTCACACCCGTTAAAGATATAATGGTTTGTGTGTTGTAAAATATAGGTTGGTCCGTCAATGTACTACAAGTACAAGCGTTGTTAGCCTCTGTGTTACACCTTGTCTAATGTAACTAACAGTTTCATGGCCTCTGCTGTGTTCGACATAATCCCAAGCATATCATCATGCCTCTATATACCACAATACTGCGTTAGACCTTCTCTTTAATGGCATAACCAGTGTTATGGATATACTATAGTGGCTGTAGTGTTTAGTAGGCCTAATAGTGTCGGTATAGCTAATATGCATTTTCTACTAAAATTTCTCTTGAGTTAATGAGAAGAGTAGCATACCAAAGGGTATTGTTTTAAAATTATATACTTTTAATAATTTTCAATTACAATCGGAAATGGTTTTGAGGAAGTTCCAATTGGTATAGTGGCAAATTTAAGCAAACTATGGGTTTATAATATACATATACACCATGTGGAAGATAATTAAACAGTTTTGCCATTTATTTTTATTTATTTATTTTAAAAAAAACCCCAGGCAACACATTACGTTGATTCATTATAAAAATAAACACTAATAGACAATTAGCTATTGCCGCTAGTCCCATGGCAAGACTTGGACCCGGGACCGATATAGTTTTTCGTTTTGAAGTATTCACAGGCAAAAAGCCCATCAGTAAAAAATTTCATTTATTATATATCATTGAGCACGATAATTCGAGTAAAAACCATCCGATTCTGATCAAATTTGGTACAAACGTGTAAACCTAAGTTCGAACAAGTTCATTAAAAAGCATGACTAATCATGCTTTAGACAATCCGTTTTGTAGAGTTTATAAAACGAATAATGTAGTAAAGGGTATGTATGATCGTTACAAAGAATATTCCAAAAGACGTTTGTTAACAATTGTTATGTTTTCTTATGGAGAATGAACAAACTATTGCAGTTTGCTTGTTTATTGATATTTATCTATTTTATGTTAGGCTAATATAATTTCACAAAAAAAACACACTTTATTCCCTACCCTGTAGTTGATAACCTAAAACTCATAGAGCCTTATGTAATTTATATAACGAATAAATCAGAAAGTTTTTTTTTATATTTTAAGTGAAATTCCACCAAGGCAATTGAAAATGCACTCAGTCTGCAGGTATGCTGTGGAGGACATATGAATACAACGAAGAGGCATGAATTGTTTTATGGGTTACATAAAATTAGTTAATTTTAAATTTCTTCATTGTTAGTGGCTCTGCATGCTTTTAAACTAATTCCTCTCAGGGATCTAGGGTACCATCAAGTGATTTTCGTTCCAATGTTAGACTTGCGTTGAATTAAAAATAACACAGAGCGTAAGTTGGCGTGGATTTACATTGTTTGATAATTTATTTAATAATAATTTAATAATAGAGATTTTTTAATAAGAATAATAGATGTTGCGCGTTAAAGTTACATAAATGAAGATAACAAATGAAATTGTTCATTTCATCTATGTGTATACAACTTGTGAATCGATGTATATACCTTTACATCTTTGAATCAACACCAAGTTACTTCTTTGAAAACTTATATTTTAGTCTAAGATTCTTGTCATTCGCCTATTGGGTCTGATGATGATTGGAGTGTCCAATCGAAATCGATCACCTCTTACCATCTTTTTTGTATAGTTACCGTCTTGTGAGTAACAGTATAAGTGTAAATATATGTCTTAAGTGTTATGAGACGTTTCTTTATTTACTTTCTGTAAATTTAATAACACGTACAATGCTGATCAAGAAGTTATTTAATAATTATATATCCCAAAATACCTCAAAAGACAAAAGTAAATCGGTCCCGGGTCCAGGTCTTACCAAGAGACCTACAATAGCTTATTCCCTAGATGGGAAATTCGCTAAAATGATTTCATAATACTCCTATACTTGACTTACACTATGGATATAAACTGAATGTAAATCATTTGCGTAACGGTCTTACAGTTACATTGTTATGTAACTGTAAGACCGTTACGCAGTTGAATTCCCAGAACGTTAAGATTCAGAGAAGCCAAGTTTGGTTGTTGTAGGCTAAGGAACTCTTGTTGAGTTTTAAAGAGCCCATTTAATGTTGCATTGTCAAATTTAATTTACAATGGCTTTTTGAATTGTGTTCAAGTATTGTCATCAAATATCACAACTGTTTATTTGTATGTTTATTAAAACATATACCATATATATTAACAACATATATATTAATAACATTAATAACATTAATTAATAACATATATATTAAAACCTTATATTAATAAGGTGTGATTTTGTTAAGAGCTGTTTTATATTCATAATCACAATCCGTTATCACATTAAATTGTACTATTACATCAACGAATAAAACTAGAAACGAAAAATAAAATTAATTTTCAAAACAACATAGTAAATATTTTAGCTATACTTGTCCAATAATGTATTCGGTGAATGCAATCATGTTGTTGTGTACATTTAACATTTGAACGTAGTCAGTTTACTTTGAATCAAAACAATAGTTTACAAACGACACTGTACAATGAGTACACTCCGTTTCAAAACGCGGAATATTCGTTGGAAATATATGTTTGAGTATGTTGATTTATTCATATCTGCAATGGAAGCATGCTATAACCAAATAGTTGACTGTATGTGAATTAATTAACAACTATGAATAGAGATAAATATAATGGAAATAGTATGTGTAGATTTTAATTTGACATGTTTCAAATGTATCGATGTAGAACTTGTCATAGATTGCTATTGAGAGGGATAACACAAGATTTTTCGATTATAAATAATTTTAAATCGTATAAAAATATTCTTTGCACATTAAGAAGACATCCATAATAAACTATTATGCATCGTACTTGGTCTTCGGTGCTAAAAGTACCGGGTTTAGTCCTTGGTATATTCTCAACAATATAGAGTGCTTGGTTACATTGCTTTGAATAAGGTTCAAGTTTTGTTCTGGTTATTTGGTTTGTGGTTATTATATTTAAACTCGTACAAATAAAACTAATCAGGAAAAACTATTCCCTCACGTCTTTAAAACGCCTCCCTCCCCAAAACAAGGTAATAGCACAAAAACATTTGAAGTAACACTCAATTATATAGACATACTGTTTGTTAATTTCCACTAATAAATACTTGTTCGCGAAAATACGGGTTGGTTACAGAAAATTAAACTTCTAAATAAAGAAAGAAATCTTCCCTTATGAAACTGATAAAACAGTGTTTTAATATCTTCAAACTTCACGTAAACAAACATATATATTGATGAATTTATCTTAGAACCTTCTCTCATTATTTTTTCTTAACTTAAGGATAAACAAATTTTTTTACTATAATTTCTGTTCAGACTAATATTCAAAAATAAGTTTTACAAAGGGATTCGACTTAAGGATTACTACCTTAACACATACCAGTTATATGATTGAAATCAATATTTTTTACTAAATTAATAAGAGACTATCGGTAGGCAATGTAGTTAAATAAGATCGTTACATTTTACCGTATTTAAATAATGCAATATGTTTTGACACTCTTTATTAATGTTTCGAGAATTGGGTACAAAGTGTGGTGTCTTGATGTTTCCATGGTAAGATATAATTTTAAGTTTAAAAGCAATGTACATTCATATTAAAAAGACCTCAGCAGTCCTAAAATTTTTTTTTTTTAAACCACATTTTCATAAGTGTGTGTATGTTTTTTTTTTCAAAGTAAAATTAATAATCCATAAAATATGTTTCTTTTATTAAAATCGAAAATAAAGTTTTATTCAAAAATTTCATTATGAACACCCAGTGGTTACAGAGAATTGATAAGTATAAGTTCAATACGTTTTTAAACATGCGTCTATCTATGAAACGTTGTTTGAAACTTGCTGATTTGAATGGAACCTTCTTAATAAAGTTCTGCTCTTAAAAGATCTTAGCAAAATTTCACAAATTCTGTTTTACATTCTGTATAACATTTCACAGAAAACTCCTTGGGTGTTTTTAGTAATACGTGGCTTAAGTACCCATAAAACCTAACATACTATTTGAAAGTGAGCTATACATTTACATCAGTTAACTTCTTTAAATAAAAAAATATTAGAACATTTAATATAGAAAACAGGTGAGCACAAAGGGGGCGAACCTCAATTCAGTTACAAACGATAAAAGGTCCAAAAGATTTACAATCCAGCCTTAACTGCGGGTAGTTGTGGCTCTTTTGTATTCACGTCACGAACATGTGTTGCCAACTTCAATGTGGGCTCTGTGCAGGGTTAGCAGCTGATTGTTTGTGTTTGTACTAAAACATATTTTAAACAAACTTCCCAGAAAAAAAAATAGTTATTTACATCTTAAGATATTGAAAATGCTAGGGGAATATGCGTAACTCTTGTTGTAATCGTTTCCGGTGTTACCCAACCCTCTCAAACTACTTTATAATCCTAAACTGTGAATGAACATGAATTTGTTATTTTTGTGCTGTTTTATTTATCAAGACAAGATAGCAAATGTTTTTTGTCCTAAAATACTTAATCCAGTAAATTTGTATTTAAATGTACTTCTAGCGAGAAAGTTGTGGGGTAGTTTTGATTTTTTCCATTAGTTATGTTTTTTTGGGGTGCTGAATCCGAATCTGAGGTTTTCTAACACAAATTATTGACGTAACATTGACAAAAATTAGAAAAATATGTAAAAAAAACCTATCAACTTTTGTTAGAAAACCTCAGATTCGGATTCAGCACCCAAAAAACATAACTAATGGGAAAAATCAAAACTACCCCACAGCTTTCTCGGTAAAAACATTAATTAACTAAATTAACCTCAGATAATACGTCAACAACGAGCCTAACACGTGTCTAACAGGAGCCCAGAATTGTATTTCACATTACTTCAGGCTAGACCTAGGGGTTGTGGCATTATCACTTACATAAAATTCATTGGTTTAAGAATTAGTTTAAGATTAACTTAACAATATGTTAGTTTTTCTATGATTTTTGTGTATACGTCGACGATATACAGTAGAACCTTGATAAGAAGATCCTTATGGGGATGATCAAATACAGTATCATTTGTTATCTATAGAGGTTATCAACCTTATAGAGGGTTGCAATAACATGCATTTAAGGGTATAAAATAAAGGGTATTTGAAAATAAAACTTATTATCTAGGCCCACTTGCTATTTAGGGTCTTATAAGTAGGCTAATATCGAAATATAATTTTACTTCAGTTTTAATTTCACATGGACAACATATTATATTTTAAAACTTAATTTGCTTATTAAAAAAATGAACCTAGTAAACACGTTTATTTGTGGTAGTTGAAGTAGCAAATGCATATAAATTGGTTCCATATGCGTAATAGTTAGCTGCAAATTCCCCTGATAATCAGTTATTGTAATGAGTTTTCGAGTTACAAACACTCATCGTTCCTGGGAAGTGGTAATTTATCGAGTGATACTACTTTAATCTATCAGAAAAATACTAGCACAGTTGTTCATTAAATGGCCCTTGAAACATCCCACATCAATATTTTTGCATATTGCTCAGAAAAAACCTATTGTTATAGGGAAACAATAGTTTGTGGATTTTCCGAGTGGCTGCCTTCAATTTTGGTATTCTTTCTCCTAAACAACTGGACCGAGAGCTGGAATCGAATCACAAAGAGTACACCTTTGCGTTTGAAGGTTTCGCTTGAAATAGTTTTCTTCTCAATATCATGGACAGTTTTAATTAAGTAAATATTCAATTCATCACTGAAAATTAGGATTTGATTTATAAGTTTGTGGAAACAAATAGAGAGAATGTTCATAATAAAGAGAAACTTACAATTCTACTTTCAATTAAAGGTTTTTATCTGTGAGTTTCTTGTTTAGCCCGGACGTACACAATTGCATAGATGATATAGTTTAAAACATTAAAATAAGTGTTGCAATAACTAAATCTAAATATAAATATTTATTTTAGTACAGTAGTGCAAATAGATTAAGACAGTGTTTCTTAATAAAGTTTGAGATTTAAATTTGCGTGAACGGTTGAGACTACAGTTCTAGGTTTACACAACTGCATCTGTTGAAAAATAAAACGTTGCTTAAGTTATTAAAGTTTATTTTCGTTTAACACTCTCTCTATTTTTACTATTTAGGATATTATTCACCAAAATAACATTTATAAATACAATTTGTAGCATATGTTTTCATCTATGGTGGTTTAAGAAAACATAACCTGTCATTCATATTTATATATTTTAAATTACATGTTTACATATATTCCTAGTTCCAAGCGTTCTATAGTTTCAACTAAATATTAAATCACGTTCAACACCGTACAATGACTCTGACTTTTCTTTTTAGTCCCGCCTCTTGAAGCTCTTCCAAGTACATTGTATAATCAGACATTAATTGTACCAAGTTATGTGAGAAACAAAGCACAAGTTACAGGAAAGCATCTAAAGTGAGTGGTCAAGTACTTGGCAAAGTTTCTTGGATTTCTCAAGTAGTTTGGGACTGTTTGGCTCAACATTCAAACAGCCTTCCTGAGGTTACATAATGTAAGAGTATTTAGCGAAGTGTCGCAGAAAGGATAACGAAAACATTTTTGCTAAGGGGCTTAATGTTTATTACTGATTTGCGCTACAGGGCATTTAAACTAAAAAGCAGTTTGACAAAAAGTAGCAGCATAAAAAAAATTTGTTACTGTACAGTTATTTAAAAAATTATTGAATTTCGTCTTAACATACTTTTTTGACAATAATGTTTTATATCATCATATATGTCATTGTCATTTTACAATGTAAATTTATTTTAATGGAGCCTTTAAATATACATATTGTGGACGGAATGAGGTTGAAATACTTTATAGAATACAATCACATTTAACTGTAAACTTATGCAATGCAGACCTAAAGAAAAAATACATAGAAATATACATGGTCACAGACTATAATATTTTGCAAGTTTACCTTTTCTTGATAAACTATACATAACACACAGCTCCCCTCTTCTGAGTTAATCCTCTTATGAAGACCGTTGAATAATTTAAAAACAACCACACATGTAAAAAAAATCAATACAACACTTTAAACAATGGAACACATCCATTTAACCTTAATATAGTTATCACCAGAGGAGAGATTAACCGTAAAATCTAATGCAAATAAGTACTATGGAAAACTTAATCATCCTATTATGATTGAAGTACAAGTTAATCACCAATATTTATTTATTTGAAAACGAAAGACTGTATCTGTCTAATTTTAAAACTGGTTTGAAAATATAACTGAGGAAAGAACTAGTGTTCAGGATATTTGACCCCAATATCAAAGGATAGTCAATGTCGACTTCAAATGAACTTTATCACGACTGCTTGAGGTACAACATATTTGTGGAGAGCTCTGGATATAAGTAAAGTGTTTTGAATCATCGTATTTTACAAATATATTAGAGCTTTGTAAATTACCTGTTTTATCTTTACTTTAATTTATATAAAAAAAGTTTTTTTTTACTTAAACTCCTTGAAATCATATAATATTATACTATACCGATAATAATATTAATAATTACGAGCGCTAAAGCGATGTTTTAACATTCCATTCATAAAATATTCATCAAATGTAAATTACAAATTAAAAATTTGTAATTGTAATGTTGGCCGTATTTCCCAGTTTTATTTTAACACATACTGGTGTAAGTATGTTTTTAACTCAACGTTAAGTTTAATGTATTTGTGATATCAGTAGAGTTAAGACTACACGTTTCAACTATGTTTTAACAGCGAGTTAACAAACAAGCATACTTAACCTTTATTATATCCCACATAGAAGATTTTTACTGTAGAAAAAATAATTATTATCCAATAGAGGAAACCTCCATTGAGTTAATAAGGACACCCCTAATAATGACATTTTATTATACATATTAAAAAAATAAAACAGTTAACATTACTCTGAGCTTGTGTCTGTATGCAATATTTTTGTTAAGATAAAAAAATCTCATTTTAGAAAATATGAAGCGAAAACAAAGAAAACTACGCTATTGTGCATATGACAATCTCCGTTTTCTCCAATAGTAACAGTCTTCATTTCTTCGACTCGAAAACGTTTTCTGATGTTCACTTTTCTCTTTTCCATAAAATTAATTTTGTCAAAGAACAAAACAAACTTTAACTTTCATATTTCTTTCGCTGATTTTGTTTGAGTTTGGACCAGTGTTTCCTGAAACTAGTTTTATAGGATATTTCATTACTAGGACCGAAAGTGGCATTTTCCGTCGCGCGCCCAAGTTTTTGTGTGAGGCGAAGCCGAACACAGGGAACCCCAATTTCACGTGCGAGGCGAAGCCGAGTATGTGAGAGCTATTTTCACGTACGAGGCGAAGCCGAGGACGGGAATAATGGAGCAAGTGCCGGATAATAACTTTCGGTACGAGTTATGAACGATACTTTTCATCACGACGCAAAAATACACAAACACAGAATAGCAGACCTCAGTATATTAAAACAATTTGATTTCTCAATTAATTTGATTGAACATCAAAATAAAATAAAATCTTCTAAAAAGAAACCTACGAATATTTCTCAATAAATTTTGTTTAAACATCAAAATAAAAGAATAACACAACTTTTAAAAATACATACAGCTGATTAAAATCATTAAATTAAACCGTAACAAAACACTGGCGCGCGTAGTGAATAAATGGAGAACTAATTGAGAGCGAGGGAAAGTAAATTTAGAGCGAGGGAAAATCAGCTGATCGATTTTCCCTCGCCCTAAATTAGAGCTTGGGAAACGACTACTTTGATTGATATCAGCTGTTATCGAAAATAGTTACTTTCGTCAAGGAGTGATGAAAATGTATTTCCCAGTTAACTTCTCCTGTTGTAATTTATACATCGTGCAAATTATAGTTAAAACACTCAAAACCAATTTGGCAGCTTCAAAGACTAATAATTCAACTTACATAAGAATATTTTTATGAAATAGAATCAAACAAGTTATAAGTTTGTAAACCAAAACAATGTTAACAGCAGCAATATCACTGTTTCAATATGACTATGTATCTTCATTGGGATTACCCGTTTAAGCATGTTGATTTATGCATATCTGCAAAGGGAGTGTTCACACCAACTTTTGCTGATAAACTCTAAGCAGATATGAATTAAATCAAACATAATTAGAGTTTGTGTGTTCACGTTACTTTCACTTTCGTCAAACCTCAGAGTTCAAATTACTCATTAATTGCTGATTTGTTGTGCTCAAACTTTATAGAAAGGGTTTATATAAGTAGACCCATGCTAAGCCCAACTTGTCAACTTGTTGCTATTACAATATATATATATATATATATATATATATATATATATATATATATATATATAAAATCCAATGTATGTTTGTTTGTATGTATGTTTGTATGTATGTATGTTTGTTTGTCCTTTATGGACTCCGAATCCGCTCGACAGATTGTAATGAAACTTTTAGGTATTATTAAGCATTATTCAAGGATGGTTTGTGTGAAGTTTGGTGCAGATCCGTCAAAAGGGCTCCGACCCAATGGCTCTGGAGTTTCCCATGTTAACCTTATGAGTACTCATATTTAAATTGAATCAAAATTCTTAAAAGCTGGTTCAACTAAAGAATTTAATTCTATGATGTTCAATAGCATTAAAAAGTTAATAGGTTTACCAACAGGGTGCAGCATTATTATTTTTTTAAATTTATGACAACAGCTAATTTGCAACCAAAAGGTGAGTGAGCGTACCGAACGAACTTCAACCTGGAGGTGAGTTAGCGTAGCGAACGAGCTCCAACCTAACGGTGAGTGAGCGTAGCGAACGAACTTCAACCAAGACGTAATTGAGCCATGCGAACGAGCTAATCTTGAAAATGAACGAACATTTGACATAAAACCACATTAGGACAGGACGACGTCTGTCGGGCCAGCTAGTATATTATATTTATCATTTTGGTGGCATACAAACTATACTTGATTGAGGCAAAGTAAGCATATTAAACTAGTGATATAAAAAGCTCAAGATTTAGAGTGTTTACTTTAATGGAAAATACAGATGCACAAGAGTTATTAGTTGGCGATGAAGAAAGTGAAGAAAGGTAAGGGATAAAACCGCTATAAATTTATCAAGTTCTGCTTTTTCAATATTAAAACACCGACTCGTTCTTTTCTTCCACGACACGTAGTGGTCATAAGTCCTACGGTGGCACGGTAACTTCGCTTTTCGTTTTTATACCGTCAAAATACTGATACGTTTAACATTTCAGTTGAATATTGAACTAATTTTAGATCAATGCAGCACAAAGATAATTATCTATAACTAGCTGTTACCCACGGGTTTCACCCCGTTTGACTTCATAAGTATTAATACAACTATTGATTGGTTAAGTTAAGCTGAAATAAACAAAATAGAATACAGTAATACAAATAATCACACCTAATTTTAACAAGGTCATGCATTGAAAGAATAACAAAAAAAATATAGTATAGCTATATTCCCTTTAGAAAGGAATTACGACTTTAAAGGGCAATTTATGAAATATAGGTTAGTTTTGTACAAGGTTTCTCGTCATGACGAACATTTTAAATATATGGTTATACTGTATATGGAGTTATATACTATGTATTAGTGGACAAAAATCCTATAACATTTTTTAATACAAAAGAGTTCTTTTCTAGAGAATTAACACGAGAGATCCATTCTATACAGGAAACGCTTCATTGAGCGTAAGCAAGGATTAATCGAGCATTTCCTTTCTCTTCTTAGCCTCCGTGCTCTAAAATGAAACCTTTTCTAACAATAGCATTAACTAGAAACTTATGCAATTCTTTATACTGCCCTAAGCACCGAGCAACAAAATAATTTGAATTACAACATTGCTAAAACCTCTTTCAAATCAATTAAAATATTAATGAAACGTCTATACAGTGTGTAAATTAAGTCTTGAAACAAATCTGTATTTTTTAAACTGAAATAGATAGAAATATCCTGTTTGTGAAATTGTTTCTAAACAAAGGTTCCGCAATTTTTTACACAACAAATTTATTTAACCCCCCCCCCCAATTGGATAGGGGGTAGGGGAATGACTTATTTGTTTCAAATAGCAACTATTGAGGGACCCTTTATATCAAAGGGATTGTCAAACGAAACACAATGACGCAACCCTGAGGTGAATATCTCATCCATGCCTAAGTGGCAGGTATTCGAAAATTTGATTTAATTGAAAAATCACCCTTTTTGGAATACCTACCATTTTGGCTAGGGGTGAGATATTCACCTTGGGTTTGCGTCATTGTGTTTCGTTTAAGCAATCCTTTCAAAATGAGGGGTCACTCAATAGGGGTTGTGATTAGAAAAAATAAATCACCCCTATTCTCTACCCTGTTAGGGGGTTAAATACTATTTTTGATGTAAAAAATTACGGAACCTTTGTTAAAAATCAACGCTAGAAACAGAATATTTCTACAGTGTCTATTCCGGTTTAAAAAATACAGATTTGTTTAAAGACTTAATTTACACAACGTAAGGTAATATTTAAATTCTTGGTCACACCGTAATGTTTTATAATATGGTTGGTTTTAAAATAGTACTAATAACACTATTGCAAAGCTTAACGATGAAAAATCATAAGTTTTCTCAAGAAATATGTTAAAGCAGAGAACAACATCCACCCGAAGTGTCAGGTTATTGCCAAGTAAGATAAATGAACTGATTATTCTTTCACTGTTACATATTTATTTACTTAAGCTCCTTTCACCTGATACTCTTACATTTTCATGAATACGTAAAATAACGCAATAACGTAATACCTTTTATCGTTATTAGGACCTATAAGCGAACACCGTCTTTATTTTTTTTTTTGGATTAACTAAATCAAACAAGTTTTTAAAGATAAGTTTATCATCTCAGATTATATGGGTCACGGAAACTTAAATTTCTGGCATCGACATTTGCATATTGCGCAGAGTTCAAGTCTATTGTTATAGAAAAACAATGGTTTGTGGATTTACCGAGTGGCTGCATTTAATAACGGTATTCTTTTCTCCTAAACAACTGAACCAGGAGTATTTTTATGAATACAATTATGTTTCCTGTCCATCGGGTTTCCTTTTAAAAATCCCGGAGTAGGTTGATGAAATAATCAAATTTCCTCTCGAAATAAATTAATCCTTTTTGTCAGAGCTTGTATACCAGTGAAGCAATACTTATTGAATAGCTATGTAGTTCTACATATTCAATTTAGTTTCTACAAAGATCTTCTTGATTTAAAATCCGTTATTGATCATACAGTTGTATAAACTCTAACCACGATAGCATAGGGAAGATTGGTAAACGTTTAAAGTGTCACACAAAATATCTTAGAGCAAAATAAGTGATATTTGGTGAAACTCAAAAAGCCTTAAAAAGGCTTTAAAAAAGCCTTAAAAGCCTTATATAAAATCCTTAAAAATTGATTTTAGGGTTACAATTTTATTTATATAGAAAATTTGTATAGTTCGTCGACCAACTTTATAACAGTTTTATTTTTTCCTCCTGAATTCATAACATTTAATTACATGTCCAGGTTTAGTAAGGTGTCATGAAAATGGCGACGATGTTTCCAATATAACGTCTGATGTGTGTAAATGTTAATTATTTAAAACAATAAACCTCAATTAGTTGTGCTACTTGTTTTTATCACTACAGGAATTAAGAGAGTACTTTGAGCTTCAAGTCCCTGTCTGGAAAAACTCTCTTATATTTCCCTACAATGTCTGATGAAAGCCAAAACATTACGCCGTAATTTCAGCACTTTACTTATGATGTCTGTACTCTAAATGATTGCAGACATTACTCTCAGGATTTCGTTTTCTTTTTACTTTCACAAACTTAAGTGTAAGAATTTACATTATAATTAATAGTAAATGTTTGTAACGGGTTAAAAAATAACTATCTAAGATTTTTCTGTTTATTATAACATATTGAATATTTAATTTATTAGTTTATACTAAAAAGTGTTTTGGTCCTCAAATGTACTAGGGAAATGGTAGTTTTTCAAATTAATTTAGTGAAATAATCAGACCTGATGAAAAAAGTGTGAAATATTTATATTTATTTTCATGCTCAAATTATGCAAGGCTTTACGTTAAGTTTAAAAGACAGGAAAGTTGAAAGGTATTTCAAAGTTCAAAGAGGTATGCAAAGACACTTGTACTATAGTTGTACATAGCTTTAACCATCTCAAGTAATAAGAGCTTGTTTGAGATGAAATTCCAAGAACATTAATAATTTTTCATTTACGAGTAGTGTACCTAAATTGTCGGTAAGATATCAATTACGTTTTTATTTTAATTGTGGAATTTCAATTTTATATCGCAATATCAATTATGTTTTAATTGGAGAATGTTGAAACATTTCTACAAGGCCAAAGAAGTATATATATTTAAATAGAATTTTAATAGCATAGATGATTAAACTTGAATGTAAAGTATTTTTAAAAATTGAAGTTTACAATTTTGTTTAAACGTAGTATGGTTTACAGACAAAGGGAAACGTGTACAAGTGAAAACGTCATTTCACTGTCAAAGATATAAAGCCGATACCATTTGACAAACGGAGATTGTCATATGATCAATAGAGTGATGTTCTCTTTGTTTTGGTCCTATGATTTATAATTATTTTTGCAAAATTTGGTTGGCTACACTGTTAATGTGATATGAATTGTGGGCGTTAACCTAGCCATCAACCCAAGTTTAGAACCAATGTATTAAATTAAAAAGACTTTTGGAAGCGAATTTGTGTGATAAAATCTTGAAGAGTATATAAAGTACAGGAGATGATCGTTATCTGTTTTTTATAATTATTAGTGCAACGTCACTTATAATTAGTGAAACACATCTGCAGCGAAAGCACTTGTAATATTATTCTTTTTTATACTTCATTAGGAAAATAATTGGCATTACGTCACACCTGATTTTCTGTAACTCAGATGTGACAATAATCAGCAAGACCATTTTACTAGTTTTTTAAACGTTTGAGGTTTTTGCAGAAAATATATAACCTCAGATTTTATATATTTTTACTTAAATATAAAAAGTATACGCCATAATACGCTGTATATGGTTTTTAATTTTTATACTACACCTAAAATGACTAATGTTATGGGTGGAATAAAATACCAAAAATAACAGTAAACAATCAAAATTAATAACCAATTATTTATCGGTTTTAAGCAAGAGCTTTGACATAACCTGATTAAACCTTTTATGCAAATTTTTCACTGAGGGAGTTTTATTAATAAATGTGTTTCATGTATTTTACAATAACAACTCAAATAATGAATATATTTAGTGCAAAATAGCATTGTTGTCTTAATGATGTATACATCCATTAATGAGAAATTTACTTTTTAGGACCTTATTTTCCAACATAACTTCGTCAGGAATATTCTAAAAGCATGTCGTTTCTTTTGATTTCAAGATTTTAAATAGGTTATCTCATTATGAAAACTCCCTTCGTTAGTATAAAAAGTTCTCTTCTGGATTAAATAAGGATATAATTTGTTTTAATGGAACTTATAAAATTTTAGATGCATTTATCATAAAGTAAATCATGTGTAATGAGTTTAGCGAAATGGTATCCAAGAGAGTTTTAATTGGTAAATGGAGAATTTTTATTACCTTGATACTAATGCTATATACTTTATTGTTTAGGTACTTTGCTTGTTAACGACCTTACATGTGGAAGATGAGTCTAGTTATTAAACTTTGTAGTCATACAAAACACTAAGACTACTATTACAGGGTTTAGGCTGGGATGAAATTTGTTTCAGCAAAAATGCTACAAACTATCAGACAAATGTAGCAAAAATATTATTCTTTAAGCATTAAAAAAGTCTATTAATTTTACATGTTTCAACATTACATCTCCAATTTTATCCACAGCAATTTGCTATAGCCTGCAAAAACTATGTACCAAAATGCTAAAAATGCTACCGCAGCTTAAACCCTGCTACTATAGCATAATTTTGTTCTACTTAGAGTTTATTTTAAAAATCGAAATGTAAACGTCCTTAAGCATTTAGTTTTGCAAGTGTTTCTAAAATCCTATTTCTTTCTTCCTTTAGGTTAAGGCCCAGAATTGTTTTTCACATTGCTTCAGGATCGGTCTAGAGGGGCTCACGGCATAACTTACACAAAATCTATTGGTGATGGGCAGGATTTGAACCCGGGACCTCGCAGACCGAATTCCCACGCTCTACCGACAAAGGATTGCCAACCAAATCAATCAAAATTTTTTACCATAAGCAATTTCAGATGTAAGAATTTTATAAACAACAGAGTATAATGCAAAGGGCAAAAGAATCAATCATTATCATATACGAATAAAATAAGTCAATACAAATTCCAAGCAAGACACACAAAGCAATGTGTAAACAATAGTTGCCAGAGGTGACGTGGACATAAATGTTGTATAAACTGAGAAACCGTAGTTGCTGAAGTTTGTTTTGTACTAAACTTTCAACAGCTTCTAGCTTTATCTTGAACACTTCAAACACTTGTTGTCAAAGCCAGATTTTAACAAGATGAGTATCATATTGATAACGACAAAAGACTACCTTGAACAATCTACATTTTATGAGGTACTAGCTACGATCAACAATGTCCAAGTTACGTTTAGATGAAGAACACTTAGGTTACTCCTTTGATGTGGGAATTCCAAGGATCAATTTGCAAGTCTATACAAGTACAACATCGACTACAAGGGTACTAAATAGTTTGTGAAGGAAACTAAATCTCAATGTATCTTGGAGGGGTTTATTGTTGTTGTATTTTAAAACTTTTGTTCATAATGATTTTAAATTTCAATAAATATTTCAAGATCGAGGTCATTTTGGGATGAAAAGATGATATAATCTTTTTTGATGTCTTTCATAGATGAAGTATCAAAGAAAATCAGTTTACGTGTGTATAGTCAATGATAAAACGTAAATGAAATGTGATTTTTCTTAAACTATTCTATCGTTGGATGGATTTTATACGATACAACTACTAAACAGTAGGGGAGAAAGCTGGTCTGGGGAATTTGGACTTGGAGGTACTGGGTTCAACACCCACTAATCACCAAATGACTTTATCCATGTGATAAACACATATTAGCCTGAAGTAATGTGTAAAAACAGTTAGAGGCTAGGACCTAGCGTCCTAAGATGTAAAGGTTTGAAATATAAAAACTACTATACAGCATGTTATGTAGCTCTTATAATTAATTGTCTTACATATCCAACAGTATTGCTTTTCAAGTTAATAGTGTAACGTTGAAAGACGTACATCATAAATATATATATATATATATATATATATATTTATATATATATATAAAAAACGTAAACCTTTCTGTAATCTAACAAATAATTTGTATATTAAACAAAATAACAATGCACGTTCATCCTGGGTTAGTGGGTATATAGTTTTATTTTTGGAAAACCAAGTTAATAACTTATATTCAAGAGCTTTCGTCATCCATATGCCAAAACTCGATGTGCCAGTATTACTTAACATCCCTGTCGAAGGGTTTGCAGTCTCATAATATTTATGTATTTACGTGTATTTTTAGTTAACAATACTAAGTATTTGGTCTCAATAAATGACTGTAACTATGATTTGTTACAAAATAAGGGATGGATTTTCGTACATACAATCACTTTTTGTAAAAATTCAATACATTTTCTTCCAAACATACTTGTTTAAAATAATTCTAGATAACAAGGCGGAATGGAACTAAGTTATGTGAAAAAATACGTTTTTCAATTTCAAATTACTCTATCCTTATGCTAAAATTTAATCAAAGCTAACAAAACATTTGTGGAGGAACTGCAAATTGAAATGTTGGGGTAAGACCCAGTGTTCAATATAGAATCCGAATCCTATCAGGGGTATTGGCACATCGGGGTCTGGAGTCTTGTAACATCGGTTTCTTTTTCAAGTAATATTCTGTGGTCTTCTTTCAAAAAAATGTACAACCCGCGAGGAGCAGACTTCTAATAAAGTTACCACTAGGGTTAAAATATAATCTATTGTGTTATTGTATTTTCAGAATTAAGAAAAAATATTATATTATCAATCGTTAGAAAGTAAGGTTTATACGGTGTTTGACTTAAATATTTTGTATGGGCTGATAACTATAGGCAAATTCAGTTTATTTATTAAAAATATTAATCAAACTATCCAAACATATTTTAATGAACAATCTGATAAAAGTATACAAATGAAGGTTTGTTAAGAAATGTCTGTCCTCATCGTTGGATGAAGGAAATAACTTTTAACCTTTTGAGCAGTTGTTTTTTTGCTAAGCAACAAATCCATCTAAAATGTTTAATATGATAATCCAAAAATATTTTCCATTATTTTGTTGCAAAATTTCTTATGTATGAAAATTTTCGAAACATCGGAACAACGAGTATGGATGAACCACGTATTCAAAAATAACATTATATAGCATCTCCAGTAAAAGGTCTAAGGTTATTGAACACTTTGAACACCTTTCGTACTCATATATTGATACTCATATACATTCTCCAATGTCATCAGTTCTGTGCTATAGTAAATATATTGTGACTAATTATTTTACAAATCAATCTTTTACAGTACAAACGTGTAGGTAGATGAGTTTAAACGTACACAAGCAGAAATTATGCTTAGTGGCCCAGGATCACTTATAGAATAAAATGGTTTAAATTACCTGTCCGTCAGTGATCCTATTGTTGTCGTCTTAGGCATAATCAGCTCCATGAAAACAGAGCTGTTTTCATGGAGATTCTGTTTTCATGGAGCTGATTATGCCTAAGACGACAACAATAGGATCACTGACGGACAGGTAATTTAAACCATTTTATTTTACAAGCAGAAAATCTGCAATGTATTTTAATCCCAATAACACTTGCAATTTTTCAACTAAAAGTCAGAACAAGTACCAGGTAATAAGGTTTCCTAGAGTTGTTTTAAAAAGATAATTTTCAAAAGCGTAAAGTTCATACATTAATGTCTCATTTTCCGCTCTTGCAGTGTTTGGCGCAGTAGGTAAATTATTTCTTTTAGCATGCTTGTAACGTTTCAACGAAAAAAAGTCCCACAGTTGTTATTTACAAAGAGAACTTGAAAACAGGTGGATCATGAATATGTGAACGATATGTGATTATGTTGTTGCATTTAACGGGATAGTTTAAAGCAAGCTTGATTAACTTTCGTGTTTTTACAGGTGTTTATTTTATTCTTTATTTGTTAGTCAAACAAAATGTGTTTAATCCCAAAATTTAATTTCATTGTAATTTTCAAAGGTTGTATCTTCACTGTTAGAAAAATAAATGTAAATCATCTTTGTAAAAACCATTCGTAGACAGTTTCAAATAATCAAATTATCTAAGTCAAGCTGCAATCAAACAGTTTTTTTGTATATTCAACGAAAATCTTCCCCTTTACATAACAGTATGTATACATACATTTTGTTAAATTAAATCGTTCGTAGATGAAACAGCAAACAAAACCCGTTCTAAAACTGTGTATAACATATTAACGATACAGGAGCGACAAATCACTATCGCTTGCTATTTCAACTATCGTTTTAACATATTTTACAAAACATACAATTGTTATCTAAGCCAGACAATTATAACAAATACACTTAAACATTTATACAGGCTACAATACTGTCCCAGCTTGCAGTTACAAACCCTGGGGAGAAGACGCTTCTGCAGATTGAATCTGCTCTCCTGGGTCTCAACCAACACTTTGTTTTAACCACACAATCCAATCCAACACGTACCCTACAGCGACTTAAATACAGTTGCAATAAATAGTAATCTCAATGTCGTCCAAAATGTTAAATTATATTCAAGTATTTTTAGTTTGTATTTTTACGTAATTATATTTTTCTAATGGAAACGGATCAAACCCTTGTCTTTATGTTCTATGTCACGGCAAAATTGTACGGATTGAAATACCGTTGATAGTTAAATATCAAATGCCATCTGGTTACAAAACCAACCCCTTAAGGGATCGAATGAACAGCTCTGAGGTTTGATGGTAATAAACACTAAAAATCTAGTGGTTATATGAAAGGAATAACGTTCTCTAATTGCACAATTATATTTATTGGGAAGCGAGCTTGTCTAGGGGTAGAGTGCAGGCCTTTGATCCCAGAGGTCTCGGGTTCAAATCTTGCCAATCACTAGACATAATGGACTTAATGGAATCCATGTGATAGTTCCGTGACCTTCATCTAGCATAGAGTAATTTGTAAAACAGTTCCCGACTAGATAAATTCTTTCTCTATGACATCCTCCTTTTTATGCTTATAAGGAAGGCGTGTTTGTAGCTTCTGGATACTTCAAAACGAAAAAAGTTACTTAGTCCTGGGTCTAGGTCATACCTACGGTAAAACATTTTCCATATACGGGGAATACTCTAGAAGTGATAGGTACTACTTTCCATAACACACCTGTATATCAAGAGAACATCACATAGGCCTAGTGTTGTGGTGTGACAGATGTCCTGTTATTGGTCCATTACCTGTGGCTTTGTGGTTACTCAATATAATCCGTGTTTGATCGATTTCTGCGAACATTTCAGGTTAGTCTGTGTCGTTAAATATTTCCTAACAGTTAGTAATTTGTCATAATCCGTTACTCGTAGGAGTTTTAAGATAAATTATGTTCCAAATAAAGGTAACGGATATTCGTATGTGATTGTGTAAAAGGATGATTTGGGAGCTAATTTATATAGGGAAGCCATGTACGAATTTCATATTTTGTAAATTATTAAGATTAAAGAAGCCTTTTTGGTCCCTGATCATTTTTAGACTTTTTCACTTTAATTGTTAAACAAGAACTCGTTTAAGAAATAATGGTTTCTCTAGTGATGAAATTAATGTCGAGTTAAGCCTTTCCTTGCTAATAGTAAATATAATTTTCGTAACTTATTGTATTCAATAAAAAGATTTATCTTTTAAATACTTATGTCATTCTTAAACTTTATTATGACCTATAATTATTTGAAATTGTTTTCCTTACCGAATTTTAAAATAGGAAAATCATTCATTTAATTGGGTTGTTATTCCTTTACTAGACAATTTGACTTTTCTCATTTTTGTGGATGAAATTTTACAGAAACATTATATTCATACGATGAAGGTTAGTAATATTACTACTCATGGTAAAACCTACTCAACAACCATCATCAATCATGAAGTGAAACTCATCAATTTTCTATAAATACAAACTTTCATTGCTTGGTCTTAACTAAAAGCATATATATTGATTTTTTTATTTTGCGTTTTACGTTTTAACTCAACGCTCGATCTTGGAAAATACAACCAATTCCTATTCTTTTAGACTTAATTTAACTGAAATTAGAGTGTGCATGTATAGAGTAGGTTTCAAGAAACATATACACTCAATAACTATAAATATAGATTTTTGTAGGTTTACAGTATTTCTACAAAATCTATGTACGAGATTTAAATTGGAAAATTTGAAGAAATTTTCAAAATTTTCAAAATTTTTTGAATTTATAATTTAAGAGTTCAATAAGGTCTTCTTGCAGCTTCGAAACTGTATATAAGGAAATAGAGATTATATAACACCATTATAGGACAAGGATTTCACCAAACCCAGTTCAACGCTTTTGTAATAGTGTCTCTCGTAGAGGAAAATGGAAGTAAAGAGTCTTGAATCAAGCACCAAGTAGCTATTACACTTCTTTGATGACCAACATAAGATTTTATGTAGCTATCAAATGTGTGACAAATACAATAGCTGCAAGTGCACATGTCAGATTGGATGTTGAGTTACACTGCGATTTACTTTAATGTATTTTCACATAGATCCAGACCAATTGAATATCATATTTATAGTATTTTAAGAGTATTAAAAAATCTACTCTAATATTATCTCTATATTCTTTAATCGTTTTAATTTTATTTAGAATAACGCGTAGAGACATTTGTAAGATTAATTTTTATAATTTATCTTAATGTGGGACATTTTATGTCCTACTTTCACATTCTATGACTCTAGGTTTAACCTGGGAACCGTTTTACACATTACTTTGCCCTTCCTAGGCTAGAGAGTCACGGAATTATCACATGGATAAAATCCATTGGTGATTGGTGGGATTTTAACCCGAGACCTTGAGCTCTGAAGTACCGTGCTCTACCAATATACCAAATAACTCCTAGTATCACTATCCACAGAGAAGTAAGAAGTATACTCTGTTCACTATCTGAAGGTAGTAAAGTAGAAGTAGTAGTGCTATTTTAAGATTTTTTTAAAATTTTAATTTAATGTCAAGAGAGTACCTAGAGAAGTAAATCATTACACCAGTGATTGGATGGTATAGGGAGATTTTATCAAACCAGAAATGTTAGTAAAACCCTTTTTAAATTAATAAACTTATTCATTAATATTTTATCACCACCATGCGTTTTCTAGGGCTAGAATAGGAATGAAGCCTTAACGTAAGAGACGACTGACAGGGGTTAGGAGATTCTTCTATTCATGCTTCCAACTTTCTTTGAGGTCAAGTTTTCCTTGTATTCTTGGCTTTGTGTTTAAAATATTTCATCTTTCTTTGCATTAATCTTCCTTCCACCTCGTTTCGGGAAAGGAATTTTTCCTCCTTCTTTTCCAACTGCGCACAATAGATGTTTCTTGTGTGCAGAGGGACTGATGTATGCCCCGCACTGCCCATAGGGATTCTTTGGTGCGTTGTCAGATTAGAAAAATTAAAAGTTATAATTAGAAATTCGGTTTCTTTAATATACATATTAATGGATTTCTTTTTACTTCATTGACCTTTAAAATACTAGAAAAAAAGATTATGTGGCAATTCTGTGGTGCATAAACCCTTACAACGCTACAAATCTACAATGAATATTTATCCGTTACAAAGAATAAGGAATAAATTATTGATAAATCACTGGCCACAAATATGCAACTCAGTTGCATAAACACATCAACGATGGACCAGCCCGCATGAAGCTGCTAATACGTGTGACACATGAGGATTTATGTGGGGATTACTGACTCCAACTGTAATTACTAGTAAAGCATTACTGTCACATGTACATCTGAATACGTGATTTGGCAATGCAGAAAATCTTAGCGTGGCTTTCAATGTACGTGTTAATTAAATTAAATAGGTTTTAAATTTCATAATATTGAGTACTAATATGATATTTTTTTATATTCTACCTAGTTCGCAGCCAGTTTTGTAGCTAATTAAAAACTTTATGAAACAAATTACAAAAAAGGTTTTGTAAAGTTAATATTTACTTCGTCATCAACAATCTTTTAGTTTTAACCCCAAAGTTACAATCAATAAAAATGACGTGTGAAAACGCCCTTCATTGGATTGGCGTGAAGTTGGGAACCAATTATTTGTAGAAAAACAAAAGCAACACTATTCTCTTATATTTAAATATTCTAGTACCTCTAACCTGTCTATTTACTTTTGCATTATTATTTAAACTAATCAATATTTTTTCCATGATTATGCCTTTTATTTTTAAACGTGTCAATAGGTCTCTCATAAGATAGTCAGGGCTTTGATTCTGTATATTATGTACGGTACATAAGTAAACTGCCATATAAAATAAGCAGCGCAAGTTTAACCATACAAGTGAAATAAGAAATGCACAACGTAAGGTTCATATTTCCAACATATCTCAAATCCTCTTCAGTAGAGGATAAGCCTTCGGAGTATCTTGATATTGTAACTGGAGTGACGTCAGAATTACGCCTTTGGAATATCGTCGATAAATTAAACAATATCTCTAATTTTTCATGATAATATTCTCATTTAAATCTACTTGGATTTTAGGTCTACTTCTTTTTTCTAGGACGCTAGGCACTAGACCGGGATCGTTTTTCATATTACTTCAGGCAATAAATAGGGTTTGCGGGATTATCACTTTGATAAAATTCATATTTGTGATTTAACGGGATTTGAACCCAGGACCCCAGGGACCGAAGTCCCGCGCTCTACCACTAGACCAGCTCACTCCCAATAACGACTAAATACACCTTAATCAAACTTTGATAGATTCCTGACATATGTATGTAGTTAAGTAAAGCAAAATACAGTAATTGGTTGTACAAAAGATTTCATAGTCATTATTGCTATAGCCGAAACAAAATAAAAGTAGGATTTATTTGTTATAAGAATCAAGTGATATGACGTTTTCAAACATCTCCTCGTGTGTTTCTGGATTGGCGACGTCCTGTAATCCAGCTACTAGGAGGTCACGAATTGTGGATATGTTTAGGCATGCACTGCGGATATAATACTCCCTGGTGTGGATTAACGTCCGCACTATTGAGTACTACGACTATCCGCAGTACTATCCTGACAATTAGACCAATTTGTTAATGCCAAGGCAAAAATGTGGTTCGCATTCCACTATAAACTGTAGGCCCATTAGTTGTCATTAGCTGTTGTGCCAAAGGAATATGTCTGCCTTAGTCACCATCAAGACTACAAGATCGCGCCACTCATCCTACACTCATCTCCATTCATATTTGGCTTAAAATACCTACTTTGTATGGTCACCATTTCATTGAAAAGTATTACAGTAATAAGTGTTAATATTTGGAGGGATAACAACTCATTTCATAGTGCAAAACATTTTAATACTCATTTTGTAAATTTATTTCAGAATTCACACCCATTAAAGATATAATGGTTTGTTGTGTTGTAGGTTGGTCCGTCAATGTACTACAAGTACAAGCGTTGTTAGCCTCTGTTACACCTTGTCTAATGTAACTAGTTCCATGGCCTCTGCTGTGTTCGACATAATCCAAAGCATATCAACATGACTCTGTATACCACAATACTGCGTTAGACCTTCTCTTTAATGACATAACCAGTATTATGGATATACTATAGTGGCTATAGTGTTTAGTATGCCTACTAGTAGCCTAGTAGTGTCAGTATAGCTAATATGAATTTTCTACTAAAATGTAACTAGAATTAATGAGAAGAGTAGATCTAAAGGATGGTGTTTTGAAATTACCGTACATATTTTTAATAATTGGCAATTACAATCAGAAAAGGTTTTAATGAAAGTTTCCAATTTGTAAAGTGGCCAATGTAAACAAACTATGGTTTTATAATATACACCATGTAAAAAAAAGGAATGGGTTTTTAGTGAATTTTCCAAATATACATAGCTATTAAACTAAGTATATATAGCTATTAAAGTAAGTTCCATGGTGAAACCTGGAACCAGGGACCGATATAGTTTTTCGTTTTGAAGTCCTCAAAGGCAAAAGCCCATCAGTTAACAAAATCATTTATTATATATCATTGATCACGAAAGCTCGAGTAAAAATTATTCTATTTTGATCAAATTTTGTAGAAACGTGTAAACCTAAGTTCAAACAGGTTCATTAAAAAGCATGATTAGACAATCCGTTTCGTAGAGTTTATAAAACGAATAATGTAGTAAAAGGTTTTTGTATGTATGATCGTTACAAAGAACATTCTAAAAGATGTTTGTTAACAATTCTTATGTTTTCTTATGGAGAATGAATAAACTATTGCAGTTTCCTTGTTTATTGCAATTTATTTATCGAATTTGGCAAAATTATCTATTTTATGTTAGGCTAAATAATGTTAATAAAAAACATACTTTATTCCCAGTGACCTAACAACTCATAGAACTTAATGTCATTTATATAACGAATAAATCAGACAACTTTTTGGAAATATTTAAGTGAACGTCCACCAAGGCAATTGAAAATGCACTCAGTCTGCAGGTATGCTGTGGAGGACATATGAATACAGCGAACAGGCATGAATTGTTTTATGGATTACGTAAAATTAGTTAATTTTAAATTTCTTCATTGTTAGTATGGCTCTGCATGCTTTTAAACTAATTCCTCTCAGGGAAATGTAATAAATTATTCCGGCAAATTCAGCTCGAGTGATTTGTGTACCACCAAGTGATTTTCGTTCCAATGTTAGACTTGCGTTGAATTAAAAATAGCACAGAGCGTAAGTTGGCGTGGATTTACATTGTTTGATTATTCAATATGAAATAACTAAAAATTACTTTTTTGATTTTTCTTGTTTAAATAAAAGATGGCCAATATTAATTATCAATTGTGTCGTAATAGGAAGCAGAATCGTATTTTATAATTAAGTGAGTATATTAAACAGTTCTTATTCTTTAAGAACTTACAATATTGTCCAAAATGATGAGCAGTTTTATTAATTAATGTAAATGGACACTTAAGAGTTTTAATGGAGTTAAATGTACCAAAACAGTCAAATTTGATTTAAGGCTGCTCAAACCACATGAACTTCAGGTATAAATATTTTATGATAATATTCAAAACACTTAATTTATATAGAGTTTTGAAATGCAATCTTAAGTAGAAACTCGAAATAGCAAAGAGTTTGTTCAACAAGATGAAGATAGAGTCTGATTTTATTTGGCAAGAAGCAAATCAGTGAAATGTTTTAGGTACAGTAATTGCAGTATAACATATTATATTTCGAGAAGGAGTTCCTAGACGCATTTACAACTGAAAGAACATTCATAAGTTACTTCTGGCAGCAAATCTCAAGTAAATGTAGCTCGGAATATATATTATGCTGTTCTCTTTGAAATATGCATGAATTATTTCAAACTACACAACTTCTGACTTCATTTCATTTCACATGTTTTGAATGAAAAGGTTTACGAAAAGAGTTGGAGTATTTTTGAAACTTGATGAAAGAGTCGATTCATTATAATATTAGTCTTTGAGTGTATAACCTGGATGATATATTTTAATACAGTATATTCAGTATACTGTATTTAGAACTAATTTATTATTAAATAACCCATGTACTAACATGAAAATAAACGGTATCAGCATTCTGACACATACTTTCTCCCATAAGCTTGTCAACAAGCCTTACAAATGGGTAAGCGGTGAGAGTAAACATGATATTTTATAGTTAAAATCACAAACGTTGCAATAACTTTTGAACCGTAATTGTTACAGCAATGGGGAATTTAATACCTTTATTGAATTATAATAGTATATTACGTTACTAGTCCTGAAAATAAGTGTTTACCGGACGAGTGTGGTCGTTCCCGTGCGAGACGAAGTCGAGTACGGGATTACCATACGAGTCCGGTACACACATTTTGGACGAGTTACGTACGATAGTTTACGCCATACTACTTAATTCGTACAAATCCTTATATATTTCCACCAACTAAAGACCAGCCATAACCTCTAAGAGAGGTTATGTTTTTGTTTATAACCAATCATTGCCATCTAAATACAGTATAATCAGCTGATTGGTGTCCGGTAAAACTCATTGCAGAACAGTATTACGCAATGAAACCCCATTTGGATAAGCTGGCGGCAAACAGCTGTTTTCTGGACTAAATGCTTGCGTGGGAAATACGTCAAAATAATGTAGTGTGGCATAAATAACATTAAATATTAATTTAGATCAAAACCAGCTTTCCCCCAAAAATCAGATGTTTTGTTTTTATGGTTTTTATGGGAAAATAACAAAAGTTACAATAACTTTTGAACCGTAATTTTTTACGGAAATAGAATTTGTACAGTTTTGGGTACAATTAAAAGGACTATAACATATCAATAAAAAAAAAAATCATTCTGTTTATTTTCGATGAAATCTGAATTTTCCGTTATTTTATGGGATTTTATGGGAAAATCCCAATTAAAAATCTAAATTTCAAAAAAATGAAAAAAAACTTTCAATATTTTAAGGACCCTAAGTTAGATCAAAACCGGTTTTTTCTAAAATCCTATTTTCGTTATTTTATGGGGTTTTAAGGAAAAACTACATAATTCACGATACATCTTGAACTGTAATTTTTACAGAAATGGTAGTCGTACCATTTTGTTCAGAATTTAAAGTGCTACAACATATAAACTTTTATAAAAATCGTTCGGGCCATTTTTGGGAAAATCTGATTTTCAGTTATCTTATGGGTTTTATGGGTAAACCAATATAAAAAAAAAAATAAAAAAAAAATTAAAAATGCCTGAAGATACCATGGATTAGAACCTACAAACCAAATTTCATCGAAATCGAAACCACAAGTGTAGTCCCTAGCTCTGTACACATCAGACACACAGACAAACACACAGACATCACTTCGAAAACCACAATTTGGGTCCAGCGGGCCCAAAACGGATATATACACTCAATACTTAAACTAGAAAATGTTGACGAAAACAATACTTTCTCTATATACTATGGTATAGGGGGGAAAAATAAAAGGAAAACTGGCATTATATAAAATGTTTGTAAACATTCGTGTGTCGTATATTGTATGAGGGAAAATAATCTCGGATCTAGGAAAACATGATGAATGTTTTAATATGCATTCACAACGAGGCACGCAATTTCCAATGGCAAACCTTTCTCTGCAACATTATTAAGCTGTGCATCGAGTATTATTCATTGCATTTGTAAAGTAACCTTTTTGAGAATACAAATAGTGTTAGTAAAGAGAGTTTAAAGTGCATTTTCTCGTGTTTCTATTGTATTTTCAATGCACTTTATAACATGAAAAATACAGTTTATTTTTACAAAATCTGTATCGTCATGTCCCATTGCACCTTATATATAGCTCAGAACTATTTAAAACATGATGAATGCAACAAGAAATGGTGTTATGTAGTTAATAAGATATTTAACAAGCAATCCCTGGCTACATAGCAGAGTTGGACAAGTTCAAGAATATTATTCTGTAAACTAGGTTCTTCTTACATTCTTCTGAAAGTTCACAATTACCAAGATGTACTTACTAAGAAATGTCAAAACACATTTTTCTACACATATATTTAAACATAAGCAAGGCAATATTTTTATGTTGAACCAGATATTCCAACATATGATTTATCAAAAGGTAAAACTTCGTAGAGTTTTATCGATTTGCCTATAAAACAGCCAGAATATTTATGACATAAATGTTTGCTCTTTGCAGTTACAGTGATGTATAATGTCATATTTACTTATATGTCTCAATCTCAATCTTATTGTATGGAAGATAAATTGTCTTGTATTTAAAGCATAGCATCAAAAGTCTAGGTGATAAAGAAGTAGTATTTACCAAACACAATTTTTACAATTTTTTTTTCATTTCATGGGGTTGAAAAAACATGTTTTTGTAAAGACAAAAGTAAAAAAAAAACAATCACTACTATATTTATTTTTAACTTTAAAACAATTGTGTGCAGTATATTTCATACACTTTCTATCCCTGCTAATACAGTTATCTAATGGTTCACCCCCCAGAATTAAGTTCACTCAATACGGAAGAAAACGTAAAAACAATTATAAGAGTTAATTATTAAAGTATTTCTTGAAATACACTAAACAGTTCGGATGCAGGAGGTAGGGGTGGAATAAAGTGAAGAGGGATAGAAGTGTGATAAAAGTGTGATGCGAATTCTTCTTTAGTCTCTGAGAGTTCTTGATTATAAATGGACTTGCTCGGCGCATTCACTAATCAACATTCACTACTACTGACTTATGTTTAAACCTATCTACGTTGAAAGTGTGACATATAGTAATTAAGTAATTATAAACATACAATATAATGTTTGCTTGGTATAAATTGCATAAGGTGTAAAAAGTTAGTTGGAAACATTTAGTCTTCTCGTGTTTAACGACAGTTAATTGTATTCGGAATGTAACAATTTGAAAATTACTACTTCAAACGATTATGCCCACTTTACTAAACGGTGTCTAATACATATACAAAATTAAAACTATGGTAATTGAAAATTTGTCTTCATTATTACATCTAAATAGATAGTTTAGTTTTACAAGAATCTTAGTCTGGTTATGATATATGCAATGCAGTTATTTCCCAAGTATTTTACAAGTAATAAGTTTTGCACCAAAATATGAACACCTTTAAAACATTTGAATAGGATAACTATTAAAAAAAAATAATGTTTTAGTTTTCTGTTAGGGGAAGATATCTGCAATTCGTAAAGTGTCCAATTCAGCTGACGATTTTCCTTTTTGAGAGAGTTTGACAGCATCTGTCAACGGTTTGACAGATGCTGTCAATAGTTTGACAGATTATGTCAACGGTTTGACAGATGCTGTCAAGAGTTTGACAGTGTGTGGAGTGAAGATCCGCAGTATGAAAGGTGAAAAGTAACAGTGTTTAATCTATATAGTTCATTTTGAATTTCTTTCCAAACCATTAAGTAACAAACTTACAGAGTAGAATTCACCTGAAGATACAAGTGTCTTTCATTATTTTCTCGTTCAGTATAGACCAAAGATTCTGATTAATCGTTAATTAATCATATTAGTTCATGATGGATAAACTACAGGGTGAGGCAATGAGAACGCTACAATTTGTTTTACCTGTCACATGTTAATTGTTGCAACAATGAATGATCAGCTGTGCTTAAAACATCAATTAAACTATGCCATTTTAGTAAATATTTAGCCTGAGGCTATTAACACTGAGATTTTGATGTGGAAACCTATTTTTAAAATAGTGGTTCTTGTGCAAAAACCCAGAGATTGTTTGGACCGTATTCCATCCTTGGTCAACATGGCGCTGTTCCAGATTGGAAAACAATGTTGAACTGGGTAAAATTATTTATGATAATCGCTTAAACAAAAAAAAAATAATCGGAGGGTGCCGCAAAACTCTTTGTACACCAGCAAATGTTAAAAGAATCTGAGTCCCAGTAACTCAAAGTCCGAAGAGATTTGCCAGGAAGCTTTTGTTGTTGAAAGCTTTACGTTGGTTAATTTTTTTGGGAGGGGGTGGTTGTTCTAATAAGCTACTTGACGTTCTAGGTTTTTCAAAGTCACCCCACAGATTTTCTTGAACCGAAGCTAAGGATAGTCCAAAAACTAAAGTAATTCCTGAAGAAGTGCTGGAGGAGTATTTGATGGAGTTTCAAGTGGCTAAAAAGGAATGTCAAGTAGGACAATGAAGTCACTTGTAGGATTTTGTTCTCAAGAAATGGAAAAATGACTTTGTTAAGTTAAAATGGCAAAAGAAAAGCTGTGTTTTGGTGTGCTATTTATATCCATAGGGTGAATATTATTGAGTTTGTACGGTTTATAGCCCCACCCTGTATTAATTAATGCCACAGTAGAAGGTATTTTATTGCTTATGATACATGTTTAGTATGCTATAATAGCCAATTTATATGCCAACAATTTGTTATTGTTTTATTTAATTAATAACAATGCGCAATACGTATTAGATTTATTATTAGTAATTACTGTATATCTAAAAACAATAATTGCATTAAAATCATTTACCATGTTTTAGTTCGAAAAAATGTACTTACAGAGATTCACCTAGACAAAATCTGTAAATCGTAAGAAATATTTAATGAAAACTATACTTCATTTAGCCAAGTATAAAGGTAAGTACACAGTAGTTTAGCAAAAGAATACAGTTATAATCTATGGGGGATGAGGGTGTAAACGTCGCATATACGTCGGGATACGAGAGTATTGTTGAAGTTTAAACGTTCTTAAGTCGTATTGGAAGTTTAGGCTGCTCAACTTCTCATGACCTATATGCACGAGCGTAGTTCAACATGTAACATAAAATGGTGTGTTTTATTGACATAAGTGTACCAAAGTGACTTCACGTAGTGTTAGGCGGCGAAGCTTCATGCTGACAGATGTACACATTGCTTTCCTTTTTGATCAGTATACTTTGAAAGTTCTAGATACTAATAATAAAGTCATGCTTGTTATGGTAACATTTGATTACTCTAGGTATAATCACGGAATGTTTTTCTATATTACTAAGTATAGGGGGTGGGGTAATATCATTTAGATAAAATTCATTGGTTTTCAAATGGGATTTAAACCCGAGACCTCGAAGACCAAAATCCCGAGCTCCACCATTAGACAAGCCTGCTCTTATGGTAGCATTAAACAACAATGTACTGTAGTTTATAAGCTATACTAAGCTGACTAATAGTTTAATTTTTCCACAAAAACGTTTAATTAAGTTCGTAACATATTTCTAATGTATTATAATACATTGTAAAATATCTGTCATGAATAAATTGCCTGCCTTAGTTAGCATTTTAGTCACCTACCCAAAGGCAGTTTATGCAAAACCTTGTGGATTTAACCGTTCACATGCTGAGTGCCTACATTAAGCTTACGTAAAGCTTATATCGCCTGTAGTGCCTCAATATAAGATTTTACATTTACTTACACATTACATTAAACCAAACATAATTTTTGACCATTTGTATTATCTATTAAGTTTTTAAATAGGTTTTGGTATAGTTATCAAAGTTCACATGCAAAAACATACTTCATTAAATAAAACCTATCAATTATATTTACATAATTGGACACTAAGAGCCACAGTATACAAATTACGATTGGATTTGTACGTAAATTAAATCAATATTTTGCTTCAACTAAAGTTTTATAAACAATTTGTTTTCCTAAGTGTGGTTCAAGTTTGGAAAATATGCAATAGATTGAAGAAAAATGCAAAAACTAAAAAAAGTTGTTAATATGAAAGTGGGATGCTGAAAAAGATTGTGTAAAAAAGTTCTGTTTTTAATCCAGCCGATATTTTAATTTTAATTGGAAGTTTTATTCATTTGAGTGTCGTTGAATGGGAAAACACTTTGAAGTTTGTGGAGCACCTGTCTACGGTTTGGCTGGGAATTCAGACCCTGCAAAACCTTTCATGATCATTGATACGTTGAAATGTGCTTGAAAACTCGACTACGGCTATGATGGTTCATATTTACATTGATGAAGGTTTACATTGAAAACAGTATTACATTTTAAACTTATTAGTTTAACTAGGTAAATGTTTTATGTGTTTAAAGGGATTTGAGTTGCAAATGATTAGAAAACACTGTAAAACCTACACAGTTTAAGAGTGTTTTATTACGTGAATATGTAACCTTCTAAAACAACTAGCTAAGTATTACTGGTTTAGTTATTTTCACTGTAATTTATTTTCTATTTTTAATATGATAAATAACCCGTTTACATTTTATACTTTTATTCGAACTACATATTTACCGGTACGATTTAGTTTAAGTTTCACCTCTCCTCTGTCCATTTTTATGTACAGTATTTGTTATACATAGTATATTAAGATCATAATGGCACTGTTTTTCTCACTCAAAATCACGTTTAAAAGACGATGATAAGCTGCATTCGTTTATGTAAATGTATGTAAAGCAGCTTTCCCCTGCCAAAGAGTTTGAAAGTTCTTGTTATTGTTACATTGATATTATAATATTTTATAGAACCAGAAAGTTCTGTGTTGATTATGACTCAAAATTGTATACTTTTTTTACTAAGTTTTTACTATAACAAGAATACTGCAATATATAATTCAGTTCATAATAATGATAGCTGCATTGTTTAAAGAAGGTATGAATTACATTGCTAATATTGGGATCACTTCGTTAGATTTTGTGATCATCAATGAATTTTTTTTAATTGAATTTATTGTATTTTAACCTTAATTCATACTTTTCAGGGAAATCGGTACACGTTACACATCGGCCTAGGTTGGGTTAGGTTAGGTTAGGTTAGGTTGCCGAAGTGACGGTTCAGTGTATAAATTTATCAACAAGATTTAAGGCCTACTGTATACATAAATGTTGTATCTGCGAATGTATCTGCCTTGTCGCAGTTTACTTTAACACATAACCAAAACTTACTCAGGCTTTGTAAGGCTTATTAAAGTCATTACGATATTTATCTTTAGGAAAATACTACTAATACTCATGCCTATACTTGTATGGATTTTAGAATATCTCGCTTTGAATAATTAATCTTAATTTTTGACTCATTTACTTTTGTTTTATTTTAAACATTCATTGTCTTTGTATATCCTATGATATATACTTTTAAACTATTCCTTAGGCAAAATGTTTCATTCATAAATCATCCAGAAATTCTCAACATTTGATGGAATTACAACCGGAATTTTGATAGTTTCCTACTTAAAACATACCATTGTTGTTTGGATAAGTGATATATAAACATACTGATGAAATAAAAGGTTACATGCCTGATGATTCGAAAAAATATAAGAAGTTATTCAGCTTTTAAAATGTTGTAGTTGGATAATTCATATTTAATATTAAATTCAACGATCTCTATCGTTTCGAAAGTACTGCACTGCTTATACTGCAGAGTTCGACTTAAACTAACCCTAGATACTTTTAACACGCATACCCTTGTCGCAATCCAGCTTAAATTACTCCGACACTTTAACAATTTTAGAACAACTCTGATTTGACTTGATTTTTTTTAATAATCGCAGGTGAAGTTTGTTTTACTGGAATCTTAAAAAAAAAACTTTCCATTCGTCTAATATAGAATTAGACGAATGGAAAGTTTTTTTTAAAATGTAAAATAATTATGATCAAAAGTGAATCTTGGTAATTACGAAAGTTAGAAGTACAAGTATGTTTTTTTATATAATACATTTTGTATTAAGTAATAAGTATTTAGTGAATATTGGCCTATGAAAAATATTGCACTGATTGTTGTGAAATTATTTTAATTCTTTACTTTACCTAATCTCCGTTTAGTTTTTACAATAATCTTAAAGTATAAATAAGAACCAAAATAAGGATAATGTTAAAATTAGGTGGAGTATCTTATATTAAAACACTTTTGCAAAACTTATGACAGCTACCCTGACCATACTGATGGACCGAATTACACACGGAATGTACCAAAAGAAAGTGTATTGGTCCTTTAAGTGCAGGTTTTATTTGTATTTTGAGAATATTTATGTTAATTGGGTCAAAATTTGAAATTCCAATTTTCTTATGGAAATTTAACATAGGTCTAATTCTATTAATAGACAAGCATGTTTATTGAAAACTGTTTTCACAGCTTATGTGCATCGCAGGGAAAATCTACGCATACTGTTAGAAAGATATTTGCCTGTAGATGTGCAGAAACCCTTTATAAATTAAAATAGGATCACAAATAAGCACAACAAATTAATTTAAATTAATAAACCTATTAACAGGGGCCTTATGGGTTGCCATGTTGGTGACGAAATAACAAAAAAATATAAACAGAAAATTAAAAAGAAATGGAAGAAATTCCAATCACATGTTTTATTTACAGCGTGGGGTGAAAATAGAGAAGTTTGCACAACACATACTATTGGTCGAGATTTCGACCACGGGGCAAGCTATATTATTAATCTTAAAATAAAAATAATAATTAAATAACATAGGTTTTATTCATACACGTTTGTTGTAAAATATTATTCTACCAAAATACCAGTTGAAAGACCGTTTGCTTTTCAATTATTCTTTTGAAATCTTTAGCATATAAATATGTCAACAATATTAGTAACCAAATAGCTTTTTAACGTTTTTGTATCTGATTTTAAATTCGTTTTTAATAGCAAACTGAGATAAATTGTATAATTATTTATTCTACACGGTTTCAGTAAATTTATTTGTTTGATATACAGTATACTTGCACTGAAATATTTTTTGTGTAATGTTACAGAATATATTCAATGATATAAAGTGAATATTCGCAGAGATGGTATCGGGTCGTTTCTGCAACAGGGGAAATGAATACCGGCAGTAACGAGATACTTTTAAGAGAAGAAGAAACGTTCAAATCTGCTTATTTACGTAACACTGTCAGGTAATCTGAGTGACAAATCTCTAAACTTTTTAAACCAAAAATTCATTTAACATTCCGTCATATATTTAAAAAAATAATACTTCTACTGACTAGAATAGTTATACTGAAAATGGTTTTATTTCAGGTTATAAATATTTAAGGTTTATGATTATGGAAAGTTTGAGCCAGGATTTCCAGTAAAAGCGATGCACGCTCTACAGATTTCAAACTACTTTAGTCAACAACTAAACGAATATAACTTCAAATATACCATGCACATTATTAAGATATTTTGCACTTACAAAGTTAAATATACTCTTAAAACTATCAACTGTTTTTGAAAAATCAGTAAGGCTTTGCTTAATTTTCAAAGAACATGATTTTAGTGTAAGAGTGTATTTAACATTACGACTATACTGAACTTAACAAACCAACTGTCTGTTTATTTAGGTAACTTAAGGAAAAAATATAATTCATAAAATATAATAAAATATAATTCATTTTACGATATGGTAAATCAACTAAGAAAATAATTGTAAACTTTCTTGTACGAACAGTAAATAAAAAAATATATTACACAAGAAACTAAATTGTATTAGAGTTAAATTTTTAAAATGTCCACTTCTACTGTTTGTCCGAATCCTTCATCATAGTGTATTTCAATACGTGTAACATATCCAACACTTTAAGAAGTTTTACTAACTAACAATATTGAAATGAAAAATGATTTGTTACATGATGCTGGGGGTTCAAAGAATAAACCGTCAATTTTACCATCGTATTTCTGAAAAATACAAAACCCAAGTTGATGACATAAAGTAAAATTATTTTAAATCTATGAATGTTGCAATATCAAAGCGACACTATTGACATTTATTACATTCATCGCTATGAATAATCAGCATATAGAAATAAAACCCGAACAATAATAAAATATAACCTATTAGATAATAAACTACTAAATTAAAACTTAGTTAGCTAAATAGAACACGCTACGTATGTGTATAAACGTGTATAAACGTGTATAAACGCGTATAAACGCGTATAAACGTGTGTGATGTTTATCATGCTAAGCCTCCGGGACAAGGAAACTATTACATTTTCATTTTTTTTTATGTCACACAGTTTTCGGCCAGTTCTCTTTTATGTTACGAAAACATCCTTTATTGGGTATACGTTTATTTTAACAATTATTAGAGATAGAAAGTTAGTCTTGAAAGTATTGAAATTAACAGTACAGGCTCTAACGGCAATCTTAAGATATCAAACAAAACTGTTATTCATTATTTTGTATATCAATCAATTCAGTTAAAAAAATAATGAAAGATCCGTATAAGTACAGTAATAGTTCTAAAAGTATTGTAAAAGAATACCTTATGGAATTCAATTGTTTAAGTTAAATTATTATGCTAGGCTGTATAGGTTTAAAAATTTAAAATAATGGCAGCGGAAGCAAAACTTACTATGGTGATTTTTGTTTGTATATTATCTGCTGACATTTCAGTTGTTTCTCAATTTTAATTATTCGACTACTGTTTACCAATACAAGCCCTGGAACAGCTGATTTAAAACTGCCCTACAGTGGTTGATTTGAACAATCTTGTCTGCATTATCAATGTTTGCGAGGCTAAATATTTTTTTATGGAATTATTTAATAAACAATAATCGTCAAGTGAATCATATTTTGTTTACTAATTTTGGATAAACGGATTAATGTTTTCAAATTAATGATTAACACTTATTACTAAACAGTAATTTTTAAAAGCACCAAATTTATTATCCTTCTTTATCATAGTAACACAAAGCACAATGATAATTTCCAAAGCAATAACAATTTTCAAGCATTACATGAGTTTGTTATTAAAGTAAAAGGGTGATTGTAATACACTAAACAGTTCGGATGTGGGAGTTAGCGGTGGAATAAAGTGGGGGGGGGGTAAAGTGTGTGATGAGAATTCTTCTCGTCTCTGAGAGTTCTTGATGATAAATGGACTTGCTCGGTGCATTCACCACTGCTACTGGCTTAAGTTTGAACCGAGTTTCAGGTTTCAAATTCCCTTTTTGTGGAACACATGTGACACTTATTTAGTTTATTAAAATTTGTAAAAGTATGTACAGAAATTTTTATGGAAGATAAACTGTAAAAGAGTGTTGCTAACTATAGAGCGATATAACTCTAATCCCAGAGTTGAACTTAACGTGTATGAGTTCTTGACCCGTGATGGAGATTTAGCCAACGTAAATGTCTTGAAACTATAAATATGCATCACGAAATCATATTATTTATTTGATTCGGCGATGTAAAGTTGGTAAGGCTTTATGGAACCTAATCGTAGCACTTTAATAAAATTACATATATTTAAATTAGAAAAACCACAATTTGTAGTGGTATGAATATAAATTATCAATCAAAAACAAGGAAGTAGTTGTAGCTACTTTAAACAATATACACACTTCCTTAGGTGGATTAAAAATACAATTAAAGTTATTTGTGAACTGTTACGCTGATAAAATTAATATATCTTATACATTCCTATAGAATAGGTGTAACATAAGTTTTTATTTATTGATCTTAAGACATACGGTCACCTAACATATTTCATTTCAAGTATTCACACAACTAGAAAATATTTCTGTAAACCGTTTAAGTTGTCAGCAAGAGATTACAAAAAGTTACAACAAAACTGATATTTAATGTGTGTAGCGCTGTGTTAGTGTGTAAGATAATGTAATGTATAAGAAAATGAAATAAATAAAACAATAAATTATTAAAACAATAAATTAACGAAATTAAAATACCAAGATAACACGTTAAATAAAAATTAAAATTGGTACTACAAATTTATGGGCCTTGTACTAATAAGTGGGTTTGCATTTATGAGAAAAGAAATCTTCATTTAAATTTTTAATTGCCTACCAAGATTATTGAAGATTTGGTTTAATCAAAGACCCAAGCTTTACAACGTGTTGTGGGGCTTAGCCTTTACACTCTGAGTGCATTCATTAATCTTATATTGCTTTTAGTCGCTGCGTCGTGCATTTTGCATTAAAACGGATGACTTGAATTGTAACATTTGCAGTTATTTTTGTAGGCATCTGAACTTCAGTGACGTTTTTTTGCGGGAATAAATGCACGAAACCACAAAAAAAATCATACTGCAGCAAAAACAGCCGTTTTTAACACATGCGATGAGGGTCTAAAGTAGCATTTTCACTCTCTAAGGAGTAAAAATCAGCTGTTGTAAACAGTTGCAATTTTCGATTGTGACAATCGTATCGATCTAAATTATTTATCGATTGATTAGGTAACGTGTTAGCCTATTGTTGTCGATCGCTCGAAATATCGATGGTTTAATGTACTGTAACAGAATTGTTATAGACAAAATGATTGAATCACTTAACTAAACAGCTGCTTATTTACAATAATACAGTAGAATGAAAACAAGGTGGAAGTCTTTTTGAAAGATTATCATTATATAAACATTATTTCGTTTTCTAGTTTAGTTTGTAAATTAATTATGCAATATGACGAAAAATATAGTTCACCGCACGGGCAAAACGTGTCTTTTTAACCCTCGCTGATTTTCCGACCTCAGATTCTACTCGATCGTAAAACTTGACCTCGGGTCAAAAAGAGTCACTTTAGGTCTTAGTGTATTTAGTATTTACTAATTACTTAGTTGTTTTGGATAGGCCAATTATACATAGTAATATAAATTAATAATTCTAGGAAGTATAACGTTTTATAAAAAAATAAATGTATAATTAGACTAGATTTTCTGAGTGCAAAAACGTCCCCTAAATATTTTGACAAACATAAACATTTATGTTTATGCACCATAGACTAACTATCCCTAAAGTCTTCTTATGGGTTAACTTAAAAAAAACATGGTATGTTTAAAATGAACAGTAATAGTTTAAAATGAAAAATTCAAGGCATTTCCACTCGAGACCCAAGATGTAAGATTACAAGATGATTTGGAAGTTGAGCGGAACTAGGTCTTCTTGTTTGAGGTGGCTTTAAACTTGGAGAATACCTGCTTTCAACATTTCAATTAACTCGTCCCAGGCTGAGTTGGAACCAAGTTGTGTTGTATGAACACAATAACTGACGTTTCCACTTTAATTGTGGCTCATAAAGAAATTAGTGCAATAATTTTGTGTTGTATGGACACAATAACTGACTTTTCGATTTTAATTGTGGCTCATAAAGAAATTAGTGACGTCATTTTGTGTTTTATGAACACAATAACTGACGTTTCCACTTTAATTGTCGCTCATAAATAAATTAGTGCAATCATTTTGTGTTGTTTGCAGACCACATCATAAAATTATATTGATTTGTACCAATTACAAAAATATGCTATAGTGAAAATCTAATCCTTAATATTGACACATGATGTAAACTTTTACATTGTGTCTTTCCTTTGTTATTTTTATCTGTATATATTTATACCATATACCCTTTGTGTTATGAAAAACTAAAAACCTAAAACATCTTACTGAAGTAACGATACTGTAAAAACTTAGGGATGAAGATTGGCTGATAACATAATTGAAACTGTATTTTATAAATGATTTAACACAAATGTTATGTTTTTTTTTTTTTTTTTTTTTTTTTTTTAGGTTATATACTATCAAGGTCATTAATATTAATTATTGCATCTAGATAAGTCTTGGTAATAGTAATCTATATCATGGTAATAAATAGTATTTAAAAATTACAAGACATAAAATGGAATATATTTGTAGTAAAGCAAAAAACTAAAAACAGAAAATTAGGGGAGGGATTTTTAATAAACAAATATACAATTTGCTTGTATATTGGCTGTATATAATTAGTAACATTACCTTATTAGGACCAATAAATATTTTGCGTCAAAACTCAATGAAATTACAATAACTGTAAATAGTAATTGTCACTAACTATATTTAACCTCAGAAACACTGTTTTTGTCTCAACTAGTTGCAACCTGTCCTCATCAACTATGGCACCGTTGTAGCTGATGTTAGTAGCAACTGACTTGCAAATTATCCCTTTGAATTTCCACCTCAGAAGACAGAACTAAGTGCTACAAACTAGCAATTAAATATCCCTTAGAGGTTGAAATTCAATCTAGTGGTTCAAAAAACAGTCTAGACCATGTCGTTAGCGTTTTGAAAGTCATCTCATTAAAAGATAGTTAAGCACACTGAGCTAGAAACTGTTGAAAGTTTAGTATAAAACAAACTTCAGCAACTGCGGGTTTCACAGCTTATGCAACATTTTCCACGTCACCTCCAGACTGAAATTGTTTACATCTTGCTAGCTTGTGTCTTGCAAAATTTGCTTGTCTCATTTTTATTATGTTTCAACCTATCAAAACATAATTGGTTCTAAAATTTTAATTATATCACGTTTATTACACTCATGAGAAATTTTCCGTGCTTTGTGTTACTTACTTATAATATCTTTAAATTCTCAGATAATCTCAGACAATTCTCTGATTTTTTTTATTTTTAGGCTTTCCACAACACAGAATTTCCTTTAAATTTGTTGAGCTCAAATCGGGTTTTACTATGACTTAATAAAATACTGTAAAATATATGCTTATTACGTTTTACCTAAACTATTATCAAAAGGTGTATCTTTTTTGCCAATTACAATCTATGAGAGTTAGAGGACGAGTATAGACGAACACGAGCGCTCCTATTGCCGGGATATTGCACTAACGAGGAGTGACGTTGTACTAATGATGATAAGAAACATATAACGATTTACCAACATCTTCTACTCTTTTCTTCCCTTTGAATACATATATTGGAGTCAAAAATAAAATCATGTTCTTTGAAAACTAAGCAAAGCCTTACTGAATTTTCGAAAAACAGTTGATAGTTTTCAGAGTATATTTAACTTTGTAAGTGCAAAATATCTTAATAATTCGCATGGTAAATTTAAAGTTGTATTCGTTTAGTAGTTGACTAAAGTAGTTTGAAATCTGTAGAGCGTGTATCGCTTTTACTGGAAATCCAGGTTCAAACTTTTCATGATCAGTGATACGGCGAAAAGTGCTTGAAAACGCAAACCAACCGAATCTATGATGTCTGCTATTTACATTCGAGAATTTGTATGTTTTACATTTCATACCAAACAACATTAGTACGAGTACTTGGAAAAGTAGTCTGATTAATTCCATAAATCCGTTGCAGTTGTTTATACTTTTCCAACAATTTCATATTTAATGGTAATAAACAATTCAATTAACTCAGCTTTGATTGAACCTTTGGTTCATTGCTTAACAAAGACATTTGATGGTTTCATTAACTTGTCTCAAGGAATTTAAGTTATTGTCTATGCAGCTAATTGGAATACTTCATATCAAGTATATTTGATAATTTATTTACAAGCATACGATTATTATGCCACATGTTATGTATAAAATAATTAAAATACAGCAAAGTGTGAGTATTAAATTTGCCATTTAATTATTTATATCAAAGGAGTTCCAAAAATGCAGTCCTGAGGATTCCTTATAAGTTCAGTGATTACATAATTATGTGAATCAAGCCTCTAAAGCTATTAGAAAATCAGGCTTTAATATGAACAGATAAGTTGCTTTATGATTAATAACATAAATCAAGGCACTCTATAGTTTTAGTATATCAAGCATGGGAAAGGCTTTACAGAATTTTGTAGTTGACTGGGATACTCTACATTTTACATTATAGACAAAAATAGTATATTTCATCACTAGGGCGTAAAGTGACTCTTTTTTACCCGAGGTAAAGTTTGCCGATCAAGACGAAGCCTTGGTCGAAAAATGAGTGAAGGTTAAAAAGACACGTTTTTGCCCATGTGGTGAACTATATTTTTCGTCATATTGCATCATTATTAACAAACTAAGCTAGAAAACTAAATAATGTTTATGTAAAGATAGCCTCTCAAAACGACTTCCAGCTTGTATTTAATTCAAGGCAAAAAAAACAGCTGTTTGGTAAGTGATTCAACCATTTCGTCTATTACCATCAATTTGTCGAACGATCGACAACAATAGGCCTTACCTAATAAATCAATCGATAAATAATTTCGATCGATACGATTGCCACAATCAAAATTCACAACTGTTTATAACAGCTGATTTTTACTCCCTAAGGACTAACAATTCTACTTTAGACCCCCAACACATGCATTAAAAACAACTGTTTTAGCTGCAGTATGGCGAAAAATTAATTTTATTTTCATTTTCTCGAAGCCATTTTATATACAAAAGAGAAAGAATGGATTTTTATTTTTATTGTGTCAGAAAACTAAGTAAATATCATAGAGAGCATTTAACAAGTATTCTTATTTATAGACAACAATATATAATTCTCATTGTTGGATATTTAAAACTCCAATATATGTATTTAAAGCGAAAGAAGAGTAGAAGATGTCGGTAAATCGTTATATGTTTCTTATCATCATTAGTACATCGTCACTCCTCGTTAGTGCAATATCTCGGCAATAGGAGCGCTCGTGTTCGTCTATACTCGTCCTCTACCTCTCTTAGATTGTAATTGACAAATATGATACACCTTTTGACAATGGTTTAGGTAAAACGTAATAAAAATATATTTTACAGTATTTTATTAAGTCATAGTAAACCCCGATTTGAGCTCAACCAATTCAAAGGAAATTCTGTGTTGTCAAGAGCCTGAAAATTTAAAAGATTATCAGAGAATTGTCATAAGATTATCTGAGAATTTAAAGATATTATAGGCAAAAAACGCAAAGCACGGAAAATTACTGATAAGTGTAATATACGTGATATAATCAAAAAAATTTTACCAGTCAGTTTTAATTGGTCGAAGAACAATAAAATGAGACAAGCAAAGTTTCCAAGACACACAAACTAGCAAGGTGTAAACAATTTCAGTCTGGAGGTGACGCGGACATAAATGTTGCATAAGCTGTGAAACCCGCAGTTGCTTAAGTTTGTTTTATACTAAACTTTCAACAGTTTCTAGCTCAGTGTGCTTAACTACCTTTTAATGAGATGACTTTCAAAACGCTAACGACATAGCCCAGACTGTTTTTGAACCACCAACGCAGATTGAATTTCAACCTCTAAAGGACATTTAATTGCTAGTTTGTAGCACTTAGTTTTGTCTTCTGAGGTGGAAATTCAAAGGGATAATTTGCAAGTCAGTTGCTAGTAACATCAGCTACAACGGTGCAATAGTTGATGAAGACAGGTTGCAACTAGTTGAGACAAGAATTCGTTTTCTGAGGTTAAATATAGTTAGTGACAAGTACTATTTACAGTTAATGTAATTTCGTTGGGCTTTGACGCAAAATATCAATTGAGTCCTAATTAGGTGATGTAAGTAATTATTTACAGCCAATAGACAAGCAAATTATATATTTGTTTATAAAAAACCACCCAACTGTTTTTCTGATTTCAGTTTTTTGCTTTAGTACAAATATATTCCATTTTAGGTCTTATAATTTTTAAATATTATTTATTACCATGATAAGGATTACTATTACCTAGGTTAATCTAGGTGCAGTAATTAATATTGATCTTGAAAGTATATTTAGGTTAAAAAATTATATAATATAGTTTAAATTATCTTATCAGCTAATCACAAAGTTTTCACTGTATCGTTACTTCAATAAATTTTAAATACTTAAAGATATTTTAGGTTTTAGTTTTTAACAACACGAAGGGTATATGACATAAAGATATAGCCTACAGATAAAAATAACAAAGGTCAGACATAATGTAAAATTTTACATCATGTGTCAATATGAAGGATATGATTTTTACTACAGCTTATAGTTTTGTATTTGGTACACATCAATATGATACAATATGATGTGGTTTGAAATCAACACAAAATGAATGCACTAACTTCTTTATAAGCCAAAATTAAAGTGGAAACGTCATTAATTGTGTTCATACAACACAAAATGATTTCTACAAGTAATTACACTAATTTCTTAATGAGCCACAGTTAAGGTGGAAACGTCAGTTATTGTGTTCATACAACACAAAATGATTGCACTAATTTCTTTATGAGCCACAATTAAAGTGGAAACGTCAGTAGTTGTGTTCATACAACACAAAATGATTTCACTAATGTCTTTATGAGCAACAATTAAAGTGGAAACGTCAGTTATTGTGTTCATACAACACAAAATGATTGCACTAATTTCTTTATGAGCCACAATTAAAGTGGAAACGTCAGTAGTTGTGTTCATACAACACAAAATGATTTCACTAATGTCTTTATGAGCCACAATTAAAGTGGAACCGTCAGTTATTGTGTTCATACAACACAAAATGATTTAACTAATTTCTTTATGAGCCACAATTAAAGTGGAAACGTCAGTAGTTGTGTTCATACAACACAAAATGATTTCACTAATGTCTTTATGAGCCACAATTAAAGTGGAAACGTCAGTTATTGTGTTCATACAACGCAACTTCGTTCCAACTCAGCCTGGGACGAGTTAATTGAAATGTTGAAAACAGGTATTCTCCAAGTTTAAAGCCACCTCAAACAAGAACACCCAGTTCCGCTCAACTTCCAAACCATCTTGTAATCTTACATCTTGTGTCTAAAGTAGAAATACCTTGAATTTTTTATTTGAAACTATTACGGTTTACTTTAAACATGCCAGGTTTTTATAAGTTAACCAATAAGAAGAATTTTGGAATAGTCAGTTTTTGACGCATGAACAATAATAAATGTTTATGTTTGTCAAAACATTTACGGAGATGTATTTGCACTAAGGAAATCTATTCTAATTATACATTTTTTTTTTTTTTTAAATACTTCCTAGATTTATTTTAAATTACTATGTACAAAGTCTAGTCTCTCCAAAACAATTAAGTAATTAGTAAATACTAATGGGTAACTTATAACGTACAAATTAGGAAAGTGTAAGGTAACTGGTACCTTCACCTGTCAACTTCATAGGCCTATATATTCTCAACTATTAAGAAAGTTGATTTGATCTCTCAGTAAATAAAAGTACCGAAGAATAAACAGCAATTACGTTCTGTTGCCGACTGTAAATAGTCTAATTAAAACTAACTACTGAATAATTCAATCAAATACTATTTTAGTGTTCAAACGCTTTATAAACCTGTTAATTTCCCTCGTTAAATAAAGTAATTGAATATTTTTAGTTATTTTGTTAAGTGAATAGCAAATGTTTTACAAAGTAACTCTTTGCTTAAAAGATAATATTTAGAAAAATGCTCTTTTCAATTTATTTGTGACTGAACCATTGAAAAATCTACAAACTGCGTGGTTTTAATCCAGGATATTTTTGATAAATTTGCATAAATAAAAAATCCAATCATTTAATGTACATTAGAAATAACAGTTATGATAAATTTTTAATAAGCCCTTAGTAAAATAGACCGCATATAAGCAGTACGATAGTAATTAGAATATCCATTTGGATTATTAAGTTCTACATATCCATTAACGTTGCACCAAGTCTCAATGGACCATTTTCATACGGTTTACTCCAGTGTAAAAGATGCAAGATATATGACGACTCCGAGCTCGGTGCGCAAACATTAATTTTATATCTCACTCCATCCGCAGTATCGTCGCAGTGTGTTTACATTATTACAAAGTTCACGTCTTACATATTACATATGTATTACATATTGAGGAAGAAACTGATTTTTGAATAGCATATTTTGATTCTTGTTGGTTTAATTCAATTTGTTCCCCTCTAGGTTCTCGCCCGAAATTCATTGTTTTCCACATTTCTTCATGATTTCAAGATTTGTGGTATTTTCGCATAAATAAAATATATTGGTCATTGGTGGGATTTGAGCCCGAGGACTCAGGGACCGTAGTCCCGCGTTCTAACACTAGACTAGATCGGTCGCCACTATAGATGACATGTGGGATTCGTTTATTAAGAGTCGTAGAGCATTTTTACGTAAATCATTGTTATGGTTCGATTAAAATAACCCTGATATGACTAATTCATGAAAAACAACAATATCCGAACTCATAACTAGCGAAGCTTAGAGTCGATTACATATATCATCCTTGCGGGTTAGCTAACGACGGGTCTAAGGTTAGTGTTGTCCGGTTTATTTAGCAAGAACTTACATTGGTTATTGTTTCTTTCTCGTTATTTAAAAAAAGTCTTCTATGGCATAGCAAGAGATTAAATCACAAATCATTATTTATGCTTAAAAAATTCAAACTGTCAGTTGATATCAGTGCTCTCAAACGTCGCAATCATATTAAATACACCATAGTAGGTTTATATTTTGTTATAGGACGAGAAATATACTAGTATTGGGTAGACCCTCGTATATGTTGGCACAAACAACCGAATGAAAATATCCATTGATATATCGATTATTGGATATATCGTTTGGTAAGTTAGGTAAAGTTAACCTAACCTAACTAACCAAATGATATATCGAATGAAACAATCGAATAATCGATATTCTCATTCGGTTGTTTGTACCAACAGATACGGAAGTCTGCAATAAGTATCTAATTCAAGGGTACAATATTCTGGAAAGTAAATAGACATATGTTCAATAACACTTAAAACATTCAAAATATTCTAAAAGATATGTGTTTAATTTTAATGTGGTTATTCTAAATCATCTACGGTGAGGAGGTAGAAGTAACACAAATAATATTTGTAACAAAATGAATTTAGGTGACAGAAAGGTTGTGTAAATATACAACGAGTTAAGTCAAAACCATTTTGTAAAATGGACCAGTAGCAGACTGCGCATTTCATTCTATTGTCATTACTTAAAATGGCGGTTCTGTTGTTCTTTCAGGCTCCACTGAACGTTGACATTTGCTTAAAAACAACATTGAATGGCGATAGTGGATGAAAACTTATTATAAAATGTTATTGTATTGCAGACTTCATCTCGGTTTCCCACAGTTATTCTTTTTTAAATTGGATAATGTCCGAAATACTCGTGTCTATTCATTTTGCTCTTGGATTGTTAATATGTATAGATTGAGAAGATAAGGAAATAACATAGATTAGTCATAAATGAAAAAAAGAAAACACGAATTATTTATTGGTTATTTTGGGTACTTGCACACCTACAGTAGGGCCTACTCAGATGTTGTTTTTCTTACCATCGATAACGTAATGTATAATTGTTCATACAATTTTGGGTTTGATATTTTTTTTTATTACGAACCCTAACCGACCACTTTGCCAGGTATATTCATTTAATATATTGATAAAAAACTACTTCTTAACTCGTATATAATATTGTTATATTAATATTTTATACAAAATTCGTTCACTTTGTTCAAAATGAACTTGGAACTAGTTAATTGAAATGTTGGAAACAGGTATCAAGTTTAAAGATGCCTGAAACACCGGACCGAGTTCCGCTCAATTTCGAGGCAAACTTTCAAACTTAAGGATATCAGTAAAATAGAGAACATAGTGTCAGATGGTTAAGACTGCACTTCCTCTTGCGTCTAACAGCTTTTCTTAGTTAGCTCTTCTCTATAAACTTGAGATTGTGGTCCTAATACTGTATAAAATGAAGCATATAAAATGCGATTTTGAGATGTTACACATACATTTTTTACATGGTCCTTTCCCAAAATCGAGATACTGTATGATTACTACAAGCTTTCAGAGAACCGAATTACTTAACACTTTATTACGTTCCTTCAAGATAAGTTTGCTTTGAAGGTAAAACGTTTGTTTCAACGCCAGTATTGAGACATTAGTATTTTATTTTACTGGGCTGCACCTACTTGAGTTTGTTGCTTAGGTAAATTAGAACAGACATTTTTTAACTTTGAAAGTCTATTAGGAAAAATACAATAACTAGGTTTTGAAACTTATGGTTAGTTTTTTTATCAAGTAATTAAAAATATCCTTCATCCCTGGGGTTGTCAGGTGTCGTCATGAACATAATATACCCCACACACACGAAACAGTGACACAAATTAGTACGTACTGTACAAAAAATTGTTATCATATTAAAATAATTGTACTGTATTACAATTTATCATATAGTTTCTAGGATATTTTTACCACATTGCAGATTTATACTGGTAAAGTTGTTATTAAACGTCTATTAATAGTTTCCCCACATTGTTAGGATCCAATTATCCTAATTACTGTCTTCCACACACACCTCGTTAGAGCACATCTTCTGTATCGTCTGCGTTTAATACATTAATGATTCGATATTGCCCCTGGTAACATTAATGACGGTTATCATTTAATTGTTTTGGTGAAAGCATAATTCCCGTAATATAATTGTTTATTGCTTGCAAATGTATTTGAAACTATCCTTCTATTTGACCTGACGTTATCTAATGTTTATTTATTTATTCTCATTTTTTCGCTAAACACGTGATTCATGAAAAACTCTCTAATAATTCATTTAGAAGTGTATATTTAAAAAAATAATAATAACATTTTTTTACAAATTTGATGTTCATATTTATAGCTTCCACTGGATCGATCAATGGTTAAGCACCCGAATTAAGAGAGTAGTGAAAATGTTGATGATTACTTATTATCTTACAGCACTTGGCTAAAACAAATAAGAATATATATAACTGATATATATATACATATAAATTTACTTGCCAAATTATCAAAAACGAACTGAACAAAAATAGATATTTGTCTAACTAGTGAGCGAAGTAGAACTTTGCTGCACAAGAAAGAAATGTTTACTCACGAGCCGTAGGCGAGTGTGGAAAGTTTCTCGAGTGAAGCAAAGGCAATTTAAACTTGTGTTACACATTATATTTTTCTTACAGTTACTATAAATCATAAAAATAATTAGTCTTTCAAACACTGTACAACAAGTTTTGTAGGTTAGGTTAAATATAAACATTGAACAAAATGAGAAACGCTACACCAGCTGATCGTAGTCGTAATATCTTCCCAACTCATTTTCAAGCGTACACGGATTACGTGCATAATAGAAGCACTCTGTTTTGTTTTGTTTGATTGGAATACTGGTGTGTGCCAAAATAAAGACTGTGCGCCAAAGTAAGGCTTTCTGTACTATAATCTGTGCAAGAAAGCCTACTTCGTCGGGCTACTGTAGGAAAACTAATATTGAAAAAGAAAGGTATGGATCATAAGCATACACAAATGACATAATTTGCCCGAAAGTTAACTAATTTGTAATAATATTTAAATTGAACTGCCAAAAAACCTCCAAATCAGCTGTTTGCTATTATTAATATAATATTTGAGTCAGTGACGTCATTTGTTTATGCTTACGATCCATACAGTTTCTGTTCTAATATTCGTGGAACACATTATTATTGTGAATCAGGTTCCATAGGGCCAATTCGGCAAAAACACATGATCAGCTGTTCAGATGATGGATGACGTATGACAGATCGTCTAGTCAGCTGTCAATAGGGGTTGCTCACGTGACACACCATCTATCACATGGTCTATTGTGTCGTGTATGTATAGACGTACCACAAACAACTGGGATGGTAGATAAACAGCTGATTGTATTATGTTAGACAAGAGGGTTAATTGAGATAGCATTATCAGGTAGCACTTAGAAGATTAGGTAATTTTATATTTTGTCAGTTTATGTTGGGGGGTTTCGGCACAAAGCCGATTTGTATGATACAATATTGGGGTTTCATGAATATATATAGGTAAAAAAATCAAAAAAATACTAATTTGTATCGATAACCGGTGTTTATACAACCAATTCTACTCTGAAACATGATCAAAATTTAAACCTATCTCTGCCCTGGAAAGTAAAACTGTTGATAGTGAACAAAACATAATAGGGAACGAAGGCATATGTTTTAAGCACCAAAGTAGTTGCTGAAGTCAAAAAGAAGACGTCTGAAATTGATGGGATATTTTTAATATGGAGTGAAGATGAAGCTTTGATAAAACAAATATACGAATAGGAGAAATCTCCAGATTAAAAAAGTCCCCTTGGATGTTTAAGGAACAGTTATAACTAAAGACCTTAGATTTTTGACATTCGAAGGATGTGGCAAGAAATTAAGGAGGTAAAGTTAGTTGGTAAGGCCAACCCAAATACCTTCATCGGGTATTTTGATACCTCTGGGTATTGTGGACAAAGTGGAGAAAATAGTGAGTTATATAACGATAGACACCAACTATTGGTTTACAAGCAACGTTAACTTTTATATCCTCCTCCATCAGGACATCGTTAGGAAAGCCGTAGGCTTTGTTAAGGCTCACACATAAGCACACTGATGGTGATGTTGTTTCGATGACGCTTTAATCTACTTAATGAAACTTGGCAAGCTTTACAATTTAGGAAACAATTACACTTTACTTTGAGATGTTCGTTCGTAATGCGGATCCTAATATTGTTTATGTGGGCAAGTTAAATATCAATGTTTATTTTCACTATACAGTGTACAAAGGTAGGCTATGTGGATAAAGTGTTGTTTTCGTTGACGTTTTTAATTTTGAGTTTCGGTTTAAAATATCTGTTTTATGCCTTCTTTTACCCAAAAAGTGTTTTATTCTTTTTTATCACATTTTGATTTTCTATGTGATTTTCCCATACAACCCGATTATGGAAATGGAAATAGAAATGGAATAACGAAAAATCGGAATTTTTGAAAAAAAGTACTCGAACGATTTTGTTTAAATTGAATAGTCCTTTAATCTAAATGGTAAACAAAATTGATCATGATCGCTCCAGCCGTTTGCCCATGATAATAGCTGCATGTGTCAGTTTTCTGTTTGCTGATAATGTTTATTATGTTAAACGATTTCTCAGAAATATTTTTTGTAATATATTTAGTATGGAAATAAAAATACGAATGAAATACGTGGTAAAGACAATTCTTAAAGGCGATTTTTCATAAACTCATCATTGGATAGCAACTAAGCTATTTTATTGTGTAATTATCTTACAGTTACTTCATTATTTAAAATTTATTATCCTTACCCTCTCTGTTCTAATATTCGTGCAGTATTTAATATGTTTGAACCAGCTGTGTGGAATTGTGAAATCAAAATTCATTTGACAGATAGTTCTGCATGTTTACATTTTTAAACTTTGCAGGTTTTTTCTTTGTTACCGTGGATACCATCAATTAATATTTACTTTTAAATCTCTCACCTCAAATTTTTGAATGCCCACGGGGCAGAGCCCTAGGACAATATCGAAGCGGGAATAGTTCTATATGTATCCTCGGAACTGTAGCTTCATTTGTGTGCAATTTGAGCCCAGTAGGTTCAGTAGTTTTTGAGATTAGCTCATACAAACACACAGACACCACCTCTTCTTTATAATAGTATAGATAGATTGTGAAATGAATTACATGTTGTGTTGATTTATAATTTGAAAATGAATGTAGCAAAATATAAGTGAAACAAACACATTATTTGTTGAAATATTAGTGAGACAAACCCATAATTCGTTGAAATATATCGCAGCACAACTTATCAAAGCAGATAAATTATATTTTGTTACATGATCCAAATACAAAACCATTCACGTCACTATAAAACACTTTGAAGTTCCATTGTTTGTGTTCAAAGTGGAGTTGCATGGTAGAAGCAGACAATAGCATTAATAGCTTAACAATAACACAATTTTTGTACAGAGGAAACATGTTATTAATTGAATCGGTCTTTTGTTTATGTGATAATAGTAGGAAATATAACCCATATTCTCTTTACTGTGCAAATTAATTCATAACTTTTTTGAACTACACTTTGAACTGCAGAAACCTGTTTGATCTTAATTGTTTGACTTTCACACGTTTAATCCATGTTTGTTTTCTGTGCTGTGACAAAGGCTATCGTATTTAATAATTGCCCTCTTAGTTAAATTATATTTTAGTGTGTTTGGATTTGTGTTTTTGAAAACGATCTTGCTTGGAGTCGAACCATCGACCTTCAGATTTGATGGTGAGTACTATAACCACTCGGCTATACAATTAATGAACCATTCCTAATATAACCCTCGATTTACTTCAGTCAAAATTGAGTTTGCGTCTTTTATTTGTAGTTAAATTTTTTCGTTTGTTCCTATACTTAATTGTTATTTTTAATAATTAATTTACCCTGTAATGCCAGGTTAAAATGGATCCTTACAAATGTGTTAACGTAATTTAGTTTACCTTCTCGTACACCTACTTGTACGATTTATAAAACCTTTCTATCATCTCAATCAGTGTTTATGATTGAAAACTTCCTTACTATTGGTTCACAGCACGCGTTGTAGTATAAACATGTATAACGAATTATTAGAGGGTAAATAAAATGCGCCAACTAAAAAACCTTCTCCCTGATCACTTATATGATTACGGAAACGACATAGGCATCTCGTGATGTAGAATGTAGCATCTTACAACATCATTTTACATTTGCAGTTGTTAAAAAGTTATATTATTAGTCACCAAATAAATATTTTCCTTTGCTCTGTAAACATAATTTTCCATTATGACACGGTTAAACAACAACAAACGTATATTGAATCATATCCAACCATTGTCGACACGTTTGAAATATGTAAATACATTCGTCATTTTAAATCCATATGAAAGTAGAAATACATGTGTTTTATCCAAGAAATATTCTCAAGACTTCCAAGAAACGTAAACATCCCTGGTACACAAAGACCTTTCCTCTGTTTGCATTGTCAATTCTTTCCTTTGTGAAAAATACATTTGCTGAAATGAAAACAAGATTCCTTGATAGATTTGAAAAAGATTATAAGGAACCTTTGTGTTGAAAGGGTGATTATGGGGGCTCTGTCGTATTTTTGGCCAGTTACATTATGTAATCTCTAAAAATAGCCGTAAATATTATACATAGTCCTCCTTAAAAATTTATTATTGACGAAAAAATATTACTGTCATTATTATATGGGACATTTGGTTCACCTTTTCACGCCACGTACGTTACGTTTTTCCGTATATATTTTCGTTTTTATCTTATCTTGAACACCTGTCCTGTTGTCATTAAAACAATATAAAATATTCAAAACACAAAAGATAAAATTTGCTGTGACTTTTCATATTTTATAAGAAAACTATTTTGTGTACACGACTAATTTATAGCATTTAGCATCAAATTGTCCTCAAACAATATCAAGTTTACTAATGATTTTGTGTTTATCACTCATTTCAGCTTAATTTAATATTTCGAAATTGTACTCGAGCACCCTAACTATAATTCACATTAATCTAGAACCAAAATTCCAGACGAAATTCAAACCTATTTGGTATCTACTGCAGCATATACCATCGCCGGCGTAGCACAGACACACTCGTACGTTTAGCCCGCGCGAGTAACGGCGGTGTACTGATGCAGTGTTTTGATGCTGAGGCAGCGTACGCCTGCGTCAGCACCTGTGGCTCATGGCGCCAAACAGTCTGCTGCAGCAAACGTACACAAACACACACAGTGCCGTACTGCAGGGTGCATTACCCTAGGCAGCGATTTGGATGCTTCAATTGCTTAGCTCTATTGTTATTGAGTAGTAAGGGTGAATTTAATATTGTAAATTATACTTTAGGTTTGATGAGGATAGGGGTTTCTAGAGTACAGTGTGTGGAAAGATTGTTCACTTTGTATTAAATAGATATAAAACAAACGGTATCAGCAATCTGACCCATACGTTCTCCCATAAGCTTGTCAACAAACTTTAGGGTAAGCGGTGGGAGTAACTATGACAATTTTGTAGGAAAAATCACAAAAATTACGATAACTTTTGAATGGTAATTGTTACAGTAATGGGGATTGCATTATTTTGTTTAGAATTATAAGGAATTTACCACATTGATTTGAATTAAAACTGGTTATTCCAAAATCAGATTTTTTGTAATTTTATGGAAAAAACACAAGTTACAATAACTGTTGAACCATAATTTTTACTTTTTCGTGATGGGTTAGCCTCTGGATCGAAAATTGCAATATAAAATGGTTCAGGTTACCTTTTGCGTCGAACGATCCTTGTGTAGTAAGTGACAACTACAGCTGTTTAATGCCGCTGGGGCACATCTTTAGGTTGTAGAGCGTCAAGATAAAATAGCTGTCATCCGTGAATGATTTTGTCGAAATAAATATTACACAGAAAACATAAATAAGAAAACATTTAAATACACGAATTTAACAAACTATAGTTTGTTAAATTTAAATGGTTTCAAAAGTTAAATAAGAAAACATTTAAATACACGAATTTAACAAACTATAGTTTGTTAAATTCGTGTATTTAAATGTTTTTAAATACATTTACATTTTTTAACATATTTGACTTGGTGTTTGGTACTCAGTGTGAAAATTTTTTTTTGGTGTAAGTACAAAGTAAATGCAGTATGATGATGCATATAAAATGTCCCAAGTCTAAAAATTAGCTTCCCAAAGAATTGTTTTATGTTTTTCAAAAATAACTATGTTTTTAAACTTAATACAGCTATTTCTCAATTACCTGTAAATGGATTTGAGTAGACAATGTCATTTTCGTGTTCTACATTAAATTGTGAATAAGAATAATACAAAATGACAGAGGATCAGTTGTAAAAACTCCATCGTAAGTAGATTCAAAGATAAAAATTAAGATGTCTGATAAAAATGCAAAAAACATTGATCAATTGCATTTGTTCACACCCTGTATACAGGAAAGTGTCGGAATATGTTAAAAGCTGCGCCATTTTATAAGCTTTCCAATCATATGCTACACTATTGAGGTTTAGATATTTTTTTGTTTATTTTAGTGGTTTGAATGCCAGAAAACAGGGAACTTTTTTACTGTTTTTACTGTTCAAGCTGAAACAAAAATACAACTTTTGCTTAATACATGCTGACTTTCTATGTTTTAAATGATAAAGACGCCATGATTTGTAGTCTTCAAACCACGAAAGCGTACATAAGCAGACAGAAAGCTCAATGGTGTAGCATATGGTTGGACAGCTAATAAAATGGCGCAGTTTTTAACATATTCCGACACTTTCTTGTATACAAGGTGTGAGCAAATGCAATTGACCAATGTTTTTTGAATTTTTACCAAACATCTTAATTTTTATCTTTGAATCCATTTACGATGGAGTTTTTACAACTGATCCTCTGTCATTTTGTATTATTCTTATTCAAAATTTAATGTAGAACACGAAAATGACATTGTCTACTCAAATCCATTTACAGGTAATTGAGAAATAGCTGTATTAAGTTTAAAAACATAGTCATTTTTTAAAAACATAAAATAATTCTTTGGAAAGCTAGTTTTTAGACTTGGGACATTTTATATGCATCATCATACTGCATTTACTTTGTACTTACACCAAAAAATTTTTTTCACACTGAGTACCAAACACCCTGTATACTACCATAGACAAAAATAATTAAATATAGACCTTCAGCTGTGCTGCGGGCACTATAGGTTCTGGCGCACACCACTGGGAGCGCCGTGTAGTTACGGCCTACGGGATACGTAACTACACGGCGCTCCCAGATTTGTGCGCCAGAACCTATGGTAACCATGGTAACCACTGCACGGCTGACAGTCTATATTTAATTATTTTTGTCTATGATACTACTATTCATCATAGTATTATATACCATAACATACACAAAGTATACTTCTCATCTAATGTAAAAATTTGAATCCAAAAAACGTTGTGCAATCTATTAAGATGGTCTACCAACTAAAGACAATATTCGGTGTCAAGTGATAAATCAATCAGCTGTTTGCTATGATAGTACATTGATACTAATTCATTTAACCTTTAATTAACCCAATACACTAGTACCCTCTGGTGAGATGGTCCTGGACTTCATCTATTCCCTTGGTTTCAAATTTTCACATTGTGTGTGAAGTTAAGTGTTGGTGATAGTAGATGATAAACTATACATTTTTGACTTTTTATGCAATGGCTTACGTACGTGATATAAATTTTTTATGTAGTAAAGTTTAAGCAGATAAATCATATATTTTTTTCCTAAGGTTCCAAAAAGTGCGAACGGAAAAAATAAGGTTGGACGAATACATAAGTAAAAAGTCTTAAATTTGCTTAGAGAACCACACGAATCACTTTATAGTACTGTAACAAATTCGTACATATAAATTTAAAATTAGTGATGGAATTTCATAGCCTACCATAGTTATTTGTTTCGGAATACCATATTACCCGTGTATAAAGTTCAGGCACTGCAGACGTATGCTTTTGTCTCAATAACTTGCTTGCTATCGTTGAAGAATATCGACTATTAAATCATTTTGTAATATAGTTACTTTAAGATTAAATTGCAGTGGTTATTCACCCGTCATATATTAAATTTGAATAAAAATATGAAATAATCATTAGCAATAACTGTTAAAAATATATTTAAGATGTATTCCAAAATATGTATTTAAAAAAAGTAAACACTACGATACAATGGTTATCTTCGTGGTTTTGATAAATGCAGCAATATACAACAATCATTACATTGAGTTATTGTTGGAATTTGAAGCTAAAAATGATTGGGAATACTTCGAGGAAATACAGTGTAAAATTACTATGATTATATTAGCTGGGTATAAATAAATCGATGCTGTGAGGTTATCGTGCTCGCCTTACAATCAAAAGTTTGCCGGTTCGATCCTGAGAAGTCAGAAACTTTTTAAAAGTTGGCAACAGTGCCTAGCTGTCCTTGATTGGGCTTTCAATAAATGGTCCTGGCTGTAGAATCAGCTGGTCTTAATCAGCTGTGATAAAGTTACACAAGGCATCACACTTAATTCTACACTCTTTCACTTCTATTCGAGTTACAATACGCACCTAAGGGGCGTCCCCGGGCATCCCCATCTCAATTGGTAGTGATAATGATAATGAAGGATTTTTCCTCAAGTACTATGTCCAAAATAATAATCAGCAACGTTCTTTCGTGTGATACTTAGGACTGAATATGGTACCCGAGTTGGAATAGAATTGAGGGAAATAGGTGATAACTGTGATACTGATAAGCTTGTTCGTTGACTAAAGGCGTTTATAAAAAAAAAAAACAATAATAATGAACATCTGGTATTAGTTTCGAAATATCTTCTACTGACTTTCGTCGGGATCGAATCAGTGACTCTTTGAGTTTCAAACTAACAACATAACCACTTATCCACCAAAATACAATATCTTAATGATATTGACCAATATTGTAATATTTTCAATATAAAATAGTATTTACAGTTTTAACATGTAAACTCTGCATAAAATCGTTTAAAAATGTAAATATTTTTTAATATATTTAATGCAACCAATACGTAAAATAACCATTTACGATTATAGCAACGATTTCGAAAATTAAGTTGTACTAGCAAAAAGTTACACGTACAACTAACTAAATTTAAAAATAAAAAATAATCAATTTCACTGTTCCTTGTTCCCCATAAATCACTGTTGGATACAGTTCAAAGAACCGTTATTTAATTTCTTTTAACACAATTAAAAAGTAATCATGCCTAACAAAAAGCAATTTGTAACAAAACAGAGATCTGTTTATACAAAAACATCCGTGGCCGAAACAAAAGCACAGTTCTGCCAACATTGAAACACCTCTTTCATTGTTGCAAGGTTGGCAAGGTTGGCTCACTGGTTTCATTGTTGTAGCGTTGCATTTCTGTTCAGTATTCTTTTGTTTGGAATTGCAATAACTAATTTTAAACCCCTTAGAGACAGGTGTTTATTATAAAATTATATTATTAGAATTTTCAACTCAATTAATCTTTTCTAGACTATAACTCGGAATCCTGAGGTAGTTAACTTGTGGTGAATGGTACTACTTTGATAAAGCTTTTGATGTCTCTAGGTAACCATTTTGAATATTTACACTTTATAAAAGTTAAAATATTTGTGTTTATTTTTACGAAAGATATATAGCTTAACATTACAAAGCAGATGAAGTTAACGCATTTACGTAACACACTCTTACCTGAAACATTTTAACAGACATTTAGTATTCTGTTGTTTGATAATTAAAATGAGCTTACTTATAGGAAAGAGCCAATTGGTGATATTTGAGATAGAAATTGTTTTTTTTTAAGGAGATAATTTGTTTAAACTCTAATGACTGAACCACAAACTATTAAAATTTCTTTTTAAATAGCTAGAAATATATCAAAGGAGTCCTAAATTACACCCCACTTAACCAACCTTAACCCTTTACTTACAAAGGATTATATCATGTATCCAGACAGATAGATTAGCAAAAATAACATGATAATATATAGAATGATTTAATACTTTCCTGTTAAAGGGAACATTCATTATTATCGATGATTTTTTCGATATATCGATATGTTTGTTTTCCGATCCATAACAAATTGACAACAACTAACTGATCTTGTTTAGGCTAAAATAGTCTATTATATGGATTAAAAAATGAAACTGTTCTAAGCTAACCTTACATAACCACCAAACTTGCTGTACCATTTAAATATTCCGTTTGGGTTTGATAACAGAAAAGGCAACTTAAACACGGAATTTTTTAATGTTACAGCAAGTTTGGTTAGTTATGTTAGGTTATTTTTTAGAACACTTTCATTTTATTATTGTTTGTTGATACTGAATATTTATCGTAGTTGTCAGCTGATATGTTTCAATTTGTTAATATCGATATATCGAGAAAAAAATCATCGATAATAATGAATGTTCCCTTTAATAGGAAAGTACCCTACTTTTATTTAACAGATTTAAATCCACTGATTTGCATAAAAATGAACGAAAACATGTTTTCTCATATAAAGACCATTCTTTGGAAAACGAGGAGATTACTAACTTATATCACAATAAAGTTTTCTAGGTAGCTGAGTATTTATGGTGCTCACCTTCTAACATGAAGGTCGCTGGTTCGATTCCAAACAAGATCGTTACCAGACCCAGATTCCATTATCAATGGGCTATCAATTAATGATGCCATCAAACAATAGACAATCAATAGTAGTAGGACCAGGGTTTAGACCGTTATCTTACCAAAGATTTTATTTTTTTATTTTTAGGCCTATTTAATTTACAATCTGTTCAAGTTGAAAAATAAGCAAATTATATAAATAATAATACAACATTAACTTGAAGAACATAAGCTAGTGATTGACCACTGTCAACACTAGCTAACAAAGAGAATGTTGATAACACTTAGCCGAATCTGAATGGGAGGTCCAATATCGTATGTCGCTTCAGTCTGTAAATGCTGTTGTGATTGTCTAATAAATTAAGTGCAAGATGATTTGAATGATTTTCCAATTTCATAATGTATTTTTAACTAGATTGTGTAATTTATTCTTTGACTGTTCGAATTTAAAGATCATTATGAAGTGTTCTGTTGGTAACAAACCAAGGAGCGTTGACAATTTTACGTAATAATTTTGATTGGTAACGTTGAATAGTTTCAATGTTTGAGGTACTTGCTGATCCCCAAAGCTGAATACCATAAGTCCAAATTGGTTTTAGAACTGTTTTGTACAGTAACAATTTATTTTGTGTACTAAGTTTTGATTTAGATCCAAGAAGCCAATTAAGTTTAGTTGTTTTTAAATTCAGATGTTGTCTTTTAGTTGATATGTGCCTTCCAATTAAGCTTTGCATCTAAGTGCATGCCCAAGTATTTTATTTCTGTTACTTGTGGGAGGTGAATATTGTTCATGGATACTGGAGGACATGTAGCCCTTACCAAAGATAAACGACAAAGTTGCTTAAAGACACAAAATAAAATAACATGTTCGTTTTTACAAGAAAAAGACCAATTAGGTTAAAACAAACAATTTATTCAACATACGAGTAGTATACTTAAGAACATTCAACGCCTTCTTTGACTTCTGCTTCTGCGAGGTTTGGCTTTCCTTTCGTCCTCCAAATAAGCCACGACGTCACGTTCATGGCGACCTCGCAGCAAGAGCGAATCCGTTGGCTTCAGAGTCTTTCTCGAAGAACTTCTTTTAGGTCTATTAATCGTCTTGAGGTTGGATCCACACATAGGGCAATAATCCATTTCATCCAGACAAGTTCTGGCTTTGGACCTCTGGCGACGAAGGGAACGAGTTCTCTCTGCCATTCGTAAGTCTCGCTGTGATGTCCTTGGGTGCTTAATAGGCGTTACGTAACAAACATCATCATCTGAATCAACTGATTCATTTTCGTATAATGCTCTATGGCTTTTCTTGGACATTTTTTGAAGAATTTTATAGATTTTCACCAAACAGCAAATTTTATAATTTGAATTTTATTTAGTTTTGGTGCTATAGTTTCCATGGAGACCATGGTTTTAATAGAGCTTCAAGCAACAACTAACATAATCTTCATAAGGCCTTCTTATAGAGGTAAGGGAAATATGACATAAACCAACATATAAACCTAATTAACATCACCAATAGGTCTTCTTACAACTCGGTACAACAGTTTTTTTTTTAATTTATTTGTATCCACATCAATGACATTATAAAAGTTTGTTATGATAGAACAATAGAATAAATAAACATTAAACGGTACAAACTATGATCTTATTACCAGCTAGTGTCAACCTTATGTCAAATTAGTATGTGTAGATTGGCATAGTGTGAAAGTAAATGCATCCGGAATTCCTTGTTGTTTATTTTATGCTGAAGAACGGTTTAAACTTTCTTTCTCAACCCAACTTCAAACAATAACTACAAGAATACTCCTCCTTTTTTTTGAAAGATATTAAATAGTTAATTATCACCCTTCATAAAGATAATGACATCCTGACCAGAGGTTTTAGGTTATTAAAAACCATACTCATAAAACTCACTTTGCAATAATATATTTTTAAAATGTTATTGGAAATATATTGCACCTCTTCAAAACTACTTTTAAAATCTAACCACAATACATCTTGAAAATTCAAGTATTTACATAGGAGAAAGTATACAGACTTCCATAGCTATGCGTGTCCCAGGCTACATAGCAGGTACAACGTACAAGTACTTGGTATGACGTCTTTATGATAGAAAGGCTTGAGAAATGACGTCACGCTATGAAACGATTATGGCTGTGAAATCATTAGCAACGATAAAAATGAAGTAGCAATCGTGTCGCAAAACAGCAATCAGCAATGACCTGCAATAGCAGTGTTTACTTTTCATTTAAAACGTGTTAACTGTATCAATACAACAACTTGTAACCAGAACATATTCTTATACTTTACTTTGTTTACTCCCTGAACTACAAGAATTAATTTGTGTTTGGTTGCCTATTTGTATCATTAAAAGGGAAAATCGATAGCTAATTTCTCATAAAGGGAACATCGCTAACATTCTAAATATTCGATATTAGAAATGGATTAAATGAAATTAAATGAATGAAACAGCGCTTCATTAAATTAAACAACAGTTAATATTACAAACCTAAGCTCCTCGCAGGAAGTCCCATTAATTCAATGGTAATTGTTCATTGAACCATCCACCCGGTTACCAGCCAACTTTTCTGATCACAGTTAATTAAATATTAGAATAAACTATGGATAAAACTTGATGAAATATTAACTCAATAAAATAAAAAAAACTTAGAAACGTCTGCTTAAGTTTCAGCTAAGTACCAAGTGGAGCAATCTTAACATTATAGAAAGAAATTCATTCTAGTCAGAAGATTCAATTAATAACCTCTCGTTTTATTGAATCTGAAGATGAGTTCCTTTGAAAGACAAATTACGTCCATCTTTCATACTTAGATCTTTAGAATGTTTTTTATTGTGTTTTTTGCATCTTATGCTTTACTTTTATGCATTTAAAGATAATTAGCCTACATTACAATTATTGCAATCCAAAATCGAGAAACACGTTCTAACTTACTACATAATTTCTTTTAATGTTGCCAAATATGTCAAATGTTTTAGGAAAACCCTATAAATGGGAATCGTTTTATGTATTACTGTTATGAGAATAATAAACTAAATTTTTCTAATACGCAAAGCAACTACTACCAAACTAAGTTATATTAAAAAAAGTTCCTAAGTCTTATTGGTAAATTATCGTCCCAATTTTCGTAAGGATTCACCCACGGGCTTCTAAGGAAGGTAAGGTTGTTTGGGAAGTCATTATTTATCTCCATGGAAACAAATTAAACATAACAGTTAACGATTATAATGGTTTCGAATTGTATCTGCCAAACAGTGAATTGGAACATGTCAAGTAGAATATTCTGGAAAACTTAAGTGTAAGTATTACTCATCATTTGTTATAGAAAATATAAGTACTAAAATCATTGATTATAATTTCAAATGCAGTTTTAAAACAAGAATTTCAATACTATTTAACTCATAGCAAATCACAACTTTTCACTGCTTATTTTTATTGTTATTATTACTTACCATCAGCTGTTTGAATCAAAAGACAAACTCATTGAAACATTTTTTGAAATTTTTCTTAGGCCTACTAACTATATTATAGCAGTTACCACCCATTAGTATGTTGATATTTTTTGACGTTTCTTTTCAAAAGTCTAGTAAATGCCAAAGCGTTTAAAGGTTTTATCAATAATAATAAATCTTTGGCTGTGCTATAAAATGCTCAATTAATTCTGCTTCTTGAATGTTAAGTTACTGTAGTTTAAAAAAATAAACTAAATTATTAAAATTAAACCTTTTTCTAATTAACTAGACTTTGAAAATGCGTTACGTAGCTGCTTAAAACTAATTAAAACGCAACTAGCTACAGCATTTCATTTTCATCATCAGTAATAAAATGTCGTACTTTATATTAAAAAATACATATTATGTTAAATGAAATAATATCAAACATGTCTCTAATATATTCCAAATTTAACATCTTAATGCATCTAAGAAGATAGTAAACTATAAACTACTTTTCACAAATTTTAAAATTACCATGACATAATATTAATTTACTTAACGGAGCTTGCAAAAATAAACGTTGGCCTACAGTACTGTACTAGTAGTTTATACAACACTTTTCTGGAGTACACTTAGTTGAGTTCAGACCTGAACTCTGACGGTGTAGCTTTGAACTACAACAACAAAGTTCGCCGTATGTCCAACAAGCGCTGTTGTTGAGTTGGTTCTGATAATATGCGATAGGCTGCAGTGTGTAACACACGATAGGTATTGTTGCATTTTGAAGTATTATTGAGATATCAAATATGATTATATAATGGCCATCGAAATAAGGTATCTTATTACCAATTTCAATGTATTATTTTCCACTTGTACGATGTAAAACGTATACAGTTTGTCTTGTATAAGGCTTACAAAATAATTATGTGTTTTAAAACAAAAAAATTTACGTGTATAGCTATTGTGTATTCTTATACTTATTTAGATTATTATGAAATAAACAGTACTCATTTTCTCGGTCAAAAGGTCAAGAATTTTAATAAATATTGTTGGTTTTGTTGGGGTAAATAGGTAAAAGATAACAGAGTTTCACACCCAAAAAAACTGCTAGAACGCTGTAAAATATATATTAAAGTATTTTATGGTCCTTTTAACTGTAAAAATAATGGTTAAACCACTAATTATTTCTAAAATTACTGTTCCAAATTATTGTAATATTTGTGTTTTAACCTATCAAATATTACTCCTACCACTTGCAAGGATAACAAAAATTATGAGCTTAAGAAATTATAAGGCTTTACAACTATAAGGATAGTTGATAAGATAATAGGAGAGAGTATGTGTAAGTTTCCTGATACCGTTTACCAATATATTAGATGACCCGTCCAATAGAATCAATAACATAAAACTTTTAGTATGGATTAACATGCGAAAGTGACTTAAAAACAAAGCAGTTTTTTACTATTGGTTAAATATTTTCTGTACATACTACAGTATTGCTACAAAATACAAATAATTTAAGTCATTTAACGAAAAAGACTTTTTGTTTGAAATACATTTTACCTCACCGATAGTTGTATGTACAAGGAAACCACATAATCTGTAATTTGTTTACAAAATAGAGCTTTCTTTTTATAGAAAAAGTCGTAGAAAATTAAATGTGTTTCACAGTAAAATTGATAAACTAATATTAATTAAAACTGTGTAAATTACCTAAGTTGATTAAAAAACCAGGTTGACATATCATAACATATACGTGATTCTATTTATTCTTTGTTAGGTATAGAAAATATAGTTTGAAGTTCCATTATTACAGGTTATTAAATGATTAAAAGCTAAACCCAAAATGTTTTTGCAATTGCCCAATCTTTTTCAATTTTTTGTATACCTAAAGTACAAGAAACTAGCTAATTATTACACTTCGTTTGGGGTAAAAAAAATGTTTGTACCTATTGTAAACATGGAAACTAGATTAAAAGTGTGTAATTATAATACAACATAAAGAGCAAAAAGAGTGCTTAAATCTACAAACATACTTTATTTTTATATATTTTTTAAGTATTTTAAATAAGTGGCATTTTACAAAATAAAAACAATTCTTTAGGGGAAGCAATTGTGTATTTAATTCATATTAGCCACGGAGAATTAGTTACTTAAGGGGATCCGCCACCTTTAAAAAGTATTTTTTTTATTTTGTAAGTTAGACATTTTTTATGCAGGATTTATATTGAGGACCTTTATTTAATGAGCTTATGAGGTTTAAAATGTAATTTTCACCTTTCGGTTTTGTATATAATTTTTTTTAGTGTTTTAGGTACATTGCTAAACTTTGAATAACTGTTTTATTTTTTGATCAATAATTGTAATGATTATTGAATTAATTTGACCCTTATATAATACCTAGAAACTTTTTGGTCATTATAATTAAAATACCATTTAAGAAAATAAAGTTGTAAGCAATTATATTTTTTAATAAAAATTTTAATTTTACAAATTAAAAAAAATCATAATTATTCTACTTTATTAGCTATACAATTTCTTATGACTAAATATCTCAATAACATAACAAGGAAGAAGTGGTAAAAAGTTTAATGGCATATCAATAATACTTTAAAAGTTATTCAAACATATGTGATAAGAAACATGGAAAAACAGAACTTGCGGAAAACGGGCTTTAAAATAGGCTAATACAAGCTGCTATACCCGTGCTTTGCAACGGGAAGAAAATGTGACCTAGTGAGCTATTAAAGTGGTGCTGATGTGTGTTTTAAAATACAGCAACTCTATGATTTAGTTTGAAAATATAAACTGATTTAAACGCGTAAACCTACTTATTTTCAAACCCCTACTTTTGATGCTAACAGATCCATAAGAATATGACAACATACCTTAGTGTAGCATTAGCATCAATTGCTTCATATTGATGCATCATGAATGACATGTTTTACCACAATCCTTCAATTTTATTCAAGCTTCTTCACATGTAGCTTACAATATAAATTAAAAAATGAAACTTTGAACAATACCTTACAAAACGTATACAACCTAACTTTAAACCAAACATAACCCTATCCTCAATCTACATCAAGCGTCACAAACATCTTTTTTGGGTAAATAAACAAATACCAGTTCATTGTACTGACCAGATGTTTCATTAACTAAATTAAATTAAATAATTTAAACATTGGAAGAATGCCAGGAGCAGCCCTTCAGAAATCAGCCTGTGGGGCAGAGCCCTTAGGAAATTTGTCAATATCAATACTTTTCGGCAAATCTACACACTCTAAGCTTCATTTTGATGTGCCATATGCCTATATTTTTATTTGGTAAATGACCTTAACCGTTTACATAAAATTTGATTGTATCACTTTAATAATATAATAGATGTTTCTATAGCGATGTGTAACAACTTTTATTTTTTCATATTATTTAATGGAAAAATTGTCAGTTTGTCTTCAAATTTCACCCACATACTCAGAAAACTATGCAGAATAAAAAAAAAACATTACTTTTTAAAAAATGTAAAAAGAATTCCTATTTAAAGGTGGTGGATCCCCTTAAAATCGTAAACAAAAATTATTTTTTCGATGAAAATGTCTCAAATATTTAAAAAATGTGATTTCTTTGAATTAATTTTCATTTAGACTCTTACAAACTCGTCATTCAGTGAGGCTTTCAGTGAAAAAGTCGTTTGTCTTTTATGGAACACCTCTGGAATGGAGCATCGGACAATAAACCGACTTATTTGGCAATAGATTCCTCGAATTCGCCCGTCCGTAAAACCTTCATCACTGGACCAAGCCTTTGTCTCGTCCGCTTTTATTAAAAGTAAAAGCTTTTTGGAACCCTTTTTATTTCAATACAATATGTTGGCTTTTTACTTTGTACAAGAAATATTGATGGAAGTTCATTTAGACTTTGTAAGTTGTTTTGTTGTTTTTTTACTTGTTTGTGTGGAAAGTAAAACTTTATGCTAACAGAATTATTTCAATGTTGTATCTTGGGGTGACTTTTACTTTTTAGAAACTTGGATGATAGGTTAGGTACAAGGTAAGTTCAACGTATAGTATCATACATGATTTTAGAACAGAAACCATTATGGATCATAAACATAAACAAATGACGTAACTGGCCCGAATTCTATACTAATAACATTAACATGGTTAATACAGTTGCATTTATGCAATCTATACATATATTAATTAGCAAGCATCTTTCTTCTTTTCTCATCTCGTGTGCATCGCAGGGAAAATCTACGCATACTGTTGGAAGATATTTGAATGTAGATGTACAAAATATCTTCATAAATTTAAATAAACTCAAAAATAAGAACGAAGAATGAATTTGAAATTAAAAAAAATTAACGTGGGCTTTGTGGGTTGCCAGACTGGTGACGAAATAACAACGAATTATAGACATAAAACAAAACAAATTGAAGGAATTCCAATCACATGTTCAATCAAAATAGAGGTGAAAATAGAGGAGTTTGAGCACTACATATTTTTGGTCGAGTTTTCGACCACGAGGTGTCCACAAGTATTAATTAATATTTACTCTCGGGCTAGTAACATCATTGGTTTATGTTTATGATCCATACCGTGTCTATTCTAGTATTTGTTGTATCATCCAACCGTGAAACTCATAAATCAATTTTAGTTGAATTGTAATTATAGTACTTTCAGCAATTGAAATTAATAATTGTAATTAGTAATTTAGGCTTAAATGTGAAGAGTTGGAAATATAAAACTGAACAATCTTAGGATAAATATGACGGTATTGAATGGAATTGCAATTGCCTTAACTATGAATAAAGACCGGGCTTACTGGTAACAAATGAACCAAATGAACATTTGCATTTTGGACTTTATAGGTTTGTTGATTATATAATAGTTACATGATACTTATTTTCAGCCAAATAAATGTGAAATAAATCCAATATTCTAAGGCTATTTCAAGTATTTCAATACATTTCATTGAAAGAATAAAAATAGAAATTAAACATAAAGGAATTAAGCTTAACCTCATTTTTCAAAAGATGAGAAACGATTTATTTTACAGAATAACATAATATTATTCATACAATAAAACATGCAGAATGAATATAAAATATGATTAAAATTGCTAATTCTATTAAAAGACTGCATTTTCCAGTGCTTATTAGATTTTGCACAGAATGGCGGGTCAGTGTTGAATTGTACAAAAAGCTTTTAACAGTTAAAAGCATTCCTTTGTTGTACCATTATTAACTAACACAAGAGTCACTTTAAAATCATTTTCAAGGTTGAATAATTTGAATGAAATAAAGGACGGTATTGAGAAATAATAACAAGGCTTTGTTTTTTACAGTAATATCATATACATAATTATACTTTAATATTATGTATACCTCCATATTTGCTTTTACAGTATTTGTTAAAAATAATCTACAATAAATAAAAAGTATTTTTATGTTAAACAATAATAGTTCTGAATGTAATAAAAAATTATATACCTCCCTCAAAATAAAACTTAGTTTATGGTTATGGAATTTATCACAACTGTAACTCTGAAAACCGACATCGAATAAAATATTTGTCTTTATACTTCAGTTTATACGTCAGTTCCTAAAATTGTTATGAGTGGCAGTTCCAAGTAGGGGGGCTGCAAGAGTTAATCCCCCTCCATTGGACATCAGAATAACACATTTAAACATACATTTCGTCATTTAAACGTAACCAAAGTCTTTGGACACAGTTCTAGATTTTGAAAACTGCTTTAGATAGTCCAAACGGTTTTTAAAATGCCGAACTTTCCGAGGGAGGACATCAGAAACCCCCCTATCTTGCCCCCGGTAGCCCCCTCCATTGAAAAGGTCCTAGAACCACCACTGACCTTTCTTCACTTCACTCATTATCAAAATAATTAGATATTTTAAACAACTTACTTTTAATTTAAATCTAGTTCTAAACTAGGCAGAGTGAAACTAACAAAAAAGTCTTTGCATCCAATCAATCCGCAACTTTGTCCAACTTTGACATCTCCAATACTCGACTGTAACGTGGCTACCCAACTGATGCTACCCAACTACCAACTCTCCAACTGTTGGACAACGTGTTGTGTAGTTTGTGATATGTCAGTTCTATAGTTAGTCGTATGGGTTTAAGGTATAAATCACATTTGAGTATATGAGCCGTTATAAATTGAGGTTGTAAACATTACAATTATTGCTTAGCAAGCTAAACACTTGAATTAGTTTTCAAGCTTAGCAATCTAAGATTTATAACCATAATTTTAGATTTGTAATTTTTAACTTTAGTGACAAATGTGTAACACTTTAACTATTAAAAACCTAAAAAATTTAATAAATTTCTTCTACTGTCTGGTTGAATAAACACAATAACTAATTATCAACAACGTAGAAACTATGGCTCTATTCCTTGTACTCTTCAAACGATTTATGTTTTATTCTCATTCAACCTCACCCCTTAATGTTTTTAAGGCAAGGGGGGGGGCGTAAGGTGAACCCTTAGTGTGACTGCAAGATGGACTTAAGGAATGGACATGAAGGACCTTACTTTACTAATAACGTTGATAAGCGATCTTACCAAATGAATAATAAATAATTCCACCACAAAGTACTACGCTACCCCTTTAATAACCAATCACAACGAAAATGTATTAATTTAATAAAAACTATATGAAACATATTTACGATAATATACACAAAACACATTATTGAGATCAAATTCATTTGAAAAAACACCCACACTTTAAGTATTTTTTCTAAAGACAAGAGATCCAAGAGACCAATCAGACTGAGTGAATTTAAACTGAACGTCTACCTTCCCTTTACATCAAATATTGAAGGCAAGTGCAGCTCCACTTGATGTGTAACCAGAAAAGCTTTCAATGGTTAAAAGAGCTTTGATCGACAAGGGTTTGTGCATCCGACGTATTATTTGCATTTCATGTAATACTGAAGGTTTTTAAGTAATTTAAAATAGTTGTTTGTTTAATTTTTTTTTACAAATAATAAAAATGTCCCCAATAAACACATTGGAACTACCACACACGCACACACCAACACTGAGTCATCAATTTATACTTAACTTGTATTACTTAAGATGTTCAAAATAATTTAACAATAAAAAACTTCATAAACTTTTCAAATATTTTAAAACGTTATTTTGTTGTTGATTTACGCAAATTCAACCAATTAAGATATTTTTACCTAGATGTTAAGAGATTTAATCTTTAATTAGTTTTTATTATTACATTAACGGTGATCTTTTACTAAGTCTGTATCCTAACTACATATTAGTAATTTTTACATTTTATTTTGATTGCGCATGTATTTTATACTTTTATTCATTCGTGACTGACACAAAATACGATATAAACACATAATATCGTTTGACTACAACTATTTAAATTAAATAATTCCATTGAATGATATATCTGTGTATTTTATTGTTTGTTTAAACACGACGAAAATAAAGACAATCAGCGATCAACAGCTCTTAATTAACTTGGATTAAGAGGAAATTGATGTATTCAGAGCATATATGCATTCATCAAGGCTCATTGTGATATTTTAATTAAGTGTTATGACCATAAAAAAAATAATCCACATCATTCAGGGTGGGCATTAATTGCGCCAACTGACCTGAGTCAGGTACTCGGGTATTCCTGAATTGCACCAACTACTCCAGGGAGCCACCCGATACTTCCTTAACTGCGAAAAGTGGTTGCCCTCATAACTATATAATTGAATAGGTTACGTTGGGTTAGGTTAGGTTAGGTCAGGTTAGGTTAGGATAGGTTAGGTTAGGATGACATGTAAAGAAGGACATTCCTTCCTTCGAAAACTCACCCCTACCTGGCTTGGGCTTGGCGCAACTAAGGACAATTCTTTGGGACCCTTTGAGGTCTTGGTGCAATTAAGGAACTCCGCAATTAATGCACGGCAGTTGTTCACGTTTGTAAATTTTATTTAGAATCAACTTGACTTAAAAGTAGTTAAAAATTAAGGTTTTTAACAATCGTGTATTTTTTTTACTAATTTTGTGCATTGCGAAAAATACTAAGACCATGTATGTTGTACATTAATTTATTGTAACATGCAAATTTTATCCTTACAACTAACACCTTAAATTTGTTTTATAATTAATAAAATACAAGTATTTTAGAGCAGCGAGTAGATGTAATTGCCATTGTACTGAAACTGGAAAAGAGAAGAGAAGAATGGACGAATGGAACTGGAAGAGAGAAAAATGGGGCAACTTCTATTTGCTGTAGGATTTGTCAAATCCGTGGCAAAATCCATTTTGATTCTTTCGCCAACAGTGATTTAGAATAGTAAAAAAAATAATCAAAATAGTGTTATGTAGCTTAAGTCATTTAAAACTTTTAGGTTTTACACATTATTAACGTTTTTAAAGGTAAACGGTGTATTACTATACTGTATTTGCATATTCATTAACGTGAAATATTGTACCCATTTCTCCATTAATCAATATTAGACTAGTAATATACCTAATACGTAATATCCTAATATATACGTGTTTAATATATAATGTACTTAGTGTTTCAATCTATATATATAAAAGGCAAAGCCCTCACTGACTGACTCACTCATCACTAATTCTCCCACTTCCCATTTACCTAGGAGGCTGAAATTTGGTACACTGATTCTTTAGGCATTAAATAGGAAAACTAAGTTGTTTTTATTCAGATCGGACTCTCGGGCTCCGCCCCAGTGGCTCTGGAGTTTCCCATGTTAACCTTATGAGAAATGGAATTAATGAATCTTAACAGCTGTTTCATTAAACAAGTTGGTTCTGTTCTATGATGTTCAATAGCATTAAAGTTACAAGGATTACCAACAGGATGCAGCAATATTATTTCTTTTACATTTATGACAACAGCTAATTTGCAACCAAAAGGTGAGTGAGCATAGCGAACGAACTTCAACCTGGAGGCGAGTTAGCGTAGCGAACGAGCTCCAACCTAAAGGGGAGTGAGCGTAGCGAACGAGCTCCAACCTAAAGGTGAGTGAGCGTAGCGAACGAACTTCAACCAGGACGTGATTGAGCCATGCGAACGAGATCATCTTGAAAATTAAGAAGTTAAACGGGGCAAAGCCCGCGGGTTACAGCTAGTCTAGTATATTTTATTAAATTAACTACGACGCCGATACTAACTGTACGTAGCTTAAGACGATGGTTAGTGAAGGGTGAGTATTAAGTGAATAACATGATGGCCTTGTTATTTACATCAGATAGTTTTTTAGTAACGATGATATTTTACGAAAACCCAATAGTTGGAGACAAAGCAAAATAATATTGCAGTTTTTGTTGGAAACTTCATTTTACGTTTCATCAAACCGTTATACACTCTTCTATAAAACACACTAATAACAGAATTTTACTATTTTAAAAACCACTTAAGTGGCATTACGTAAGTCTGATTATAAGACATTTTACACTTCAAGCATTTTTATTATTTGTTATCTTTATTGCAAATTTTCTCCTTAAACCTCTACGATAATGGGAAATTAGGGTTTCAACAAAATAGAAATTAATAAAGTACGGCCCTTTAAACTTTAAAGAAAACTACTCCGTTACTACCCCATTATGGTTCGGAAGTGATTGAAATGTTTGTCATTTTGCCCATAAAATATCATTATCACACCCATCGCTATACATTGTAAGGGTTTCTGACAAAGTCATGGAAAAAATAAGTCAGTCTACTTGCTGGACTCTCAAAAAGTTTGTTTAAGTATTTATCGATTTAAGTATTTATATGCACACATAATCTTAGGATGACCAGTAATAATCATAAATGCCACAATTAGGTTTTTTGAGTTTCAAATTTTAAAACAAACATCCAAAAGACATACAATTTGAAAAAAAAACAATTCAGTACTTTTTTCTCTAGTTCAACGACTTATCAATACTTGCACAACTTGGAATAAATGAGAACAACGTTCACCAAAGTAAAACTCAATTATAACCCAGCCTGAGTTGTATCAAACAACTGCAGTCTCTGCCTCATAACCCTTTACGAGAGTGAAGTGGTTTGTATGGTTAGAACCCACAAATTAATGTCTAGCGTCAAACAAACCACGTAATTCTGCATGCGAATTCAACCTCAGACCATAAACATGCAGTGATAACATCAAGCATACCAATGATATCGGTCCACGCCAGTTTTGAAGGTTGTATAAGCATAATATAATATTTACCACCGACCGTTTTTTAAAGTAGCCGTTTCAGTACAGTTCTTGGAATTGAAAAGTATCTCATAACAGCATTGTTTACTTTCATAACAGCATAGTTTTACTCATAACAACACGGGTAACGGACCAATGAGGTTCAAGGATTAAGAGAGGAGAAGCAAAAATACCGAAATTCAACTAATCAGCTGTTCAGGCCAATTTAATTGTTGATTGGTGCAATTAGAGAATTAGTGTTTGATTCATTGATTCACTGTCAGTGGCAATGAGAGGTTATAAACAAAAACATAACCTCTCTTAGAAGTTATGAGTGTTGATTTTTAGTAATTAAAACACCTTCGTAGGTAAAGTAGTGTACGCAACTCGCGTAAATAGTGTTAACGACACTCGTAGAAGTTTTTAAGGCACTCGCCAAGGCTCGTACCTTAAATAATTTTCTACTCGTGTCGTTAACACTTTCTTTACGCAATCGTTGCGTAAACTACTATTTCGGGTTCACAAAATTTGATATTTGTACATACAATTGAACATGTCTTTTCCAATTTACTAAATATCGTACAATAGCAGGTAATTATTTTGCAGTAAATACTATAAATGAATAAATAAAATTTTAAAAGAAGAAAAGTATAAAGGGTTTTTGTAGTCTCTGTTATAAGCTGTTATTATTAAAAAGCAAACAGTTAAACTAGACAACTTAAAACCCACAAGAAATTATAAATAAATGGCACGGTGAACGAAAAATATTCTCAGACTGCAAGTTACACAGGTTAGTACGTGTACAGGTTAGCGATTATTGTTTATTATTACAACATCTACAGACCAAGACCTTTCTTTGGACACCTCTACCAAGTTTTTACGCCCAGCTGTTCTCTCAAATTAGTGGGGACAAAGTTTCCAATTAAATATTTAGATTACCCCATGTTAATCTTATGGGAGAAACTCCAACTTTGATGGCCTGTGGGGCAAAGCCCGAGGATTTTTATTACATGAATTGGTGAAAGGGGGCGTCTACACAAAAAATACTTTATTTTGACACGTCGTTTGTAAAAATCCGTCCATTATTAACGGAGGTGTAGTGTTTTGTAGAAATCGCCTTCACGTATTATATAAAATGATTAGTAAACAGCTGGCAATGGAAATGGTCAATAGATTGAATAACAGCTGTTAAGATGAGAGACTAAAATTAAAACTTTATCTCTCTGTAGCTCGTAAACGGTTGAGTATATCAACATTTACTCAAGAATAAAAAAAAAGTCTTAAATGTTTATTTACTATCCGAAAACACCAGAAAACACAGGGTATTCTATAAGGAAAAACTAAGTTGACCGCCATATTGAAAAATGGTGGCCATTTAGAATCATTTTATTTACTTATTTTTAAACCTCTTTAAAAAAAGTAAATGTTCCCCATAAAAGTTTACTGTAAGAAGTATCGTTTACAAGATACCAATGTTGGCACAGTAAAAAAAACACCCTTTATATCATTCAATGTTATTGGCTTGAAATGTATATCTTATATACATATTAGGAATACAAAAATCTAGCTGTGATACAATTAATTTATGTTTTAGGGCCTAAATTTTCTATAATTCGACAACAATATCGGATTTTAAGACAAATAAAGTGTTAGTGTACAGAGTAAAGATAGAAATAACGCTTACTCTGTGTGCTCTCATAGCTCAAACAAGGATGATCGATGAGTTAGCTTCAGCTTCAGACCTGCATGCTCTACTTTTTAGTGCAGGTTTCTTACAATTTTGTTAATTCTTTTAAGAAATCTATATAACATCCAATGAATGTCATTTGTCATATATTTGTTTGTCCTTTATGCGTTACCAAACCAGCCATCCGTCGTGATGAAACTTTGGAAAGTTGTTCTAAACACCAAAGTTTCTGTCCCATTCCCATTTTTGAGTTACCTTGAAGCTCCACCCCAGTGACTGGGAATTTCCCATGTTTACCTAATGGGGTTTTATTTTTAAAATAATCAAAGAATATTGACAGCTGATTCAAATTAGCCACCAAATTGGGTTTTTTGATGTTCAATACCATTAAAAAGTTACAAGGTTCAACTATAGAGTGCAGCCCTATTATTATTTTATTTTATTTTATCCCCATTGAAAGAAAAGAAAGTTACCGGTACCAGCAGCTAATTTTTAATAAAACTATATTGACATATTGCAGTGTAGTTGGTGTAGTATAACCTGTTACACTGCATTAAATTAAAAGTTAACTTTAGAAATCAAACTTATTAAGTTAAATGATATTTTCCTAGTTGCAGTAACAATTTAATGCAATAAATGCCCCATCCATATACATTATACAACCTCAGCTGTTCGGTTGTCTCGTAAACTTAGTTTATCTCAAATTTTTGCTGACTCAGCATCATAAACTTGAGGACCAGGTGACATATAACGTCCATCGAAGGTAACATGGGCAAACCCGTCCAAGGTTGCCAATCGTTCTTCGTTTTTCTATCTCTCAACAGTTTTCTGTCTTTAAAAACATTTTAGATTAGGTCAATGTATTTTAAACAATGTTGATTGATTTTTTGATTTTTTTAAGTTTTTTTTATTTTTATTTAAGTTATCAGTTATACAAAATAGTTAATAGAAGGAAAGATTATTATCACCAATTACTTTATTCACAACTAAACCAAGTATAGAAATAGGTATACTGTAATGTGTAAGTTAGACGAAACTTAAATGACATGTAACATTGTATATTTTGCAACAATGTAAATAATTAATCAAGTCGTAATTATAATACTTCGATTGTACTATATGTGGGCTTGAAAAAGTTCGAACCCCAATATCTGAAATTGTTTCTCTTCATAACTGTTTACTATTATCAAGTCACGTCAAAAATAAGATCGTTATATTCACAGAATAAAATATTTCTCGAAATTGGATTTAGTAAAGACGATACTTAATTAGGTTATGGTAGATATATTGGATTATATAGGTTACTTAGAATCAATATAACCGGATTTGTAGAAATATGGAGCCATGTTAAATAGCTTAGGGTTTGAAAAGTTAAGGAATACCATTATTATTATTATCAACATTCAGTTTTAAATTACAGTAATATATGTGATTATAATAATGTGTTTGCATAAAATAGTTCAACAACTTTTACAATAATCAGGCTTAACAATGGTATGAATGTGACTTTAATTAAGGATGTCTGGGTTTCTCTTTCTATAGGCAATAATACTTGGATTTACAGGAGCGAAAGTATGTCCGGTCGTAGGTAAAACGGTAAAACCACCGGTTTTGCCGTCTTTCATGTCACATGCATAGTAGAGCTGAACTGAAAATTCTCCTAATACTCACTATGTGTGGTTGGATTTAACCATTACTCAATATTAAAACAAAAAACGTTTATATGACAAAACACATAGACTAAAAAAGAAACCAGATTTATTTATTTCCCAAGAGATGGATAAAGATCAGCTGACCAAAGCACAATAGGTTTTACTCAGTCAGCTGTTTACACATTGTGTTATCAGCTGATCAAAACAGCTGACTGTTCTCACCGAATAAACCTCCCCTTGTCATATCCTATTAAGTTATATCAATTGACGATTAAAACAGTGATACTAAAATTTCGGTAATGGTTAATTCCATATAGGGAAATTCGCTAAAAACGGATAACACTAAAAATACGTCTTATGCCTATTCTATCTTGAAAGAAGTGTTAGTGAAATTATAATTTTTTTTGTACGTATTTATGATCAAAATATGAATATATACCTAACCAACACCAACAAAACATGCCATGAATATAATCCTAAGATGATGAAAAATATATTTTTCCATCGCTGAGCTTTTTACAAATCAGACAAATCGATACTGAATTGACACAAGTTAACAAGTTTGTAGTCAAAGTCAGCTGATCATTCCAACCGTCAAGCTCATGTTCTGTAACGCCTCCAAGTGAGATTGTAATGTATCCTCAACATCTGAACTCCCTATTTGATAACAGACAACGCTTCATTGTGAATGGAGTAGGCTGTCTATCCACAAACTAACTATAAATTAATTGTATTTTAGGCACATTGGTGAGTGAGCTGGTCTAGTGGTTAGAGCGGGACTTCGGTTCCAGAGGTTCCGGGTTCAAACCCCGGCAAATCACCAATGCATTTTGTCTCATAGGACAAATAAATAAAAAAATATATATAGACACACCGACAATCAGGTGAGCTAGAAGCCTATAGTTCAGCTCCAAGCGAAACAAGGTATATTTAAATGGATTAACAAAACAACTCGTTTAAAAATGATAATATTTACATTAATTAACGAAATAGTAGTGTCTCACTTTTATAACCACACAGTTGTATAATGCTTTTGTAAAATCTACAAACAAACATGTTATTTACATGAAACAAAGGTACATGATGACCTTAGATATGTATAATATATGAACTTATTTACATACCACAAACATAAAAATGATTAAGTTTGTGACATTGGAGTACAGAAGTGGGACACTGATGGTTCGTATTTGTATGCTAACGGCTCGTGGTATTTGCATAAGCAAAACTTTAGATGGCAAACTTGGCACTATACACTACGTTCTTTGTTTCTTGATGTTAATTTTTGTGTGATAAATATAAGAGTATACAATAAAAGTTAATTAGTATATTTTTGTACATTGTTTAAATGCTTATTTTGATATTGAAACCCTTGTATAGTTTTCTTTTATAATCCTCTTTCAACATTGCACAATATTCATTATTATGTTACAACGCCGAAAAAATAAAACAAACTTAAGGAAAAAACAACACTCCCATAAAACATCAGTTTAACTTTTTAATTACCCTGAGGTATGTTACAAACCTAATGGACGTAAAAAATACAATATAACGTAGGTATTTTTTATACATGTAAAACATTTTAGATGGAAGACTTTAATAGTTTACCAAATCTTCATTTTAATATTCTACATGTTCAAACCAAACACAATTAAAATAAACAGTGTATACTTGTAGGTAAAACGTATATAAAGAATGTTTCAACATTATTATTGGATGATTTTTGTAAGAGCTTTGTAAAGAGTAAATTAACCAAAGTCCTGGTTGTGTACGTATTAAATTTCACAATCGTCTGGTTTAATCCATAACACGTTGTCATTGGAGTTTCCATTGTTTAAAAGAGAAGGATTATAAATGATGAGGTAAGGGATAATTTTATTCATAACAATGTCAGAGGTCCAACTTAGCAAATATACTTTTCCTACAGTCACCCGACAAAGTTGGCTTCCTTGTACTGTTTATAGTACAGAAAGCTGCTAATTACTGCATATTTATACTTTGCCGTACGGTTTATACTTTGCCGCACATCAGGATTCCAACGAAACAACACAAAACAGCGTGGTTCCATTATGCACGTAATCCGTGTACGCTTGGAAATAGGTTGGCAACACTTAAAGATAATTATACTATGAGCAGCTGATTGACTATTATAACTACGATTTAACCTGTCATTTCGTGTTTATAGTTTCGGTATTTCTGAACTTTCTGGACTTTTCTTTTAAACGTTTTTAAAACCTTCCTACGATCTTAATAAACAAGAAAATACCTTTTAAGCATTTTTTTTTAGGCGCGGAAACCACTTCAAATTACAAAAACATACGGAACTATATTCTCAAAACGCGGAGCACATTTCTTGCCGAGGAAAAATAGCGGAGTGATATGGACCGCGGGTACTACTTTCTCTAGGGCACCATTTGTGTTGCCAGCTGAACCTAAAAACGTGTTGCATAGTGTTTGAAAGACTAATTATTTATATGCTTTATAGTGACTGTAGGAAAAATATAATGTGTAACACGAGTGAAAAAGGCCTTTGCTGCACTCGAGATCATTCCACACTCGCCTGCGGCTCGTGCGTAAACATTGCTCTCGTGTGCAGCAAAGTACCACTTTCACCACTAGTTACACAAATAACTATTTCCTACAGTCACCCGACAAAGTTGGCTTCCCTGTACTGTTTATAGTACAGAAAGCTGCTAATTGCTGCATATTTATACTTTGCCGTACGGTTTATACTTTGCCGCACGGTTTATACTTTGCCGCACATCAGGATTCCAACCAAACAACACAAAACAGCGTGGTTTTATTATGCACGTAATCCGTGTACGCTTGGAAATAGGTTGGCAACACTTAAAGATAATAATACTATGAACAGCTGATTGACTATTATAACTACGATTTAACCTGTCATTTCGTGTTTATAGTTTTGGTATTTCTGAACTTTCTGGACTTTTCTTTTAAACGTTTTTAAAACATTCCTACGGTCTTAATAAACAAGAAAATACCTTTAAAGCATTTTTTTTAGGCGCGGAAACCACTTCAAATTACAAAAACATACGGAACTATATTCTCAAAAGACGGAGCACATTTCTTGCCGAGGAAAAATAGCGGAGTGATACGGACCACGGGTACTACTTTCTCCAGGGCACCATTTGTGTAATTGTGTTGCTAGCTGAACCTAAAAACGTGTTGCATAGTGTTTGAAAGACTAATTATTTATATGCTTTATAGTGACTGTAGGAAAAATATAATGTGTAACACGAGTGAAAAAGGCCTTTGCTGCACTCGAGATCATTCCGCACTCGCCTGCGGCTCGTGCGTAAACATTGCTCTCGTGTGCAGCAAAGTGCCACTTTCACCACTAGTTACACAAATAACTATTTCAGCGATTTTTCTTGATCAAATTCAATATATAGTTTACAGTTGGAAAAATTTAAAAGTTTGGGTGCATTATTTTAAAAAGGAAAACACTTTTTCACCTAAGTTACATTTTAAATTGTTACATTAACATTATAATCACTTGAACATAAATATTGTTTGACTTTACATGTGTATTTAAAGAGTTTAACTCATGAAAAAGTTTACTTTAACCTAACGTTCAGAATTGAGGTATGAAGCATAAATGCGATCACCGCATTATAGGATTACCTTGAATGTGTATTAGGCAGCCTTAACGCATCAGTAACTCCCAATACACCCCTGGGGGACGTCATATGGAAAATTAAACACCTGAATAAAACCACCTATAACTGAAGTTGATGGTTAACGTTTTATTTTGCAGTTTATGTTAAAATTAGAATAATTGAGGGTATGACGGCTCCTTAAATTTCGAAATTTTATCAACGATGCTTAATCAGTAAAATGATTTGAAATAATAATTTACCACCCACAAAGATCCCAAATTATTACATATTGTGTTGCAAATTATATTTAGGTGTAACCTTTTCTGCAACAATTATATTCGTTTGTTTGAAATACAGTAATACCTTTGAATTAAAGCAATGGTCTTCAAGGATGGAAATTTGTTATGTGATTTATCGGTGAAGAGCTAAAAAAATTACCTGATAGAACCGATATACTTCAAATTTACTTGTTCACATTCAGCCTTTTATCGTTCAACGTTTTGCTTATAAAGATGGTTTTCCAATTTGAGTAGATTGTAATGGGAATACTGGTGTCAAGCTGTCAGGTGAAGCTATTTTCCCTACATGCCTGAAAATAAACGTAGGTCAATTTGTTTTTAAAGGTGCCTATATGTGTATCAAGTCGTATGTATTTAAATTTGTTTACGTTTTCCCAAACATTTATCCTTAGCACAGCCCTTATAATTTAATTTTAAAATTACTATTAATCCTCAATGATATCTGAACTACGATTCTAAATAACGCGATTTATTAATCACAAATAAAGTAAGTAATGATTGGTTCTATATACCTAAAACCTTAATATCCTTATGTTGGAAACTATTAACATCTGAAACCTTTATAATTAGTAACATTCTATTTACGTTGAAGCACAGACAAGTGATCTGTTGGTGTTGAGATCTTCTAAAATTGGGAGAGGTTGTTTTTTCTTTTTTTTTTTGGAGAGGAAGTCCTCCTTTGGGGGGGGGGGGAGGTTGAGCCGTGACATGTCCACCAAGCGTCCCACCAATATCATGCCTCAGTTTTTTTATAGTGCGAGTGCTTGCTTTGCGCCGGAACTCGGTCGGTTTGGGTCGGTGTGGATTAACAGTCTGCATTTACATTATTTTGAACATGCCTTAAATCATACTATAAAATTGGTTTTCAGTAATATCCAGTCTTAAACACAAATAATACATTTTAAGACTATGGCTAGCTTTTAACTAGGATCCTCTTCGCTACAATTTTTTGGAGCCCGCCATAAGCTTTAAGGACCATGTAAATAAAGTTACACCTTAATGGCCCCGGGTTCAAATCCTGCACATCACGAATGTAATAATTAATCGAAGTAGTAATGACTCAACATCTAGACTTAGCCTTGAATAATGTCAAAAATGATCAATGGCCTAGATACTAGTGTCTTATGACCAAATAAAAAAATTTCCTGTAAAATTAAATACCGGAATTATATTATCATACATAGCTCAATTTAACGTTCAATGTTACAGCGACATATTCTAGAATACATTTACACAATTTTATTTCATTTTTTAAGTCTTATTCAGGAAAAAAATCAAACAATTTAACGATTTCTTTTTACCAAATAATTTAAAGCTACAGATAAAAAAATATCTGAATTGATAGAATCTTTTGAACGGAGAGCAGGTTGTTGAACACCACCACACTTCAAACTCGGCCAATAGCGGTTTTCAATCTGCAATATTGACTTTGATCTTTGGATATTGATATTCACATTTGAGAGTTCTTCAATCCTAGGTCAATTACAACTACCCTTGCTTTGTACGAAACTCCTTGAAGATTTCTTTCATAGTCTCCGGACATTATTAGAGCTCAATAACTTTCTTGACCGTCTGATTTTGATAATTACTCCCCTAAATAAATTAAGTAGTAAAATATTTGTGATAATAGTGTAAAACGTGTTTTTTTAACACCAAGGCCAAATCAATTTGGGTTTATTTAAAGAAATAATTATTCATAAATGTTTCTAAGACTGTAAAGTATTAGAAAAAAACCTTATAATACTTGGACACAAATTCTGAAGAAGTTGAAAGCCTATTTAATATTGTTTTTAAAATATTAGCATTCCCACATTCGTTAATAATTGTTTTCTTAATTTTCAAGTTTCTCTTGTAGCTTTTGACTATATTACAATTTTAACGGATATGCTAAATTTTTATCAGGTACAAATTACCAAAATCATCGCTAAAAATGTAATGTAAAACGTGTAAAATACTTCTATAAATGTTTGCTCTCTTAGGAAAACTTTATTGAAATCTTTAAGTAAAAATTGAGCAACGGTTATCACTTTAAACAACAAAAATATAATAAATACTCATGTTTTGGATCCAAGAAAAAATTTCTTTTATTTTAAAACCATTCCTGGCGACATGTTGATATAATGGCAGCCATAACGGCCAGCCTTGCAATGTTAGTCGTTAGTCTGACAGACAGAAAATATCCTGTTCTCGCTATCACCTTCTTTAAAAGAGGGAGAAATAACACTGTATTTGCTCTGCTTATTTCAGCAATAAAAAACATTATTTAATAACTGTATATTTGTATGATAGAATGGAATTCTGAATATCAACGATAGTTCATGATTCATTATTGCCGTAACGGGTGTATATTGTTACTATTATTTATACAGGGGCTAGCTAATATGTTTGTATTGAGCTTAATGAGCACTACTAATAATAAAGAGACCAGAGTTCGTGTGGAGTTTAAAAATCTGTTATTTTAAAACGCAATTTAAATGACAACTGTATGTCAAATTATTAAATTATTTGTATCGTTTTACAGTTATCCCCCTCAAAACTAATACACAATTGTAGTTTAACTTCAATTTGATCCCATAGAATTGATTGGAAGTTGCTTGTTAATTTCTAAAGCTTTGCAGAAGTTGGTTGAACATATATTAACGCTACATAGCATTTTCAGAAGGCTATGATTGGTTTTGTATGCTTAGGATTAACTCATATTGTTACCTTTTTATGGTAAAAATAACATAATTTATATCGTACTTCACAGTTATTATATACAATCGTTCGTGTCAAGAAAAAGATTCTTGTTAAATAATGTACGAGGTGTGCCTTGTATTTTATACACATATTAAAAATTACGGATTCTGACGTCAACCAAAAAAATGTGTGTTTTGTTAAAATAATAATTTATATAGGTAGTTTTTACAATACAAAAACCAATTAATTCAGTTCCAAAATAGCAAGATTCAATTGAAAACTAAATTTTTGTTATTATTGTGGAGAGAAATGTGCAATAATTATTGTGATGACATGACCAATTTCTGGCTAACGATAAAACTTAACCAATGTTTTGAACGCTATTGAAAGCTGACAATGTAATGCAAATCGTTGATTTCGAGTTAATGTTATGACCAGGTTTAGCACGGAGCCTCATGTCATTAGCTATCATGTAAAATCGCTGAACTAGGGGATGTGTTGTTTCATAATCCCTGTTTAGTTTTCACTGTACATGCGGGTTTATACGTTAGCAAATAACGATTGTATATAGAAGTAGAAACCACCTTTACTAAGTTTGAAACTCAGTTAAATATACGTTAAAGATTAAAACGCACAGTATACATGAATGATTGCTTGAGCTACAATTGAATGAAAATAAAACCAAACGTTAGTTGTTCGTTGAGAAACCCCAAGGAACATTGTTTCTAATGATTTCTTAAAAAATAGATAAAAAGCAACTAACAATCTGGCTCTTTTCTACATTGTTATGTGGAATATTTCACAGTATTAGCAACAACTTTCATTATAAAGGTCAAGAAAAAATTAGTCAAAATAAAAATCACAGGGAAAATCAATTAAGATTAAGGTAAGAAATTGCTATGAGTATCTACCATTTTTTATTGTGTTTCTAGTAGGGGTTCAATTTTAATTTGTTATCCAAACCTTTTAAGATTTTCTTTTTTTTCACAGGAAATATTGTTGGTACTCTTTATGGAACTCTCTCGCCCAGCATTATTTCTCATATTCTGTAGGAGATGTTTGTCACTATTAAAACGAATACTGACGCACTGTAGAGCATTTTGTATACCCTGGAGTAAGACAAGTTAGCCAAATAAATAAACAGGTTTTGAAGAAAACTGTGAAAAGGATAGCTGAAAACAACGCTCGCAATCCAATTGTCAGTTATTAGTGACAAGTTAGAGCTTCTTGAATAAATCATCACTCCTTCAAGATACTTCAAAGAGTTGCAAAACTGTTCATCCGTCTTCAACTGTCTACTCACTGTTATCACTGTCTCCTAAAATGTACATTAAAATAATTGTCATTTTTTTATTTTCGTATACATGATAAAAATCTTTATTTTACAAACTAGCTGCGAATAAGTTTTGTATAAGGATTGAAATTAATTTCTAAGAACGAAAATCTAATGGTCGTTAAAGATGTAGTGGCATTTAAGTTTAGTAGGTGCCGTTATAATTAACTATTGAGTTCGTATTTTTATAAGGAATTGAGTTTCATAGCTAATTTTACAACATTAATACAACATAATATTTACTGATTTCCTAAACCACAGCGAATTATTTTTCCTCTAAAGAAAACAAAATTACTTTTACTACTGTATAGTCAGTATAGGTTACTCAGATTTAGGTGCAATGATAAGATCTTAACTTTAGAAACAACCATAATTTGCATGAAATAATTCACCATATTTATTTGTATTACAAATAAAAAACAGGATTCGAGTTTAGATGAATTAATAGAAAATCACTATATCCTATTAAGCCCTAATGATGTTATGTAAGGTAGTAGAAACCAGATACCAGGACTGAGGTATACAGCAATGGGATAACGACTGATGTAATTTGGCATTGTATTACGTTACTAACTAAACTATTTAGTACGGAAGTTGGCCATCTAATTAAATCATTAGAACTAACTATTATACCTATTAACGTTCTTACTAACGTTAAGTTAGCGGCTTTTGTCAAAAGTCTTCAAAACAGATTTACCATTAGTGTAATGCACTTTTTACCAAGGCCGCTACCATAATTTTGGGGTGAAAGGTTGTATTATCAGCCTTAAATCTGCAGTCAATATTACTGCATCATTTAGGTAATTTTGATATCAAAACAGTAATTGGAATACAAACTACGACTGTTGTAGTAATACATACTAGTATAAAAAGTCTGCATAAACAATTTAATGAAACGTATGAAAGTCATAGAAGTGTAGAAGTTCATCCTTCTATTGTAACTGAATTGTTAAATGTGGTTAAATATTTATTATATAGTTTTAATCGTTACAGTTAATTTTTTTATAACTATTTACTTTTATTAAATATTTCTTAAAATTTTATGTTGCACTTATAGGCCAGTCATATTAGGTAAAAATACCCCTCTACCTGGAAATAATTCCCTAAAAGGGGAAACTTTGCATATGTATAGTACTAGCACCCAGTAACAACATATCAAAAATCAACACTCGTGCATGCTGTGCTACGGCCGCCATCTTGGAAAATGGCGGCTGATTTTCACTTTTTTGACCATATTTCATTAACCGTTGGATGTACAAAAATATTGTTAACACAAAAGTTGAAGAGCTTAAAAAAATACATATTTTTACTATTTAAACTTTTGTCATATCTCTAACGGTTATCGAGAAAACTTAAATTAATAATAATAAAACTTGAATTTTGTTTGAATTTCTGCAGATCAAGTCGAAAATTCAATTTATCACGATCTTTAATCTCCAAGATTTGGCATTTTAGCATACTTGTGAATAAAATAAAATACATTTATTAGTTACAAATTATATTTGAACATAATTATTTACAAAGAAAAAAGTAAAACTGTTATTAATATTACATTTTGATTTATTCATCTTGTTCGACCATCTTGGATTCATCAATGTCCACCTCAGGCGAATTCTCGCATGAGTAGTGGCGAACTACCGGTTTAAAGTCACTTGGGGCACGTTTTCCCATAAGAAATAACATGGGATCATTTTTTGGCCACTAAAACCAAAAATCCTGATCTTTGCCTAAATATCCCTATATAATTGTCAAACCTTATTTCTTACTTATTCCCCATAAATATATTTGATATTAAGCTAAAAAAGCTATTTCTTACATTTATTGACCCTTACAAGTGTAAATGTAGAGTAGTGGTGAACCCACAATATGACATCACTTTAGGCACGTTTTCCCCATAAGAATAACATGGTGAGCTTTTTTTGACCACTTTTTTAAAAATCCAGCTCTCGGCCTATACAAGCCTATATAAATGTTCAATACCATTGTATAACACTATTACTATTTCAAATCCATATCTATTCACATGTATATTCTCAAAATCAAGCGAGGTTTGTACGCGAACTTGGGCGCGCTCCCGGCTCATGATGTATGCATGCTCCCGACTTATGGTCAGGCTTCTCGCTCCCGACTCATGGTCGGTTTTCTCGTCTCTAGTGGTAGCTCTTGATTAAGCCTTGGGTGGGTGACCTCCCGTTGAAATAATTTCTAGTTAAATTATTTAAAAGTTTTTTAATTTCTAGCTAAAAATTTTGAAAATTTCACAATTTCTGATTAAAATTTTTTGAAATTTTCGAAAAGTTTATAAATAGAAGTGACATTCGGGTGATATTTCATTCTGGACCATGAGGCCCACCTGTCAACACTGCTCCGTGTCGCTCTCCACCAAAAGTAACCTGATTCGCCACTACAAGGTAATTCATCAAATGAAGGTGAAACTGTGCAAGGTTTGCAATTTAATCTGTGATAATAATGTGGCTCTAAAGTCGCATATATTACAAAGACACAAGAGTTGTAATTTTTGTAAAAGAAATGTTGTTGGACATTTTAAAAGACACGCCAATTCTTGCATGAAATGTCCATACACAATGATAAAATTTGTTGGTGAATCGATTAGAGCTGACCTTGAAAGTACTCTGAAGTCTTGTCCTCTGCCAATAAAATGGACTTTAGTTAGGAGAATCAAATTTATAAAATATTCAATGGATCAAAATGGAAAATTAGTTAATGAAAAAGAATGTATTGCAGATTTTAGAAGCCTTACTACCTTAACTATTGAGAAGAGAGATTTAAAGTCTCAAATTGAAAATGCACTTTTAAAGATTGATGCTTCTATACACAAATACCAAGCCCAAGGTAGTGGATGGATATATGACTATACTAAGTATTGGCAGTTGCACGTTTACAAGTATAAGCCCTTAACTCCAAAGTCATATATTCCCACACCAAAAACTATTCAATCGAAACATGCAGTTTTAAATATAAAAAATGCTGATAATAAATGCTTCCTTTGGTCAATTTTAGCAGCTTTACATCCAAGGAATTGTATCAATGAAAATGCTGAAAGGGTCTCTCATTATCTACCCCATGAAAGTCAGTTAAATATGACAAACATAAAGTATCCCGTAAAAATATCTGATATAGATCAATTTGAAAGACAAAATAATATAAGTGTTAATGTATTTGGGGTTGAAGACCAGAAATTCATATATCCATTAAGAACAACCAAACCAAATAGTGATACTCATGTAGATCTATTGTTATTACAAGATGGTCGTAAATCACATTACTGTTTAATTCGTGATTTTGATAAGTTAATGTTCCACTCTACAAAAGATGACCATAAGAAGCATTTTTGTAAGTTGTGTTTACAACATTTTTACACCAAAGATAAATTAGAATGTCACATAACATATTGTAAAAATTTTGATGCTCAACGAGTGGAAATGTCTAAACAAGATACATTACAATTTAAAAACTATAAATATCAACTTAAAGCTCCATTTGTGATTTATGCAGATTTTGAATGCTTTATAAACTCTAACAAGCATACTCCATCGGGATTTGCATTTGTTGTGGTAAAAGATTCTACAATTATTTCTGAAGAGTTATATAGTGGTGCAAATGTTATGGATGTGTTTTTTGAAAGATTATTTCAGACTTACGATTATATTAAAAATCAAATGGCGATATATATTCCCCTTGTAATGACTCCTGAACAAGAGGCATGTTTCCAAAACTCATCGCATTGTCATATTTGTGAAAAGCCCCTATATTTTGATAGGGTACGTGATCATTGTCATTCAAATGGCCAATACCGTGGAGCTGCCCACAATGATTGTAATTTAAACTATAAAGTAACAAAGAAAATCCCAGTATTTTTCCATAACTTAAAAAATTATGATGGTCATTTAATAATGCAACACTTGGGAAAGTTTAATCGTAAATTAAATTGCATAGCCAAAGATATGGAAAAGTACATTTCATTCTCTGTTGATGATTTAGTATTTTTAGATTCCTATAACTTTCTGTCCCTTCCATTATACAAATTAGCTTCCAATTTAAATACATTTAGATTTATAGACAATCCACTACTACAACGCAAAGGCGTATTTCCCTATGAATATATGACAGGACCAGATAAGTTTGCAGAGTCTCTACCTCCAATTGAAAAATTTTACAGTACTTTAACTAAAGAACATATCTCTCCCATCGAATATGAACATGCAAAACATATCTGGACCCATTTTAATATACATAATTTACAAGAATATCATGATTTATATCTTAAAACAGATGTATTGCTACTGGCTGATGTGTTTGAGACATTTAGAGACCTGTGTTTAAAGGATTACAAACTTGACCCCGTACACATGTATTCACTTCCAGGACTAACATGGGAAGCCTGTCTTAGAATGACTGGCATAAAATTACAATTATTTCAAGATATTGACATGCATTTGTTCATAGAAAGTGCAATCAGAGGAGGAGTCAGTATGATTTCCACACGTTACGCTAAAGCCAATAATAGATATATGGGTGAACATTATGACCCCAAACAAGAGAGTGTGTATTTAGTATATTTAGATTGTAACTCGCTATACTCCACAGCTATGTGTGAGACACTACCCGTGGATGGATTTCGTTGGACGAATGAGATAGACTACAAATACAATCAAAATGATGAGTTTGGATACATTTTAGAAGTTGATTTAAAATATGATAAAAGCTTACATGATTTACATAATGACTATCCATTAGCACCTGAGAAAATGAATGGCAAATTAATACCTAATTTAAATGACAAAACTAAATATATTTTACATTATAAAGCATTACAAAAATATGAAGAATTGGGTTTGATTGTTACAAAATACCATAGAATTTTAAAATTTAGACAGTCTAAATGGCTTGCGCCCTATATTAATTTTAATATTGAAAAACGCAAATGTGCTAAAAATGATTTTGAAAAAGACTTTTACAAATTGTTAAATAATAGTCTCTTTGGTCGAACAATTATGAACCAACGCAAGTTTCGTGATATATATCTCAAGGATGAGTCACTATTAACTAAATATGTCACTAATCCAAGGTTCGACTGTAGCAAAAAGTTCGATAACAATTTACATGCTATACATTTAAATAAATTAGTTGTAAAGTTTAATAAGCCGATATATTTAGGAATGACCATTTTAGATATCAGTAAAGTAATAATGTATGATTTCCACTATAATTATATGTCAAAATTTAAGAACAAAAGATTTCTTATGACAGATACAGATTCTTTAATGTATTCTATAGTTACAGAGGACTTTTACAAGGAAATAGAATGTGACTTGCACTTTTTTGATACCTCTGGATATAGTAAAGACCATTTCTTATACTCTGATAAAAATAAAAAAGTCACTGGCAAGTTTAAAGACGAATTAGATGGTCATATTATGTATGAATATTGTGGTTTAAGACCAAAGTTATATTCTTATATTCCTCTAAAATGGTTATATGAAGAAGACAAGCAAGCTTTAGAGGTCAAAAAAGCTAAAGGAGCTGATGGTGCTACAGTTAAACATCTCCTCAGACATCAACATTATTTAAACTGTCTTGCAACTGGGCAAGATTATTATGAGAATGTGACAAGAATTAAATCTACAAATCATCATCTTCAAACCTTAACTATGAATAAGAAAGTACTATCGTTTGACGATGACAAGAGGTTTATTCTGGAAGATGGCATCAATACTCTTGCACTTGGTCATTATAAAATTGATCAAACATAAATCTATATTTGCCATTATTCTTTGACCTTTCTTTGTCTATTACAAAAAAGCCATATTTAGTTTTATTCCAACATTGATGACAGAGATTTCTAAATTGGTTAAATGAAAAGTCATTACCAACATGATTGTTATATACATGTTTTAAATTTAAATCATCTTGTTTAAATAATATTAGGAAATTTACATTATCACGTAAATGTTTATGTACTTTGCTGTAAGATTGACACAAGTAAAAACAGTTAATATTTTTATGTCGACCCATTGAAAAAAATTGTGTAATATTTTGACTATTTATGTCATCAAATACAACAACTGACTGTGATTTTACATCATTTGGTGTGATTTCACAGTCAGTAAACGTGTGTAATTTCACTTCGTCACACAAACTAAATATTTCAATTATTTTTTTATATTTTTCTTGTTCTAAAGATTTAGATATTAAATATAAGTTTGTAAATTTTAATCCTTCCTTTTTCACAATTAAATTGTAAATTACAACCGTCTTCCCACTTCCACTTGGACCACAAATAACACATCGAATATTGGTAGGAAATAGACCCAACTTCTTTGGTATATTTTCCTTAGTATGTACTATTTTAAATTTATGTTTTTGTTGAATAAAAGACATTTTTTATATAATAAAAATGGTGAAAAATAATAAGAAAACATGTAAAAAGGGCAAAGGTTTATTCTTAAAGCCTTACAGGGGTCGAGGGTTATTGAATACTCTTATAAATAATCTTCCATTTCCACTTCACATACCATCATATCGGTACTGTGGACCTGGAACGAATATACGTCAAAATTTAGCCAAAAATGTACCTCCAAAAAATAAGCTAGACTCTTATTGTAAAGAGCATGACATATTCTACATGAATAATCCCGATACCGCTGCTCGGAACAAAGCAGACATGAGATTAGCAGACTTAGCTTGGACTAGAGTAACGGCCAAGGATGCAAATCTTGCTGAAAGAGCTGCAGCTTATGCGGTGACAAATTTGATGAAGGCAAAAGCAAAGATGGGAATGGGATTAAAATTTAATAAAAAATATGGACAACTACCAGCTGTTAGAGGCCGCAAAAGACGTGCCTCACTTCCGGGGGGTGTACCTAAAAAACGAGCTAAAAAATCTAACACCAAGAGTAAAAGAGTGCGGAATAGTTAATTTAGACAGTTCATCTGGCACACATTGGACAGCATATCGTAAAAATAAAGATATTGTAATTTATTTTGACCCATTTGGAATCCAACCTCCAAAAGAAGTAATTAAATATTTTGAGGGACATAAAATCTTCTATACTACTGATCAAATACAAGATTTAAATAGTTCTAT